>NC_134576.1:58270254-58888254 GCF_050947875.1 Dermacentor variabilis | reverse complement strand
ATTGCGCTGCACCGGGATTTCAGCCACGGTCCTCTTGCACGGCAGACGGATACTCTACCGTCCCCGCCGGAGTTAACTTTAAAAAAAATTAAATTATGGGGTTTTACGTGACAAAACCACTTTCTGATTATGAGGCACGCTGTAGTGGAGGACTCCTGAAATTTCGGCCACCTGGGGTTCTTTAACGTGCACCTAATTCTAAGTACACGGGTGTTTTCGCATTTCGCCCCCACCGAAATGCGGCCGCCGTGGGCGGGATCCAATCCCGCGACCTCGTGCTCAGCAGTCTAACACCATAGTCACTGAGCAACCACGGCGGGTGCCGCACGAGTAGTACGCCTTATTTAACCTACAGTGGTGCCCTATTTGATCACCCAAGGTGGACCAATCTGAGCTCGGTTATGCCGCACGGATGGCACTCGGCTAGAGAACCTGGTATTTATGACCTGCACGTGTGTGGCCATACATAATTGAGGATATATATACCTTTTTCTTTTTTTAAGGAGGGTTCCCGTACAGTGATAAAATAAAGGAAAAGACATTAAAAAGAAAGAAAAAAAGAGAAAAAAAGGGGAGAAAAAAACGGAACATAAGACGTGATTTGAACTCGTCACCCTTGGATGTTGTCCGTAAAGATAGCTCAGTCGGTTGGTTCGTCAAGCCACAGGTTAGTTTCAAGCGCCATAGCTCCTGCTCCGAGCCTCATACTTACGTGGAAAGGGACTGACGGTGTCCGCGATAGTTGCTTTTTGAGTGGTTGGAACTCAAAAACGAGTGGTAACGAGTGGTTGGAAGGTATACTTTCTTGAAAAAATGGCCGCCCCAGGAGAAGAGCGAACTCGAGCGGCTTTAGAGACTAGGAAAACTGCCTTAAAATATTTAGACTTGAGGGGAAAGCTTCGTTAACAAACAATAACACGGTAATCGGCACTCGAATACGACGAGAGAAATTATTGAGACGTGGAAAATTCCCTTGAAATAAATATGGTTTGCGAGACAAATGCTTGTAAGTATTGAACCTCTTAAAAGATGAGGGGGGAAATATGCGCTCACCGAGAGGGCATCGTCAGCACGAGACCACCACCAGGCACCTTACTGAGACGTGGAGAGCTCTGCAGCCGGAACAAAGCCTCCCTTCTCCGCCGGCCAAGCGTGGAAAACGCGCTTTCCGATCGCTCAAGGTTGCGCGGACATAGTATAACTCTAGCGTCTAGGAAAAGCTTAAACAGGTGCGAGGGCGGCACGCATAGCGTGGCAAGCTAGCCGCCAGAATAACGATCTCAAGGACTGCGGCTGACGATCGTGAAATACCTTCGTGTAATTATAATAACCCTAATAGAACTACTTTCGAAAGAAAAGAAAAGGAAACGGCCCAGAAGGCTATACTACGAGAGCTATGACTGATAATTTGCTATATATATATGTATTCATCTCATCTATGGGATCGCATGCGCGCGCTGCTGCTTTGTCTCTGCGTGTAGTAGTTAAGAGAGCAAGTTTAAGGGCAGAGAAGAGGGAAGGAAAGGAAAGCAAAAAGAAATGCAGCGCCGTGGTTTTAAAGCGCACCCGTGGTAGAGAAACGGAAGGCGATATAAGCGTGCGTGGCTATGATACGCACACGACAAACTGCCTTAAAATATTTAGACTTGAGGGAAAGCTTAGTTAACAAACGATAGCACAGCAATCAGCACTCGAATATAATTATAACCCTAATAATAATTGTAAATATTCATCTCATCTATGGCATCTAATGCGCGCGTTGAATTCGTCCCGATAGGACACCGCAAAATGTCCGCCCTTTTATATCTTGTATGGTCGCGACGCCACGTTGCCGTTTGACACCATCCTTCCTTCTGTGCCGCATGTTCCCACAGAATACACGCACGTGAAGTAATCGATCGCGCTCACATGGCGACTCATGTCGCCCGATTTCGTTTATTAGCCTCGCAGCATATACAAGAGCGTTACGACCGCTGCCATCGCGATGTTATGTTTGTGCCAGGTGGTTGGGTGCTCCTTTGGTCACCATGTCGTAGGGTTGGCCTCTCCCAGAAGCTTCCCTCTCGCTGCACAGGGCCTTATGCATTCCTAAGCCTAGTTAACGAAGTAAATACGAGACTTCGCTACTACACTTTGATACATCCTCTAGTCGAACGCCTGTTGATGTCGTGCGCGTTTTAGAGCTGAAGCCATTCTTCGCTCGCAATTCTTCGCCTATCATGCGCCGAGACGGCGCTTTACCCTACGGGGGTCCTGTTACGGAAGGATGAAAGAAGAGACAGGAAGAAGAAGATCGTAGACGCTGGCTGCTGCGTGTTGTTGTTGGTCAGTCATCTTAACTACTCTGACTCATCTTTTATATATACTATAAATATAGTGTTTCTATACCCGCAACATCACCGTAACAATATGCTTGCTAGCGCTATAGAAATTATGTTTTAACGCGATTGCATTAAGGAGCTCGTGTCGCAGAAAAGCCGGTGTGTGGTCGGTGACAGCGTTGGCGGCATTGGCCGTGAGCGATAAATACTGGGAGGCACTTCATGAATAAAAAGTAACTTGCAAGATGGGAATCGAACCAGGGTCTCCGGAGTGTGGGACGGAGACGCTACCACTCAGCCACGAGTTCCATGCTTCAAAGCGGTACAAAAGCGCCTCTAGTGAATGCAGTGTATCCTTCGAAACGAGCCGTAGAAAGTTATACTGCGGTGTATATCGGTAATTATGAACATGTAACTTGCAGAAGTCGCACTTACACGAGTAACGAAGTGCGTTTCCGCTACATTTCTTCTGCGCTTTCCGCACACGCAGAGCCATCTTGCGGCAAACACAGAAGAGCCCCTCCTCTCAATGTACGGCGCTGCCCCGACAGGTGGCGCTCCACGTGCGCATTGGGGCTGTGCTGGGAATGGTGCGAGGCGCGTCGCGGCCCGGATTCCCTCTCCCCTGAACGACGCTTCGCCGTGCTCTCTCATGGGTCGCAGAATCAAGCGTCCTTCCTCTCTTTAGATCACTAGCTGTCTATCTCTCTGCCTGTGCCGATCACGTCGTTTGGCTGGCGTGCATCGTTTCCCCCTCCGAGACACCGAGTTCTTTGGTTCGTTCCGCTTGCTCAGGCGCACGTTTCGTTGCCGCGCCTAACGCTGTGCTGCTCGACGCTCACCGCGTGATTGGTGGTTGCAAAGTCCGATGCGGGGTGCCTCGTAAGTGATCGCTGCGCCGTAGCGCATTGTCTTACACCCCTTGGCGGGTCGATGGGAACGCTGTCGCGTTCCACTTTTAAAGGCGAAGCTTAACCGTCCTCCAATTTTCGTTTTGCGTTCTTGTTTTTTTTTCTTAGCGTTGGTATAAAATTTATACGTTGGCAATGTACTACACTAAAGGTCTTTTATTTTAAAGGCATAACTCAATGCTGCGCTCTAGAAAACAAAGATGGAAATAACTAAAAGGAGTCGCTAGGAGCTAGGATGCTTTGTTTCGATACAGAGATTGCAATGAGAAGTAAGAGAGAAACCTTTCGGCAAATGTGCGAGACATGAAAATAAAAATTACTTCTCGCTGCATACGTGCTTCAACAAAGGTTCGAATATGATACGCACCATATTCGAGAAATCCTTATTGCCACCTGCGGTTCTTAACATGCACCTTAATCTGAGTACATCAGTGTTGTTTAAACGCGTAAGTATTCGTACGTTTACCCAACAAGAAAAGCGTCCGCGCGGTCGTGCCATATGCAGCCGCCGGTGGAGTAAGCTTGGTCAAGTTGCAAAATAGTTTGACGCGGATATATAAGGTGCTAAAAAGTGATATGTTTCATAATGATCGGAAAGTGGTCAGCGCAGCTGGCCCCGCCACGTGCAGTACGTTGCTTGCGTCGGCATAACACTTGAACCGCCGTGCGCAGTGGTTCGTGGCTCCGCAGCGGTGCCGTTTGTACCGGCCGGATCAAGCGTCACAAAATCGGCAATGAAACCTGGCTGCGGGGAGATGAGCCAGCGGCACTGCGCTTACGCATGCTTAGACAACTCCCACAGGAGTTTCTACGTAATTGCTTTCTCTTCATTGCACTTCGCCCATAATAAAATACGGCCGCCGTTGCCCGGATTCAACCAACGACCTCGATCTCAGAAGCGCAAAGCCATACACTGCGCTACCGTGCTGGGTTTGCAAAATGTTAGTTTAAATGCACGATGCCGCACTACTGCATTCCTTGATAATTTCGTTTAGCACAATCAATGTTGTCCAGTACCCGCATCGATTAGCGCTGGAGATTTCTAAGGGCGCTGGAAGTAAGTGAATGGGCTCCTACGTGTACGTGCTCCTTTCCTTTTAAGAATACTGGTTGCATTTTACGTTTACTGAACGACATATATTATACCATAGCCACGTTTAAGATGTATGACGCTTTCCATCGAATCTAAACGGAACAAGCATTTGCCGAAATGTCCTTACCTATGCCGTTGTCACGCAGTCGGACAGGGCAACTAAGTCCCTCTGTGTTAAGGACCACCGCTGTTACAGTTGCGTCCAGGACAATGTGGCCTCCTTTGCCAACAGCAGCGTATATGACTGCATTCTCTGGTTGCCAGACCGTCTCCTTCGGCGCCTCACACATAGTCGCTATAGGCCTATTGTTGACATCTCTGAATTGGGACGTTACCTCCATGGTGATAACGACTCGACCCTTCCTTGAACACTCCACTTGAAGCGTCCACGTGCCGGGCTTAAAACGTAGATCAATCAGCCAGTCACTAAATCATGGAATCAATCAATCAATAAATTTATCAGTAAGTGGAATAGGGAGAGAAAAGCATTACGGCCTTCGCTATTCGCGAACTCAATTTCCCACACGCAGCTCCTTAGCGGGAGTGCACCGTTCGGCCCTCTCAACTATTATCTGGTACACTCTAGTGGTAAGTTCATAAGTAGCTCGTTCCTTGCATCGCCTTCTATTTAAAGCAAAGACCCTGGGCCTATCTTGGGGCTGTGGCTGCGTGTTGCTGCTGCTCGTGCGTCATGTCCGAATAGTTCATACTCAGCGGCAGGACACCGACGCCATTTAGGAGGACTGCCTCACACTACTTCACCCGCGCCAGCGGAAGATAAAGAGGGAAGCAGGCCTGCGTATAGGCCTGCGCATGTGGGTCGTTGGCCGATGGTGGGGAGGGCAAGGAGGCCGCGATGCAAGGACTCGCAATGAGACGGGAAAGATTGCATTGAAAGAGATGCCCTTACGTTGCGCATGTGCCCTACCATCCGGATAACCGCGCTAAAACAATCTCACCCTCTTACTGGAGACCAGGTGTACCTAACAATTGGCGCAGAAAGCCAGCTCGAATCTTTTAACTCTCAAAACGCTGTTTACGTTCAAAGGTGTATTGCACTTCTAGTCAACTGGAATAACTCGTCAGGTTTTAATTTGCAGTCCCATTGAATAAACACAAACCATAAGCACTCCTTACGCATTTACGGAAAGCTTTGCTGTATATGGGTTCCAATAGGGCACATCGGGCCTGCTGAATTTTTTCTTTACTTAAGTAAGCATACCGTGTTGCATAGCTCAATTGAAGGTATTCATGGCAAGTAGAGAGGCCGGTGCACTTAACATGAAGTTCTCTTTGAAAAAACCGGGTTCACATCTCAGCATTCAATTTTTCCAAAGGGAAACAATAATAAATAAACGCTCAATTCACTATTCTGCGAAAGGCTCTGCAGTAGCTGCGTCAGCAGAGGTAAAAAATATATGTTTAGAGCCAAAAATTGTACAGCATTTCAAAGTCTTAACTATAGCATCATCCACATAAAAGAAAATATTTACTTGCTTCCTTACATCGAAAAGCGTTACCCAAACAAAAACTCTAGAAAAACGATGATACGATGAATAATGAAAGTAAAATCGAACAATACGAAGATCGAGTTATTCCACTAAAAGCTGTTACGTAAAATACCAAACTGCGTATGTTGCTTTTTCTATGCACGGAAAGTCCGAGTATTGGAACTAGGAAACCTGAATTTATTACCAAGTAAATTCAGCGTATAGTATTTCAGAACGGGTGCACAAATTACACTACGTGCTCGCTAGTAGTTGCAATTCCTGGAAGGGACAATAGCGAATGTTGTTTGCCGCCTGTTCAGAATAGGATTTCCTTTCTTGCAGGATGTTCTCACGCGGTATACTATTATTGCAAGCGTGTTCGGAGAGCGATAATACACGACAAAGCAATCACGCCTAGAGACGCGATTACTGAAATTGAGCGTGTCGGGGAAGTAGTGCATCTTTGTGGAACGCGACCAAAGATTGCGAGGCACTGATCAAGCATGGCTAATACACTGTGGCCATATGTGAGACCAGTTGTAGGTTTAATTTCTTATTTTCAGGCCACAACATCGGTCTCGATCGTTTTGTCTTGCTTTAGTTTTTATAAGCAAACAACTTGTCTCTAACACATTACATTTTAATTAATATATTTATTCAATTACGTTATTCCTTGTGATCTTTCACTTCGTCAATTATTTTCCTTTGTCTCGAAACGCTAACTGCTTTGAAATTAGGTTGTGCAGTACCAACATGCATATAATAAGGTGCATTTTGGCGCACCCAGCCACAATAAGTGTATCTACTTTGAGCACATACATTTGGTGCGAATTATATAGTCAGTAGCAAGGATATCTTATGGATAAATATGTTACCTCTCTTGTTCCACGTCCTACAGTTACTTCTGGATCACCTGAACGTGAAAGGATTGCACATTTCCACACTTCTCTTCGAAACTGGGCATCTTAGCTTTTCTCTTACCATACGTTTATCTCATCACTGGGCAGCGCCATCACAGGTGGGGAGAGCTGTTGCTGAATGCTGCATAGCTATGTTCAGTCTGTATCAATTATCTCAAATCGACAGATGTTCGGTCATATTAAACCAATGTTTGTCTCTCTTTGACTTATGCGTCAGACCTATTTTTTAGATTGTAACACATGGACAGTATCTCTACAGCTGAATAGTAAGCAGTTTTACCTAACAATTACGTAGCTCATTTCTGCACCTTTTCAAGGAACGCGAGAATTGGCTGGTGCCTGTTATAGTCAGACGTTTACGTGGAAATCACTACACGGAGTAAAAATTTAATCAGATTTTACGGTTTTTCGTGCAGAAACCAAGATTGCACGAAATTTCCGGGAATTCCTGAAATTGGACCACATGGAGTTCATTAACGTGCACCTAAATCTAAGTAAACGCCCGTTTTTGCATTAGGTCCCAATTGAAATGCGCCATCATGGCCGGGATCAAGCTAAATGTCTACCAGATAAAGGCGAGAAAATGGAAACGACGCTTCTGAGGCTTGATAGCGACGGACACTTAGGACGTTAAAGGCAAGGAATCCCCTATGGATAATTTTTTCAGGTTTGACTTGCCCTATCCGGAGGGTCTTCTCCTAGCCCCAATCACCACGAAACAATATTCTTCATCGAGGTCCCAGGCCCATGGATCGCGGCATTCCGTAAGGACATTATTGCCAGAGAGGTGATAGTACTTTACAACGCAGTTATTTTCTCCAGCACATACCCCGAGATAACTTTAGTGCCGCTGCAGATGTAATAACAGAACAAACGAAGAGAACGCGAAAAAATATTTCAGGAGCATTCCTTAGTGAAGATGAGCAACGCGTGAAATTCTGTAGGTGATTCGTTGTCCGGGTAACCACAAACTCTAGGAACCACCAAGCACAGCTAAGAGCACAGCGGCTTTTTTTGGATGTCCTTTCATTTGATCTATTCCATCCTTGAACTCCTCTTCCTCATCTTTTTAGGCATTCCCCAATACTCGCTCATGTCTAAAATCGGTGACGCGCCAGAAGAAGAAAAGTTTGCCGTTGCGGAAATGGGCGCACATTCAGATGCAACCGGGCGGTATGCTAGAATTGTGTCAATCGCGTGCTACGCGCGCCGACTGTACACTAAAAAAAAGGTAAAAAGCAGGTGGTGCTTTGAGTAGCGGTGCTGTACGCTTATGTTACGAAGGGCAGAATGACGTCGCAATTTGTGTGGTCGGAGGCCACGTATATTGCAAGCATGTGGCCAAGCGTACGGTTGAAGCATTCTGTAAGGCTATTGGTTTGAGGATGGTACGGTGTAGTTGTACGATGAACATGGTGGCATTCTTTAAGAGTGGATTCAACTACTTCTGATAGGAATACCCGTGCGAGATTACTGAGCAGTTCCTGAGGTGGCGCATGATGCAGGATGAATCGAAGAAGCAGGAAAGACGCAACAGCGCTCTCGCGCGCTGCAGTTTCGGCCTATCGCTTGATGTGATAAACTGCCACAATGGCCCAGTGGTTTCCAGCCGATGTTAGTGGAACAGGCCCATACAGATTGATGCCGATACGCCCGAACGGCCGTGCAGGGCAAAGTCTGCACACTGGCTGGCGAAGGGAGTTGTGGAGATTTCCGGCGCTTAGCATCGAGGCAACGGCGTACGAACTTCTGAACGAAGTTGCAAATCCCTTGCCAGTACTATCGCTGTTGAAGGCGCTGTGAAGTTTTGAAAACTCCTGAGTGTGCACACTATGGATCGGCGTAGAATGCTGCGTTTATGTAGGAACGGAGGGTGTGACGTATAACTAATAACCCGTGGTGCCCGTCGGGGCTATAAATGGTCGGGGAAGGCGTTTGTCCCGAATGGTGAAATGGTGAGCTTGACGACGCAACGTGTGAGATGGCTGTGCTGGTGGACCAGAAAGCAAGTCTATAAGGGATGTAATGGAATGATATTTGCGCTGCTCAGACGTGACAGTAGTAAGGTCGAGCGAAGAAACGGCATAGTGGGATAGTGAGCAGCAGGCATTGTCGTCAGGCACAGGTGAGGGTAAGAAGGCTTCAGCCCAAGAATGCTGGCATCCGTTGTGGCACAGCACACGGATATGGTAGTCCTGCAGGCCAAGTGCCCATCGGGCGAAGTGCTTGAGGGATCGCTCAAGGACGATAGCCAAAACAGTGCATAATGGTACGTTATTACATCAAATTGAGGGCCATATACATGAGGCCTGAACTTTGTGAGAAGCCAGATGAGGTGACAAGGCATTATTATTCTATCACAGTGTGCTTTGTCTCAGCTTTTGCAAGCGTACGACTTGGATCAAGCACTACATTTAAGGAAACCCCTATTTGTGCTGGGTGAGAACAGAGGCGGGACAGACACCACTGGCATCTGTGTGCACTTCGGCAGAAGCTGTCGGAGAGTTATGGCGTAAAATCGATGGATACGTTACCAAACGACTGAACATTCTGAAGACTTCATCGCACTTGGAAGACAATAAATTGAGAGACCCGTTGCTTTTAAGTAGCTTTCTCAGGGGCGATGTGATGGCGGCGAAATCGCGAATCAAGCGTCTGAAGTAAGAGCACAGACCGACGAACCTGCGTATCTTTTTAAGGACTTTGGTTGAGTAATTCGGTGATGGCTGGAAGTTTGGCTGCATCAGGGAGGATTCCCTGCTTGGATACGATATAACCCAGCATTGTCCGCTGCCGAGTGGCAAATCGGCAGTACTTGAGGTTTAGCTGCAGCCAAGTGTTTTTAGACACCTTAACAGACCTGATCCGTAAGAGAGTGCGTGAAGTAATGAGCCAAAACAAAAGCGTCGGCGAGAAAGCGCAAGCACGTGTGCCACATGAAGTCATGCAGATTTGTGTCCATCATGCGCTGAAAATTTCCGGGCGCATTACGAAGTCCAAAAGGCATTACTTGCTAAATTCGTATAAGCATTCTGTGTTCGGCCGATCGGCGTCTACCATGGCTACTCACCGATACACTGAGTGCAAATCTAGAAATGAAAAAAAAATTGGTGCCATGTAGACGGTCACTCTCGTCTACTCGCGGGAGATGGTGGCTGTCCTTGCGAGTGATATTTTTTTTAGGCGGCGGTATTCGGAACAGAACCGCATGGGACCATCGTTCTTCGTAATTGGGGTGACAGCAGATACGCTGAAACAGAATGTCGTATCGCCTCGAGTCGCAGCATGCCTTCAACTTGTTCCTTGAATAGACGGCGTTCTGCAGGCGATACATGATAAGGACGTTGCTGCAATGGCGGTTGCGGGCCAGTAACTATGCAATGTGTAACCGCCAGTGTCCGACCATGGGAAGATTGCCCTACATCAAAAGCAAAATGAAATTTTTCTAAAAGGCACAAAGGCTGAGACAGTTGGGCCGGTGTAAGGTCATCGGCAATCGGAAGAATCGAACACATCGCTGGACGACAGGGACACATAGAAACGGCACTGACCATACTGGAACTAGTATAGTCATTGTCGTCAGACAGTTCTATACCTTGAACGTCGTCGATCATTTCTACATTGCCAAGACATTCCCCTCGGAGCAGCAATACAGAGTATGAAAACAGGTCGCAAAGGAAAATTTTGCTGTAACCCTGTGTGATGTCCAATGTGGCAAAAAATTTCTGCAGACGTTTACAGTTACAAAGTCCTCAGATGGAGAATGTAGTGTAACAACGTCTGAGTCTCCGCTGCAGGACGTGGGCGCGAGTGTCGACGCGTTCGGAGGATCATGGATGTCTACTTCGTCAAGTATTTTCCCAGAACGCGAAGAATTATGAGTGAGGGGCTAATCCAAGGATGGCGATACTTTTAGTTCGGCCCGTGTGCAACGAATAACGGCATTCTGGTGCGAGAGAAAATCCCAGCTGAGGATAACGTCAACCGGCGATAACGCTGCAGTCCGGGCCTAGCCACGAAGTCGGCATAACGGAGAGCCATGCTTGGAGAGAGTGGTTGAGTCCTCGCGACGACTTCAGCGAATCTGAGTGGTGCTGCCGAAAGGATCTGTTGGGACGGCGCAACGATGTCCGCGTATAGCGTAGTCGAACAGCCTCAAGAAGATGTTGGCGATGGTCCGGCAAGACCTCGGTGATTTCCTGCTCGATCGTGCGACGAAACGGAGGCAGAGAATGCGATGCAGGTTGCCGTAGATGAGGCGGCTGAGCCAAGGACATCAAGGAGAGCTAGCGTGCAAATTCCGCCCCAACTAGCGCGTTCATTTCAGCAAACAATGCTGACTGGCGGAAGATGATAGCCAAACCAGCCACGAGGTCATCGAACGAAAAAGGGCGACGTGGCAGCTAGCACTGCATGCGCAGCTTCTCGTAGCTTTGGCATAAAGTGACGATATCTGCCACGTACTCAGGATTCGTGCCAAGTAGCATGTTGTATACAGCGTCCTCTATCTCGTTCATGACATTTCTGATTCAGTCGGTCTCCGATATCGTTGCGTTGACTTTCTTACCCAAGTTCAATACATCATCAATGTACCCGGTAAATGATTCACCCGGCTGCTGTGCAGGTTTTCGCAAACACGACTCCGCTCACTGCTTGCGCAAAGCAGGGCGACCGAACACAGCCCCTGAAAAGGTCTTCAACGAGGGCCACGTCGGAAAAGCAGCCTCACGGTTGTTGTACTGGAGACTGGGGACACCCGCGAGATGGAAGAGCACGTTGCTCATCTTGGCCCGATCGTCCAATTTCTTGTGGGTGCCTACCCTAGCAGATGTCGTAAGCCAGTTCTCGACGTTGGTGTCGTGCGCGCCACTGAATATGGCAGGGTCTTTCTGGCGAGCCACACCGCAGCGCATGACCGACTGTGGAGGTGCTGGCTGGGATGCGTCTTCAGGCATGGTTGAGCGTAGGGCATGGAATCGAAGTTCGAGAATTTACATTGTAGGCCGAAACAGACTCCACTACTTCTAAAGGTGTTGATTAGCCGCCAGCGGTTGGGCCGATCGTCAGACCACGGCCTGGACTTTCAGTACAAGTGGTGTTTCCCGAACAAAGCGCTGGAGATATTAACCCACTAGAAAGCGCTGGAGAAGATGGCCCACTATGGCCTACCTCGTCTTCGCTACAGTTATTGTAATCAGGTAATTTTTTTGTCATTTTCAAACCTGGTAGACTCTAACGAGTTGTAATGCGGCGAACTGCCCGTTACCAGGTGTGATAGCCAAATTCAGTCTGCCTCGAACCATACCAAGGAGTTCATGTCGTGCAGTATTTCATAAATAGAGCATTTATGCGCTGAACCAGAAACGCCAATACATGAAACCCTCTAACCCTAGAGCTGGAATAGAATTGGCAGAGATTTCCCAGTTAATCAACACGCGTAAGATAGCTGACATAAGGAAGTAAAATATGGATTGAATTGAGCATTCTCTCAGGAACGGAGGAAGTCTAAAAGCAGTGAAGAAGAAACTAGGAATAGGCAAGGATCTGATGTGTGCGTTAAGAGACAAAGCCAGCAATATTATTACTAACATGGATAAGATAGTTCAAGTGGCTGATGAGTTCTATAAAGATTTATACAGTACCAGTGGCACAGACGACGATAATGAAAGAGAGAATAGTGTAGAGGAATTTCACATCCCCATGAGTGACGAAGGAAGAAGTAAAGAGAGCCTTAGGAGCTATTCAAAGGGTGAAGGCAGCTGGAGAGGACCAGGTATCAGTAGAAGGATGGTGGGCAGATTGGTCAAAAAAAAACTGGCCACCCTGTACACGCAACGCCGCATGATCTCGAGCGTACCGGAATCCTTGAAAGACGCCAAAATAATCGTAATCCATAAGAAAGGGGACGTTAAAGACTTGAAAAATCATAGACCGATCAGCTTCCGTTGCCTACAAAGTATTTACTAAGGTAATCGCAAATTTTTGGAATTATGTCAACAAAAGGGCCAGGGAGGATTTCGTAAAGGCTACTCAATTATAGACTATATTCAAACTAGCAATGTGGAGATAGAGAAATGTCCGGAATATAACCTACCCTTACATAGAGCTTTCATTGATTACTAGAAAGCGTTTTAATCAGTCGCAATCTCAGCAGTCATGCAGGCATTAAGCAATAAGGGTGTAGATGAGCCATATGTAAAAACGCTGAAAGATATCTATAGTGGCTCCACAGTCACCGTAGTCCTGCATAAAGAAAGCAACGAAATCCCAAAAGGACGACGTCAGGCAGGGAGATACGATCTCTCCATTGCTATTCACAGCGTGTTTAGAAGAGGTATTCAGAGACCTGGATTGAAAAGAATTCGGGTAATAAGTAATGGAGAATACTTTAGTAACTTGCCATTCGCTCATGATATTGCCTTGCTTAGTAACTCAGGGTAACAATTCCAATGGATGCTCGCAGACCTGGATAGCCAAAGCAGAAAGTTGGGTATAAGCATTGTTCTGCAAAATACTAAAGTAATGTTTAACAGTACCTGAATAGAACAGCAGTTAACGATAACTAGCCAGGCACTAGAAGTGGTAAGGGAATACAGCTACTTAGGGCAGATAGTGACCGTGTATCTGGATCATGAGACTGAAATATTCAGAAGAATAAGAATGGGCTGGGGTGCATTTGGCAGGCATTCTCAGATCATAAACAGCAGGTTGCCATTATCTCTCAAGAGAAAAGTGTACAACAGCTGTGTCTTAATAGTACTCACGTACAATGCAGCAACCGGGAGGATTACTAAAATGGTCCTACTTAAATTGAGGACAGCACAACGAGCTATAGAAAGACGAATGATGGGTGTAACGTTAAGAGGATATGGAGAGAGCAGACTGCGTGAGGGAAGAAACGCGAGTTAACTACATCTCAGTGCGAATCAAGAAAAAGAAATCGGCATGGGCATGGCGTGTAATGAAGAGGGACGATAACCGGTGGTCATTAAGGGTTACAGACTGGATTCCAAGAGAAGAGAAACGAAGCAGGGGGTGGCAGACAGGTAGTTGGGCGGATGAGGTTAAGAAGTTTGCAGGGACAACGTGACCGCAATTAGCACATGACCGGGGTAGTTGGAGAAGTATGGGAAGATCTTTGCCTAGCAGTGGGCGTAGCCCCGCTGATGATGATGATGACTAAGGGGTATTTATGAGAGAGAGAGAAATCAAGAAATAGAAGGCAGGGAAAACAGTGATAGAGATACTAAACAAATTAGGAGCTCAGTATAGGACAGACTTTCAAAGACAGATCTAAAGGGCACTGCCTCTACAGTATTTTCATGATTGGTGGGTGATGAGAAGTGGCTGGTGAAAAAAAACGGTCGAACAAAAGTAACCCGCATATTCTATAAATCATGGTTTCTAAGGATAAAGTCATACCGTGGCAGGGCTTGGTATGGTGAGTGATTTTTCCTTGCCGCTCTCAGCTTCCCCACAATTCTGACACCTCTTTCCTGTGGGGTCCACCAGCCAGGCCATGAGGGAGTAATTTTCAGCAGATTGACGGATGATTGTAACAACCGTGTTGTTTCCCAGGCCTTCATCAAGAATAAATGTTTCTTGGACAGTTCCGTTGAAGCCTTTCGTTATGTACATAATCTGCGAAATGAAGAATTGCTTGTTTACTTATTGCACTGTGCGATGAAAACAGATCTATTTGTCAAATAGCTGGAAGAGTTGGTGGCTAAAATCCGCTCAACAGATTGGTTTGACAGGAGCACATGCCACAGCCACCTCTGTACAAAGGGATAGGTGATGCCAGCAAGCGAGCCACAATACTAAAGAAGGACAAACACATGAGATAAAATATTTCTATAATAAAAGTGCGCTGGTAAGAGATGATGTGAGGGGTAAATAATTAAAAAAAATATTTGTTCGGAAAGAAGTAAGTTTTCACGGCACAGTTCTGTTATTATATGATAAACTTCTACGTTCACCTCTAAAAGTGGGTACTGTAGCTCATAGTTTTTTTGCGTAGTAGTTTGCTTAGGTAATAGTAAGTGATCGATTTATTTTTCTCGCGACTGACGCGATCTAGTCATTCTGGAAAATGTGCATACCCAGTTCTGGCGACAGCTCAAGAACACTGCCGTGGGCACTGTGTAAAGCAGAGGACAACATTGGGTAGCCAGTCTTTAGAAATATTACACGGTATTGTCAATCCTTGTTATCACCTGGCAAACACCTTCTCAATGTTTGCTAAGGAATTGTTAACTCGAATTCACCATGAACTTAACACCTCCCCCATACTTGCAAGGACAAACACCTTCAAATTCAGCTTCCTTCTAAGAAAAGTTCAAATATGGAACTCTTTAGGTGGCGGTGCTCATTGTGTGCCACTCGATAACAATGTGTCTACACTTACCGACGGCAAGCATGTGTTTAGGTGATGTATTTTCTTGCACTTGTTCCAGTCTTGCTAGATACCTTTATTTATAACTTTATGTATTTCTTTCATTTTGTCGCCTCACGATGAGATCTTTCCGCATCTTCTTTGAATGCTGCTATTTGTGGTGCCAATTCATAGAGATTGAGCAGCGTAGTACCCTGGCCAGAAACCAGTGGTTCAGTGGCATTACCTTTTGCATTTTCACTGGTTGTAATGAGCCCCTGAAAGCGATAGGTACCATCAGAAGTAAACTTTATTACTGAGCTCTTATCTGCGCTTCATATGACGTGAGCAGACGCTGGTGGCGAGCAATCAATGGACACATCAGCTCCTATGTTTGCATATCAAATGAAATTACTGCAGTAATAATAGCATCAAACAGTGGCGTACGAAATACCATCCCGTACCTTTGAGCAGCAGCTGAAAATTACTCGAACCAATATTTTTTAGAAACCCCGCAAATGTTCTTGACCACAACTGATCCTTTGTAACTTCACAAACCCGTTTTCCCTGTTTATTGTGTTGTGAAAACGATTACGAACTTCCACGCACAAAATGACAGAATTACATGAATAATATTCGCTTCTCAGTTGCAACCCTTAGTTTCGACAGAAATTATGCGGTCGCGTGAACCGTGTCCAAGCAGTTGGCGCTGTCATCCCACCGTCGTGCGGTCACGGTACCGATGACGGCACATGCATCCTTCGCGCGTGGCTGGTTAGAAGGTTGCGAGAAGAGCACAGCCAATGAATGCTTTCAAGCGCCTCTCCTCCAGAAACAAATGCGAAAAAAATTTCAGCTGTGCTAATAATTCCCCTTCCAAAATGTTTCCTACCGAACAATCCACTGTCACTTCGAGAATAGCTTGGTAAGCGAGAAACCACGCTACAACATACAGTTAACGACACCGCCAAAGAATTCCTGCGCAAGCTACCCGAAGTGCCAGGATCTTGTTATGCAAAAAAAGGGTGAGGTGTAAAGACAGAAAACAAGAGTAGAGAAGTGTTGTCCACTTCTCTACTATTGTGTCCTGTCTTCATGCCTCACCTCTTTTGCATAATGAATCCTTACCAACTAGCTCAGCTTTCTGTTGTGCCAAGATCTTGTTTGTGCATATTCGGACCATTTTACAATTTAACAGGGAAGATGTACTTCACTGAACTATAAATTATCCACAGATGTAACTTGCAAAGTTTGCGAACATTTGAGAACCGGAGAGCACAAAGAGTACCTTCGCCTCCTATTTGCGCGGCTGGATGAACACGGCCTGATCCGAAAGACCAAGAAATTGATTTTCGGAATTGGAGCCTGGGATTTACTCGGCCATCGTATTTCACGCCAAAGCATCAAGCCACTGGAATTACAGCTGCGGTCAATCGAGCACTTCCCTTGTCCAACCTCGTTCCGAAAGTTGCGCGAGTTTCTCGGGCTCACAAATCTTCACAGGAACTTCATACCATCATGTGAACGAGTTCTTCAGCCGTTTACCGACCTGCTGCCTTACGACTCTTAGAAACCGCCTACCATTCACTGGTCCTAGGAGCATGAACAGTTCTTCCAGCAAGCGAAAATGCACTCGGGGAATGCAGTGTTGCTGATTCATCCGTTGCTCGACGCGCCACTCCCCTTATGGTTGACGCGTCGACCATTTCAGTGGGTGCAGCACTGCAGCAGCACGAGAGCACTGACTGACAGCTCGCGACAGCACCTTCGCGAAGGAGATGTTGGCTATCTATTGCGGTGTCACACATTTTTGTTCTTTTTCTTGAAGGCTGTACATTTACATTCTGACTGACCACAAGCCGTTAGCCTTCGTCTTAAATAACAACAGTTCGTCGTACTCAGAACATCCGGTTCAACTACTTTCCTTTTTTCCCAATTTCCTGCTGACATGTGCCACATCTCTGGGTCATAAAATCGGGCAGGGTACGCACTATCGCGCATCAGCACAGTGCCGGCTGGCCGTTTGAATTTTCAAGCTCCTGCTGCTTCCGAGCAAAACGGCCCAGAGTTCCACCAATTGTGGGAAGAAATCTCGCCGCTCCAGCATGCGAAGTTGCCGCTTCCCTACACAAGAACATTTGTCATGTACGATACATCGCACGCAGCCCCTAGCCTACTTGCGCTCCTTCACTTTCGGCGGCCAATATTCGATTCACTGCACGGGCTAAGCCATCTCGCCATCACAGCAAGACAGACTTATCGCAGAGTGATTCATCCGGCCAAGGTTCAACAGCGATGTTCGAAGTTGGGCAATAGGCTGCAAGCCTGTCATGCTGTGAAAGTGACTTGACACATGTGTTCCGCGGCGCAGCCCCTTTCGACCATAATAGAGCCGTTTCAATCACGTGCGTTAAGAGTTGGTGGGATCTCTTCCGCCTTACCAAGTTTTCAAGTACCTCCTCATGTGTGTCGGCTAGTGTTTGGGGTGGCCTGAGACGACACCTCTACAAGACGACAAGGGCGAAACAGTGGCGGAAGCATTTGTTGCCTCGTGGGCACTGTGGTTCAGTTGCGCTGTGCGCATAACTACTGACGGAGGCCGGTAATTCCAAAGCACCTTTCTTTTGAGCCCTGGCGGGACTGCTGGGCGCGCGCCTTCATAACACCACAACCTACCACCCACAGAGCAGTGTCATGGTCCAGCATCTACACCGACAACTGAAGGCGTCATTGACCGTCACGCTGAATAGAAAGCACTGGGATGAAAGGCTAGGATATACAAAGGAACCAACTACTCCTTCATCAGTGGCGTAGCTAAAATGTCGTTCGGGGCGGGGGGGGGGGGGCAGGGTTGAGGGGTCTCACGTTTCACCTTGGCCTCCTCCTTATAAAATTCATTGCTGGATCAAATACATGAACGATAACTGCATTGGCATTGCCAAAGTTGCTGCCAACAAATTCTTGAACGCTACGCACTGTAAAGACAAGTAAAATACGTATTTTGTTATAAAATCATATGCTTGTGGGTCCCCAAAATTGTACCAGTAATAAATAATATCAATGCTTCTATGTTGTTTTGTCTCCTTAATAAGTAAAACAAATATCACACGAACTGTTGAAACATATTGTTTCGAAACCAGCGAAGCAGTGCATGCTGCGGATATAAAAAATGTAAAGGCCATGAAATAAACAAGGTCAAATATTTTAAATGAAACTATCATTCAAGAACCTTATTTACATTTTTGTACATATGCAATGGCCAGAGAAAATATCTCAATGACGCTGTCCTTTGTTCGAATATATTGCGCAGGCGCTGTGAGCGGTCGTGTATTGTAACTCCACCGAAATTATAGTCGCAACTGACAGAATATATAAAAAGCAGTAGTTGTGCAAAATATACGAGGGCGAAGCAAATGAAAACCAGCCGACGCGAATCCCTAACAAATGGTGTGCTTTATTTAAAAGTAGCCTCCATGAGCAGTTAGACATTTGTCCCACTAACTAATGCGAAACGTGATTCCCGTCTGATAAAACTCCTTGGGTTGCTGCTTAAAAAGTCTAACTGACCCTTTCACGTCATCGTGCGGCACAAATAAGGTTCCTTTCAGCTGTTTTTTCAATTGCCACAAAATGCGGAAGTCCCAGGGACACAGGTATGTACGTGATTGCAGATGTTACTGCGTTTTCAACATGAACTTTGCCAGTTTTGTGTGAACCACATCAGCGATGTGGGGATGGGCACTGTCCCGGAGCAAGATGAATTCATTCGTCAATTTTTCACGTCGTTTGTTCTTGATTGCCTCACGCAGCCGATCAGGCACTTCACAATACCAGCAACAATTTATAGACTCTCCAGGTTTAGCCAATTCGATCAGCAGTGGTCCCTTTCCAGAGGAAATGGCGGCCATTGCTTTCTTTGGGGGTGGTGAATTCGAATAACTTCACTGTAAGCTTTGCCATCGTGTTCCAGGCTCGTAGTAGTGGCACAATCTCAGTGACAATTGCAGAACAGAAGTCATCACGCTCATTGTGATACCGGATCAGACGGGTCAAGGCAGCGCCGAACGTCTCCATCTTCTGGCGGTGGTTAAAAATCTTGGGTATCCACTGCGCACACAAGAGCCGATCACCGAGATATTCATAAATTATGGTGTGAACCGAACTGTGACTGATGTTCACACGCTGTGCCAGTTCATCGATGCTGATCCTCCGCTCTTGTCTAATCAGCTAATGAACTTTTGAAATGTTGGGAGTAATGGCACGGTGGCTTCAGCCCGGTCTTGCCTCGTATTTGCATTTTTCGCGTCCTTGCTTGAACCGTTTGCTTCAGCCCTTCACAGTGACCAATGAAATGCAATGTAAAACGTCAAAGGCAGCCATACGGCTACTAATTTCTTTTCGGGCGGTACCTTCAGGCGTCAAAACCCTCACTACACCGCGCTGTCCAACTTCTTGGACGTCGATTATGTCACGTAATTATGTTCAATTCAGTGCATGAGAGCAATGAAGATCATTATTCCTTAAGACTGCGTGTCACTTTTGTAAATGAGAGATGCTTGTGTGCTACCAGCATGCCTCGCTGAGAAGTAACCAGACCATAATTGCGCGGGGTGGGTTGGATCACTCTCATTTAATCGCTGCAGTACATTAGAAATGTGAAGATACAATGGAATAGAGAAATGCGAAGATGCAATTTGATCAAGGGCAGAAGAGTGTCACTAGAAACAAAGTTCACTGCACATATACAGAAAACATCGCAAAAAATTCAATATACGTATAATGGTGTGCCGCTAGAAGGACACCGCATCGTTTCTGTGACGACGTCACCGGCTGGTTTACCGCCCCTTCCCAGCCCCTTCAAAAGACGCTTGTTGATTTATTACTCATTCAGTGGGCATGCGTGCAGGAGTCGTTGCACTGTGCATCATGCACAACTTTTCGTTGCTCCACAGGTGCGTAACAATTTGACCCTGCATGCTAAACGGAGTGATAATCGCTCACATTTCCTGCTCCCATGCTCACTTGTCTTATATGCTACTATGTGTGACTGGCTCGACGTGGCGCAGTTGATGCAATTCCGTGATGTTGAGAAAAACCCGGGGCCTCCAAGGGTGCAGAGGTCGGCTCAAGATGACTGTCTCGAGTAGTCTTCCCGAATCACCGTCCGATGAGATCAGTAGCGTCTTATAAATCCTTAAAGACATAAGGAACACGACAGTCGAGCTTACTAAAGCTCACTCCATGTTAAAATCATATATGAAGCATGTGAAAACCAGCCAAAACCTAATTGAAGGCAAGCTAACCAATATTTTACGCCATCTTGAATCACTAGAAAATAAATGTGAAGCACTACACAGATTTTGCTGTAATTTCGCCAAAATTCAAGAAAGCGTTGACCTGTTGCAAAAGCAGCCGGACACCAGAGATTCGCGCTTAGACGACTTCGAAGACAGATCAAGATAGAATAACTTGGTTTTTTACGGCATACACGATTGCCATGTGTCATGGCTGCAAAATTAACTGAAAACTATGGATGCCTTGTCGTCAGCGATGAGAAATGCATTACAACTGAACATAGTTGAACGGGCGCATCGAATCGGGACTTTTCAAAAACGAAGTGTCGTCCAGTTTTAAGGAAGATATGAAACTTTAAAATTAAGGAGAGCACATTTTTGTCGCGCAGCCAGCTTAAAGGTAGTACCATTTCAGTATCTGAGTACTTCTCGCCTGCGACAAGGCTCGCTCGAAAAAAGCTTCGCAAATTTGGTAAAAAACAGCCTAATTCCCCCTCACCTAAACCCAATTTTAACAAGGTTTTCATTGATAAACAATCTTTCGTGTATGAACCAACAAGTGACAGTGTTAAGGGAGTTAAAACTGGTTTTCCAGATCACGCAAGCCTACATGGCAATCTGCGTCATCATCCTAATACATAGCAATGCGCGAAGGGCAATGGCGGATCTTTAACACCACTAGCCTCCGTGCTCGTTGCAAACGCGAGAAGTGTGTTTCGCAAACACGACGCACTTGTATCGCTCATCGGTAGCTGTAGTGGTGATATTATTGCATTGACGGGAGCGTGGCTACAGCCTCATGTGCAAGATAGTGAAATCTTCGACTTGTCTCGATTTCGTATCTACCTTTGCGATCGCACTGCTGGGAAAGGCGGAGGTGTACTACTCACTATTTTAAGGTCCCTGCAATGTCAACAAGTCCACGTTCACTGCAACCTGGAAGCTGTGTGCGCGTGCGCTGATATCCGTTACAGTAAAATTACGTCGTTCTTTGCTACCGCGCTCCATCCTACCCATCCACTTTCACCGCTGAGCTCTACGATGTACTTAACACCCTTACTTCGCGGCATTCTCCCAACCCCAATATATAACTGGAGGATTTCAACTTCGCCAAGATATGCTGGGCAACTGAACCTCAGTACTGTTATCCATTTTCTTTACAAACAAACAACTTTCTTCATCTCTGCTCTGTGTTTTCCCTAACACAAATGTTATTAGAACCAATTAGGATCTCATAAAACGCTGCTAACCCCCTTGACGTAACCTTATCCTCTCATCCTGACATAGTTACCTCTGTTTCACGCTTACCGGGCTTAAGCGATCACCTGGGTCCGTATTTCAACATATCTCCCGTGGTAAAACCAATAGATGAAAAAAATAATAGTATTTCATCACTATGATAGGGCGAACTTTGAAGCTAATAATATGTCTACAGGCGTGTGGTATTTGACTGTTTGAACGAGGCGCGTGGGCGCCATCACTCGAGAAAAGAGGAGGAAGAACGAACTGGACTCGGGCTGTGAACCTAGCCGGTGAGCGCTGCAACCGTTGTAGTAAATATAACCTGTAAATAATCGCTCGTCTTACTGACCCGTCCTTCGCGTAATATTGCGGTGGAGGTGGGACGTCCCCCGTCCTCGCCACAGAGATCCGAAGCGGTCGCACCGTCGTCTTTTCAGCCATGGCTTCGGATGGAACCACCGCGTCACCATCTACACCTGCGGCGCCAACCACAACGCGCGTTACGGTCCCTAGTCTCCGGGATCCTGCGAAATTCTCCACCCGAAATGACGTTGACGTCGATGACTGCCTCAGTAGTATGAGCGTGTTAGCCAAAGCCACCACTGCGACCCTACCATCATGGTTGCCAATGTGCATTTTATCTCTACGGGGAACCGCGTGTCTGGTTTCCCATCGATGAGGCAGGGCTCTCCAATTCGGACATCGAAGAGCGCTTTCGCGACCAGTTTAGCAACCCGTCAGGTCGCTGACAAGCTGCGTGAAACGAGCTTGCTGCTCGTGTCCAGTCGTCGACCAAATCGTATGTCTCCTACATAAAGGAAGTGCTCGCGCTTTGCGGAAAGTCGACGAGCACATGACCGAGGTTGACAAGGTGGGCCATATCCTAAAATGCATAGCGGACGACACCTTCAATTTGCTCGTCTATAACGACGTTTCTACCGTCGATGCCATCGTCAAAGAATTCCGCCGCTTCGAGGTAGCCAAAAGCCGCCACGTAGTCCCCAATTTTTCCGGCTCCCAAACACCCCTGCCACGTCCTCTTGCTCCGCTTTACCGCCAGACGACGATGTCAAGAGAACGTCACGTGTATCATTCGCCGTGAGATTGAAGCGATGAGTCCGGTCCCCTTCATCCACGACCCTTGACGAAGCGGCTCCCACTATTTCCATTACTGAAGCAGTTGTGCAGAAAAGATCGCAAACCTTGGAATCCCTACCACCTGCGCTGTCTCCCGAATTGATTCGACACCCATTACCATGCCCACAACCTTTAATGAGCAGTATTTAGCTCCCAGACCACGCAATCCTGCTGAATAACAAACACCAGATGACAAACCGATCTGCTTCCGCTGCCACCACGTTGGTCATCTATCCTACTACTGCCGCTACCACCTGGATACCGCCGTACTGGAGCTCGTTCCCTGCTCCTCGCCCATACGCTGACGCTCGCCGTTATAGATCTCCCCGTCTGTACACTACTTCGGATGCCCCTGACAGCCACTCCTCCGTGCGATCGCCGTCGCCTCAGCGCCATCGCTGCCCGTCATCCCAATGTCGCCGCTTTTCCTCGCCAACTTAACAGGCGGCAAACTAGGCCATGCAGCTCTTGAAGGCGCTGCTGCATCGCGTTCGTCCTGTCCAAATCCTCCGTTGACGCTCCTCACCAACACGAACCTAATTGAAGTAGACTTAGATGGTGTTCCGTTGACAGCATTATTGATAGTTGAGCCTAAGTTTGCATAATGAGCGCTGACTTATGTCGTCGCATCAAAAATGTTCTCACACCTGCCATCACTCGAGCCGTGCGCGTCATCAATGGAGCCACTGTTGTCGTCAGGGGTATCTGCACTGCTCGCATAGGAATTGCTGGTCGCCAAGTTGGAGTCCTGTTCACCGTTCTGACCAGTTGCCCTGATGATCTAATCTTCGGCCTCAACTTCCTGAGCACACATTCTGCCCTCATCGACTGTTCCACCAGTACCCTCTGCCTAGAGCTTCCGTTTCTTTCAGGCGTTCGCCCCGAACGCCCTCTGCACTAGATCATTTGTTCGCTTACCTCCAAAAGCCCTAACCTTCGTCGAATTGGCCTCAACGGCAACTGTGCCTGATGGCGACTCTGCCGTCGCACGTATTCATGATGTACTCCTGGAGCGTGACATCTCTGTGCCACACTTCGTCATAACCCTTGCCGTTAATCGGCAAGACGGCAATTTGGCTTGACGAAGCAAGTTTTACCTGTAGGCATAGCGGTGGCCAGCTCCGGTCTGTGACACACGATCACTCGATCACACACGACCACTCGCTGAACTTCTGAAGAAATACGTGCCTTTTACGCGCGGTTCCACTCAGCTTGCCGCATTTTCATGCCTTATCACGATTCTCAGCAATCCAGAAGTCTCGGCCCACTTTGACCAGTCCGGACCTACAGAGGTCAGAACCGATGCCTATGCTTATGTGATCGGTGCCGTCTTATCGCAACTACAACACGGACACTACCACCTTATGGCCTACGCTAGTCGGCACCTGACAAACGTCGAGTGTATCTATATGATTACCGGGCGCGAATGTCTTGCTCTTGTCTGGGCTGTTTCAAAGTTCCGCCCATATTTATATGGCAAGCCCTCTCAGTAATCACAGACCATCATGTCCTCTGTTGGCTTTCGTCACTCGAGGATCCTACTGGAAGGCTTGGTCGTTGGGCCCTCCGACTACAAGAATATCCCTACACAGTGATTTACAAGTCGGGATGTCAACACCAAGACGCAGATTGCCTCTCTTGCTATCCACTCGAAGACGTGCCCTCTACACCTGATACTGACACCGACGCCTGTGTTCTACTGTTCCATGTCGCCGACGAGCAGCGTCATGACCCGTTCTTGCGTATAATCATTGACCACCTGGAATCGTTACTTGCCGACAGTTGCCTTTCGATTATTCACGCTTCAAGATGGGGAGCTCTACCGCCACAACGTTCACCCCGACGACCCTGAGGTACTCCTAGTGATCCCTGAATACCTTCGCTCGGCTGTTCTCCACGAACTTCCCGACCTCCCCTCTGGCGCTCACCTGGGTGTGTCACGTACCTGCGACCGGTTCCACCTACACTTCTTTTGCCCAGGGCTTGCTCGTTTCATTCGAAGATACATAGCTGAGTGTGAGAAATGCCAGCGACGCAATACACTATCGACGATCCCTGCTGGGTACCTTCAACCACTCGACATTCCCGCGGAACCATTCTTTCAGGTTGGTTGGAACTTACTTGGCCCTTTTTCCGCTTTCTACCTCAGGTAGCAGGTTGATCGCTGTGGCCACAGATTACGCCACGTGCTACGCCATCACCGAGCGCTTCCTACAAGCTGCTCCACAGATGTCACCGATTTTCTTCTACTCGACGTGATTTTATTACATGGAGCCCCACGAAAACTTCTCTCACACCATGGCTGGACATTTCTATCAAAAGTTATCGTGAACATCCTGCAGTCCGAGGCCACGAGGCACAAGCTATCCACAGCATATAATGCGCAATGAAATGGCCTCACGGAGCGTCTCAGTGCCACTGTCGCAGACATACTCGCGAGATATCTCTCTTCAGGCTACACTGACTGGGACCTCGCTCTACCATTTGTCACATTTGCTTATAATTTCTCACGGCGCGACACAGCCGGTTATCCCCATTATTCTTTCTGCTCGGTCTAGAATCAGCACTCTAGGGAAATCGCCCGTGACCACCTTCCGAAATCCCAAGAGAGTCAAAGGCGTTTGTACGACCGGCGGCGCCGAGACGTACACTTCCCGCCTGGTTCTTTCGTGCTTTTATTCTCCCCGTTGCCTCAGGTCGGCCTGTCAGAATAACTGCTGTGTCGGTACACAGGCCCACACCGAGTGCTTCGTGCCGTGACTCACGTCCCATCTGCACCCCAGTCGATTGACAACGTGCACGTTACATGACTGAAGCAGTATCACCCTCCCAGTGATGACATTTAGACGCTCCTGGGCGTCGCCTATGCCGCCGTGGGATTATGCTACACGCGTATGGTATTTGATTGTTGGAACGAAGCGCATGGGCGCGATCACTCGAAATAAGAAAAGGAAGAATGAACTGAGCTTGCGCTGTGAATTTAACCGGTCAGCGCGGCAGCCACTATTGCAAATAGAACTAAACTGTTTTCAAAAATAAGATACATGAGTTCACCGACAAGTTTATTCCGTGAAGTGTAATATCCTTCAATGTTCAGAAACCCTGGTCCAACTCGAAGTTAAGAAGGCTTGCCAACCAAAAATACAACGACCGTATCGAATAGCAAATAAAAGTTGACTGACACCGAAGGAGAACACTTAGAAGGTGGCGAACAGTACTTACACAGAAGTTATAAAGCTGGCAAGAATGCATTCCAAGTACACACTTTTCCTGATTTACTTGCGAATGAGCCTAAAAATGTTTTGGCGTGTTATTAACACTTCCAAAGATAATTCCTTCACATCGACCGATTTCAGTGGCTCACCGGTACCCGAAGATGTATGTCTTCATATCCTTAATTCTGTGTTCTCTAACAACTTTGTCGTGTGTAATGACCCTGTGG
The DNA here is from genome assembly GCF_050947875.1 of Dermacentor variabilis. Taxonomy (NCBI): domain Eukaryota; kingdom Metazoa; phylum Arthropoda; class Arachnida; order Ixodida; family Ixodidae; genus Dermacentor; species Dermacentor variabilis. The sequence goes on along the minus strand of NC_134576.1, from coordinate 58,862,030 downwards.
TTCACACTCTTGAGTGCTGCAATTACCCACCTATAGACTTTATAATCATTGAACCACTTGGGATCGAACGTGTAAAAAAAGATCTGAAGGTGTCCTGGTGCTGATTTAGTCAACGCGAAATTTCTGAAGAACACTGTTGTTTATTCATCTCTTCTGCTTTCATAAATTTTTCAGCAATCCTTAGATGGCTGTTAGCTACCTGCAAATTGGAAGGTCCGGAAAGTGGTCGCTTTTCACAAATCCGGTAGCATACATTCGCCCCTTAACTACTGTCCCATGCCCCTCACCAGGATTCCATGCAAGGTTCTAGAACATGTTTTGCACTCACATTTAGCAAAGCCACTTAGACAATATATCAATTTTTCACAAAAGCCAGCATGGTTTCGTAAAAAATTTCTTTTGTGGAACTCAACTTCTTTCTTTTACTCAGCCTTCATCTTATCCTCGACAAAGGTTAACTCGCAGACTGTCTTTTCTTTAATTTCGCCAAGGCCTGCGACAAAGTGCGCCAATGATTGCTTCTATTTAAACTTAGTAAACATAATGTTGATCCTAACCTGTTTGCATGGCTTGAGCATTTTCTCCTTAATCCGTCACAGTAAGTTGTGTCAAACAATATGTCCCCATTTAATCCTGTAGACTCTGATTTGCTCCAAGGGTCAGTTATTGGCCCTCTTCTCAATCTATATTAACAATTTACCAAATGACGTTCTTCTCTAATATTTAGCCCTTCGCAGATGACTGTATTATCCTCCGTGAAATCTCGGACAAATCCGATAAGAAAGTCTTACAAGACGATATAACGCTATCTCTAACTGGTGTGACATTGGGTAATGCAACTTGACGTAAATGTAAACTTGACGTAAACTTGTAAACGTATGCGTGTAACTCTCAAAAATATTCCTCCGCCTATCTATTAGCTTAATGATACTCCCCTAGAGGTCCTAAACTCCTATAAACACCTAGGCATCCACATAGCCTCGTCGCTTTCCAGGTCGTTGCACATCGATAAGACAAATACCAGTGCTAGGCGCATGCTTGGTTATCTTCGCCGAAATTTTTCTTGTGCTCCTACATTATTGAAATTATTCCTATACAAAATGCTTATTAGGAGTAAAATGGAGTATTGCTCATCCATCTAGGACCCGCTCCTGGAAACCCTTATTCAATCATATCAACTAATCCAAAATATTGCCGCACTTTTCATTCACAGCAATTAAAACCACACATCAAGCGTAACTGCCATGAAAAACTCTTTGCTAGTTGCACCTCTTTCAACATAAAGAAAGCACTTACACCATGTTGAAAGAGGTGCAATTAGCAAAGAGTTTTTCATGGCAGTTAAGCTTGATGTGCGGTTGTAATTGCTGTGAATTAAAAGTGCGGCATTGTTTTGGATTTGTGGATATGATTGAATAAGGGTTTCGAGGAGCGGGTCCTAGATGGATGAGCAATACTCCATTTTACTCCTAATAAGCATTTTGTATAGGAATAATTTTAATGATGTAGGAGCAGAAGAAAAATTTCGATGAAGATAACCAAGCATGCGCCTAGTATTGTTATTTGTCTTATCGATGTGCAACGACCTGGAAAGTGACGAGGGTATGTGGATGCCTAGGTATTTATAGGCATCCACATATTTCGTAAACTGTGTTTCCACCATATTTCATCTAGCATTGATCATAGCCATAAGGTTAGAATCATTCAATGCCGCACCAGAACCTGCAACGAATCAATTATTCCTAGGACCTCTCAGAAATGGAACCACCGTCCCGGCGCAGTGTCGCAATCAAGGATAACTCAGTTTCGTTCAGCCTTATTAGACATCATCACTCCCGGTTACAATTGATTAATCAATTTTGCTGCAATAACTAACCATTTTTGCTGCTTCGTTATTTACATGCATATGCTTTTACTCACTCCCTTCGGCGATATTTCAGTCTTGATGGTACAAACAATAAAAAATAAGAAAAAGAACGCTAGTTCCGTCCCTCATAGTTCGTTGCTTTCCTCCCCATCACTACTGCGCGACAATAATCTCAATACCGTAAAAAGTACGCGTTTCGTTTCACCCTGCCGAGGCTGAAATGAAAACGAACATTTTGTAATTATTTGTTAAGCGATAAATAACTTGTACACTCCATGGCACGCGTTCATCTTCATACGTATACATTCTTTGTCATAATGGCTTCTGCAATGGGAGTTGGCATGACATAAGGACTGTAGACAGAGAGAACAAGGGGATTTATCAGTATTAGCGCTCTGATTTACCGAACACTAGAATCATTGCCCCTCTCCACATCTATAACATCCTTAACTCCCCTTGTTACGCTACCTGGTGTAGCTTTATGCTTCATTTGTATTTGCTCCATTTCAACACAAAGAGAACTATTATAAGGAAAGTGAGAGCTTCTGCGAACAGATATAACTATCCCTTTGCAGAATACATATCACGAAGGCTTTGAAGCGTTAGGACATGCTATATTGTTTTCGCTGTAGAGTGTACTCGTAGACAACAGGATACTGACCAATCGATGATGTGTGAGCTCATGCGCCGAGCTGTTGGCTTCGATGTAGGCTCTCGACAGGTTTTCAAGGCGGTCAGAAAAAAAGTAGCTTTGCCCTTTCGTTTCTGTGGCCAGCTTCTCAAGTTTCTCTTCAGCTTTGTCGCCCATCGTCATTGTCACAACTTCGACCTTTGCCGCTAATAGTTGAGGCCAGACGTCATGAATGTAGGGCTGCTCATTCTCCACACCATCGGTCAAAAGAACAATACTTGCTCCTTCAGGACTCTCACTGGGAGTATTCAGAACCTGCGCGTAATAAATACAGCTTAAACATTATCTGGGTGTAATAATAACACACGTTTTACCACTATTAAAAAAATTGGTATCGACATTGTGCGTGTGGGGAAACACTATGTTGGTATTTCCGCCGGCTAAATTGCCACCAGACAAAAAAAACTATTTCAAAATTTTTTCAACATTATTTCCAACATTTACCATGCAGTGTTGTGTGCGTTGCATGAATTCTGTCACATGATTTTTTTTTCTCTTTCTTCAAATAATAAATGTTTGCCTATGCTTGAAGGCATGCTATGGTTCGTGCGTATATATCTCCTTGACTGAATGGGCGGTTATCGCGGGAATGAAGGTAATGCAGCTGAGTACTTCTAAGGGTCATTGATTACGTTAAGCTTCGCTCATGGCGTAGTCCAAGTGTTACCTGAGCGTAGACAGGAAAGAGTGTCTTTGTGATGTGCTATATTTGTACAAAACGCATAGATGGTTTTGTCTACTTATCCTGACTAATAGTCGCAAAGAATATTTGATGCATCAAAGCCGAATTTAATACTTTGGTTCTAACTAAATCTGTGCGCTGCGGTTTTGACTTTTTGTGTTACCACGAGAAGTAACATTTCTGCCATGTCTGCCACACCTTGTCGGGAGGAAGTGCTAGCGAGGCTTCTGTGAAGCTTTTTGATGGCTAGCATTATTTCGCGAGTTGGTCAAAAACTTGTCATTCAAGAGAACCCTTTTCGCAAAACAGAGAAAGAATGTGCAGTTAAATCATTACGTGCGTGCCTTATAGCTATCATGTGGACTACAGACACACGCGACCTATTGTCCGCGATAACACTTGGCGCGCCTTTGAAACAGAGCCTATAATCCCGTCTGATTTCGCCCTTTCACATGCGCCATACGTAGAAACAAGAAAGTAGGCGTTAAACCTAGGCAAAAAGTGCCTAAGCCGGTACTGGAAGGGCGATAGCAAGCAGATGGAACGCTACGGCAAATAGCCTGCTAGTGAGCGTGAAAGGCGACTAAGCGGTACCAAAGACGAGAGGATGCTTTCACCGGGGCAAATCTATGTTCGGCAATCTAATTATGCCTATCTCCCTGCTGGTGTTTCTCACGTGTGTATGAAAATAATACCCGACGTGGTGGCGTAATGGCTACGGTGTTGCAGTGATGGGCACGAGGGTGCAGCATATTATGCAAGCCACGGCGGCCGCATATGGATGGGGGCGAAGTGAAATAACACGCGTGCATCGGGTGCCTACTTAAGAATCCGAGGTCGTCAAAATTGATTCGGAGTCTCATTACTTCGGTGCGCCTCATCATCATAATGTGGCGTGAACTTGCTCATCTTTCTCCAGCGACCGCATATCGCCGGCTTCCAAATGCTAAACACAGTTGGTAGGCCCAGGACGCGCCTCATGTGTTGGAAGTTTCCGGAATGTTTTCGGTACCTCTATCCATTGTCTGTCGTAAGCGAACCTTGTGTAATCTGATTTCTTGCGCGACGGGAATTGCCAAATATTTGGAAAATATTGACAAAGCACACGGGTATCAGCGGTTATGCTGGAATGTTCGACAGGTAATGTATAAAATCTGACGTGCTTCACCCTCTGATGAGACTTCGACAATCGCTGACTGTGCTGGTCGCTGTCGTTGTACTTTAATTTCCGCTGGTTTTGTGGGTACAGGTTCGCCCAATAAAGAGTACGTTTTGTGATTCGCAGTTTTGCTTCTGTGTTCTTAACCTTCACTACAACGTGGCATATGTTGGAGTCGCTCTTGCTTTCATGTGCCCGACTCCACCACAAAGGCATGATCCAAGCCAGAACCCATTAGACAGCACCAACGTTGCCCTCGACCAACGAGCTAGCCCCATACTACAAAACCTGCCCATCGGAGTACGGCCTTCTGCCCGTTACGACCAGAACGGCCAAGACTAAGTTAAGAGCATTGACGACGGATCCAGGATCGTCTCCGTAATTCAACGGCAAAGCGAGAGACTGACATCCGGTACATCATCGAGTGAACACTGACTTCGGGGTGGAGGCGAAGGAGAGGATCACGACGTTCAACAACTGGAGCAGCGAGGACAAGCTGTGCCGTCTCTAGTTTGCTCGGGATAACGCTGCTCGGACTGCGTGGGGCTGGTTTCGTGAAGAATTCTTGATGACCTTCGTGTCTTATGGAAGGAAATGCCTTATGTTCAATTGGAAAGCGAGTTAAGCTACCGAAGAAAACCATCGCTATCTACACGGAATAGATTAGCGGCCTCTTCCGCCGCGCGGACCCCGGCATGCCCGAGGACAAGAAAATTCGGTTCGTCATGCCAAGGGCAAAGCAAGAACACTTCGTCTGACACGCTTTCGACTTATGTAAAACCCTCCCAAGACCACATGAGAATTTACGATAGAGGCAACCATAATTGACAAGAATCTCCAAATTAATTCTATACAGTGAAATTGCTGCCTGATACCAATAGCAAAGCCGTTCCATCATTCTGCTTCAATGAGCTGCGCGAGACAACAAGAGCAGTTGTGCGAGAAGAACTACGACAGATGTTCCCAACGTCGCAGGCCCAATTGAATTTGATTGCTGACGTAGTCGGAGAGGAACTCCAACAGTCCAACAGTCTCAACAGAGCCGCAGTCTAAGCTGGAAACAATGACCTATGCGGCCTTTGCCTGCGGTGATGTCCTTCCGCCACGCTCACGTCAAAGCTTCATGACGGCATAGTTCCACCACTAAACGCCACCCCCTCCCCCCACCCACCCGTCCTATCGCGTAACGTCCCGAGGAAGACGGACGTTTTGCGCATGCCCGATCATCGACAGCTCTGCTACTACTGCGGCGAAGTGCCCATACCGAGAGATGGAACCATGAGGATTTGACGTCGACGTACCATGTCCACAACAAGAGCATGACCTCGTGATATCGCCGAATACCTCACCAAAATGATGTGGAGACCGCGTCGATTTAACCGTCGCCTTCACCAGGACGCTACCCGTAACCTGAGCGCCGACCAAATGCTGGCCCAGTCTGAAGCCGGTCAGCTAGCACATAACTGGAAAACTTAAAAGTAGCAACAGAAAGGGGTGTGGCTGCTCTCCCTCAAAATGCTTAAGATTCTCCTCGGCCTAAGACGACGCTATAATTTCCTATTCGACGACGTAGCATTGAAACGCCGTCGTCATCAAGAAGCCTCGCATTGAAGACTACTGCACAAAGAGAAGACCTCATGACGAGACGTAACAGCAAATAAGCAAGGCCGCGCAGCTGTTATCCGACGCCGCGACCTAACCGTAACGCAAGACCACAGACTACTATCCTCGACGTGCTTCTCGATGGCCATGCCATTACCGCGGTAGTGGACGCAGGAGCTGATTACTCCGTCATGAGTGGACGCATCGCCACCCAGTTGAAGAAGGTTAAGAATGTGTGGGATGGCTCTCAATTCCCGTCAGCTGGAGGGCGCCCGATAACGCACACTGGAATCTGCAAGGCAATGATTACAGTGCATAACCAAACATACCCTGCGACGATTGTTACCATGCACAATGCTTAATGGCCGTAACCCTCAACGTGGTCTTCATAGGCCCACACGACGCAGTCATCGAATTAAGATCGAAGTCAATAACGCCATTCAACGACCATTTGATATCGCCGCTGAGATCTTTGAGTCACTAGGCCTTGAGTGTGCATGATGGTCCAGTCACCATTCCGTCTCGCTCCAGCATCATAATTTCCGTCAGCGCCAAAATACAGACAGGCATAGAATGCATCTTCGAGGGTGACAAAATCCAGCGGTAGACCGGTAATTCATGTCGCAAGACAAATCGCTCGACAGTATGGAGAAAAAATCGAAGCTATTGCTGACAAACTTCAACCACGGGTACAAAGACCTCAGGAAGCACACGATGGCCGCGTAAATCGAGCAAATGGCGGAAACCAGCAGTGTGCTTGTTCTTTCGAATTCTTCTGCATCGGGCTCAACAGCCATATTTCATGAACCGGCATTCGAGATCAATCTGAGTTTCCCATGAGTAAGCCACAACTGCTCAAAAGTCTTCTCTGGCGATAAAAAGAATGCTCTTCGATGTCATCAAACATTCGACAAACTCCAGTTGCTAAACATCGCATTATAACGAAAGAATGTGCTCGGTCACTCTGTCAAAACTCTTACCGGGATGATACGCGGGAACGAGAAGTCATAAAGCAGCATGATGAAATGCGACGCGAGGAAATGATCCAGCCTTCGGAAGACCAGCGTGCATCTGCTGTGGTCTTGCTGAAGAAACAGGACGGAGCCCTGCATCTCTGTGTTCATTATCGAAGGCTGAACAAGATTACGAAGCAGGACGTATATTCGCTCCGACGGATAGATGATGCATTGCACCGGCTCTGCGATGATTTTTATTTCGCATTCATAAAGGCAAAAGCTGGCAATTACCAAATAGAAGTGGACGAGAGGGACCGCCAGAAGGCAACCTTCACCACGTCGGATGACCTCTTCGAGTTCAAGGTCATGCCATTGGGATGTCTCTCGGCAGTGGCAACGTTTCAGCGTGTGGTGGACACAGCACTGACAGGGTTGAAAAGTAGCATACCTGTTTCGGCTAGTTGGATGACATCGTTCTATTCTCAGGGAACGCATACAAACAACTTGGGTGGCTTGGTACTAGACGTCATCCAATAATCAGGACTTTCAATGAAGCTGGAAAAGTGTCCCTTCGCACGCTCTGAGCTGTCCCTTCGCATGGTCTACAGACTGCACTTATCCGCAGAAGACATCATCCATGGCTGACTTCCCAGAGCCCGCCGACAAGAAAGGACTGAGCTGATTTCTTGGCATGTGTGCCTATATAAGAGGCGCTTCGTCAGGCTTTTGACGCATCGCGAGTCATTCAAATAGGTAAAAAAAATACGACGTCACTTTCAAGTGAGAAACGCGGCGAAGCATTCGAATAGCTTAAGCGACAACTGGCGTCACGGTCAGTGCTCACCCAAATCGATTGAACATCGACGTCCTTAGCGTTCAGTCACTCCGTCAAGACTGTTACCGGGTTTTGACGACGGAACGAGAAGCGATAAAGCAACATGTCTCGGCCCCGTCCAAGTCGAATGGAAAAAAAGGAGTTGAAAGGGTCACTGCTTGGCCTAGGCGGTCACTCTCGAAGACCGAAGCCACACATTCAGCGAGGGGAAAAGAATGCCCTTCCGTCATTTGGGCGTCCACGAAATTTCGTCCTTAGCTTTAATTAGTCATACGCGACCACCATGCCACGTGTTGCCTGGAAAATGTAAGGAACCCTCAAAACACGTCTCTCGGACGGAGTCTCTAACTCCAGGAATTTGACACCACCCTCATCTGCAAGGGCGGACGGAAGCACTTTGACGCCTACTGTTGTTCATGTGTCCCCATTGATCCACCACCGGAAGACAACGATGATGACGGCAATTTTCTGGGAACAATCAGTGCCGAAGAGTTCGCTGGAGATCAGCTAGCAGGCCTGGAGCTAAAGAGCTTGCCTGAGTACTTGGAACGAAACAGCAACGTTGTCCTTAGGCTACTTTGGCGAAGATAGACTTTGTTTTCGCTGCAAAGAGAACCTTTCACAAAGACTGAATTTCGACCAAACTGCGCCAACCACCTTCTTCGGTCCTAAGCGTCGCATCCTGAGGTTCTGCACGCCCTACATGCTGATGCAAGCACTGAGCATCTTTCATTCTATTGTACGCTATCGAGGATACAATAAACAATATTTCTGATCGCGTATGAGCGGAGACATTGCCCACTACCGAAGCACATGCCAAGACTAATCAACTACAGAAGATGCCACAAACAAGGGCAGCGGGATCGCTGCAGCCCATCCAGCCATCTTGCGACCAACTTAGTAGACCGGAATCTTGTTGATGGGGCTATTTCCGGTGTCAACAACTGGGAATAAGTGAATAATCATGGCTAACGACTACGTTAACCGCTACGCTGAAACAAGAGCGCTATCCTAAGGTAGAATTCTTTTGCCGAGAACACGCTGCTACCACATGGTGTCCCAGAAATCGTGATCACCGACATAAGAACTGCTGTTAGGGCGAAGCTTACACAAGCCATTCTGCAGTGCAACCAAATCACCACAGGACAACCGCTTACGATCGTCAGAAGAATGGTCCTATGGAACGTCAGATTAAGACCCTCGCCGACACGTTATCCATGCACTTTGACCTCCGCCATAAAATCTGCGACACTGTCTTTCCCTATGTAACCATCGCTTACCATAAGGCGATCCAACAAACAGTGCAGATCACGCTGCCTAAGCTAGGTCAATGAAGGAATCCGACGAGGAGCGTCGATGTCATGCTCCCACACGTTACCGACAAAGAGAATCTCGACGTCACCGCCTTTCTGCAGCGCGCCGAAGATGCATGGCAAATTGCGTGCCTGCGCATGAAGAGCCAGCAAAGGCCGCATAGCGAACGCTACAATGTTCGACGACGCTGCATGGAACACAAGCCCAGTAGCCATGTTGGGGTTTACACTCCGCTACGCGGAAGAGACCATTGAGGGAACCTTTTGTGATGCTGTGTCGGCCCCTTCAAGATCATCCGACGTATTGGCGCACTGGACTATGAGGTTGTGCCAGATGCCATGTCGCAATCAAAGCGGCGACGTGCATGAGCTAAAGTCATCCCCTAGGTATGACCTAAGCCATCGTACTCCCCTTCACAAACATTGCGACTTTGTTTCATAGGCGTTTTGTTGTTGTTTTTCTTCGCCTATGTTTTCGGCTCTTCTGCTTGTTTGCAGCATCGGCAGGATGCTTAATTAAGAGGATGGCATTGACACGTGAAGTTGATTATCTTTCTCCAGGAACCACTTTTCACCGTCTAACAAATGTTAAACGTATTCGATCGGCACAGGGCGCATCTACACGTATTGGAATTTCCTCGAACTTTACTAATATTTTCATGCATTGTCTCTTCCGAGCAAGCCTTGTGATTTCTCACGTTTAGCTTAACGCAAATAGCGACGTACTTCATAAAAGCATTCGGGCACCTGCGATCACATTAGAAGCTTTGACGAATCATGCATAAAATCCGCCGCTTAACCCACTGAACAGATTTTTTCGACCGGCGTTTGCGATTGCCGCTGTTGCTGAGCTTTGAGTGCCACTTGCTTTCGTGGGCACAAGTTTGCCCGAAAAGGAATTTGTTTCGCGATTCACCGTTTTGCTAGTGTGTTCTTCACCGTCAACACAACTGGAATATATAGCGGTTTTGGCACTTGACGCCCCAGAAAGAATACTATAAATAAATACTGCATAAAGCAATTGCATAACCGCTGCACACATAATTGCTATACATAATATATTCTGCACCAAGACGACTGCCATGCATATAATTCTACGAATATTTAGGAGAATACGGGTATAGTAATAGTCTGCTTCGTCCGGTCCTTTTTAACGCGATTATATATAGTATACCTCAATAAGCAGTTTCTCTATCGCACTCTCTAGTAATATTCAGAATGAATATCAATGTAGGTTGCTGAAAGGATAACATGCAGCAAATAGCAAATTAACCTCAGCTTCTACAGCTACACTGCGAATAAAAGATGAATTTTGAGGAAAAAAATACATGAGGTGAATAAAAAGCACAGGGAGAGCATGGACACAAAATAAAGCTGTTATCCCACAAGATGACCATCAGACCTCCTTCGGCAGAATGGGTGACCTTGAGCGTCCGACCACTGGCGCCCAACTTTTTCGAAGTAATACTTCTGAACTTACACAGCACTCCCACGCATTTGGTATGTGTGTACAAAGTTTCCACGGGAGATGCATTTTATAGAGAAACCATTAGAAAACGTGGTTGCCTGCTAAAGTGCGAGAGCGGCAGTTTGGAAACTTTAGCTCTGCACCTGATAAGCCGACACTTTCAAAACTTACCCGGCTGTCGTTTTTTCAAAAGGCGCTTTTTTAAAGCCGCGTATCGACAAGTTCGATAGGGATAATTGCTATGGCAAGGCCACTGTGTTAGCAAATACATGCAAGAATTAACGAAGACAAACACCGCTTATCGACGGAAAGGCCGCATAGATGCGGCATCGAAGCAACACGCAAAACCTATCTGCGCGTGCTCAAAACGGTCAGCTACTGGTACGCGCGCCCACTCGTGAAAGATAAGCGTTTAAGTATAATATGTCCATTTTGTTACTGCTACTGATAATAGCGAAGCCTCAACATTAGGGCAAATCTTTTCTGTGTTACTACTCAAGAAAGCTGCAACGCCTTCAATAATAAGAGAACGCCTGCAGTCGCGGCAGATCGCTAGAGCTTACTCGGTGTTCCACTGGTCAGCAAGAGTTTATTATAAATATTCTCATTCTTTCCTTCACCTGTTCAGCTAGCAAACAGTTGCGACCGTCGTTCGTCGCCGTGCAAAGAAAGACAATTCGGATGAACTGGCTCGACCAACCAATGTACTAAGAACCGGCTTTCATAGAGTAGCGAACAGAAAGCAGCAATATTTCTAATTTTCGTCATGTAAGGTGAACTCCTGAGAATGTTCTTGCTACGCTTTGCTGGACCGCTAGCATAGAGTAATTGTCCCCTGATACCGCACTGCCATCGTTCCTTATGAATGTATCAGAAGAAAACCGTTGTATTAACGAGTATTGAACGGGTATATATATATATATATATATATATATATATATATATATATATATATATATACATGTCCACATACATACATATACATACATATGTCCACTTCGATCTCCAATTAATCTGTCCTGCGTGATCCGATTCCCACTATCACCCGCGAATGTCCTAATTTCGTCGCACCACCTAGTTCTATGCTGTCCTCTGCTGCTCGTCACTTCTCTGTACTGCTGTTCCCTTCTCTGACACTCTAATGGACTTATGTTTATCTAATCTGCGCATTTACATGGCATGCACAACGCCACTTTTTTTCTCCTAATGTCAATTGCAATATCGTCTGTACCCGTTTGCTCTCTGATCCCCAAACCACTCTCTTTCTTTCTCTTAAAGTTATGCCTAGCATTCTACATTCCATCGCTCTTAGCGCCGTCCTTAACTTGTTCTCAAGCTTCTTTGTCAGTCTTCAAGTCTCTGCCTGATATTTCAGCACTGGTAAAATGCACTCACTGTACACCTTTCTTTTCAATGGTAGCGGTAAGCTTCCAGTTGGGAGCACACGATATCTGCCATATGGGATCCAGCCCATTTTTGTTCTTCTGTTAATTTCCTTCTCGTGATCACGGTTCCCTGTGATGATTTGACTTTGGTAAACGTACTTCTTCACAGACTCTATGGGCAGACTGGCTATCCTGAACTCTTCCCTTGCCTAGTTTTTCATCATTATCTTTGTCTTCTGCTTATTATTCAACCCCACTCTTACACTCTCTCTGTTAAAGTCCTCAATCATTTGTTGTAACTCGTCTGCAGTGTTGCTGAATAGAAAATGGCATCGGCAAGCCTATGGTTGCAGAGGTATTGGCCATCGATCCTTACTCCTAAGTCTTCCCAGTTTAATAGCTTCAATACTTCTTCCAAGCATGCAGTAAATAGCATTGGATTGACTGTGTTTCCTTGCCTGACCCCTTTCTTTAAAGGTATCTTCCTACTTTTCTTATGTAGAATTATTGTGGCTGTGGAATCTTTGTAGATATTTTCCAAAGTACTTGCGTAAGTGGCCTGCACTCCTCGATTACGCAATGCTTCTAAGAATGCTGGTATCTGTACTGAATCCAATGCCTTTTCGTAATCAATGAAAGCGATATATAGACATCGGCGATATATAGCTGATTGTACCCTGTTGATTTCTCGATTACCTGATTGACGACCTGGATGTCATCCATTGTCGAGTATCTCTTCCTCAAACCTACCTGTTCCCTTGGTTGACTAAAGTCCAGTGTGTCACGATCCGCGCGGATTCGTAAACAAGGGAGGGATCGAGGCACCCTCCGTGTGACAGGCACCCCGCAGCGTGGTGGTAATGTACGATGGCTGCCCGCAGAGCAGCTGTGCTGGTCTGTGTTTATTGGGTGCGGTGGCCAATGTTGCCGACCGAGCTTCGCAGGCCACCAAGCCTGACGGGCCAACGAAGATTATGCTTGAGGAGGCGTCAGATGCTTGTCACACCCCCTTACCGCCGATTTGTTTGTCGACAACAAAAAAGGTCCCCGTTTAAAGTACGAGGCTCCGCCTCCGTCCTAGCCAAGTTGACGGAGCCTGCTACCCAGGCGAGTAACGGTCCGGTGGCCTGCGCTGTCGAGTCCTCCTCCTGGGCTCCAGTGTTGACGGGCAAGGTGTGGCAACGCCAGGTGCTGCCTGAGCCATCCTTGCCCCATCCGGAGGGTCCGCAGTGGTCGGCATTGTGAGTGGTGCCGGTCTGGCAACCCCGCAACACTGGCAACGCTTGCCCTCTGTGAGTTGGGTGGTGCTCCGCTTGAAGCGACAGGTGTTGCCGCTAGTCCTCCTGCAGGCTGGAACTCTGAAGTGGTAGTCGAGGGTGCTGGCGAGGTCCCGAGGCGAGGCCTAACATGGTCGGCGTGTCTCTGCCACGTGGCCACATCTGGCATGCGCATGAGCAGCGATGAGACGCTGACAGGAGACCCCACCTGTTCGGTGGACCATGGTGGGCCAAGACAAAAGTTCGTGGCAAAGCAGGAGCTCCCAACTCCAGCAAAGGCCCGGGACGGCTCCTTCGGTCAGCAGCCAGCTTCTGCTTCAGCTGATTCAGGAGCACTGTGGATCGGATGTCCGGATACAAGATGCCCATTGGTGTCTTGACCATCCCACCCAGCAGGAGCTCACAGGGGGCACGGCCAGCGACATCGTGAGGCGTGCTCCGGTACTGCAACATAATCCAGGCAATCTACGTCCGTTCTTGAGCTTGTTCTTGATGGTTTGTACCACTCCCTCGGCTGAACCGTTTGAAGCAGGGTGGTACGGCGGAACCATCATCCGGCGGATTCTTTCTTCGTCAGCCAGGCCAGGTACTCTGTGCTGACGAAAGCAGGACCATTGTCACGACACGATGACGTACGGTAACCCTTGGGCGGCGAAGACGCGTCGCAGCGCTGCAATCGTCGCGCCTGCTGATGGAGTGGGGACAAAACCTCCACCCACTTCGAAAAGGCGTCCACTACTACCCGGAAGTAATGGCCCTTGAAGGGCCCCCCAATATCCACATGTAGGCGGGACCAGGGCCTCTGTGGGAACGGCCAGGGGGTGGTTTCCACATGACGTGAGGCCCGCTGAAGCTCCTGGCAGAAGTAGCAGCTCTGCACAATGTGAACGGTGCCCTGGTCCAGGCCAGGCCACCAAACATGGGACCGGGCCACTATTTTGGTCATTTCCATGCCAAGGTGACCCGTCTGCATCAACTGAACAACTGCAAGACCATTGACCGGAGATTTGTGGGATCATCACCCTCGAACCCCACAGTAGGCAGCCCTGCTGCAAGCTCAGCTCAGCGGCCTTGTGGCTATAGGCCTGCTGGACCAATTCCTCCCCACGGGACACCGCTTTGACCACCTCAGAACGGACTGGGTCTCGGCTGGCCGCTTGGAATACCGCAGGTCTGGAGTGCACCTCCGGCTACGCGCACTTCAGCATGAACACGTCAGTAGGTTCCGGAACAGCATCATGCACCTCTGGCAGGGGCAGGCGGCTCAGGGCATCAGCAGGTCCCAGGTCTTTTCCCGGAGAGTAAATAAGCTTGTAACTGTGAGCTGCCAGCCTCAAGGCCCAGGCTACCACTTTATGAGATGCCTGCACTGGAGCTGTCTTGTCAGACCCCAGCAGCCCCAACAGCGACTTGTGGTTAGTGACCACCTCGAACTTCCGGCCCCACAGATATTGGTGGACGCGTTCGACACCGAACATCAGGCGCAGGCATTCCTTGTCCAAGTGGCTGTAGCGTTGGTCGGCAGCATGGACGACGTGAAGCAAATGACACAGGGCGTTCCCGGCCATACTTGTCCCGGTGGGCGGGGACGGCTCCCACGCCTTACGGCGACCCATCTACGGTTAGGACGACTGGCTTGGCAGGATCGAATTGCACCACCAATGGAGCCTTGGGGATTCGTTCCTTGCTGCGCTGGAAAGCCTTGTCCTGCTGCTTCATCCAGACCCATTGCTGACCATCTCGAAGCAGATGGAGTTTCTGTAGATGCTCCATCTGCTCCAGTAGACTAGTGCTTGGTTAGGAGGCTGGTGTCGTATTTAACGGCATTTAGGGTGGCTTCCTGGTACTCTGGCAGACAAACGCCCAGTGCATGAATCCAATTTCGGCCCCGCAGCCTCAGCGACGACCCCTTGGTTAAGTAATGTGGAAGGGCTGCCTCCCTGCCACCAAAGCGAACGCTGAGCTGTGCCTGACCCTTAACCTGGGAGAGCTGCTCGGAGTAGCTGCGCAGCATCATGCCCGCAGCCTCGACGGACACGCCGGGGAAAATACGCTTGAAGAGTTTCCCGGGCATGACCGACACGCTGGCCCCTGTGTCCAGCTCCATGGAAATGGGGTGCCCGCAGATTTCGACGGTCAGCATGTACGGTGGTACAGACGGCGGTACAAGGCCTGTATGCCACATGTCGAAAATCGGTGGGTCCTTGGCCACGACGTGGGCCCTGGCCACGGAGCAACCCGAGCCAGCTTCCGCACGCCCCCGCCTGGTACCCTTAAGACGGCTACACTGCCGTCGAGCTTGTGTGATACCTGGGCTTGAAACAGGCTGCTACTGCTGCTGTCCGTTGTTCATCCTCCTTCAGCATACCCGTGCGAGGTGCCCAGTTTTGTCCCTGCGCACTGCGCTTGAGAGAACTGGCATTGTGAGGGGGAGTGGGCACCACCACAGCCCTTTGTAGCAAACTTGTTGACCGCCACTTCCGCCGAAGGTGAGCCAGTCGCACGGGCATTCTCGCCAGCGTTCTTGGTGGCAGCTTCTATTGCCAGCGCTGCCTTCACGGCATCGTCCAGGGAGAGGTCGTGAAGCTCCAGGAGCCACGTATGCATGGTGGGGTTGTTGATACCGCAGACGAAACGGTCCCGGAGTAGCGAGTCCAGCTGGACCCCAAAAAGGCAGGCAGGCGAGGGTATCTCTTTCTCGGCGGCTCAGGTTGTTGAAGCGGAAACGCTCCATTAGTGTAGACGGCGCTGGGTTGAAATGCGAGCGCAATATCGCGAGCAGCTCACCCACAGTTTTAACATGCGGCGTGGCTGGCTTGAGAAGGTCGAGCAGAAGACTGAAAACGCGTGTCCCGTGGTTGGCTAGGAAAATGACCCCCTGTTTGGCCTCGGGTCTGCCGTCGTTGGCCCGGAAGAACACGTGGTCTTGTTCCTCGTAAATTGGCCAGGTGTACCCATCTCCCTCGAACGACTCGATTCTTTCGTACAGCGGCATGGCGGCAGCAACGGGGGGCGGTGTATCGCCGCTTGCGGTGGCGTGGAACGATCCGTGGGTGCTCGTTGCCAGTGTCACGATCCGCCCGGGTTCGTGAAAAGGGAGGTCTCGAGGCACCCTCCGTTAGACAGGCGCTCTGCAGCGTGGTGGTGAAGAACGATGACTGACCGCCCAGGAGTTGTGCTCACCGGTGTTTATTGGTGGCGGTGACCAGTGTTGCCTACCGTGCCTGGCAGGCCACCGAGCCTGGCGGGCCAACGAAGATTATGCCCGAGGGGGCGTTACATGGTTGGTACAGTGTTGCCATTATTCTATGGGAGATTATCTTGCTGAATATTTTATACGGTTTTGGGAGTAGGCTAATGGGCCGATAATTATTCCATTTTTTTACGTATACCTTTTTGTGGATTAGCATAATGTTTATATTCTTCCACTTTTCTCCGACCCTGGCATTAGACAGGCATTACGACTACTGCTACACTCTCAATAATGCTGTAGAATTCGTCAATGTTGCCCGCTATGTCCATATGGATTAGGAATTCTATCCCATGTTGCTTCTTATCGGCTCTATAGCAGAGGGCATGGCCGTTATTCAGCAATGTATAAGCCTCACTAGGACTTCTAATCTCACTAAGGCCAATATTATCCCAAACAATGTGTGATTGTTCCTCAAAGATTCCTGCCAAGCTAGCCTAACTTGATAGAGTTTGACTTTTAAAGGTTGACAGGCTCACTTGCCATTGGCGGCCTGTCCGGACCCAGAGCTTTTTAGCACCCTGTGCTGCGTTACAGGTCTGACCGCCGCCTTGGTCAGCTGTACCGCAGCTGCTGGGGACTGAGGACCGTGGGTTAATTGTCGATATAATCAAGGAGGTTGTGGCCAAATACTGCACCAGAGAGGCCAATTCGTGTTCTGGTGATGGTGTGTCTTTGTTCAACCTTAGTGGGCCTTCCTAATGTGGCTGTAGCTTGATTAGTATAGCCCCACTCGCTCTCAGCAGCTTTCGCCAGTGTCAGGCGTCACTCCAAGCGTGCAGATGTAGTGTACAAGAGAATACACCATCATAAAAAAAAGAAAGAAAAAGGGATTGGAACTTTCGACTATCGTAACCAAGCATGCATATATATATATATATATATATATATATATATATATATATATATATATATATATATATATATATCAAGGCGACAGAACACAGAAACAATAACGGACATGTTAACTGTTGTCTCAAGCTGAATGGAACTATATTGCCACGTAGCTTGATACACCGCAGCATTTTGTGGGAGAGGTTCAGGCACGATGTTTACACATACAGATCGGCCCATTCGCGCAAATTTCCGGCGCTGATATTACATGCTGCGTAAATGTTGCTACTCGGATGGACACCTGCGGAATCTATGACCATCGCTCCGTGAATCACAGTAGTTTCTACGTCCCTGGTGACATAATAGGCAGGCACTTTGGTAGTAACTTGCACAAATCGATGATGAAGAAGAGCCGTTTACATTAAGCATGAATTCGTCGATGGTTTGTAATTAATCTTCAAAATGTCAGCTGAATCTTTATCCTCAACTCCAGCTGTTGTACACCCTATTATACAGGAAAAGCTTCAAAATTATCCCTCTGCTTGTAAGGAGGGTGTTCCATTAGCCGCGGAATTTCTTTAACAAAGCTTGATTTGAAAAACTCTGTATTTATGCTAAGTTTCGAAGCACTTGTTTCCAAGTATGCGTGCCGTTACAATATTTTTTTGAGCCCATGTACCAGTAGTTCTCAAACGAAGCGCAGTTCATGTTTGCAACCTTCGAGATGCATCAGAAATAGTGCGACTTTGAGAAGTCCCTTCGTATGCCTATTCCATGGGTATATTGACTTAGCGCGAATATTTTCTTCATTTGAAGCCTTCATTTCAAGCTTTGATGCTGCGCAAAGAGAAGATTATGCTGGCGACATGTTTCGGAAGTAGCTCAAACAGTACCCTTTTAAGCATATTGGCACGAAATGCCAAAACTCTTGTTTCAATTTGAATGTCGTCCACACTAATGAAACTAACACCCTTTGGGTGGCTTTACCTCCTGCTTTTTGTAAGTCAATATCAACAGATTCAAACCCGGCAATAGGCATTCCTAAGATTGCGCCAATCTGAGTCTTAGAAAAATTCGGCATGATACTGTCATTTTAGCACCCTAGAGGGCTGTGCCTTTGCGTAGACACCTTCAAGTGCACGTGAACTTATAAATAACACAATAATAGTGAACACGGTTCCGTGCGTACGCACAATAGTCTGCAACATCGCCTTTCAAAGCACTAGGCGGCGATACCACCCATCTAATGACTATGTCCATGATGCTAGCTGTCGAATACCAACGCTGATATTTTCTGCTAAGGACTGGTGGCTCAAATGACCTTAAGCTGTACGAAATAATTGCGGATGCCGTCTTATTTCGAGCCATGCAAATCGCTTGTGCTTGATCTAAGGATTGATATAACGGTGCTATAAACTGGTTCTCGGCTTTGAAATTGCCTTATGGGTCAAGAGTACAGTAAAACGCTCAACACCGGTGATTACACCTCAGACCTGATGTTGCCCGGATGTCGAGCCAACCATCGTCAAAAAGGGCACGGTACATGGCACAGAAAGCCAAAACTTCAGCCCCGTTTCGCGTGCCAAGTTCAACTACCCCATTTTATGAAAACAAAATGACTACATCTTGAGTCCCTAATTGGCAAGCATAGCTTGCCATGAAACAGCTGCCATGCATATTGGTTCACAGCACTCCCGAATTCTGAGAAAAGTGCTCAGCAGGACCACGAAGAGGACGATCGAGAGAGCTCGTTCTTCTTTTGTGGTTATTCTGCCAGCTTGGCTCTGTGAGTTCTCTGTATATACCGTGTAAATATGATTTTGCCATTGCTTTATCTAGGTCATATTTTTGGTGGAAATGCGGGTTAAAACTCGTTACGACGGAGCTCCGCAGCGACCGTCGCTTGGACTTTTCCCAAATGGCAGAACAGGCGGCATTTTCCTGAGCGGCTGCAACGGCAACGGTTGTCCTTGCGCAGCAAAGAGGTCCGGGCACGCTTTCCGGAAGGGATGACGTCGATATTAACGACCGGTTGGCCCTATGTGAGCGTGTAAGTAAACACAACCGATGGAACCATACGGCCATGTTGGCGAATGTTATATTTCACTTAAAAGAAAAAGCAAAGGTCGGGTTCAGGAATCACGAAGCTGAAATCGGAAGTTGGGATTCCTGCAAGATGCAAGAAGCGTGGTCTGCTTGGAAAGACCATTGGTCATACGGCTGTGGGGAAGAAGGCGTTGGCGTCATGTGCCCAAACATATACGGAGTCCCATTTTTCTTACATACAGGACGTGCTGTCCCTTTGTCGCAAGGCGGACGATTACATGACGGAGTCAGACAAATGGGGACATGTTTTAAAAGAGATAGCAGATGAAGCATTCAATCTGGCAATTTGCAAGGTGTGCAAGATGGTCGACTACACCATACGGGAGTGTGAGCGTACTGAGAATTCCAAAAGCCGACGCATAGCTAACCAGTTCATGCGACTGCCTACCACGACAGCAACATTGTCGTGCGAAAACGAACTTGCACCACAGTTACCGCTAACCGCGGAGCATGTCAGAAATATTATCCTACGCGAAATGGAGGCCATGTCTCCTGCTTGCACATGCTGCCGCACCGTTTAGTCCACGTCCCCGATGATACCACTTCTCCAAGCCATTGTTCGTCTGAAACTGTCCAGCGTTGGCTTAGACTGTGTATGCCGTCGCTTTTTCCCGTCCCACTGACCATCGCCAAGTCTCCTATGCCCCGCGCCGTTCGCAATGCACCTGTTCCTGCTACGTCTTCCCAATGCAGACGAATGGAGGAATGATGATGATCAGCCTATTTGTATTAGCTGGCATCGTATAGGTCACGTCCCACGCTATTGCAACTGCCGTTAATACTGGCCCCGTCGTGGACACTATGCCCATAACCATCACAATGAGAGCAATCCTGACTGTTTCGAACCTCATTTTGCACAATCGCATACCACAATGAATGACAATCCCTCCATGTCATATCGACAGCAACGCCTCCTGTAACTATATGCCAGCCAAACGGGGGGCGAGAGCACTGCCGCACCTTTTCCTACCACCCTCTCAGGGCGGCCGCTAGAGGCGCTGAGGTCTGATATACATTCCCTCGTGGTGCTGCGGTGTTCATATAGTGTGCGCTTGCTTGTTCCAAGCTTTTTGAGGATTTTCTAACGCTAAATACTGCAATTATGTGGTATTGCTGGGTAACATTGTGCACCCAGAGTCAGCATAAAAAGCAGCCAGGTGTCTCGTTTCACAGAGTCCAACGCACCTGCATGGTGGCTCAAAGCGATTTCCAGGAAGTAGTGGCAGCCAAATTCTGCTTCCAATGATTGGGTAGTGTGCAGCCTGCACTTCAACGCATCGGACTACAAAGATAATTGCAAGATCCGGCAGCTGAAACCAGGCTTTGTGCCGAGCATTTTCTCTGGCAGCCCTTCGTACATAAAGAACGCTCCCGCAATCTCAGGAATTGATGCCAGCATCGGAAACGTAAGGGAGAGCCTTCAACCGACGGCTCGTCAAAGCTATGCTTGGTCGACAGGAGTACCAGCAGAAAAGGATACATCAAGAATTGCCTCCCTAAGGAGGAGCGAAAGTGGGCGTACTCGGAACAACGGAAGGCAAGTTGGATATGACTGTGCCTTGAACAACGCATTTGAAAGTGCAGCTTGGTGTTCGTTAATCAACGTAGCGACTCTGGAAGCGGTACACGCTCAAGGCAGTCGCAAGGAAACAGGTGAGGCAGATGCAAATTTTTGAAGTCTTATGGAACTACCGCAGATCATAGTTAACGCTGCGCGGTGCTATGGTGTGCAAAAGTCCACGACAGCATGCCCTTCAAGCGTTTTCGTCAAACGGCAACGATTGCAGGAAAAAGAGCGCGCACTCAAAGAAAGGAATGAAATGCTTCAGAGCACTGTAGATTCCTACAAGAAAGAGCTTCCAGAACACAAAAAGCAAAGCTACGTGAACACATTTTTGGAATTTGCACCTGATGCGGAAGAGGGAAATATTTAGAATAAAAACAGGAACAGCGCAACAAAAGACTAGCGAGTAAACAGGACAGAGCGCTGTCCTGTTTACTCGCTGGTCCTCTTTTGCGCTATTCCTGTTTTTATTCTAAAGATGAACCAAGCAGCCCCATTGAACACACTGCTAAGGGAAATATTGGTAAGCGAAGGACAAGTCAGTAAAACGAGCAACTATTTACAGGTAATATTTACAACAGCGAGTACAGCGCTGACCGGTTAAATTTACAGCCCGAGACCATTCCGTTCTTCCTCCTTTTTTCTCAAATGATGGCGCCTACGCGCCTCGTTCAAGCAATCAAATATCACAAGCGTGTCGCATTATCCCCTGGCGGCAGAAGCGACGTCCCGGAGCGTCCAATAGTTACCACTGGGTGGGTGATACTGTTTCAGTCGTGTAACTAACGCGGACGATATCTCTGGACTGGGAGGCAGAAGGGGCGTGAGCGGCGATCTCGTAGGTGACGTGAGTCACGGCACGAAGCACTCAGTATGGGCCTGTGTAACGACATAGCGTATTTTCTGACAGGCCCACCTCACGCGACGGAGACCATAGAAGCACCAAAGAACCAGGCGGCAACTGTATGTTTCGGTGTCGCCGGTGGTATAAATGCCTTTGACACTCTTGGCATTTCAGAAGGCGGTCACGGGCAATTTCCCTTGCGTGGGCGCAGCGGGCAAAGGCGTCTAGTGCGTATTCACTGATCGGTGCCGAGTTAACAGCGCGAGTTGTGTCGAGGGGCAGTGCTGGTTCTCGGCCGAACTGAAGGAAACATGGGGAATAACCAGCTCTGTCGTGGTGCGAGAAATTATAAACCAATGTGGCAAACGGTAGACCAAGGTCCCATTCAGTGCGGTCTAAAGAATCATATTTCGTGAGCATGTCTGTGAGATTGCGATTGGGACGATCCGTGAGGCCATTTGCTTGCGCATGGTATGACGTGGATAGCTTGTGCATCGTGGCACAGGAGAGCAGTAGGTCCGCGATAACCTTTGATAGGAATGACCGGCCATGGTCTGTGGAAAGTTGTGGTGGAGAGCCATGTAATAAAATCACATCGCGTAGAAAACAATCGGCAACATCTGTGGCAAAACTTGTAGGAAGCGCTCGGGTGATGCCATAGCGCGTGGCATAATCCGTGGCCACAGCGATACACCTGTTCCCAGAGGTAGAAAGAGAAGGCGGGCCAAGTAAGTGCAAACCAACCCGAAAGAATGGTTCCGTGCGAATGTCAAGTGGTTGAAGGTAGCCAGCAGGGAGCATCGATGGTGTCTTGCGTCGCTGGAATTTCTCACACGCAGCTACATATCTTTGAACGGAACGAGCAAGCCCTGGCAAAAGGAAGCGTAAGCATCCGGTCGTACGTACGTGACACACACAGGTGACCGGCAGTGGAGAGGTCCTGAAGCTCGTGGAGAATAGCCGAGTTAAGGTGTTTAGGGATCACAACAAGCAATGCAGGGCCGCCGGGGTCAACGTTGCGGTGGTAGACTACGCAATCTTGAAGTGTGAATAAGCGAAGGGAATTTTCAGCAAGTCACTATTCCAGGCGGTCAATGGTGACACGCAAGGACGGGTCACGGTGCTGCTCGTCGGCGACATGGATCAGTGGAAAAACAGAGAGCACAGGCATCGGTGTCAGTACGAGACGTAGAGGTCGCGTCTTCGATTGGGTAGCGAGATAGATAATCTGCGTCCAGGTTTTAGCGTCCCGACTTGCAAGTCATTGGGTAGGGATACTCTTGAAGTCGGAGGGCCCAACGACCAAGCCGGCGAGTAGGATCCTTGAGCGACAAAAACCAACAGAGCACATGATCCTCTGTGAATACTGAGAAGGGCTTCCACTATAAATATGGGCGGAACATTGAAACAGACCAGACAAGAGCAAGACGTTCGCGCGCGGTAATCGAATAGTTGCGCTCTGCAGTTGTCAGGAGCCGGCTAGAGTAAGCTATAACGCGCTTGTGTCCATGTTGGCGTTGCTATAAGACGGCGCCCATCCCATAACAACTGGCATCACTTCGGACCTCTCTAGGTGCGGACGGGTGAAAGTGGGCCAAGACCGGTGGATTGGTGAGAATCGTGATATGGCGTGCAAATTCGGCAGCCTGAAGGGAACGCCAAGTAAAATGCACGTCTTTTTTCAGACGTTCAGTGAGTAGTCGAGCGATTGCTGCGAAATCTTTCAGGAACAGTCGAAAATAAGAAGAGAGCCCCACAAAACTCTGGAAGTCTTTGACAGAATGAGGCAGAGGAAAAGCCGTTACTCCTCAAACCTTCTCCGGGTGGCGTTGTACTCTGGAAGCATCGACAAGATGGCCTAGCACTGTAATCTGTTGGCGCCCGAAGTGGCGCTTCGATGAGTTTATTTGGAGCCCAGCCTTGCGGAAGACATCAAGGATAGCTGTGACGCGCTCAAGGTGAGTCTCAAATATAGGAGAAAACACAAGGAACTGCCAGCGTCGTCAGTGCCAACAGTGAGACATTGCATCATTCTAAGAAACTTGCCTGCCAAGGCCTATGACCATCTAAGGTTCGAGGAGCTGCTGAAGCTTCCATGCAGACTTCAGAAATATAATGGAAGAATACCTGAAGAAATCAGATTTAGTGAATTGCTGTGCTGTTGGCTACAAGCGGAACTAGAATCGCCGCAAACTCTGGAAGCTAGAACATGTGGACTTGTTGTGGTTCAAATGAGAATCCAACAAAAACTGGAATATCATAGGCATGGAGACGTTTTTGTTGGGGAAGTTGATTTGAGTTTTGACCTACAGCAGCTTGATCCTGAATCAGAAAACTGCACTCTGGCTAACTCTCTCTTGTGCTTCTTCTTTGCAGCATGCATGGGAAATTCAAAATACCAGTTGCTTACTTTTTTACAATGGCATGCACCAGTGAGCAGCTCGCCAATTGCATTCGCCACGTCATCCAAAGAGTATATGTGGGATTTGATGTCGTGCGTCTTGTCACCGACAACCGCCAGAACATAGTCATTGCGATGGATATATTGTGCAAAGGGGAGGCGAAAGCACTTGCTCCTCATCCCTCTAATCCCACGAACCCTCTATTCGTTATCTTTGACCAAAGTCACAGTGTGAAAACTGTTAGATTGCAGTTCCTGGGGAAATATCTATCGCAAGAAATATCTTCCGACTATTTCAAGACATTGTACAGAATGCGACAGCACTTGAAAATACGGCCGCTACGGTTCCTTATGCACAAGCACTTGTACTTAAACATTGAAAAAATGAATGCGTGGTCAGCCATGCAGTTGTTCAATGCTCCAGTAAGAGCAGCATTAGGCTACCTGAAGGATGAGGCTGGCCGTACTTGTGATGCAGAGTTCGCTACAGCAGGGCCAGTAATATACATCATGAAAGTCATACAGAAGTGGTTTAATCTCATGGATGTGAGCAACTGTCAAACACACATTCATCGAAACTGTCCTGACGCATGTCAGTTCATATCAGTTGATGATGAGACACTGAGATGACTTGAATTCTAATTCCTTGCTTACATGGAGGAACTCAGAAATGAGAGCAACCCTGAGATCTTTTTCACAAAGTAAACCTACCATACACTCGTGATAACAACGAAGTCGAATGTCGAGTGCAGTCGACATCTGCGTCTCGTCAGAAAGTTCTAGTTTGTTTTGACGAGAAAAATGACAAGTGACCCAGTTGAATCATTGTTTGGATTTCTGCGCAGCAGGGCCGGGTGCAATGGTGAGCTGGTTGTGAAAAGTGCTGTATACAGGCTGCAGAAGATGTTCAATACTGGAATTGTTGCTACTTCGAGTGATAGCAACGTGCAGCGTTCATCCTCTTTCTCAGCGAAAAACTTAATTCCAGCTAACCAGCACTACTATGCGCGCAATAAAGTGATGGAGAATCTTCTCAATGTAGCAGAGGAGAAACTGTATGGCCAATGCGTCAGCACAATGCCGCTCGTTTCAAACCCGGATGTCGCCAGTGTAGCTTTAAGAGGAGGGCTGACCGTTTGCGCAGGAAGTGAGCGAATCCCATGGGGAAATCGCATTTCCCTCCTGCAGCCGCCTAAAAGATAAAATCCTCTACATGGTCTCATCGCTCACCAGGATCACCCGAGCGAGGAGGTGGTAAATGTTCTTAGAGGGCTTCGGAGATTTGCTGATGTGCTCAACAAAAGAAGCTCTATTGCTAAGCCGTTAGAAGGCTGCTTTTAAATCAGCGTCCGGGCTCTCATGGAACTTCCTGTGCTCTGTTGCGAAAAGTGCGACGAAAAGCAAACAAAGATGGTTCTGTATCTCATAGCAAAGAAGTTTATGAAGCTAATTTTCATGAACTATGCCATTGGAGTGACGGACAGAAACAGGGCGACAAAGCTTATTGAGCGGAAATCATTGTCGCGCAAAGTGTTGAAGCTATAGCTGGCCAACTCTGTGAAGCCGTGATGTTGTTCTTCATGAGGAAGTACCCAATGCGTAATAATTTTACTTGCCCACAGTAAGGGTGAAATAATCACAGTTTATACGCCTACTTGCGTCTGTACTACGCGGCGTCCTTCATTTTTCATGTTTATCGAACGAGACCGATTGCTCTTCATCATGCTACGCGCCATGGCGGTACTACATGCTCTTTATGATTTACTTGGCAGTGATGTGAAATATGAGCTATATTCTTATTAATCAGGAATCCGACTCCTAGATAGAAGAGAACTAGGAGTCGGATTCCTGATTAATAAGAATATAGCTGGTAACATACAGGAATTCTATAGCATTAACGAGAGGGTGGCAGGTCTTGTTGTGAAACTTAATAAGAGGTACAAAATGAAGATTGTACAGGTCTATGCCCCTACATCCAGTCATGATGACCAGGTTGTCGAAACCTTCTATGAAGACGTGGAATCGGCGGTGGGGAGAGTCAAAACTAAATACACTATACTAATGGGCGACTAATGCCAAGGTAGGCAAGAAGCAGGCTGGAGACAAGGCAGTGGGGGAATATGGCATAGGCACTAGGAATAGCAGGGGAGAGTTATTAGTAGAGTTTGCGGAACAGAATAATATGAGGATAATGAATACCTTCTTCCGCAAGCGGGATAGACGAAAGTGGACGTGGAGGAGCCCGAACAGCGAGACTAGAAATGGAATAGACTTCATACTCTGCGCTAACCCTGGCATCATACAAGATGTCGACGTGCTCGGCAAGGTGCACTGCAGTGACCACAGGATGGTAAGAACTCGAATTAGCCTAGACCTGAGAAGTGAACGGAAGAAACTGGTACATAAGAAGCCGATCAATGAGTTAGCGGTAAGAGGGAAAATAGAGGAATTCCAGATCAAGCTACAGAACAGGTATTCAGCTTTAACTCAGGAAGAGGACCTTAGTGTTGAAACAATGAACGACAATCTTGTGGGCATCATTAAGGAGTGTGCAATGGAAGTCGGTGGTAACTCCGTTAGGCAGGATACCAGCACACTATCGCAGGAGACGAAAGATCTGATCAAGAAACGCCAATGTATGAAACCATCTAACCCTACAGCTAGAATAGAACTGGCAGAACTTTCGAAGATAATCAACAAGCGTAAGACAGCTGACATAAGGAAGTATAATATGGATAGAATTGAACATGCTCTCAGGAGCGGAGGAAGCCTAAAAACAGTGAAGAACAAACTAGGAATTGCAAGAATCAGATGTATGCGTTAAGAGAAAGCCGGCAATATCATTACTAATATGGATGAGATAGTTCAAGTGGCTGAGGAGTTCTATAGAGATTTATACAGTACCAGTGGCACTCAAAACGATAATGGAAGAGAAAATAGTCTAGAGGAATTCGAAATCCCGAAGGTAACGCCGGAAGAAGTAAAGAAAGCCTTAGGAGATATGCAAAGGGGGAAGGCCGCTGGGGAGGATCAGGTAACAGCAGATTTGTTGAAGGATGGTGGACAGATTGTTCTAGAGAAACTGGCCACCCTGTATACGCAATGCCTCATGACCTCGAGCGTACCGGAATCTTGGAAGAACGCTAACATAATCCTAATCCATAAGAAAGGGGACGCCAAAGGCTTGAAAAATTATAGACCGATCAGCTTACTGTCCTTTGCCTACAAAGTATTTACTTAGGTAATTGCAAATAGAATCAGGAACACCTTAGACTTCTGTCAACCAAAGGACCAGGCAGGATTCCGTAAAGGCTACTCAACAATAGACCATATTCCCACTATCAATTAAGTGATAGAGAAATGTGCAGAATGTAACCAACCCTTATATATAGCTTTCATTGATTACGAGAAAGCATTTGATTCTGTCGAAACCTCAGCAGTCATGGAGGCATTACGGAATCAGGGTGTAGATGAGCCATATGTAAAAATACTGGAAGATATATATAGCGGCTCCACAGCCACCGTAGTCCTCCATAAAGCAAGCAACAAAATCTCAATAAAGAAAGGCGTCAGGCAGGGAGATACGATATCTCCAATGCTATTCACAGCGTGTTTACAGGAGGTATTCAGAGACCTGGATTGGGAAGAATTGGGAATAAAAGTTAATGGAGAATACCTTAGTAACTTGCGATTCGCTGATGATATTGCCTTGCTTAGTAACTCAGGGGACCAATTGCAATGCATGCTCACTAACCTGGAGAGGCAAAGCAGAAGAGTGGGTCTAAAAATTAATATGCAGAAAACTAAAGTAATGCTTAACAGTCTCGGGAGAGAACAGCAATTCACAATAGGCAGCGAGGCACTGGAAGTCGTAAGGGAATACATCTATTTAGGGCAGGTAGTGACGGCGGATCCGGATCATGAGACGGAAATAATCAGAAGAATAAGAATGGGCTGGAGTGCGTTTCGCAGGCATTCCCAAATCATGAACAGCAGGTTGCCGTTATCCCTCAAGAGAAAAGTATATAATAGCTGTGTCTTACCAGTACTCACCTACGGGGCAGAAACCTGGAGGCTTACGAAAAGGGTTCTACTCAAATTGAGGACGACACAACGAGCTATGTAAAAAAGAATGATAGGTGTAACGTTAAGGGATAAGAAAAGAGCAGATTGGGTGTGTGAACAAACGCGAGTTAATGACATCTTATTTGAAATCAAGAAAAAGAAATGGGCATGGGCAGGACATTTAATGAGGAGGGAAGATAACCGATGGTCATTAAGGGTTACGGACTGGATCCCAAGGGAAGGGAAGCGTAGCAGGGGGCGGCAGAAAGTTAGGTGGGCGGATGAGATTAAGAAGTTTACAGGGACGGCATGGCCACAATTAGTACATGACCGGGGTTGTTCGAGAAGTATGGGAGAGGCCTTTGCCCTGCAGTGGGCGTAACCAGGCTGATAATGATGATGATGATGATGATGTGAAATACATTGCACGTCTTCATGCGATAATCTGCCAACAGCCACAGCAAGCGTTTACATTTCAATGTCCGAAATGTTGAACGAGAAGTCGCTGCTGCGCCCCGCCCATGGGAAAGGCCCTTCCCGAGCCATAGAAGCGCCGCGTGAGACAGTGTCAGAGCGTGACGCCAACCCTCAGTGAAAGGAAGCAACTCCGCGGGGGAAACCAACAATGGGAGAGCGAGCCGCCTGAAGCAGAAAAGGCAAGGCGCAGAAGACCAGGACACAAGAAGAAGAACACAAACGACAGAACCGGTGCGACTGACAACAAAGTTTATTTTCGCAACAAGCCTGCCTTATGTAGGTTATTCCCGCCGAGTCACACATGAAACTTAAGAAGTAAAGAACAGCAATCTATCAACCACTCAGGAGTCATATCTGGCACATAATATCGAATGAGAAAACAAGAACCACACGTGGATCAGCATGGGGTGCAATTTATTTAATATAGTCTTTTCCAAGCCACCGGGGACAAAAAACAAGACATAGAAAGTACCGTCTACGCTTCATTATCAAACTATTTACAATATAAAACACTTCAAACAGCTAAGGCCCAGTAAGTGATCAAAGCCGCACGACTATGGGAATAATGACCGACGTATAATACGGAAACACATGAAAAAGGCATCTAAGTACAGTGTCTGCGTCAAAACAAATCTCTAATAGTCACTCACCAACAAATTGATAAAACATGTGACCGCGCGAAAAATGAACCACGTGACAAACAATGAAATGGATAGAAGAGTTAAACGATAAAGGTCTAAAGAACAGCGTCTGCGAAAAAAAAATGCACAAAAGCTTAAGAGCCACTAGAACATCGTCAACAAAAAAATCGTCGTTTGTGTTCTTGTGTCCTGGTCTTCTGCGCCTTGCCTTTTCTACTTCAAGCATGAACTAACTAGGCCAAGCAACAGTTTTACTTGAGCCACCTGCCTAGCTAGGGTGGTCACCCTAGTCTGGCATCTAGATAAAAGAGGCGTTGTCGACGCTCACCATGTCCTCGAGTGTAGTAGTCCCGCTCGCCCCTCTCTCGATGTCCGCCATCTTGCTTGCCCCAATTCCGCCCCCTGTCGTCGCCGATTGGACGTCTGCCATCGGAAATCTAGACGATGCAGCGCCGCGAGGTGACGCTACAATAATGACTGGCCGCAAATTCCTCTGACCACACTGCCGACTAGACCTAACCTATTAGATGTTAAAGAAGAGGGCGTACACGTCACTGATCTCGTTGAGAAGGGCGCAATCGGTGATATGTTTAGAGCATCGTCATCGCTAAAAGAAAGTCCTCACATCGTTCACGTTGTGAACCATCGCTGATGGTTAAACGCTTCCTGTCTTAGCCATGTCCCCAGTACCCATCAGTGTTGCCTACCGCTTCACGAGAGTAGTACTTGCTATGTGCTTATCCAATCCTCCCATGAGCTCACTTTCTGTCAGCCAATTCCGCCTGGGTTGATTGCGAAAGCGATGTGCCCCGGTTCTAGCAGATCCTTCACTCTGACGCTTCGCCCACACGACAACCACGTTCGTGCTGCATTGATCACGTTGGACTGCCACTTCAATCTGGTATGTACGCGAACTTGACTTG
The DNA here is from genome assembly GCF_050947875.1 of Dermacentor variabilis. Classification (NCBI taxonomy): domain Eukaryota; kingdom Metazoa; phylum Arthropoda; class Arachnida; order Ixodida; family Ixodidae; genus Dermacentor; species Dermacentor variabilis. The sequence goes on along the minus strand of NC_134576.1, from coordinate 58,831,690 downwards.
CTGACCTTCCATTTCCGAATGTGAAAACTTGAGTTCAATATCCCAACTTTTATTGCCCCCAAATATTAACGTTATCCCCCTCCCCCTCGTTGCCCTCACTGATAACTGAGAGTCGGTGCCCAGCTTCAACTTTAGATGTTACACAAAAAGTATCCCGATCGCCAAGCTCTAGCCAACGTATCTTTTGTCGATGAGTATGCCATTTCTGCATTCGCTGCAGACAATTCTTCGTCCTCCGCTACGGCGACCTCCTCGTCCAGTTCAACCGATGTCACTTTTAACAATATTATAGCGCCTGACCTCGTACCATCACACGCTGCCGATCTCAGAAACCTATTGATGTTCCATCACGATATTTTTGATTTTGATGAAAGGTGGTTGAACCAGACATCAGTCGTAACCCGAAGAATTTATACCGGTGACGCCAGCCTTAACAGACGACGTTCCTATCGCGTGTGTCATGCTGAGCGGTAAGTGATACAGCGCGAGGTCGACAAGATGCTCACCAAAAACGACACTGCACCTTCCTGTAGTCTCTGGGCATCACCTGTTGTTCTAAAAAAGGAGGAGGATGGCAGCTGGCGCTTCTGCGTCGACTACCGTTATTTGAACAAAGTCACACATAAGAACGTTTACCCGCTGCCGCAGATTGACGACGCCCTCGAACGTCCTCACGGGTCCACCCCTTCTCATCCATCGACCCTCATCCCAACCCATCCCGGCAAAAGTCATGTCGCGAAAGAGTTTCTTGTGCCACGTTTGGCCAAAGATGTCCGTAGCTTTGTTGGCTTGTGTTCTTACTTCCGACGTTTAGTCAAGAACTTCGCCGGCGTTGCTTGTCCGCGGACACAGCTGCTGAAGAAGGAAATGCATTTTCATGGGGATTATACCGTTGAGATGCATTTTAAAGGTTCACCTGATTGCTTCCTACTCCTCCCATGTTGACGAATTTTGACCCCACAGTGTCTACACAGCTATAAACGTACGGAAGCGGACACGGCACCGGCGCTGTCCTCGCATAGCAGCAAGAAAGCCAAGGCCGCACCATCGCTTAGGCAAGTCGCCTCCTCGCGCAAGTTCTTCATCACTGAAGGCGAATGCCTCGCTCTAAATTGGGCAGTGGCATAGTTTCAACGGTACTTGTTTGGCTGCACCTTTTCGGTCATCACGGAGCACCATGCGCTGTGCTGGCTCTGGTGCTGCAAAGACCAGACTGCACACATTAGTTGCTGGGCTCTAAAGGTGCAAGAACACAGCTTTGATGTCCCATAAAAGTCCGCCGTGAGGCACCAGTACGCCGATTACCTATCGCATGATCCCGTTGATCCTCCCAATTCCACCACCGGAGATTCGGACAGCTGCGTCCTTGCCATCTCTGACTTGATCGATATACGAAGTCAGCGTCTCAGTGATGGAAACTTGCGGACCGTCATCGATCGCCTACGCTCTAATCCCTCCGAGTCGTCGCTACAACTGTTTCTGCTGCGCAACAATATTTTCCACCGTTGCAATATCACCTTCGACTCTCCCGAGCTTCTGCTCGTAGTAGCTACGGCCTTCGGTCTGCTATCCTCCAGCAGCTGCACGATGCTCCAACAGCCAGCCACCTCGGAGTATACCGTGCGTAGCACCACACGCAGCGTCGATTCTTTTGACCAGGCCTTTACTAATCTGTACGCTGGTACCTTTCTGGTTGCGAGTCCTGCCAAGATCGCAAGCTTTCCTCTTTGCTGCCCGCCCGCCCGCTTCAGCCAATACACATTCCAGCTAGTTCGTTCTACCGCATCGGCCATCATCTCGTTGGGCCATTTCCGACTTCTTTTTGTGGCAACAAGTGGATCGCCATATTTGCTAATTACGCGACACGATGCGCTGTAACACCGGTACAGCTGACCAGCTGAGCAACGGGCGTAGCAGGCTTCCTCGTTCACGACGTCATCCCCCACCACGGCGCTCCACGGCAGCTGCTCACCGATCGCGGTCTGTCTTTTCCTTCACACGTTGTCGACAATATTCTTCACTCTAGTTCCACACGTCACGAGCTAACCACCGCCTACCACTGGAAGACTAATGGACTTACAGAACGCATCAAAAGCACGTTGATCAATATGCTATCCATGTAGGTTTCAACTTATCCCCGTAATTGGAACAAAGTTTGCCTTATGTGATATTCGCATACAGCTCGTCCCGCCACGATACTGCCGGCTTTCCGCACTTTAATCTCTTGTTTGCCCGCCAGCTCCTGCTGCCCTTAAAGACACAATTTCTATGAGCTCCACACGCTCGTACAGAATATGCACGCGACGCTATTGCACGCGCTCAAACGGCTGGTAATATCACCCGGTACCGTCTCTCTGCCTCGCAGCTGACTCAAAGGGCCCGTTACGATAGCCACCACAGAACCGTTCATTGCGAGCCAGGCTCCTTGGTACTTCTTGTGGCCCTTTTCAGCCACGTCGGCCTGTCTTTGAAGCTTCTTTCCCACTACTCTCGGCCCTACAATTTTTTACGCCAGCTCATCGAGGTTAACGAGGTAATACGAGTTAACCCCGTTGGATGGTCACTCGTCATCGTCAGAGTCCCCCACCGTTGTCTTGCATGTGTCCCGTCTCAAGCCGTACGTTTCAGTCTACAGCTCTTCCCTTGTCTAAGCGCCAAGACGGCGCTCCGACCGCCGGGGTTTATGTGAAACGCCATTTCGGCATTCTAAAGAAGGTTCTCAGCATGACGACGAAGACGACGATCGAGAGAGCTCATTCATTCTTTGTTCATGCTTGGTTGTGACTTCATTTTATATATCTTGTTAATATAATTTTACATGATCTTTTTCTTGGTCGCATTATATATGGTTCCGACGTTAAATGCAGAGATATTACACTTGATCAGCTAGTCAATACACACCATTATTGTCGCACTCTGAAACTGTCAATTGTGGACCTAGTTGTATTTTCTTGACAAGAAGAATGTACGGTGCCCTAAATCTGCTGCTAAGGCAACAGAATGACTTTTGCGACATCAACTGCAACAAATGAACACGGCACATGACCTCCTGCGTTGTCACTCGAAAAATAATGGGAGTGCACACCAGGCTTTGTCGCGCCGATGACATGCAAGATCGTAACATACTTCTGACATATTTCAATCTGCATCTCAGTTGCCGTATGGCGCCCACATCACTGGCGTGCTGAAAGCTACTGAAAATAAATACGAGACGAACACATGCAGCAGACATTGCGTTCATTGGTTGTGTTGGAATGAGAGAAGTTGAACACTGCGGCGTTTCATGGAGGTCGTGCAGTGTGGCCCTATACCATGCTTTACATTGTACCAGACTCCACGTCGGCAATCAACGACGTCCGTCGCGTACAACTCGCAGCATGTTTTCTAAGATGTCTCTCACAAAGAAGCAAGTAATGAACCTACTTCAATTTGGGCCTAATCAGTCGCCAACGACTACACGCGGCCAGGTGGAGGAGGATTCAACCAGTCACACGCATTACATGTCATGGAATACCACAATCAAACAGACGCCTGGAGACAGCTGCTACACATAACGAAAGTTTACGATGTACCACAAGAGTTCCTATACCGTCCCAGCGTCTCTTGTGGGTTCGCTTGCACAAAATAGGTGCGCCGTCGTAAACTTCGCCATGGGGTTCCCATTATGCTGACTCTTGCCAACCGCTGGCAACAGCAATTCGTCCCCACCTGCTGATTTTTGTGGCCATTTTTGACACCTATTCAGTGAACGTTAGAAGACTGCAATGGTATTGCACTTTTTCTCACATAAACAATCGTCACAGTTATCATGTTTTGGTTATATAATTTGTTTTTATGACACCGTTATATACACCGTTTTTTCGGAAACATCATGTATTCAGAGATTTTTACACATATATACACCCGTGAGCAAAAGTATACGGCTCACAAGGTCGCCGTAAAGGTTGAATTTCATCGTAATTTACAAGCATAGACAGGAATTAACGAGTCCACAGTAAAGTTCGCAGTACCAGGTCTGGACTGCAGTACTCAAATTCAAGCTGTGTTTTCAGTCAGATTAAATAACTTGGTTTTATCACGCGACCCCTGGTCTGTTTACTTTTGCTAACGAGTGTACATTCTTCATTCTTATTTTAATAAATAAAGCATAATTCAGGCATATGCCCGCGTTCTATGCTCTCAAAATAAGACTGGTAACGTTAAAAATTATAAACATAATCGTTACATTGAAAAAAGCTATGCTACTCTAGGGATCCGTTGACTTAAACTGTTGCGCTGCAAAACTGAGATGGCAAGGATGATAAGTTATGGTCACATGATGACCAAATAAAAAAACAAAACTCGCAGTGAAGGAAGGAACAAATACTAACAACACGTGGTGCGCCCTCCGAAACGTGAGATTAGAATTATGAAATCTGGAGTTAATATCCACCCAAATGATGCAGAAAGCAATTACTGTTGCGTATTTTGTAATACAAGGCATTGCAATTGGAACACATACACAACCCGCTCCAAGAATAGAATGAGGGGCTGTCCTTCGAATCAGAAGATCTACATACTGAGGAGGAGATTCGACTGTTGGCATCGGGCCGAATGGTACATAAATAATAGTGCAGAGGTCCTACTTAACTTAACAATTGTTACGAAATTCCGCCTGGTGTAGCCGGGTTTTTCGGACAGCACTTTTCGCATAACCATCACGAAATCCAAAGTAACCCAGTGAGGCTTTCTCTGTGTGTACTGTTACGTCAGGCTAGCTATTGCACGCGCTGCATAGAGGAAACACGTGCTTTCTTCTTCAGTATTTGGAATTAAAGCGTCTAAGAAACTAATATTAGAAGTCATCGCTAGAAGCACAAGCGATGTAGAAGCGACCTATAAAACGACACGCGATATATAAAAATGGTTAAGGAAAACGTTCAAACTGGACAGACAAATTTTTTATGGCCAATGCATGTACGCAAAAAATACGCACCTCTAGAGCGCACTGAAGGCCACAGCCAATGCACGTACGGCGATCCGGCGTCAACTTATTGAGAGCTTCCCGAAAGCCTTTTACGGTTCGGTGATTGACTGCCATCATCGGGTGCTGCACTTTTGCGGTGGTGCTGAATGTGACGATGGCGAGCTGTACCATGTTGTCGAGCGAACGCAGAAGGAAGCCGTCAAGCGCCTCTTTTAGTGTTTCTAGTCGCCTACGTTCCTGAAATACAGAAGACATGACATCAAGAAATGATCTAAAATAGGCTGTGCTCTAGAAATGCAGAAGTAATTAATCACTGAGTTCTGCTGGATTTCTTTATTGCAATGGCAATTTCGAAAACATACGCGAAAGCTGAGACAACCCATGTGGCTTAACGAGATGATCTTAGTTTTGGGTACTGTTACGTTTCGCCTACGACGCGCGGTAAAGCCGGCGAGGATACAACAGACGCCAGGGCTTCGTTCAAAGCGCCAGACATTTTGGCCCGTTCGGCGCCGCCGCTACGCCTCCCTGCCAAGCGCGTCCAGGCATGTTCCGATGCCACGTGTCTTCATGTGCGTGTGTGAGTGTATGTGCATATTGGTGCCCACGCTTGTCGAAGCGCGGCAGCCGGGGAGAGGAGCTCCCAACAACTGTGAAGCAAGGGGGTCCGAGCGGCGCCGACACGACGGCTGCTCCTCCTTCTCTTCCCATTGTGCCCACGCTTGTCGAAGCGCGGCAGCCGGGGAGAGGAGCTCCCAACAACTGTGAAGCAAGGGGGTCCGAGCGGCGCCGACACGACGGCTGCTCCTCCTTCTCTTCCCATTGTGCCCACGCTTGTCGAAGCGCGGCAGCCGGGGAGAGGAGCTCCCAACAACTGTGAAGCAAGGGGGGTCCGAGTGGCGCCGACACGTCGCTGCGCCACCTTATCCCATTGTGCCCGAGCGGCACCGTCACGTGCTCGTCTATAGAGGGGTTCCTTCTTGCCCTCAACTGCGAGAGTATAAAAGCAGCTGCCCCCGGACGCCAAAGGAGGGCTCCGATTTCTTCTGTTGAGTAACGTGCACTCCCGTCTCTCTACTTCGGTCAACCTGACCGCCAACTCTTTGCGATGTAAGAATAAACATGTTGTTTTGTTGTTACCAGTCGACTCATGCTTTGCCGGGACCTTCGGATGCTTCCAGTTGTACCCCAGGCCGCCAGGCCAACGCTACCCTTGGGGCTTGCGACCCAGGTGCAACAACGGGCGTCAGCGCCGAGTTCCCAACAACTCGTACCAGCGGTGCGATTACAACAGTACACAGTGAGAGGAGGCCCCAAATCGAGTTCTTAACATAGCTCCAGTAGAAATACAATCAGACAAAGAAATCAGACTAATCTTTAGAACGCAATATGTTTTTATGTGAGTATTTGAACAAAAATTCTAAGGCAGACCGAATGCAGGACCACATATACAATTTCCAGTTCACTATATACATTGTTTACAAAAACTGAAATAATTTTCTAAGATTGCTTTCTGCAAGAAGAACACAGTGCTCGATAGTGAACCTCTGATTTTCCTTTGATACCGCGGGCTGCAGTAACCAGTCAGGGTGTCTAGGTCTGGCTGCTCTCTGGAAGTTCTCTGGCCAGGAGACGACAAAATGAAATGATGAGCGCTGGCCACCACATATTTGGGGACTTGACGTATAGCAAGGCTGGCTCTTGAGAACTTTTACCTCGCTCGGCCAACTGGCTACGGTGATAATCGGATTGCCTCACTTCTAGCGTTATGGATCTAAGGTTATAACGTACGTACGTATGTACGTAATGCGTGCGTACGTATGATGGTATTTGCGGCGTTTGTGAAAAACGCTAAACATCGTTCTTCTGTTTTTTTATAGCGATACCGTTGACGTCGTTGCTGAACCTGTTGGGACCTCGGGCCACGAGCTTCGTACTGCGGCTGTGATCTACGCATCGTAAACCACGGTGCATCGACGCAGCTGTCAACTGTGATCGCTACGGACGGTGCTTGCGTCGGCTTCTGGGTCACGTGATACCTGATTCGGTACCCGCTGGCGGCTATCAGCTATAAAAGGGCCCTGTGGATTGTGAGTCGTTGGGATTTGCGGCGTTTGTGAAAAGCGCTGAACATCGTTCTTCTGCCTTTTATAGGTGAGTGCAGGTTCATAGCATTGCAAACTGTACCTCAGTGCACGCCGCAAATCCCAAGCCCAGTGCCTATGATTATATGCGTACAGTATGCGTGTTGACATTGTCACATATCGACCGCGGATAGGTAGCTATAGCCAACGCGTACAGTGTAGCTGCTGTGAGAGGCTTCTTTTTAAAGCCGCTGCTGGTTTCTTTGCTACATAGTACTCGAGAGGGCGACTGATTGTTCTTCTGTTTTCTGTGGTTCATCTCCTAATCTGCTGCCGCGCCATTGAAGTCAATCGCGGCCCTGAAAAGATAGACAGGGCTCTTGATGCCCTAAAGAGTGCCGAATCTGTGCGTGAAAAATTTCAAAAGGAAATTAGCCGTAAGATGAAGGACATTTTATGAGGTATAACTGACCTTAAGAAACGCCTTTCGAAACTGGCAGCTTCGCTAGACAATTCTTTGGGAAATGCCACAGTGTTATTCGAAGTCAAAAAAGGTGTCGATGACATCAAAAGCGATCTTTCATCCTTTTCTGATAGGCCGCATTCTGAACCTAAATAGTTAAACTCGTTGATGACATCAATAAACGCATGCGCAGAAAAAAATTGATATTCAAAGGCTTGCCTGAGGCAGAGAAAGAAGACTACGAGGCTTCTCGAGTTGTCATTGAAAGCTTCTGCAGAGATCACCTTGGCTTCGAGGTAACGGATATTGACCGTGCGCATCGCATTGGATCTCACAGGCAAGGGCAGCACCGGTCAGTAATAGTGAGGTTTCTACACTACAAGACAAAATCCAGTATTTCGGCTCATTCGTACAAGCTAATCAATTTGAAATTAAAGGTTTGGATAGATTTTGACTTTTCAGCTGGAATACAATTCATGCGCAAAATACTTCGCGACTTTGCTAGAGCGAATTGTCAAGCCGATGAAAAGTTTAAGCTATCTTTCGATAAGCTACAGATACGCAGGAAATTATACCGGTACCAGCATTCCGAGGGTAGGGTCATGGAATGTGTCCATCGAAATGCAAACCCATGACGCAGTCGCCAAGCGCAGAAAGACAGTGGGACACCTACATTTTCTACAATTTCCGCCAACTTTCGCAGCATCCTTAACAAACAAGATCAGCTTACTTCCCTCCTTCACGCTTGTAATGCAGATGTTATAATTGGAACCGCAACGTGGTAACTCCGAAAGTTAGCAATCTGAGTTACAAATTTCAAATTTATTCACTGCTTTCGTAAAGACCGTGTGTATAGAAAAGGAGGCGGTGTCGTAGTAGCAATAAGAAAGCATATAAAGGTAAGACACATACCTACTGACAGTATCCTTCAAACTATTTGGGTTACATGCTATTTACCAGCTATAACTTTGGTTATTGGAGCTTGCTATAGGCCACATGACTTTCTACAATTTTTTTCGGGGGAACTGCAGTCCGTATTAGGCTCCATCTAATCCGAATACATTAACTCTCCGTTAATTTTGGCCTGTGATTTTAACTTTTCAGGCATAGAGTGCTCAACCTTAAAGTCCCCTAGCACACGCGACACACCCGATCCTGCAGATTTTGTTGACCTTTAGAATATTTTAAGTTGTCTCAACTTATCGTAATCCCTACGCGGCACAATGCTGTTTTTGATCTGTTTCTAACAACACATCCGAAACTTGCTACCATGGATGTACTAGAGTATATCAGTGACCATCGTGTCATACATTGTACTTTAAAACGGAAACTGTGAAGAAACCGCGACAAAAAAAGATCTATGACTATTCTAAAGCAGATCCCGAAGGCTTCAACTCTGAGCTTTTTGAATTTTACCTGTCATTTACGCAAACGTATGAAAACTGTTCGTTGCAAGATAACTGGATTCGTTTTCATGCCGAGTTGTTAAGTCTCCGGAAGCGATAAACTCCAAAAAGATGGATCTACGAAACAGCAGACAAGCCATGGTATACTATTGAGATTAAGCGATATTTGAATAAAAAGAAACGTTTGTTTCGAAAAGCAAGAAGCCCCAATTCTGTTGAAGCTACGTCAGAATATTTATCCTTTTCTAAAGAATGTGTATTACATATTGAGGCTGCCATATATAAGTTTTTCAACCAGGATATTTCGCAATTTCTAAAAACTTATCCAAAAAATTTTGGAAGGTGATTTCTCCCGCACCTGCAAAAGAGTTACCTGTTTTTCCACTCAGTCTGGTGCTTCGATTGATGTCATGGATGTTCCTCAATGGTTTATTTATTCGCTTGCGGTGTAATTAATGACGAAAAGCCCCTAGATAAGTCAAAACAGTTTTCTGATAGTTCTCCCCTTATGGAATGTATAACTGTGACAAGTGGCGGTATTGTGAAAGCTGTTGAGCGTTTACCATCGTTTTTTAGTCCTGGCCTTGACGGTGTTTTTACTAAGCTACTAAACATGACAAAGCACAATTCTGCTCTTATACTTACACTATTGTTTCAACAGTCTCTCGACACTACCGAAATTCCAGACCACTGGAAATTGGCACATGTAATACCTATATATAAAACCGGCGATAAAAACAAGCTAACAAACTATAGGCCTATATCTCTCACGTCTGTTGTATGCAAACTATCTGAGCACGTGTTATCTTCTCAAATTAAGCAGTACATGGCTAGCAACCACATTAAATTTGCAAACCAGCGTGGTTTTAACGAGGCCAGTCATGTGAATCCCAGCTTCTTCAACTTACTACAGACATTCACCTTAACCTTCACGAGCTTACACAAACTGACGTCACATTTATATATTTTGCTAAAGCTTTTGACCGTGTGGCTCATAACCGCCTCATATATAAAATGAAGCTGATTAAAGTTGACGAAAAAGTAATAAACTGGGTTAAAGAATATTTAAGTAACAGACGACAAGCTGTCGCAATCAATAATGCCCGTCCACCATTTGAACACGTTCAGTCCGGTGTGCCTGAAGGTTCCATTTCGGGACCCACTCCATCTTTAATTTATACAAATGATATTCATCAGGGTATAGACTCCGAAATCCGTTTATATGCCGACCATTGCGTTCTGTATGGGCCATTAAAATGTAAGGCTGACTGTGATAAATTACAAAATCACTTGAAGAGGATTAAAAGATGGTTCTCAGACTGGCAAATGAGCATAAATACCTCTAAAACTAAACTTATGAGATTTACTACTTGCAATGAAATTATGCAAATCTCTTGGCTTCATTCGTCGAACGCTTCGTCAGGCTAATAGTGATACCAAGCTTCTCGCACATGCCACTGTACTTCGTTCAAAGCTTGAGTATGCCTCATTTATATGGAAGCCGCACCAAACGCATCTTATTAACAAATTAGAGTCTTTACAGAACAAGGGAGCGCGATTTATTACAGGTAACTATTTGCAACATTCAAGTATCATCAAAATAAGACATGACCCAGGACTCATCGCATTGCAGACTAGAAGAAAGATACCTCGGCGAACTTTCTTCCATCAGCTATATCACCACCCAAATATCTTCTCTCAGGCCACATCTTGCCAACCAAAAGGAAATTCTCAAGAATTGATCACGTATTTAAGGTCGAACAACCATTTGCACGTACTAAACTATTCTAGTTTTCATGTCTGCACTTAGCCATTCCGGAATGAAATCATCTCTCAGGTAATATAGCCGACATAATTGACATATTATATTCAAACAAGCACTTAATATAATATTCGGAAATAATACCATTAACATTTCCTCCTGCATTTCTTCAGATGTGACATTATTGCTTGTATATTGTAGGAATTATTGGATTATGATGTAGTCGAATTAGAAGTGATGTAAAGGTTGCATAGCATGTACGCCTTCATATAAGGATATTCGATTTATATTGTATATTGTATATCAATTGTTCTCCACCCCCCCCCCCCATGTAATGCCCAAGCTTGGTCTTTATGGTAAATAAATAAAAAATATGTATGTGCATGTGTGGGGGAGGGAGAAAGAGATAGAGCTAGACGGTGTGTCGAGCTCTCAATCATGCGTGCATCTTATTTGCGTTGTGTTCCGCGCAAGTTTAGTCCACGAAGTTGTGCCTATTTGGTTGATCTGTCTCCGGTTTTCACTGATGTGTGCTAAATATAGGCCATGTATGTTAAAGGAATGGTTGAGCAATGGCCACGCATACAGTGCTGAGCAAATGAAACGCGATACCGGGAGCGCATGGCTGCGGCGGTTGTTGTGCCACTGGTGAATTCACGTGAAGCCGGATTGGTGCATTGTGGTATACGCTGACGACGAAAGGGTTCGTCACGGAGGTAAGCTGTTTCGGCGGAAAGTAGTTCTGTGTGTTTCACGGTGGCGCCGCCCATAGCGCTACAAGCCGTAGTTTCTGCACCAGGCTAACCTGGTGACAGGAACTCACAGCGCACGCGTTTCACAGCACTTCGTTGACTATTTGGCAATGTGCTAGAACGGCTCATGGTATGAAACTAGGGCCAAGGTACTTGAGGCGTACTGCGCGCTCCCTAAAACAAAGTGATGGACGAGCACAGAAAATATTTCATCAGCCTTTCTACTCTGTGAGGAAGGACGAGCAGCGACGCTGTGTGGTGTTTTACCTCAATCAACGAATTTATGTATAGATAGCTACTACTCTCAACACACGTTTGGCCCGTGCCCGGGTTCTGTGAAACCTGCCGATGAGGTCGCCTAGATGACGATGACGTAACCACAACACACAACGCCCACGTGAGCGACGATATGTGTTGACCGGGGCACGGTGAAAGAAGCGCACGAAACAAAACACGTTCCTTTGTCATTTGCGATTGAGCATACTTCCTAGTTAATTTGCACAAATAAACTCGGACGGACTAGACTTTTACTCTACAAATATGGGGCTGTCCATTTCCCTACCGGACATGCCCATGTATTGACAACAGACGGCAATCGGACAATATTTACAATTTCACTGTGAACTACACAATCAAGAAACGAAAATGAAACTCGGAGTAATGTTGGAGTCGTATTAGCGGCTCAATGTCACTTAATTTCTTTCAATATAGTTTGGTTAAAACAACACTTACTTTAATTTAATTATGGGGTTTTACGTGCCAAAACCACTTTCTGATTATGAGGCACGCCGTAGTGGAGGACTCCGGAAATTTCGACCACCTGGGGATCTTTAACGTGCACCTAAATCTAAGTACACGGGTGTTTTCGCATTCCGGCCCCATCGAAATGCGGCCGCCGTGGCCGGGATACCATCCCGCGACCTCGTGCTCAGCAAAACAACACTTAGAGCCGTCGCTTCTGTAACCATACTCACTCCGTAGACTTGCATGTATTGAGGGACGAAGCTTCGGGCCACGACACTGCCACAATGGTTCGGCGCTCACCAACTGTTTTTCTACATAAGCTGCTGCTACCGGTCCTGGGACAGTTACTGTCGCTGCCTGCAGTACAGCTGACTGATACCTGTGCCGCCGAACAGCACAGGAGTGCTGTGCATTGCATGGAGAGCCCGCCAATCTACCGCGACTTATCGAGTCTGCTGCATCACCCGCCGCCGATTCTGGACAATTACGTGCTGCTCGTCGGACAACATGGGAAGGCAATATCTACACCGCCTCCTGAAGAGCGCGCGCATTTGGACGAAGCTTCGGGCCACGACACCGCCACAATGTTTCTGCAGCCACCAACTGCTTTTCTAGAGGTATGTTACTATCAAACTCACTGTTATCGTATCCTTAATGTTTGCCTTCTAGCGGTGTCGCGGCCACTCAACTATTTCAAACGGTCTTGCACTTCTCTTGTTTATGTTTCGCGACTGTTGCTTTTGAGTGGGGATGTTGAGGAAAGCCCCGGACCTATGATAAAGGCTCAAGCAGACAGGTTAGATGGTGTTGCTGAAGCTGTAAAGCGCCTAGAAGCCACCAATGCAAGTCTTCTAGAATCAATGATGAAAGTTCTAAATATGCACGCAGAACTTAAAACAGACCTCGAAAGCCGAACCGAACGTTTACAGGAACTGGAAAACAAATTAGAATCTGCTTCATCTGTTCATGCCCCAACAGCTCTCGAAAGTGGACTTTCTAGCATCATTAACAAAATTGATAATCTAGAAAAGCAGTCACGTAGATCAAATGTTTTGTTTTATGGTGTTACCGATACTAACGAATCCGAAAGCTGGAAAAGTTCAGAGTAACTTGTGCATGAGTTCTGCGGTGATAAGTTTGGTGTCACTGTAACTTCCACAGCTAAGGCACCCCATGTGGGCCGTTTTTCAGCTGTGAAAAAACGCCCCATTATAGGTAACTTCTTCAACGATGAAGAACTTGAGGCGTTTTTATGCAAAGGCAGCAAGGTGAGGGAGACAAGTTTCAGCATAGAACGTGACGATTCCCAAGCTGTTCGTGATAAACGCCGAAAATTTCTGCAGTTCTCTCAATTAATTAAAAAGAACAAGGTGACCGCGTGCGTCTAACGTTCGACAAGCTGCATATCAATAATGATACCTATATGTGGTATGTCACGGGTAGCCGTGCTGTGCCAGTTCATTATCTCACCACAGTATGACACGTGCCGACTGTTAAGTCATCTTCAAAGACTGCGTCAATTTTGCCTAATATGTGTCCTAATTTAATGAGTAATACCAATTTCCTTTTCACAAACATTAGAAGTGTTCTTTCCAAAACTGTCGCCCTTTCTTCGCTCGTAGATTCTACGGCCGCTTCACTTCTAGTATTGACTGAAACTTGGCTGGACGATACCGTTCCGGCTGAAAACATTCTTCTCAATGAATCCAAATTTTGCTTTTTCCGGTGTGACAGAAAAAATAGAAAAGGGAGTGGTGTCCTTATAGCCACAAACAAACAATTATCTCCTGTTCCCCTCGCTGTTAATACTTTCCTCGAATGTGTATGGATATGGTGTAAATTCGGAGTTACTGCTGTTATAATTGGTGCTTTCTACCGGCCGACCGATATGTCTGATGCATTCTCGGGTGAATTCTATAGAATACTCAGGACCTTACATATGCCTTTTCCTAACTCCATTTTCTCGTATTTGGCGATTTTAATCTTTGAAATATTGAGTGGCCCACTCTCTGTCGTAATTCCAGAGATAAAGAAGGCCACACCGTTTTTCATTCCTGCTTCGATTTTTCTCTTGCTCAACTTATTAACAGTCTTACCCGTCACTCTGCTACCACGGCAAATATCCTTGATCTTGTCGTTACAAATAACCCGGACGTTCTTATTGATTGTTGCATTTAAATGGTTTATCCGATAACGACATTATCACCGGGTGCATCACGCATCCATTTACTGAAAAGAAAACTACCAATAAGCGAATTCATTGCTACAATCGCGCAAACTTTCACGATTAACTAGGAACTACACGCCTCTGAGAACTTCCTGGCTCAGTGTTCATCACGCACAATTGAACTAAACTGGCTGTCGTTCAGAACTACCATGTCTAACCTTGTTGATAAGTATGTGCCAATCATCACTATCCGACATAAAAAAAATTCACCTTGGTTCACACACTGTCCTCGTCATCTTAATAATAAGACAAAGCGTTTGTATCGCCAACCAATGACCACACGTCTCCTGACATCACGGCACAAGTACAAGAATTGCGATAAAGAGTATCAGTCCCTGCTTAGAAAAACGCGTCCTAACTTCTTCAGTCACGACCTCTCTACTATCTTAACCAATAATTCTCGTAGATCCTGGCGCATTATCAATCCGAGTTCCTGTCTTGATATAGTACTAATTATAGCTGACGGACAACCAGTCACTGAAACTGAGTGTTCGCAGCTTCTGAACGATGCATTTTCATTAGTGTTCCCCAATGAAGATATAACCTCTTCGCCAATATTAGAGCCATTGCCTAATTTTTCCATGCCAGAAATTGTTATCAGTGAATCTGCTATTCTTGCCCTGTTGAATAACCTCAAAAGTACTAATAGCTGTGATCACCTTCGTTTCATTAATTAGATACATAAAAATGCTTCTTTAAACATTGTTTGTAGTATTATAAGCCCTGTATTCACATTCATTATCATCTGGCACTATTCCTCCCGACTGGCAAATAGCCAAAGTTATACCAATTTTTAAATCAGGTGATCGCTCTGTCCCACTTAACCATCGTCCTGTGTCATTACCTATCAACATATGTAAACTTCTCGAGCACGTCAGACAAACACAAGTCATCAACTACCTAGAAGACCATGATATCAGCTTCAAGTACCAGCACGGTTTCCGTAGGGGTTATTCATGCGACACTCAGTTCGCCGGATTTACTAACGATATATTTTCCGCATTTAACGAAGGATGCCAAGTTGATGGAGTGTTTCTCGACTTCTCTAAAGCTTTTGACCAAATTCCTCATTACAGGCTGCTAACCAAATTAACACAAACATTCACCCAAACGTTGTTGCATGGATTAAAGATTTCCTCTCCAGCAGACAACAATTCACCTGTCCTAAAAGCTGTAGCTCTTCTTCAGTTCCTTTAACATCTGGAGTCCTCCAGGGCAGCATACTCGGTCCTCTACTTTTCTTAATTTTTATTAATGATCTGCCCAAATGTGCCTCATCTCGAATTCGATTATTCGCTAATGATTGTGTTATATATCGTAATATTAGTAATGACGCTGACCGACTTTCCTTACAAACTGATCTTGATGCGGTGACCGCTTTGTGCTCCTCGTGGTTAATTTCCTTAAGTACGTCTAAAACCAAGCTAATGTGATTTACCAACCATTCCACGCGGCTTCCTACCGCCTACTTTCTCAATAATGCTAGAGTAGAACTTGCGCCAACTTACAAGCATCCAGGCTTTATTCTTCAGTCTGACTTACCTTCACATTACCATATTAACACCGTCTTAGCATCAGCTAACCGAGCAGTCGGTCTTCTTGAGCGTAATCTCAAGCACGCACTTTAAACTTAAAGAAACTTGCTTATATCCTGCTGATCCGCCCAAAAAGTAAGATGCTTCTGCCATATGGGATCACGGTCAAGCATACATAATCAACAACATTGAATCTCTGCAAATCCATGCTGTTCGCTTCGTCTTTTCCGTATATTCACGCTTCACCAGCGTCACATCGTGAAAACATGCCGAGTTGGAATCACTATCACGTCGACGCCAGTTTGCTCACATAACCTTATTTCACAAACTTCATCACCATCCCCCGCAGTTTTCCAGCGCCGTGACCAGGCTAACAAAGCAAAACGCCTAACGTGTCGCTCATCGCTATACGCAAAATCATCTAGTCTTCGCACAGTAGTAGAATGGAATAACTTACCATCACGCATAGCTACTGAAGTTAACTTACCATCTTTCCAAAACTTGTTGCAAGAACATTAGTGGTAGCACATTAGTTATTACTTATTATTGTATGTACATATTAACATATTATGTAAAAAAGTTATTGTTTTTTTTACTTATTGCATATACCCCTTGTAAATATCTATTTATATTATGTTCCTTGTTGCGTGGTGTTTATTTCGTGTAGTTTTATTTCTTTTGTGTATTTCATGTTTTTGTCCCCCGCAATGTAATACCCCCGCATGATGGCCCTTAGGGGTATTCTAAATAAATTATTAAATGTATAGCAGACGGGAATTCTGTAACGTTTGCAACTTCCCTCTGAATTTATAATTATGACAAGCAAATGAAGCTTGGCGTAATGATAGATACGTCTTTGCAAACAATTGCGGTAAGATCTTTCTTTCAAAATACGTAAATTTCATTGAGAGCTAAAGGCTATTTGCGAGAAACGGGAGAAAAAAAGAAATTTCGGGTTAACGTGACGCGTAGGCGGACGTACATCGACCACCGCCAGAGGGTAGCTATACACAGCTTCGCTGTAAGGTTTCCCTCAGCTGTGGCTATATGCACTCTAGATCTGTCCAATTGGCTTTGGCCTTCTGTTATGCTAGGACTTCGTAATTTGGCCTCAAGCAGCCACGACGGCCACCTTCCGGCGGGACAAGCTGTCGGAACAGGTGGACGGCGAGGTCAGTACGCGCCAGACGATTTCTCTCTGCGTCAATGGCTGCCGAAAGTTGATCGACGGAGGCTCCGTGACGCGGTCTAAGAGACCGGGACCATTTATCGCTTCCCAGACATTTTCCATCACATTCATGTAGGCGCCTTGCGGTTGCCAGTGTAGTGCCACAATACATCTTTGCTCCAGAAAATGAGTCACCGACACTGCCACATGGACAGGGCTTCAGTTCAGCCTATTCCGTCTACTCTACTGCTCGAGTGCGCCCTCTATATGGCTCTCCAAACGCTGACGGAAAACCATCTGTTCATATCCACTCGCTGAATATTACCTCCTTCAAGTCTATGAAAATGAAGTTACGTTCGTCACTGATACGTTTGTCACGGGAATGAGGGGAGCGGAGCTTCGAAGCCAACAGCGCAACGCCACAGCCTCCTCGTTCACCTGCGTTTCTGTTTAGAGTCCTGCCTCGGCGGATGTTGGCCGTGGTGAGCGCTCGATCCGACCTAATGAAGTATTCGGCCACCGACAAAGTCGCAAGCAACAAAACCGTGGGCAAAAGGGCGCATGCTTAAAGCGCTCACCGTCTCGTGTTTACCTTTTGCATTCGTTTTGTGCTTTTCCTCTGCGTTTCTTCTGTTTTTTTTTATTTGAAGTCCCTCAAGTGGTTATATGCGCCAATTGTTATCGTTATCCTCAGAACGCAATATGATGTGACCACCTTAGCGCTGCTCCGAAACATGGCGCCATGGTAGCATATCCTGTACACGGGCATTAAAATCATTCGTAAGGCGCGCACAACCAGCCTTCCGCCAAAGTACGACAGCGGCATATCCTCTTTGAGCGCCATGGAAGACGAGCGCGCCATATAAACCATATAAATCAAGGCTCCCAGTGCTCCGGTGGAGCTAACGTGAAGTCCAGACCAAATGACTGTCAGCCGGAGGGTATACCACAATACACCAGCTCGCGTTCATGAGACCTCACGGGTGGCGCAAGAAGCGCCATCTGCCTTGCACTCGGAGTATCGCGTTTCATTTGCTCAGCACTGTTATCAAATATCTTGTTGCTATTATGTTGAACCGATACTATTTGTTGTGTGAAACGTTTTGATGGTGATAGGCAGCGTGAATTGTCCTGTGCGAACCGCAGTCCCAGCTCCTCAGCAGAGGAAATCAAGAGAATCACCATCAGCCGAAAAAGAAAACTTTCTGATTACGAATTCAAACAGGCCGGCAAGAAGGTTTGTGCTTTTCAGACCTACCTACTTTATATCCTTCTTTTCCGCGTCTTGCCCGTTGATGACAAGACGCCAGTTCATCAGTGTCGCCGGTAGCGGAGGTTATGGCTGCGAGCAGGCATCCTCGACGAATCGCTTACGTGCGATTTCTCGTCTTGGCATCGGACGCGTCGGAGGGCGCTTGTTGCACTGTGCAAGGTGACGCGCCCTGTGCGCGTCTTGTACCTAGTCGTGCGAAATCTCGCAAAAGTTATTGTAATCCCGAAAGCCACTATATATATTAGAGCCGGCATTTCTTAAAGGGGCTGACAACGGCGAGCATGCGCAGGCCAGGCCGGACGCTGCCAGGGCTGATAGCTTGTTTACGTTTATGTCGCAGCCATCTGTCCCCGCGTTTGAATTTGCAAATATTGAGCAGCTTCGGGTTGATATGGAATCCCAACCCACGTAACTTCTTGTCAGGACAAGAATGGCAGTGGTCTGGCTGCCACCATGCTGCGACAACTCCAAAATTCGAAGAGGTCCAGTGTGAGCCTCTTACATTCGAACCAAACAGCTCATTCATTAGGTTCGCATAATGTAACGTCACGCATATTCCGCAACATTGTGAGAACGCGATACCGAACACCGCCGCTGTAGAGGCATGACTATGCACCGTTCTTCGGCCTGTGGGGCTCGTAGCCATGACATTGAAATCAGCACAAAATGAAGTCGTGTGTACGATGCCAGGTGATCGTTGTCATTTACCATGTACCCACAGAGCTGTATTCGAACAAGTTGCCATAAAAAGTGCCAATAAGGCTTCTCTGGCAATCACAAAGGTGTGCCATCAATCATGTGGACGCAGGTGAATAAATCACAGCTGGCGAAAATATTTGCAGAGACCTCCACTACGATGCCTAACTAAATGACGAAATGTTAAATTTTACCATTAAATTATGCTTGCCCATGCAGCTGACCAGACTACAAAGAATAGTTCACATACCTACATAGAAACGTCCTCAATTCTCTGTGAATACCATGACACAATATGCATGGGCGCTACCTTCTACTGGTGTCTATAAACAGCAGTTCGTTCTTCATCAGCATTAGTTACAATACCGCGCAATTGTTTTCGAGTCTTTCTAAATTCATAACAACTGCCTCGATAATAGTAAAGCCTTCTTCTTCGTAATCTCAATCTAAACACAAAGCCTGCACATTACATCCGCTTCCGGCACAGCAAGAATCCTGTGACCACGCTTATCATGTACAACTAGAAAGAACTAAAATGGGAACAGAAAAAGTCAGTGATAATTTACGTAGTGAACGCGAGTGACATGCAGGCATATGGTTGCCATAGCGCACACTAAGCGGTTGGCCCTTGATGCGCCCAGACACGAAGACTGACCGCATCGCTGATCGCTTTCAAGATAGTGCTATCCCGGCCACGCAATACGCAGCAGCCGTCGGAGCAGAACGCCCAAACCTGCCCCTTTCCTGGGGGCCGCTTCCTCCCAGCTTTCCTCCCTTGCACGTGCGAGACCCTCGCAGGCTTTCACTGACCCATACAGCTCACAGCACCCGTAAAAACTGGGAGAGGAGGTTAACCCGGCGCGCCTCCGCCCACCCTCCTCCCCGAGACGCTTCTGCTCTTTTTCCTTCCCGCTTTGCTTCTCTCCACCTACAGATACCTTCCGCCTCCGGCGCTAGCTTCCTTCGTGGCTTCAAACATCCCGTGGCCTTTTTCACTGACGTGCTATATAGGCTTGCGCGTAAAAATTTAAGCTCTCTTACGTAGCAGTATGTAAATACGATGTATTCTGTCTCTTCGTGTCTTATCGTGAAACCAGCCGCCAACCCTTCAATTTTACACACAAGACAAATGACGCATTCTATGCTACCAAACACTCATCTAATGTAGATTGGTTGCGTCTCTTAAAGATTGCTGGCATTTGAGTAATGCTGACAACAGCTGTTCTCGGAGGAATATTAGACGAGTAAGCGAAATGTGTAGTCGAGACAGGTGTTTTCGGGCGTCTTTGTTTCAGGGGCACATCTAAGGGCCCCGTGTTGCAAAAGATACGATGTCGGCATCGGACGTCGCTTGGCGAAACGTTATTCCGAACAACATCCACGCAGGCTCTCCGCGTGTCGCGGAGGGTTACTGAACTAATCGAAATGCTCAAAGTAACATGCGTCAGAAAATCGTAAAGTACTGTCTAAATACAACAGAAAGACAGGATATTGTCGGATTCTATTTTGAATATACAAGAAAATGTAATTTTGCTATGCGGAAACTCAAACACAAGCCCCTTTTCCAGTGTTTCTACAATTCATAGGGCGCTGATTGCCTCAGCGCGCGCAAAACGCGGGAGCCACGGAACGGCGCACCCACTTCCTTGCAACAACTTCAGATGACGCTCGCCACCACCGCATCGCTACCCAAGCAGGAGGTCGCGATTGAAAGTTCGCCTTCTTTCAAAGCTTTTGGCACCAGCGTATTCCTGCAAACGTGACGGCTACATAAGCTGCAGTTGACGGGAAGCGTCGAAACTAGTCGGGGATTTTGGAATGCTATCACGTTCCACACATAAAGAGGCCCTGAATCACTTGGTATCAAAGTGCAGAAAGGAATTTGAATTGAAATTGTTCTTTTAGAAATACTTGTCTGCAAAAACTACTTCAATGCGTTCAGGAGAAGCCGAGTTATTGTCAATCAAGCACGGCATCCGCTGTTTTCCCGTTCTTTCTTCAGTGCCTTGCACTGAAGGCTACTGCGCAGTAGAGCCGGCCCACAACACTCCGCCTTCTGATTGTGGCCGTGGCGTACTATTCAAACTTCATTTTAGGCGCCCAATCTTCTTATTTTAGTGCCAACGACGCGCTAAATATTAGCCAAACGTGGTAGTCCTCAGCGAGCCCCAGTGCGCTTAGCCAGTGGACTGGTGGCAGCACCTCTTGGCGGCTGCGGTATCTACGCTACGTAGCCGACCGCAGCTACCAAAAGCAGCCGTCTAACGGAACGACAAAATAAAACGACCCATGACGACATAAGATGTCCAGAAAAGGGTAAGTACAGGGCGTTCTGTTGAGAAGAGTGCGTTTGAGGGAAAGGCCCCTTCACGATCCGCTTGTTAGCTCCACGCACCGCGTATGCCAGCAAAATTTGGTTCAGGCATTCGCAACAGCATTTGCTATACGCGGACTATGTAATTTCACCAAGCCTGAGGGGTGGTACAAAGCCCCTTTAAACGCGAAGCTTAAGCGTCCTCCAAACATTATTTCCCTGGGCCGTGGAATATTGTACTGAAAAAATCGCTGACGAATGCGGCAATCCTAATGCAAAGAATTTGAGCGCAGCTATATACGTGTTTTCATTTCGCGTGTCAATATTTTGCATTATTGTTATATTATATATGGAAGTGGGATCGACGAGTATGCGTAGCAGCACCGCCAAGAAACGCACTATATCAGTCGTCCAAGGGAAAAACAACGTCTTCGTTTGCCCCGTTTCACCTAAAAACCCGCGCTACTTCAGCGTCGTCCCCACAGGCGCATACCCGCTGCATTATGGTTCTGCCAAATATAGTTGTGTCATTGGCTCCCCTTTAGAAAAGATCATCGTCCCGATGATAGAGGCTTGGAAAGCAGCGGTAAAGAACTGCGCAGTCTTGTCAGTCCTCATAGTACGGCTTCATACGAAGCACGTGAACGACCTCGTGTAAATTCTGTCGGCGCTTTGAACAGTGCGAGCTGTCTGGAACGACTTCGTAGTTGACGTCACTGATGCGTCGGAGAACTATGTAGGGCCCGAAGTATTTGCGTAGGAGCTTTTCAGAGAGCCCACGCTGTCGAATAGGTGTCCAGACCCACACTTTGTCGCCGATGTTATATGTTACGGCTTTGTGCCGAAGATTGTAGCGTCTGGCGTCACTGTCCTGTTGTTCGCGGATTCGCAGACGCGCAAGCTGCCTAGCTGCCTCTGCTCGGTGTGTTATCTCTTCAGCACCCGTCTCCTTGTCGTCAAATAATTCATGAGGGAGCATTGCGTCTAAAGTTGTTGTAACCTCACGGCCGTATACGAGACTGAAGGGCGTCTTGCGAGTGGTCTCTTGACGAGCCGTATTGTACGCGAAGGTGACATAAGGTAAAACCTCGTCCCAGTTCCTATGCTCTAAATCTACGTACATGCTTATCATATCAGCCAATTTCCTATTGAGTCGTTCTGTCAGTCCGTTTCTTTGAGGGTGATACGCTGTTGTCTTCCGGTGGGCGGTACTACTTAGACGTAGAACGATATCTAAAAAGTGGGCCATTAACGCAGTCTCTCTGTCCGTGACGACAAGTGTGGGAGCGCCATGCCTTAGAAGGATGGATTCCAGAAGAAATCGTGCCGCTTCATCTGCTGTTGCCTGTTGCAGACCACTTGTCTCGGCACATCTAGTGCAATAATTTGTGGCGACGATTATCCACCTATTACCAGTAGCAGACGTTGGGAAGGGGCCCAGAAAGTCCATGCCTACTTGTGCAAACGGTGTGGCCGGTACGTCAGCAGGGTGCAGTAAGCCGGCTGGTTTGACTGATGGCGGTTTACGACGTTGGCAATCCAGACATGTCTGAACGTAACGTTTAACGACCGCAGTAAGCCTCGGCCAGTAGTAATTCTGCCAAATCTGTGCCAATGTGCAAGTGTAGCCCAAGTGCCCAGCAGTCGGCTCGTTGTGGCAGGCGTGTAAGATTTCACGTTCAAGCGGTGATGGAACAAGAAGTAAGTAGTTGCTGCCGCTAGGCGAGAAGTTCTTCTTATAAAGGACGTTGCGACGCAAGCAGTATGATGCCACCCCTCTTGCAAAGAGCCTCGGCACGTTGTTGGTTCGTCCTTCGAGGTAATGAATAAGCGGCCGCAATTCAATGTCATCCCGTTGCTGGCGTGAAAGATCGGCAGTATCCACGAGTCCCAGAATAGCCGTGTCGTCATCGTCTTGTGCTGCCGGCTCAACAGGAGACCGAGAAAGGCAGTCGGCGTCTGCGTGCCGTTTTCCCGACTTGTATGGAACAACAAAGTCGAACTGTTGGAGTCGAAGACTCCAGCGTGCGAGACGGCCGGAAGGATCTTTCAAATTATTGAGCCAGCAGAGGGAATGGTGATCACTAACGACGGTGAAAGACCGACCATACAAATACGGACGAAATTTCAGAACTGCCCATACCATTCCGAGGCATTCTTTTTCAGTGATGGAGTAGTTAGCTTCGGCTCGGGATAGTGTCCTTCTGGCGTAAGCAATCACGTTTTCGCTGTTGCCCTGCCATTGTACTAGCACCGCCCCTAGACCGACATTACTAGCATCTGTATGCAATATCGTCGGGGCTTCCTCATCGAAGTGTGCTAATATGGGAGGCGATTGCATGCGTTTCCGCAGCTCGTGGAATGCCCGCTGCTGGTCTTCGCCCCAAGTAAAAGGCATATCTTCTCGGGTGAGCTGTGTTAACGGCCATGCGATACGCGAAAAATTCGCAATAAATCGCCGGTAATATGCACAGAGTCCCAGAAAACGTCGCACGGCTTTTTTGTCTGATGGAATCGAAAAATTAGCGACAGCGGCAATTTTATCCGGATCAGGTCGGACTCCTCGGCTACTGACGACGTGACCCAGGAACTGGAGCTCATGAAAACCAAAATGGCACTTCTCAGGCTTCAAAGTGAGACCGGCAGAGCGTGTCGCTTCAAAAACAGTTTTCAGCCTTCGTAAGTGTTTGTCGAACGTTACGGAAAAGACAATCACGTCATCCAAGTACACCAGGCATGTTTGCCATTTAGGTCCGGAGAGCACAGTGTCCATTAGACGCTGTGACCATTAGTTGCTGGCACCGAACACAAACCGAAAGGAAGTACCTGAAATTCATAAAGTTCGTCAGGCGTCACAAAGGCTGTTTTCTCACGGTCTCTCTCGTCCACTTCGATCTGCCAATAACCGCTTTTCAAGTCCATTGAGGAAAAGTAGCGCGCGTTTCGCAACCTATCCAAAGAATCGTCAATACGTGGCAGTGGATAAACGCCCTTTTTTGTGACATGATTGAGCTTCCGATAGTCGACGCAGAAGCACAGGCTACCGTGCTTCTTCTTCACTAAAACTACAGGTGATGCCTAACGACTATTAGATGGTCGAATAACGCCATCTTCCAGCATCGTCTTCACTTGTTTTTGTACTGCTTCGCGTTCCTTTGGGGCAACACGATAAGGGTTTTGTCGGATGGGTCTGGCGTCGACATCAGTAATGATGCGGTGTTTGGTAAGTGGCGTTTGACCAACTCTTGACGCAGAGAACAGCCCTGGTACTGGTTTATGAGCTCAAGACGGTTCCGCTCAACGGCCGTTAACGTCGGATTAACGTCGACAATAGGCGCAGCTGTGTGGATTGTAGAGGCCGACACCTGCGCTAAGTGGCAGTCTTGTATTTCTGTCACTTCGTCGAAATAGGCGACACCAGTGCCTCTAACGATGTGTCGGCGCTCCTTACTAAAATTCGTCAGCAAGAGTTCGGCGCTTCCGTCGATTACATTGATAAGTGCTCTGGCAATGGAGACACCGCAATTCAGTGCTAGCGCACTGATGTGTTCAGCTACTCCAGTCCCATTTTGCAGGCTGTCACAGCGCACCTGTACGAGACAGCAACTCCGCGGCAAATGTATGACGTCGTCCGCGGCAATACGTAAGCGAGGTTGTTGTGGCTTCTCATGGGTGACATTATCCGAACTCGCGGCAAATGTAACGCTTCTGTCACGGATGTTAATCACGGTGCCGTACTCCCGTAGGAAATCCATGCCCAATATAGGTTCTTTACAACACTCAGTAAGGATGACGAGGGTGACGACGAAGGTTGAACCGGCGAGTAAGAGTCGGATTTCCCGACAGGTGTCATCAACTGACCTCCGGCGGTTCTTGTGTTGGGCCCGTGCCATGGTGTCTTCACCTTCCTTAGTTTGACAGCGACCCGTAAGCTTAGGATTGAAAAATGAGAGCCAGTGTCAACCAGAGCGGCTATTTCGTGGCCGTCAATGCATACGATGAGCTCGGCGCTGACGATGTCAGTTACGTCTTTCGTACTTCTGTCCGTCGTATTCGTCGTTGTGCTGGGCGTCTTTTTCGTCAATGTAGTCTTCACGTCGTCGTTCGTAGATAACGGGGGATGTGCAGCAGTTCGATTATTGGCAACCTCACCCCCGGAGGTCGCTGCAGCTAGTTTCCCCGTCGAGGGCTAGGCGATCTGCCCCTAGTGACGTCGGCAAAACTGCGACGAGTCGGCGAATTGTAGTGCGCCGGAGATGAAGGAGAACATGGTCGGGGCGTCGTCGTATTTTGTGGCTGACTGTTCACAGGACCGTCGTTCTAAGCGCGTCGACCGTCGTACGGAGAATAAGCATAGTTGGCAGAAAAGCTTGGATGTTGAGCGGCACGATAGTTGTTCCATTTGTGGCAAACTCTATAGACGTGTCCAGCTTCACTACAATGGTAGCACACTGCTCGACGGTCGACGGTGCGCCACAAATCGGTTTTCCGACGCTGATAGTTCGGCGGCAACTCTCCACGGAGCCAAGGAGTGGCGTGCGCATGTCGAAAATACGGCGTTGTTTGTGCTGGCATGATCGGCGGTGTCGGTTAGCGGGTAGTTATGGGTGTCAACGGCGTTGAAGTTGCGTTGAGTGGACGGCGAACAGCCTCCGCATAAGTGAGGCGCCGCGGAACGTTGCCACAGTCTGGCGCTGAAAAAGCTTGCCGGACTTCCTCCCGGACTACATCAGCAACAAAAGATAACGCTGGCGTCGGTTGCGTAGGCGCAACTACAAAGCCGAGCTCCCGAAGCTCTTCTCGCACCACCTCTTGGACAACTTCACACAGAGACATGTCGTTACTCGCCGCCAGTACGGAAGTGTTCGCCACCGAGTTGCTCATGTCATGCTGGCGGTATTGTTGCTGCAGGGCCCGTTCAATGGCTGTAGCCTCTTTTGTGAACTGGGCCACTGTTGTCGGTAGATTTCTCACAAGGCCGGCAAACAGTTGCTCCTTCACTCCTCGTAAGAGATATCGCAGTTTTTTTTCCTCTGGCTTGTCTGGGTCTGCCAAATATAGTTGTCATTTGTATAGTTACGAGAGGTACTGGGATCGATACCCCGCACCTCCACCAGTGTAACGATGTCGGATCGACGAGTATGCATAGCAGCACCACCAAGAAACGTACTCTGATAGTCGTCCAAGGGAAAAACAATGTCTTATTCGTTTTTCCCGCTTCACCTAAAAATCCGCGCTACTTCAGCGTCGTCCCCCCAGACGCATACCCGCTGCATTATGGTTCTGCTAAATATAGTTGTGTCAATATGTACATGGTTTATAATAGAGCCAACACGCTGTGAGTCGCGCTCTTTTTCTCATACAGACGACGCGTTAATCGGGGGGAAATCGTGCTACCATGTGTCAGCGGCGACAACACCGTCGGGAATGCCATGCCGAGCCTTTCTCGTAGCCAATGGCCATCGCCCCTTGCTGGAGCTGTGATCCCCGTTCACATGCTGGTATTTCGGCCTGACCTGAGCAGCTGACGCCGTGGACGAGCGTAGCCCTCCCCATCCCACGCCACTCTGGTGCTCCCTCCCAAGCGCACACGGGATCACCCGCGTGGCGGTGGATGCCGTGGACGCCGGCCACTCAGCTCCTGCGTAGACTATTTTCCCTCCGCTCGTCCTCCGCTTTAAGCTTCATGCTTTCACCATAGCCTCCTCCCCCACTTTTCTCTCTGCACTCATACTCAACGCTACGCTCTGCGTTCGCTTTCACGTTTCGCTCTGCTCGTTCGCTCGGTTACGAGGCATAACGCCGACGGGGCACGCTGTCGCTCAACGCAATCACGGGCGCATAGGAGCTGTGCTCTAATACCTTTCCGTCACCTCCGAGAAGGTTTGTGAACTTTCAGAAACTTTAGTCAAGGGCGCGATCTCACGTCGAAGTCCAAGGGCGCATTTCGTTTTCTTCACTCGGAGTGGAATAATTAGCCTAGAATTGCTCCACTATGGAAGCCGGCGCTACAGAGATTAAGGTCGTAGGCAAGATCACGTGACCACGGCTCACCGCGCTTGTTGCAGCGGTCTAAAGTGGTAGGCTGGCTGCCGGAAAACTATGGACCCACTGCTTTACCTATTCTTCGTACCGATGAGTACGGCTGATTTTTCTGCGTAGACGTTATTGTGATAGCTATACAAAGAAGTTGTCTGACAGCGCGTATAACTTCGTAGTGTATTGCAGAGAGCAATAATCTACGAGGTAGGTTTGTAAAGCCTCCGCTTTACATATTCTCTCAAAAGAAGATTGCCCAATAAACTGCGCTGTTCAAAGTTGCATATAAGTAGAACATTGCATGACGTGAAATTACCGCTCCGTCATCACTTACCCATGTATGTCAGTTATGAGGTTCGAACGCAATTCTTTCCATTTGCGTAATATTCCGACCAGTTAGAATTATGAAATTGCACAAGAAGCAGAGGCTCTTACCTTCATACTCCTGGAAACGTCAAGAACAAGAACAGTTCGCATGCTTTTGCCAGGTTTCTGCTGAATTTCAATAAACTCCACCACTATGGGCTTGGACAGGTCGGGCGGAGGAAGGCTGAAGGAAAGGTTGCAGACACAGCGCACTTGTCACTTCCAAAGAAATATATGGATATTGTTAAGGAATTCCACGTGCAAACGCAGGTGACGACAGGGCGGATATATGGAGAGCCCCACGGGCATAATTTCTCCGTTTGATGAGAAATTTTTCTTATCTACGGAATTACGCAGCGACAAAAAATGATTCCTACACATCCTCAGTGCAATGAATGTATGTCATTAAGAGCGCAATTCCTTTAATAAAGAACGCTTTCCTATGCCTACTTTCTTAAGTTATAGGGTTTTGTGCATTTGCTTGGTTTATGTTTACATTTTCTATGGTTTCAGCTTTCTGGAATGTGCTTAGTTTTTTGGCGAGTAAAGAGGTGTAGCGTAGTATTGTACTATTTCAAGGATAAGCATGACCTCGGCTTCGCGCCGTCCCTGGATACAACAGAGAGCCTACATGCTACTCTTGAGATTGCAATTAGACTCCCGAGCATAGTGTCGTAGCAAAGGGGCCGATCGACGCGAGGGTATAATGCGTGGTCACATGGGTCACGTGGTAGGGGTCTCTGCCTCTGGCCGTCTTCACAGATAGGCAGTTACTCGCGATGGTGCAAAACATTGTGCAGATTTTTAATCTGTTCTATTGTAGTTAATAAACTGCTTCATAAAAGCGTGGTGTTTGGCATATTTCAACATATCAAAGTTATTTTCGCTCTATTATTCTTTTATTACAATTGGGGAGCGAGTGCATAGAAGATATAGTTCAATAAGCAGCTTGACAAAGGCGGCCGACATGTTCTTTGGAAGCAATATAGAGCTTAACGTTGAAAACATGCTTCGGACACGCATCTATTAACGAATATTGCACTCATACATGTAAACATAAAAATTAGATACAGACCTTTAGGTTACCAATTAGTGAGAAAAAATAATAACCGTGTACGCATATTACCACAATAGGATTGCTTTCAAACATAACCTCTACAGAGTGTACAATGTGATAAATGTTCAGTCATATGAAGAAAAACTACAGGAAAGATTCATTGTAATAAAGCAATGAAACAACACAGACTAAATTATGGCTGGGGTTCATGCTGTCTATCTCAAGAAAATACCGTTTCATTGCTTACAAGAGGTGCCAGCAATATCAATGGCATACTTATATGTATATATAAGGTGTTCAACTTATTGGGAGAAGGTGTATTTGAAGCATTTATTTCACATAGTTTGTGTGGCAGAAGCGTACATTATAATGCTCAAGATTTCTGATGTTTTAAACACTCTTATTAAATTCATGTTTCGTCAATTAAGATACAGGTTGGATGTGCATGATTTATTTCGCATTACTTTGACCGACGAACCGTGCATTCGCCTAAAGAAATGCTGGCTCTCCCGTAATCGAGAGTAGATGTAAGCATGAAGTGCCAATCGGCAAAGGAAATTGTTAGGGATGAGACTAGCCACCATCTTAAAATGGGTGTAGAGCACGTTCCCAACGACACGCCTACCATAACGCGCTGCACCCATCTACACTGCCCACTGGTCCGTGTGGACGCTAGCAGAAAAGCGCCTGAACGATGAATGGATGGATGTTATGAGCGTCCCCTTTGGAACGGGGCAGTGGGTGGCACCACCAAGCTCTTGCTATTATACTGCTTAATGTCCTACCGAGGATAAACAATAAAAAAAGAAGAGAAAAAAAAAGAAGGAAACGACAAAAAGAGGAATGCGCCACACAACGTGGCGCCATCTTTCGACGCGATGCAGAAACTGCGCCGCGGAACTCGCAAACCGTTGGCATTCAATGGAACAGAGAATGACAATGAGCAAATAGATTGCAATGACGTGTATGGTTTCCTCTATGTGCTTCTTGAATGTCGCTATTGGAAATGACAAGTAAAACTTCAGCTTTTTTAGAAGGTACACCTTGATCGATATTGTCCACAAACATTAGGAACAACTCGGAAGCAATATTTTTTTCTACCTCATTTGTGCAGCAGCTAGGGCATGTAATTTGCTCCTGTAATAAGGAATGGGTGCTTGAATTCGCGTTTTCTTTTCACTGGTTGCCTGAATGACCGCTGTTCTTGCAACTTGCCCGGATAACGGCTCTGGTTTATGGCTCAAGGTCTATTAAAGGTCGCCGACAGCGGCACCTACAAACAAGTAATGCTTATAAACTGAAAATAAGATAAGGTACTGTCCTTGCATAAGATATTACAGTTTTGTAGCGTGAGCTACACTGGCCGAGCTTGAGCGGGTTCGCGTGGCTCCTGGAGAGCCGTGCGGCGCATGCGCGAGGAGCTGTGACGTCACACGGCGCGCAGCTGATGCGCCTGAGCCGCCGCCGCCACGGCCGCCTCGCCGGTCTGCGTACTCCTGAGACGTCATAGCCGCGGCCGACGCACTGGCGCCGGCGCGTGCCCAGCTGTGCGCCTCCATTGCGCAGTATACAAGTCTGATGCTGCACCGGAGCCACTTCTTAGCGCCTCCCATTTTGTGCGCTTGCGCAGAGGTACCAGTGGGGGTACACATATAGCGGGGCGTTTGCCAGTGTGGTATAGGCATGGAGAAGGAGAGCGAAATTGCTGCTCAGCGGCGCAGAAACGCGGAGAATCCTAACTCATCGGATCCCGAAGTAGTTGCCTGGCAATTAGCGATTGAGCGTAGGAAGAACGACCAGAAGAAGCCTAACGTGCTGCGGAGACACCGGAGCAAAGGGAGGAACGTCTAGCAAAGCGGCGTCGCCAGGAGGCTGGGCGACCTCCCTCAGCTCAAGCTACGAATATTCTGGCATCGTCGAGCTAAGCCACTGCCATTTAGTACGCGTTTGGTAAACGGTGCCTTAACACTTGTGCGAAATTTTTGCGACAGCGAGAACCTTTCTGGTGTCAAAGTGGAAATTATACAGCAACATAAAAAACTCGCGATACAGCTTTCTGTTGTCTCAGCACGGGTAACACAAGTGTTTTTCCGAGCTTGAATGAAGCCCGCATATACGCGCAAAATGTCTTGACCGGCCAGTCGCGCTTCAATTTTGTGTGCATTTGCGGGTTTCTTTCATGCTCAAAAAAAAAAAAACTTCTATGTAGGAGGTATTGTGCGACGTAAAGCTGTATCGGGAATTTCGGATGTCGCCCTACAATTTTCTATTTGACACTTCTTATCTAATTTCAATATTTGGGAAGATGATTATATAATTCGGACTATTGATCTAATTAGGCGGAATGAAAAAAAATAATTTGAGTACCTCCAAGCGACGGCAAACAACATTACCTTGGTTTTGTCTAGCTAAAGGTGGCATTCGCATATTTTTACACTCTGGCTAAAATTAGCTAGGGCACGCTGTACATATACAATATGCACTTTTTCGACCAGGTCAAATATTCACGGGGTGAAAGCGTTAGATAAGTATGAAATTTTCACGTCTGTTACGAGTGTCAAGTTCCTAAATCACATCTTAAGAATCGGAACAAATAGAAGGTCTGCTAATTACTTCAAATTGCTTGTCTGAATCAGGAAACTACGGCGGCGCCTCAACTTTGCTCCAAGTATTATAGACTTGCTCGTTTTCGCGAGTGAAAATGAGTCCGTTCCTAAATGTTTGAGGTTGATACCTAGGGCACCTAAAAATGCAATCAATAGCAATTTCTGCTCGCTGTGATAAACTCACACGAGTATAAATTTGCAGTTATACTAAAGTGCGACACCACGAAGTCACAAAAACCACTGTGCTGAAGCTGGATTTGCTTGGGCGTCCAACGTTTATTTTTGAATGAGCACAAAAAGGACCACAGGAGGAGCACCTTGTCGTTTTTGTGTTGACGTGGCTTGCCCCGCAGATTAAAAAAGAATACGCCAATTCCAACGCGGCCAGTTTCCACGTTGCTGCTTCAGTGATCATTTCAGCAAAAAAGAAGGGTGCGTGCCCGATGAAGTCTTTGTTCCTTCTGATGACGTTCCATGTAGACTCGCCGTTGCAGATGTCGTTCTGCATGTTAGGAGCTAAGTTGTTGTGTCTGTGACTTCCCTGCTCCCAGTTGCAAAAATGATTTACCTATAAAGGAGGGAAATCATTTTAAGAAAGAGACATCACAATCGTTTTTAAAATACCGCCTCCGAAGTGATGACCATTCGCTTATTTCCGATGCTTTCTTTTCATGAACACAAATACGAGTATTTTGTTTTGTTGCCCGGCATGAACAACTGCATAGAAAGCATCATTCATGATTCTCATTCTACACAAAGGAACGCCTATAAAATGTTAGTATTGAAAATATATATAAAAAGATTTATGTTCGTGGTTGGTGATGCTTGAAGAGCGTTTATATTACTGTGCAATTCCTATAGGTGAGGCAGCCTTTAAACAGCACATCTTTAGCCGTAGTATAAGTTCCTATATGTATAATTTGCTTTGTCGCTGATGTGTTGAGTCCAGTGGCGCAAGCGCTTTAAAGACGCCTACCACCCTTATTTCCTACTGCCACAGCCATCTGGTGCAGCCGCGACAAGTAAAAAGGCCGGTGGGAGAAGTTCAGGGGCGCTGTATTTCCCTAGCGCTACACCAAAGTGTGTGAGCTTCAGACGCCTCAAAGCAGTCATACGGTGGCATGCGAGACTCTATGACCTGTTACAACTATAATATTCATATTACACAATGAGACTATTATATATATATTTATATATATATATATCTATATATATATATATATATAGTTAGCTTTCGGTGACGAAAGCACCCAGCCACTCAGGTGCGAGTGGACTCGCCCTTTGATTCAGCTTCGTTGTACGCGGTTACAAGGAAGCCTCAGTGGTGCTGATGGTTACACAGAAAATTCCGTGGTATTGATGGTTGTAAGCGAAATTGGGTGCTATTCGGGGCTACAAGAAAACCTCACTGGCATCCATGGTTAGAAGGAAAAGTCAATATTGTTGATGGCTAAAAGCCAGACTAAGGACTGTTCAGCTTGCAAGAAAAATTCAGTGTTGTTCTTGGTTACAAACAAAACTTGTTGTTGAGAATGATTACAAGCAAAACTTGTTGTTGAGAATGATTACAAGCAAAACTTGTTGTTGTAAATAGTTACAAGTGAAACTCAGTACTGTTCCTTGAAAAACTATGTGTTGTTCAAAGTTACGAGCAATACTCAGCGATATCTATATCTTCAAGCGAAACTGAATGCTGTCCATTGTTACCCGCGAAACACAGCGCTGTCTATCTGTACAAGGAAAACGAAGTGCTGTTCATGCTCAGAAGAAAAAAACCAATGTTCATGGTTACAAGCGAAACTCCTGCAGCGCGGGTAACTACAACAGAATCGGTAGGTGCAAGCGGTGGAATATTTTATTGAAGATAGTGTGACTGCATTTATTCTGCGCGAATCACCCGGAGCATGCGCACTTCATTATAGGATGAAAGGGCTTGCCTTGACGCTATACGGCACTTCCTATCCTTAGAAGCCTAGCCTATCGGGGGTGTTGTGGGCGTAGAAATCCTAGGGAGTCCTAAGCCCGGCGGTGCACTTGAGATTGCTTCCCATGAAGACTGAGACGTACCAAGTGATCCGCGTGAGGATGGTTCGGTGTCTTCCATTGTTTTCAGTTGATCACTATCTGTGATTTGGCTGTCTCCCGGCCAAGTTGCGCAGATTTGTTGCTTCACTTCACACGCTGCCTGTCCTGAGCGCACTTGGTCTACGTGAAGGAGCTGCAGCCCTCTTGTGGTGCCCACCGTGACCATACGCCAAGCTCTTGCTGGCGTCACCGTGCTGGGTAACCATCTCTGGCCATTGTTATTGTACTACCGCGACTAATCGGGCATTAGCAGTGAAAAGTATTGTGACAGCGGTGCTGGGGTTCTGCGCACCGTGGAATTCCGTGCCACCTCTTCCTCTGGAAAATGTTCACTTAAACAGGTTCTGGGTTGAAAACCCAGCAACATCCTGGCAGGCGACTTGCCTTCGCAAGTCGGCGTTACTCTGTAGCCGTACAAGAACTTCGAAATTATATTGAGCAGACTTCCATCCTTACTTTTTGATACCTTCCGTAATGGTGAGCATGGCCTCCTCCGCCAGTGCGTTTGACAGAGGATAGTATGGGGCGGAGGCAACATGACGCACTGGGTATTTCTGAAAAACATATTTCAGTAATTGAACTATTGTAGCCCATTGTTTCAAACGAATGTGTAGGGCAGACCCAAACGCATGAAAATCGCTCACAGTACTTCAACTGTATGTAGTTTTCGCTTTTGCTGTCGTAAGAGGCACTGCCTCCATCGGTTTAATTTCACCTTCCGCTCCCACCAACATAGTGTGACCTTCAACCGGGCCTGCATGGTCGATATACAGGTGAGGCCAATGTTTGTAGATATTCGGTCAGCTTGAATGGACCTGTTCGGCTGGCATGGGCCAACATTGTAAACATTGCTGTCAGCTCTGTACCAGTTGCTCTATGTCACGGTCCATTCTGGGATGCCAAAACATTGTACGAGTCAGATCCGTCATTCCCATCGTGCCTGAATTGGTGCCCTGAAAATTTCACACAACAGATGCCCTCACGACCTCTGGCAGGACTCCGCGATGGACCCAGTAGATTAGTCCTTTAATAAAAGTGAATTCCTGTCTGCGGACGCAGTATGGCATCACACGCTGTCTCTTGACCTAGTTGGTTTGGTCAATCACGCAGAAACTGTCTTTACCTCTCGGAGCAGCATGTCCTCGCTGGTGCTGTCTGCCAACTGTGACGCGTAGAGAGAAAACTCTGTCAACGTTTGTGCATGTAGCACAGATTGGAAAAAACCGTCTTCACCAGTAAGCCCTTGTTCTGGCAGAGGCAAACCACACAAAGCGTCCGCATCCGCGTTCATTGGTCGTTTACTAAATTACGCTGATACGATTTCGTTTACGATTTACGCTGATAAAAGGAGCGTTCAAACATGTGTGCTGGCCTCCATAATCTGTGCAATTGGTCTCTCTGGATAGAATAGATTTTCAACGGCTCATGATACTTCTGCAAACAAATTTATTACGGAAAAAATAGTCTCAGCACCTCAACACACAGAAAACAAGGGCGAACGCTTCCTTTTCCACTTGAAAATCATTGCGCTCCGCTGGTATCAAGGTCCTAGAGCGAAAAGCTATCCGATAATTTTCGCCCTTGATGCTATGGGACAGCAGTGCGAGCATACAGACTGAATATGCGTCGTATTCCAGCCGAAAGGGTTTCAGCGGGTCACAGTGGACTAGAAATTTTGCCTTTGCCTTAGTTTCCTTCCTGAAATGCGCTATCTTGGGACGGCCTCTACTTCCACATCCCGCCCTTTGCCAGCAAGCGATATAAGGGAGATGGCCACGTAGACAAGTTGGGCAATACTTTATCTTAATACGCAACTGAGCACAATAAATATTTCAGCTGGCTTAACGATGTTGGCTTCGGCGCGGCCAGTATCGCCTCAATGTTATGCCGCAGTGGATAAACACCGTTCGCAACGATGTGTTGGCCCAGAAAAGACATGGGCAAAAGACAGAAAGACAGAAAAGACATGGGCCAGAAAAGACTTGGGCAAAAGTGAGTGCTGCTCGTGGTTGCAATCAAAAGACAGTGCCTTTTAGGGCTGCCAGCAAAACTGAGTAATATTCGTCACGACAAGCAAAACTCAGCGCTCTTATTGTTACAAGTAAAACCCAGAATTGTTCAGGGTTACGGGAAAATCTCAGTGCTGCTCAGGGTAACAAGCCAAACTCAGCGCTGTTCATAGTACAAGAAAAACTGAGTGCTGTTCATGATCATCCCTCACTGCTGTTTAAAGTTACAATTAAAAATGAGTGCTATTCGTGGTTACAAGGAAAACTCCGCGCTATTCACGGTTGCAAGCGAAACTGAGTCGTATTCGTGGCTGCAACCATAACTCAGTGCTGTTCATGGTTGCAAGCAAAATTGAGTGCTTTTCATGGCTACAAGCTAAACTCAGCGTTGCTCATGGAATAATGGAAAGCTCAGTGCTGTTCCTTGTTACAAGACAAACTCGGCGCTGTTCAATGTTACAAGAAAAGGTGAGTGTAGTTCGAGATTACTAGGAAAACTTAGTGCGCTTCATTGCTACAAGCCAAACTCAGCGCGGCTCAGGGTTTAAAGCAAACTTCAGTGCTGTTTATGGTTACAAGCAAGACTCAGTGATGTTCAAGGTTACAAGGAAAGGTGGGTGCGGTTCATGGTTAAAAGCAATACTCATTGTGCTGATGGTTACAAATCAAACTCCGCGGTTTTCATGGTTACAAGCAAAACTCAATGCTGTTAATCGTTACAAGCAAACGCAGTATTCGTCATCGTTACAAGCAAAACTCAGTGCTAATCATGGCTACAATCCAAACTCAGCGCTGTTCGTAATCACAAGAAAAACCGAGTGTTCTTCATGGTTAGAAGCAAAACTCACGTGTTCATGAATGCGCGGGAAACTCGGTGCGGTGACACAAATGAACCAAGATTGAAGTGCAGTACGACGCTACCAGTTTCCCGAACCCAGCACTCTCACATCTACTCGGGTGCGCCCATGTCCGCTCAGGCGCACCTGTGCGAGGCAGTGTGAAACACGTGGCGTCCATTTCAAGTAGGCAGTTCGTGTTGGTACGATGAAAGTGTAGGTGTGGTTGTGACGCAATGCTTGGGGTATCTGGCTGCTGTGTTTCTGAGCGAGGTTTAATCTCACCATCGGGAACATAAATGTTTGTAGTTCTGGAGTTTGTGCTCTTTGCCAAGGCACCAAAATTAGGCTGTCAGTGAAATCCGTCAGAGTTCGGAAACAGGGTTTGCTCTAAAATTGTCAGAAGTCGTGTGGGTTGAGTGTAAATGTCGCGGTGGTTTTCTTTTCTAACCCTGTTGCCTATATCTCATTTCTTGATCTAGTCTGAACCTAAGGGCGCATCAACTGGCAAAAAAGATTTCAGCGCAATATCTATGTACTTAAGATCTCTACAGCGCTTTAAACACTATGTAGCTTTGACACACATCCTTTATATTTGAAGGCGGTTCCGAAGTAGTGCTATGCAAGGGCTCGTGATTTCTCCAAATTTATAAATGCGCACTGGATGTGCTAGCACTTTTCCCGCTGTCTTCTTGCTGCATGTGTGCCTGTGCATCCTTTTTAGTCTTTTACTCTCGGACGCCATGCTTCATGTTACCCTTTCTGCCTACCGTGCAAGAAGCAATAACTCTCCGTAGTGGTTAAGGTGTGCTCACTGCAAAACAGTTACGTTTTTTGGCCAAGTATATGTCTTCGTTTTTCGTTTTGTTTGCCGAATATATCGGTGCATTGTGTTA
The DNA here is from genome assembly GCF_050947875.1 of Dermacentor variabilis. Lineage (NCBI taxonomy): Eukaryota > Metazoa > Arthropoda > Arachnida > Ixodida > Ixodidae > Dermacentor > Dermacentor variabilis. Next base: position 58,794,406 of record NC_134576.1, on the reverse strand, counting down.
TAAAGCGGTGTGATTTATATATACGTAAGCCACGGTGTTATGCGGAGAATACATCGCGTTTTGTTTTTTTTATAGTACAAGAAACCATGTTTTGCCGCATTCGGAAAGACATCGAACCTTGTATTAAGCGTTTAGTGTCCATTGCCTCAGATGTTAGTCCCTATGGCAAGCCGCGTAGGAAGCGCAGCGGCAGCAGCAGGGTGGCAGCAATGAATGCCAGCAGCCTGGTCCAAGTGACATATACTCCGTTTCACACACAGCAGTCAATGCTGCGGAAGTTCCGGAAAAAGTTCGGTGAGAAAATTTATCACTCCGCGCGTTGCGTTTATGCTTCATTAGGCGTTCCGTCCATTATTCGCTGCACGCCAACAGCATTCACCTAGGCTACTTGCGACGGGTTGCACAAGAAAAAGCCGAAAAACAAAACAAAATAAAAAAGGTCTCACAAACACATTAGCAGCCGCATGCCATATTGTTGTTGTTTCTCAGGATTAAAACTTTTTCATTTAGTAATGAAGCTATATAAGCAACTGTTGCGTGCAATTGCGGCCAAAAAACACCGAACTGTATCCAAGTGCCAACGAAGCCACTGCAAGAAGCCTGTCTAGTCTCCACTTCGTTGACTTCCATGTACAGGACGTAGTACAGGTGCCTCCCTTATTACAACTAGCACTATAGTTGGTTATGATAGTTTAGTTCTGATTTAAAACAGTTTGAAAGACACAGAAATAGCTAAGTGGTGCCAACGCTTTCTTTACCTTGCGGCGTCTGAGATATACCCGTTACAAAAGCATCACTTGGTTGCCATCATCACAATCTTTATGATGTCGCAGAGATCGCTGCACTTTCGGTCTCTGGTCGCCAATCATCCTTTTATCTAGAAATTCTCAGTAGCAATAGAAAAACATCAAAACATAAGCAGACACGACATCTGTAGATGCCCATGAAAGGCCAATCATGCCTCGTTGCGCAGAAAATGGTGAAAGTGTCCAAGCAGTTGAATATCGCTATTTTTCGTACGCTTTTCAAATACCTCCTGCACCATGCACCGCAATTGTACTGCTTAAGTGATGTCACACTTATTGGAGGTCAGTATTTGCATGAACAGTCATGATAAATATGTTTCTAGTTACCACTTACAGTGAGTACTTCACACATATTGCAAATTACGGATTGTAGTGTACTTCGTGGTTCATAGATACTAGGGGGGGGGATTGTGAGGATGGCGCCAATTTCGGGTTGTGCGCTTGGAAACTGTGCCATCGGAAGCAGCTTTCGCATACGTACAACAACTTGAATCTCACTTTCTTGCCATAATTGAGGCCACCGCACATCACTCGAAAGTGTGCGACGTTCTGTATCGCCATCTGTCGAGCATTGGCAATTTTCATTTCTGCTCTGCGGGGTGTCGCAAGGAGTTTCTCAAAATGTTTTGCCGGGTTCCTTTATGCTGGCATGTGCGTTTCGTGAACCGAAACTTGGATAAGGTTAGGTTCCAGTCTTCAATCTCTGGCATACAACTAGACAAGTTCAAAGGTTAGCAGTTAGCGGCAGCTTTACGCAAAGGTATTGGAGTTAAATCCAGTCCCGCAATCACTTTGCTGAAGTCATCACTCGTTATAGCAGACTTCATTATGGCCTTCTATTGAGTGCAAGGGAACTAGGCGCTCCTTCGTTTTATCCATTGGTTTGTTCACCCACTATGAGGAGTAGGGACACTACCTGTATTTGCTCGAAGGGATTTGCATGACCTTGACAAGAAATTCGGTATATTGTCTGTATATTTGTAGCATCTGCTGGCAAACTCTACATGCTATTGTGGGTCGGTTAGTCACTGTGTGCGCTTTATCTCTCTAGCTCAAGTAATACATTGATAACAAAAGCACTTGTTGAAATGCGTTAAAGCGGGTAGTACATATAGTGGTAAGGAACATATAGTGGTAAAGAGGTTTACTTCGGCTATTAGCCGCGTAATAGCGGACTTGTAGCTCCAGTTAAGGTGCAGAATTTTGGAGAAGTGAAGACTGCAGTGTATTTAACGTTCACCTTGAACGCTGCCAATACGTAACAGCAGCACTCAGTAGCAAATCACTTAGGCTCTAAGTTTTTTATGAAGGCGACACATAAGAGGAAAAATGCCTGCCAGTGTTGTAGCGGAACGTTTCTTTTTCGTGTAATGGGCAAGCTCCAAAGCATCACCTTTTCGAGAGCATCCAGCCAATGTTCAAGCAGCAATTTTTTTTTTACATTTTGGGCTAGCTGCTTTTAAGATCAGCCTACGCACTCTATCTTTGCTTTTCTGATATCTTGCGTCGTGTGGTTTTTGTACCATCTTTCTTTCTCTGTGCATTATTTCGGTTAACCACAGTCATGACTAGCGACTTAAGTGCTGTGTGTATGTTGCGACTTCCTTCATCAGTTTTGTACGCCGCGTTTGTTCCATGGATTCTTGCCTACTGGGCGCTGATCACCGCTCCATAATCACCAGCTTGCCGGCTTCTGCCAACACTTGTGTTTTCTGTGTATTTGTTGTAATATTTGTTAACTTTGTAAGCAAAGATGCAGGTATATTTCTACACCTTGCATGTCTGTACGATGCTCTTCTCAGTACGATGCTCAGCCTCTATGTTGCCTTGGAATAAAAACATTGTGGGAACTCTGTCTCTTTGATACATATGAGCGCTTGTACCAAAACACAGAAGACAAGCGCGATGGATAAAGCAGTAGTGAATTATGATTACCTCTATCTCCATCTGTTACAACTTAATCGAAATAAAAATTGCGTCACTACCTCAATTCACACCAAATATTGGACTAGACAAAAGAGTGAATCGCTAAATCAAAGCTACAAATAAATGCGTTGCCATTTGGGTGAAGAAAAGTGGTCTGAAATGACAAGCTTCCGCGACAGCCCAACGTCGGTTACGAGGGGTAATCCAAATTTCGCGCCAGCGAAACCGAAACAGGAAGTGTAGGCCAGTTGCTCTCATCAACCGCCATGCGCGCTAGGGTCGATTGGGCCGCTGGGGGTGTATGGGAGTGGCTACTCTTAACTTTTTTTTCTTTCTCTATGTGACGTGCTAGGAGGGATCACGTGGACATAGCGGCCGCGTCGGCTTCTTCGGGCGCGCCGAAGCGAGCTGAAAACGAGTTTAAATTCCCTCGTTCGCTGCGGTCCTCATATAGTGGCGAAATTTTCCCGCTTCGAGTGTCTCCTTTAAAATGCTTGAAATCACTGCAATAGGTAGTGGCTGCCCTTGAAGGCGCGCAACATGGTAGGCTACTGCTCGGTGCCGCAGGGCCGGACGCAAGTAACGGAGGCCGGTGTCAGCCTTATTCACACGTAGCCGCAGGACAAGAAGCTGCGTGAAGCTTGGGTCGCGAAACATAAAACCGGCAAACAGTCGTCGGCTACAACTCGAGTATGCAGCAAGCATAGACGCGAGGAAGATTTCTGCTACGGCGTCTGGACTGCGATGTTCTGAAAAAGCGCACTGAGACGCTCGCCCGAGTCCGCTGCCCGACTAATATCATGACGGTTTGGTCTATGAACTTGTCGATGCTATACTTACTGGCAAGTTCATTGGACTGGTACGCCAGCGGTAAGAAGCACATTTTAAAGAAGCATGGCATATGGTCATGTTTGTGTTATGAATTAATGCACTGGATTACAAAAAATGGCTGTGGCTAAGCTAAGGTTAAGCCGAGGATGCGAAGCATGCTAGCCTTTATTTTAACGCGACAGCGTTAAGGAGCTCGTGTCGAAGAAAAGCCGGTGTCGTCGGCGTCGGCTCAGGCGCACATTTCGTTGTCGCGCCGAACGCTGCGTTGCTCGACGCTCACCGCGTCCGATGCGGGGCGCGTAGTCGCTGCGCCGTAGCAAAGCCACCTAGAAACAGTCTCTGTAGCACGCCGCAACCTTCGCTTCTCATTCCAATGAGCAGCTCTGTCTCCAGGAGGCATCTCACCTCGTGAGTGTCTAGGAGAGGCAAGCGCAGCTGCTTATATACCGCCGCGACGCCGCAAGCAACGGCGCGAGTTGTAGCCCCGTTTCTCCCCTGTCGTGACGTCACGGTGTCACGTGGTATTGAAGGCGACACCACCGCGCCTGAGGAGCTGGGTTGAGCTCTAGTAATATGCTTCGCATAAAAAAAGAGCAGCGGGAAATTGCACGCTGAGAACACCAATAAACGTACAGTGCGACGCAACTCGAGAAATAACATTGAAAGGTCAAAGAATTTAGAAGAAAAAAAAAGACTGAATCGTCGCGACGGCACATCACAGTCCCCGTAGGCATCGAAGTCTCTACAATGAAATTATTTTTGAACAGCTCTGATAGCGCCCACGCAACAATGGTTGCTTGTATCATGTCAAATGCTCATTATTCTGCTGCCTAAAGCTCATCGCACGGTGCGAAAACGCGCGCGCGGAGAAAGCGAACAGTGCGCGGACAAGCATGCAGATGCGCAGTCGGTCGCTGCGAATCTGCGCGATCGCTGCATTGAGGCTTCGTTCTATTACATTCCATCTAGTTATACAAACACTATAAGAACATATTTCACATAGTTCGATCTCAGCGTTTACCTACCTTTCACGCAAGAAGCCGGTTCGGGAGACTCCATCGCGGAGACCGCGCACAGTGGCGTTCACTGTACGTACGTATTCGGTAAAGATATAGCGTCTGTAAAGGATTGTGTGCGTTCAGTTTGCCCAAGATTATTATTTAGACAGTAAGAAACTTCTCTCGTTTCGACAGTACTTACAGAAATGTACGGGAGAGCTCGCGCGTGGTGTTTTCAATGAGTGCTGACAGCAAAACCTATGAGAAGCATGCCACGTGGTCCCTCATACTATGTCAGCGAGGAGCTTCCGATAGATGGCGACTCCGTAACTCCTCGCCGCCAATACTAGTGGACACCCCTGCTCACCGTGCAAGAAGGAGAATCCGATGATTGCCTCCGGAGCTTGATCCTTTCTCCGCAACAACATGGACGCCCGCACACACCGGTATGGAAGGAACATCGACGTCCCTACCGACCACTAGGCAAGGTACGGCCACAACGGCAACTCAGTATCTCCGGCAGAATCTCCGAGAGCCGAAAGTGTTCCACGGGGATATCTTCGAGGATGTAGAAGACTGGTTAGTCCAGTTTGAGCGCGTTGCCGAGATAAACGAATGGAGCGAGGCGGCGAAGTTAAGGAACGTCTACTTCAGCTTGGAGGACGGTGCGCGCACTTGGTTCGAGAACCGAGAAGGGCTCATCAAATCGTGGCTCGAGTTCCGTCGTGCCTTGTTGGATACCTACACCAATGCTGATCGCTGCGAACGAGCCGAATGGGCGCTCCAATCCCGCATTCATCTGCCGAACGAGAGCGTGACGTCGTACCTCGAGGACTTGACGCGCCTCTTCCGTCGGGTGGACCCAACCATGTCCGAGGAAAACAAGCTGCGCCATCTAATGCGGGAGTTAAGGAACAGCTATTTGTAGGCCTTGTTTGAAGCCCGCCAAAGACCATGGCTGAATTCTTAGCCGAAGCCACCACGATGGAAAAGATGTTACACCAGCGCTCAGCTTTCTATGAAAGGCAATTGAACGCAACTTCACCTTCGGACCAGCGCTCAGCTCCGTATGACAGGCACGCGAACGCTGCTTCACTGACGGACGCGATGGCCTTTGGAAACGTGGACGTTCACCGAGACCTTATCCGCTCTGTGGTGCGTGATGAGCTTCAACGGTTCACCTGCCCGCCTCAGCCCACGCTAAGTTCCATTTCTGCCCTTGTTAGGAACGAAGTGCAGCAAGCGATCCAAGGTCCCGTTCCAAGCAGCAATGCGCGGCCTGTGACAGCACAGTTGCAGCGGCCGTCGTATGCGGAAGTTTTGCGGCGAGTCCCTGTCCCCGTTCCGACCCATTTTGACCCCGCCACGTCTTACGCCGCGTCATACGTCCCGCCGCTCTCATAAGTGCAACCTATCCAACGTATGGAGGATCGGCGCCCGCTCGAACGGAAGTCTGACTTCTGGCGTACCCCGGACAGAAGGCCTCTGTGCTATCATTGTGGAGAAGCCGGTCACGTATACCGCGAGTGCCCATACCACCGCCTCGTACTGCAAGGTTTTGCCGCGGATTCACCAAGGCCCAGACATGGCGAAAGGCCTAGGGCGATTGAAGAATACTTGACCCAACCGAGTATGCCACTGTTCCCGCGGTGGCAGTCGCGCTCGCCGTCCCCCAGGCGTTCTTATCCCGCTCCTAGAAGCCCTGCAATGGCAGCGCAGGGACGATCGCCAAGCCCTCGCAGGGAAAACTAAGAACAACGACCTTCGGGGGCGAGGCTGCTGATAATCGCCCTTCCGAAGACCTCCCATGGACGCGAGCACGGTCTATTCAGCACGATTCACCGACGACAGCAGCCGAACTCAGCGACAGACTGTCGCTAGACATACCTGTTGTGCTCGACGGCCGCCACATGAGTGCGTTATCGGACACGGGTGCCGACTACTCAATCTTGTGCGGAAATCTAGCGGAGGAACTTAGAAAAGTCATCACACCTTGGGGGGTCTGGAACGCAAATTCGTACTGCTGGCGGGTACATCGTAACACCGTTGGGCATGTGCACGGTCAGAATACAAATTCGTGGGTCCACGTTTCCAGCCAGCTGCCTTATATTCCGCGATTGTTCTCGGGACCTCATCTTGGGCGTCGACTTTCTGCGAGAGTATGGTGCCATTATAGACCTCCGGGAGCGCACAGTGACTTTTTCGACAGAAAGAGCAGCGAACAACTGCGACAATTGCCAACGTAACGCGCTTCGAGTTTACGCCGACAGTGTAACTGTACCACCACGCGCAAGTGTCCTGATAACGCTCGTATGCGACCATCTGCGTGACGGCGAAGCTGTTGCAGAGGGCAATTCCTCACTTATGCTTACTCATGGTGTATGTGCAGCCCGCAGTCTCATTATGCTTCGAAGTGGACTTTCGGTGCTCCTCGTGACGAATTTCAGCCAGGAACGTCGGCACCTATTTCGTCGTACTACTATCGCTTTCGCTGAGCCCATAGCCGACGTCGCTGAATGCTTTGCGTCTATGGCGAAGGAGAACCCAGCTCAGACACTCAGCAATATCGACATCAATTCAGACCTTTTGGAGGAAAAACAGAAAGCGCTGCGCGAGTTGCTCCTTCGGTTCAAGGAGTGCTTCGCATCTTCCTCCAAGGTACGCCAGACGCCCATTACGAGGCACCGCATAATCACGTATGACGATTCTCGTCCCATACGACAACTGCCTTATCGCGTATCGGCGAAAGAGCGCAACGTGATTAATGCACACGTGAAAGAAATGCTTCACGATGACGTCATACAACCATCCCAAAGCCCTTGGTCATCGCCGGTGGTCCTCGTCAAAAAGAAAGACGGAACGCTTAGGTTCTGCGTTGACTATAGAAAGTTGAATAACGTCACAAAAAAAATGTTTATCCGCTTCCGCGGATCGATGATTCGTTAGATCGACTGCGGCGAACCAGGTATTTTTCATCATTAGATCTTAAGAGCGGATATTGGCAAATCGAAGTTGACGAAAGAATCGCGAAAAAACTGCCTTTGTTACCCCGGATGGACTGTAGGAGTTTAAAGTACTTCCATTGGGCCTGTGTTCTGCACCGGCCCCACTCCAGCGAATGATGGACACTGTTCTGACGGGTCTGAACTGGCACAGCTGTTTAGTCTACTTAGATTGCATCGTCGTGTTTGCGGTGACCTTCGAAGAACATCTGAAGCTTTTAGAGGCGGTACTTGAGGCGCTCCGCTCCGCTAATCTCACACTAAAGCCAGAAAAGTGTCACTTCGGTTATGAAGAGCTGAAGTTTCTCGGGAATGTCGTGAACGCCGATGGCGTCCAGCCTGACCCAGACAAAACATTTGCTGTTGATGCTTTTCCGACTCCTCGTGACAAAAAAGCAGTACGCCGCTTTCTCGATCTGTGTGCGTACTATCGTCGCTTCATCGCTAATTTCTAGCGCATCGCCGAACCACTCATACGCCTCACGCGAGAAGAAACACCCTTCGTTTGGACGGATGAGCAGGACGCAGCTTTCACCGAGTTACGGCAACGCCTGCAGGAATCACCCGTCCGCGCTCACTTTGATGAGGACGCTGACACCGAGGTGCATACCGATGCAAGTAACATCGGTCTTGGCGCTGTACTCCTTCAACACCAGGAAGGCGTCGAGCGAGTCATCGCTTACGCCAGTCGCACGGTTTCACGCGCCGAAATCAACTACGCCACCTCCGAGAAAGAGTCTCTAGCGGTTGTGTGGGCCATCATGAAATTTCGGCCTCATCACTAAGGTCACCCTTAATAAAATTAAAATTAAAATAATTAAAAATGGAGCCTCTCAGTTAACTCCCTTCTACATTAGATACGTGTATTTCAATAATTGCTCTGAACCATTAGTTACTAAGTTCCATAGTAGCATTTAGTGAGTTATGCACGTTGATTTCTAGTTTAAGTAACGCCTGCCTCTTTGATACAATAGTTAAATATAGGGATACGTGACTCAAGAAAGCTGGCCCACCTACATTGGTGTTCCTCAATAAGAGGCTTGTCATTCTCGGCTTTTACCTCACCTGCCTAGGATGACAAGGCCGGCTTTCACGAAAAGTTACTCCGAATATATATCTATATATATGTGTGCCCAGGGAAAATACGGGGAAGGCGGGAGATGGAAATTCAAGACGTTGAGCAAAACGAGAACATGAAAGCAGGACCCAACGTTTCGACAAGTGGACTTTTCTTCAAGGCAACATATACTTTCTTAGCGACAGTATATAGGTGGGGTTCTTCTAAAGGGAAGAGGGTATAAGGCGGGTGGGTGAGACAATGTGCGAAGGTGTCAGCGTGTCGAATTGAGAATAAAGGACAGTTGAGCACAAGGCCAGTGACCCGGCCAAACGTCAAGCACGTGTCAACGCCGACGTGTTAGCCAGCGTGTCAACGGCGTCTGACACGCCAGCTGAGAAAAAATGAAAAAAATGAAAAAAGAAAAGATGAAAAAAGTTACGAAACCAAACTAAGTGTTGTTGTCTATAGCTTGCAATTTACCATGGCGAATAGATTCTAAAGCTCCCTTTGAAACGTTTATGCCTATTGGTTGCAATGTTTTAATATATGGATAAGGTATGATTCTCTGTATTTTCTCTCTCGTTCATAATTCAAATTTGTCTGCACGATGCACAGTTTAGGTTTATCAAAGTTATGACCTAGTTGGTTGAAATGCTCGGCGACAGATTTGGGAAGCTTTTTAGCTGTGTCCGCACGATGTCCGTTTAGCCTGACGTTCATTGATTGTCCTGTTTCACCGACATATTGTTTCTTACAGAAGGAACATCCAAGAAAATAAATAACATCCGAATTTGTACAAGTGAAGCTAGATTTGACTTCGTGTGTATAACTTTTTGCGCTGCTTCTAATTTTAATGTCACTTTGACGGTGCAACAGGTTTTGCACCTGGGGCGACAGCATGCTTTTATTACAGGGGGATGCGGTCGGCTGACTTTTGCGTGCACTAACATGTCTTTAATGTTCCGTTTTGCGGCGATAGGTAATCCTAGGTACTTCCAGAAACGCTTTTCTCAGACGCTCGTTACTTGATGATATTGGGTGGTATTTTCGTAGGGTGTTGTTTATTTTTGGTAGTGTATTAGAATATTTTGGTATAAAGCCAGCGGTCTGTCAGATTCTGGTGTGGCTTTTTTCGTCGCCAATTCCGACTATCTCTCCAATCTTGATGGAGCACCATAAGCTCTGTCGAGAGCAACGTGGGGATAGTTCCTTTCTTCGTTTTGCTTGTCCGACAAAAACTCCTTGCTTGCAGTGTCGCAGCTGATGACTGCTGTAGTCTGAATATCGCTGGCTATCCGGGGGCTTCCGGTAAAGTGTCGTTCTCAGTTTTCCGCTTTCCATGTAGACCGTCGTGTCCAGGAAGTTGATCTGACTACGAGAACAGTGAGCAGTAAATTTATTACTCGGGTGAAATCGATTGAAATGGCTAATTATGTCCGTTCAGACGCTTGCGCCATGTTCCCATATTATAAATACGCCGTCAATGTAACGAATATAGGTGGGGGGTTTTAAAGGGTAGGATTTCAACAGGCCTGCTTCAAGCTGTCCCATGAAAATGTTCGCATACATTGGAGCGAATGCTGTACCAATGCTAGTGCCGAAAGTCTGCAGGTAGCGAATAGAATCGAATTCGAAGTAGTTGAGCCTGAAAACTAACCTAAGGAGTGACAAGTAAACTTCAGGAGCCTGCGCTTGCGAATTGATTGCGAGGGATTTAGAAACGGCTTCAATTCCTTCACTCGTGGGAATGTTGGCTTAAAGGGCAGAAACATCCAAAGTGACTAGAATAGTGCGATCGGAAAAGATTTGGTTGGCGTTGATGCCGACGATAATTCGAAGGAAGTGCGGCGTATCTTGAACGAAACATGGAAGGGGTGCGGGGATGTTTGACAGGTGTTGAGTCAAGAATTCAGATAGTGACTCAGTAGGTGCGTTGTTATTAGTTACAATAGGCCGAAATGGGATTTCTGCTGTTAATATTTCTTCGACCGAAACTTTATGTATTTTAGGAAGAAAAAAAGCGGCCTGCTTTTTTGTTCTTGGGCATCATGAAGCGATATTCAGATTGCGTGATTAGTTCCCTGGACAGGAGCTCCGCTATTGTGTTCATCGCAGTATGGCTGTAATCTAAATTTGGGTTACTGCCTAGCTTGTAATGGTTTTGTAATGGGTGTGGTTGCTCAGTTGTCTAGAGGCCTCATTATTGTATTTTTCTATACGCCAGATTACGATACTGCCTCCTTTGTCTGCTGGTTTTATTACAATATAATTCCTTTACGCATGTACATTAAGAATCTCTTGTTGGGCGGGGGACAAATGTTCGTGTTTCCGGCAATGCCGCGCTCACTCTAGAATTTTCTTTGATATCACCTTTATGTAATACCCACGTCTGGGCACTGTTCATTTTCCGGTTTGCACGTGCTAGGTGGTCTAAGGGGGTCGCTATCTTGCTTTCCTACATGTGGTCTATCAAAAAAGAACTTCTTGATGCGCATGCGTCTCGAAAACAGTTATCTTTGTGGAGTTCGAATTCGTTTACAGCGTTGTTCATTGGACAGAACATTACACCACGTTTCACGAGATCAACTTCCTCGGGGTTTATAGTCTGGGATATGTCGACTACATTGCTGCAGGGCTCTGGATGCTATCCTGTATGACTATTGGTGGAGGTACGTGCAGCCGGGGTTGCATTGGTTTCCTTGGGTGGATCTGCATCTGTAAAAATTTGCGCTAGTAATTATCTAGTACTTTTTCCTCCCTTCTTTAGAAGAATTCGCTAAGTTCTCTTCTTTCCGCTTCAGATAACTTTATGCTGTCGAGTTGATCATCAATTATATGTTGTTCGTTGCAGTGTTCTTCAAGAACATCAGCGAGAGAGCGATGTATTTTCTAGGAGAGCATTCCACTTTATTAATAGACCGGAGGGTAAAGGACCAAGGGCGCATCTATCCCTAATTCTGATGTATTTTGGGATTTTTCTCTGTTTAATTTTTAGGTGAAATCTGTAATTTATTTGTTAGGCGGCGAGTTTGCGAGATTGGAGGAAAGGGCGAGATTTGTTGCTGCGTGTGCTATTCCTAGTGCGTAGTAATCCTTTCTGCTTGGTTCGGGCAGACCTCCAGGGCGAAAAATCTTCAGGTGGTGTCTTTTTACGCTTAATTTCTTATCGAGGCCTGTATCGACGTTTGTCTGGGTATCTGTCTGCGTATCGATCTGCTTATTACTGTATGTAGCTGTTTGCCTGAAGGATTCGCGGGTGGTCGTGGCCTTCAATATGACCGGGTACTGTAAGGACGGTGTTGGTTCTGTGTCCACCGTCTGTGTAGATGCTTCTTGGGCTCTAGCTTTGGTGGAACGTGAATGCGAGCTGCTGTTGAAAATTTCAGTCGTATGTTTCTGTGTTGAAGCTAACTGGGACGAAGGATTTATTGGTGTTGTTGGTTGCGTCGATTTAGAAGAGTTCCTGAGCCTGTACTTGATGTTGTTAGCATTACCATGACGCCAAAAAATGGGGTGTAGTCCGTCCCGGGCGAGCAGAATGTCGGGGTCCTAGTGTATTTCAGCGTGGTGGATGAAATCGATGTTTTCGTCTTGGTTTCCAATGTCAAGAACAAAAACATTGAGCTAACGTGGCCCTAGTGCGTGAGCTAGGAGCGTCGCGGATTTATGAATAAGCGGCCTGTGTTTGTTCGCGATCCTGGGAAGTACTGTTGTCAGGCTGATTGCTGCTTTTGGTCTTTTGGTGAGCAAATCGTTTATGAGCGTTTTCATGGCCTCAACTGTGTAGTCACCGGTGTCGTGGTTAAGGCCATTAGTCTCGCAGTAAATGACGAAATGTGAGATGTGCTGTGGTGCTGCAGGAATGAGGTCTCGGATGGTGTGTGTTGTGGCGCCGCTCTTAAAGCTAATGTGTGGAGAGCATTGGCCTGGTGGGAAGTATTCGTGCATGTACTTGTAGTGACTGTCTCCAATTAGTGCTACGTGTGACAAGGAAACCAGAGGGCGCTCACGTTATTCCTTTATCTTCCGTCATTAGAAATCCAGAGAAAACACCATCCAGGGATACACCACCCAGGGATAGGTTACCTAGGGTTATCTACTGCCGCAACAGGAACATTAAAGACATGTTAGTGCACGCAAAATTAGCCAGCAGCATTCCCCCGTTAAAAAAGCATGTTGTCGCCCCAGGTGCAAAACCCGTAGGTACCATAAATGTGATATTAAAATTAAAAGCACCGCAAATAGTTACACACACGAAGTCAAATCTACCTTCACTTGTACAGGTTCGGATGTAATTTAAAGTCTTGAATGTTCCTTTTGTAAGAAACAATACATCGGTGAAACAGGCCATTCAATCAAAGTCAGATTAAACGGACATCACGCGGACACAGCTAAAAAGCTTCCGAAAGCCGTTGCCGAACATTTCAACAAAGCAGGTCATAACTTTGATCAACTTAAACTGTACACCTTACCAATTTTCGTTTTGAACCAGAAAGAAAATACAGGAATCATACCTTATCCATAATCAAGACATTGCAACCAACAGGCATAAACGTTTCAAAGGAAGATTTAAAATCTATGCGCCATACTAAATTTCAAGCTACAGACAACAACACTTAGTTTGGTTTCTTAGCTTTTTTTCATCCTTGTTTCATTTTTTTGTTTTTTTTTCCAGGAGGCGTGTCAGACGCCGTTGACAAGCTGGCTAATACGCGGGCGTTGACACGTGCTTGACATTCGGCCGGGTCACTGGCCTTGTGAACAGCGCTCCTTTATTCTCAATTCGACACGCTGACACACCTTCGCTCTTTGTCGCACGACCAGCCTTACACCCTCTGCCCTATAGAAGAACAGCACCTTTATATACTGTGGCGAGGAAAGCATATGTCGCCTCGAGGAAGACAATTCCACCTGTGGAAACATTGGCTCCTGCTTTCGCCTTGTTCTCGTTTTGGTCATCCTCAATACATATTTGTGTGAGTGCGCGCGCGCGCGCGTGTGTGTAATGAACCGTAGAAGGAACAGTGGAGAAAGAAGCAGACAAGAAATAAAAGGGAGTGTTCGGGTGACCATGTTAGTCTCCGTCCGCAAACTCCTGCTCGCGTCTCACAATTCGACAGGATAAAGATTTAGCAGCGCCCTTACCCACCGCACATCAACACGCAAGTATTCAACTCTGAACCTGAAAAGCAGAGATCTACCCCCGACACCAACCAGCTTCATCACTGCTTCACCACAAGCCTTGGACATACCCAAGTACACCGGATCAGCGGACGATGGTCCCGTGGAAGATTGGTTTCGCCTCTGAGTTCCACAATTCCGCTGCATCATGGTCCCAATGGGATATGGTCGCAAATTTCAGCGATTACATCACAGGTGAGGCATTTTGCTTCTACCTCATGCAGACAATTCAAAACGAAGAATCATGGAATAAAATCAAAGACAAAATGATCAGGCAGTTTAAAGTTAACGACCCCTCCATTATCATGAAGCTGAAGACATTTCAACTGACTCGCCACGCTCACACAGTTCCCACGTCGCGAGCATCATCATTCCGAAACAACGCCCCATATTAGCAAATTCTCTGCGAATATTTCTTGCCATGACTTTCCGCTTTCCCACGAAGAGTACGCGCAATCGCACGCTGAGCATGAACTTGACATTCCCAATAAAAGAAAAGCCATAGCGCACTGAACGATCCGCACGCCTATTCGTTCCTGCGATACCAAACGTCAAACCAGGTGTGACCTTCGCACATCCGTCAACAATATATACTTCAGCAAGATGCAGCGCTGATGTCGTCGTTGAAGTTTCTGACGAACTCTATCGCTCGTCTAGAAAGCGCGGGCCACAACGCGCTTTCAAGTCACCCTACTTACGGCGCCGCGCATGCTTTACACGATTGTGCATGACGCCACGGCATCGCAGATAGACGAGCTTTCTTTGAAGAAACATGACCGAGCCGCATCCGCTGCGACATCTTCCAGCGCTCGATTACCAGGAGTTCGAAACACCAATTGACACAAAAGTCTTTATCAGCAAAACCAATCGAGGAAATACCGCAACAGTCAGTTGTTCTCGTGCAACGAAGCCAAATCGCTTACTGCCAAGACGAAACCAGAATACGAGTGCCAGCACCAACGCACGTAACTATCAAAGCGAAGACAATTTTCAGGATCGTACATATAGAGGTCAAGGTGCTGCGCGACTCTTAGGCCTTCTACTACGTACTACAGCTCAACAAGCTGCTGCACCTTAATGAACTTGACGCGAGCCGAGCAACATTGTACACCGTCAAATGACATAAGCGTGCATGCTGAATGACGTCGCAGTAGCCTCTGAAGAGAATTTTGAGACGCCTGGCACACTGAACTCGTCACCAGACAAGACTTACAACAGGGAGCAGTGTACAAGCTACGCACTCATCTATACGTCAATTTGCGCAAGCAATCAACGCCATATTTCAACAGATACGCTACATCAACAACTGTCACAACAACATCACAAAGATCATAATCAACAACCTCAAGAATACTTGCGACAAGGAAAACGTCAGTGCGCAATGGAACTAAACGCAAAGCTGACTCAAAAAAGATGACCTTTTGCAAGCAAGAAACATCACCGAGTACATCAGCACCACCTATGAGGACTGATCCTACCGCAAGGATTCCTGCGACAACGACGAGAACAACACAGGTGCCCTGGTATACCGGAGAAACTAAGATTTCGCCTCCACCACCCAGACCACCGAACGTTCGGATGAAGACTCCGCGTGTCCACAGCTCGCGAATAGTAAGCCGACGCCTACTACATCCGAATATCCGCGTCTGCCATGTGTTTAAAACTTCCTTCATCGGGGTAACCATATGTCGTCCGGAGTGCAACAGCTTGCCTCGGCCACCTGAGCTCTGTTGGACGTCATCCGACTGCCAGACTCGCATTAGGACAGTATTATAGGCCCCTGTAGTTACGACTCTCTCCGTAGGGAGGGAAACATGTGACGAACCACACAACCACGGTGCGTGTAATAGCGGAGAAAACAGCAGGCGAAGAATAAAAGGCAGTGTGCGGGCGACCATGTTTGTCTCTGTTCGAAACCCCCTGCTCGCGTCACAGACATGCACTCACATTTTACACACACATACACACACGCACATACATATATACATACGTGTGTGTGTGTGTGTGTGTGTGTGTATACAATGCGTGTGACGCGAGCAGGTGGTTATATGCGTGTGTATATATATATATATATATATATATATATATACACAAACTGTCCAGGTGTTGTTTATTGACAGGGTACGTCAGGAGTCAGAGGTCGTACTCGGTGCGATAGGCAAAACCCTGTGAGCCGTCAGAAGCAGCCCCGAACGCAAAGCGCTGGTGATGTGCCTGACTGACTGGCACTTCCTCTTTATATTTCATACGCTGCAGATGCGCCAGGCTAACTGGCGCTTCTTCCTCGTTCCATTTGTGCACCGGAGAAATAGCCACCATCCTGGCGATCTAAGCATAAGGTAGCATAGAGTGATCGCAGAATGGCTTGAGCCGATCTACATGAACGGTTTCGCGACCATGACGGCGCTGATGAGAAGACGGCAACACAGGCTGAACGACACAGTTCACGGGGGAAGTTTTTGCAATAACACGGTAAGGTCCATGATATCGTAGGAGCAGCTTAAAAGAAAGGCCGGGAGCTAAAGCTGGAACCCACAGCCAAACCGATGAATCGGAAGGGGAGCCTGGGGAGTCAGAGCCACCACGGCGAAGCTTTTGGTGTGTCTGATCTGCGGTGGTAAGACAGTGGGCGAGTTTTCTGTATTCTTCAGCATGCTGAGCAGCTTAAAAGACAGGAACACATTCTGATGAATCAGGCTGGTAGGGTAGAATGGCATCGATGGCGCAGGAAGGCTCGCAACCGTGCACCAAGAAAAACGGAGAAAAAGCAGTGGTGGCTTGATTGGCAGTATTATACGTGAACGTGACGAATGGATGCATAGCGTCCCAGTTGCAATGGTCGCACGCGACGTACATGGCGAGCATATCGCCAAGAGTACGGTTGAAACGCTTCGTCCACCCGTTCGTTTGTGAAAGATATGCGCTAGTGGTCCTGTCGATGATGTGACATTCCTTCAGAAGCGACGTCACAACTTCAGATAGAAAAGCGTGGCCTCGGTCACTAAGATTTTCCTGAGGTGCTCCGTGACGAACAAAATGCCGCAGTATCAATGATCCAACTTCTTTGGCAGTGGCAGATGGAAGTGCAGCAGTTTCTGCACAGCGTGTGAGATGATCCACTGCAACAATAATCCAGCGGTTACCAGCCGCGATACAAGGAAGTGGACCGTAAGGGTTCATTCCGACGCGCTCAAAAGGATGGGATGGAAAAGGAAGTGGCTGCACAGGTGCGGCAGTGAAAGTAGAGACCGACTTTCCGCGCTGGCAGTCCAGGCAGCAGCGGGCGTACATGCGTACCAACTTGTACATGCCTGGCCAGCAATACCGGAGTCAAATACGGGTGTAGATCTTCAATACGCCACCGTGTGCACAATGGGGATCAGTGTGAAATGATGCGCATTAATCAGCCTGTAGATGACGCGGTATTAGGAGCAGCCATCGCCGACCCTCGAGGAGATAGTTGCGACGGTAGAGGAGTTGGTCGCGAACAACAAAGCGATGCGCCGGCCATTGTAGCGTCCTAGAGGCTGCCACAGCGGCAGGATCAGGAGAAACTCCAAAAGCGAAGAAATCCACGCGTATTTGCCCTGCCCAGAGTGCATGCCATCGAAGGTAAGTTCTGGCAGGACGAAGTTGAGTGGGCAAAGACTGTGTGCGTCAGGTGAAACAGGCGAGCGGAAGCGAGCGTCGGCGCTCACGCTTGCGTCAAGAGTGGTAGAAGACTCGGATGTCGTATTTATGCAAACAGTGCGCCCAGCGTGCGAGGCAGCCAGAGGGGTCTTTCAATGAGGAGAGCCAGCACAGCGCATGGTGGTCCGTTACTACATCAAATTGGCGGGCGCATATGTAAGGTCGAAATTTCGCAAGGATCCAGAGTATGGCTAAACACTCCTTTTCTGTCACAGAGTTGTTTAGCTCCGACTTTGTCAACATGCTGTTAGCATAAGCAACGACGGTTTCCTCAGGACCACGTTTGCGTTAGGCACGAACCGCCCCATGGCTGACTCCACTAGCATCTGTTTGGACCTCAGTTGGGGCAGCTGGGTCAAAATGTCGCAAAATAAGAGGAGAGGTGAGCAGATGGCGAAGGGTCGTGCACGCGCCATCGCATGCTTTCTACCAGGCGGATAGGGCGTTGTCTCCAGCCAGCAGTTGATTCAAAGGGGCGATGATCATAGCGAAGTTCCTCATAAAGCGGCGAAAATAGGAGCAAAGGCCGACGAACATATGTAGTGTCTTCAGGCTGGAGGTTTGGGGAACTCCGCAACTGCACGAAGTTTCAAAGGTTCTGGAAGCACGCCTTCTTTGGATGCGACGTGGCCTAAAATGGTAAGCTTAAGGGCAGCAAAGATGCATTTTTTAATGTTAAGCTGTAGGCCAGCCTTAGTAGGGCAGCTTAATACCTCTCTGAGTAGTTGGAGGCGAGTCGGAAAATCAGTTGAGAAGACACCGACATCATCGGAGTAGCACAAACACGTGTGCCACAAGAGATCGCGTACGATGCTGTCTATTATACGCTCGAAAGTTGCAGGCGCATGTTAGGCCGAATAGCATGACATTAAATTCGTATAGTCCATCCGGTGTGACGAAGGCGGTTTTCACGCAGTCAGCCTCTGAAATGGGGACTTGCCAATATCCAGACCGCAAATACAAAGAAGAAAAGAACTCGACACCTTGCAAAGAGCCAAGAGGATCGTCTGGGCGCGGTAGGGGATATACGTGTCTGCGCGTAATTTTTTTAAGGCGTCTGTAATCTACGCAAAAGCGAATAGAACCGTCTTACTTTTTTACGAGGACAATTGGTGACGCCCACGGGCTACGGGATGGCTGAATCACGCCACGCCGAAGCATATCGCTCACTTGTTCGTCGCCGACACGCCGTTCAGAAGCTGAGACACGGTAAAGACGCTGGCGGAGTGGGGCGTGTGAGTGGGCGTGTGAAGAAAATTACTATTTTGAGCTTTCCCGTGTCGATGCTGTGCGATACTGTAGTGGTGCGGCCGAGAAAATGTTGATGGCAGTCGAAGGAGGTGGTAAATTTCCATAAGAAGTTGCATAAAAAATTTGCATAAGTCGCCCGCGCTGTCTGGTTGTGAAATGACCGGAGATTGACGGATAGAAGAACTCCAATGGCGGTCGATTGGCACTATCGACGGCGGCGATACACGTCGAATGTGCGTCGTCGGGAGCATCGAAGAGCATTGAAGAATCCGCAGTTTGCACGAAACCGAGGCACTCTCCGTTTTGTAAAATAGTCGGCAGAAAAGACACATTGAACACACATATTCCACCACGGCCAGCACTGAGGGAGATGGGGGTGAAGGGCAACGGAAGGGAACGGCGACGTACGAACAAGTCGCTTGGCGGGCATATCACGGTTGCGTCATGTGCTGATCCGCAAAACGAGGAGACGATGGCGGCTTAGTGAGGAGGGATATCAGTAACTTTGGCGACAAGCATTTTTGTAGATGCCACAGGATCTTCGTCCATAGCAGCATCGGCAAGACTACATCACCTCGCCGCCGGCACAGTCACTGATGGCATTGTTTGAGGAAAGAAATCCTCAGCCTAAGATAACATCGTGGGAGCAGGTGGGCAGCACAACGAATTTAATGATATGAAACGACTCCTCGATGACAGCACGTGTGGTGCAGGCTCCCAACGGTTCGACATGCTGTGCGCTCGCAGTACTCAAATACACTCCACAAAGTGACATTGTCAATTTTCCTATTCGTCGGCAAAGTCCTGCGCGTAACACAGAAATTGCTGCGCCCGTATCAACTAGTGCAAATGTTCGAATCCCTTCGACCTATAGCGCAATGACGTAGCAGGGGTTATTTCGAGGCCTTTGGCAAATCGAAGGGGACGCAGTTCTCGCCTCGGGAACTGCGGCACTTAATTTCCCTGAGGTAGAGGGCTTGGCCAGGATCTCATCGGTGAGATCGAGCGGCAGCGTGGGGATGGGGAACGAGGAGCATAGTTGAAAATAGGGGTTTCATCCGGCGGCAAAGGAGACTGTAGCTGTCCAGGGGAGTATGTGCTCATGGGCCGGCGGTTGTCATAAATGTGCAGCATACGGCGTCGACAAAAGCGGGAAACGTGTCCCCGAATACCACACTGGTAACGAATTGGGTTGTTATCAGTGGTGCGCAAAGAATTTGACTGACGTGGTAGCTGTGGTGCAGGCGGTGAGAAGGGATCTGGGGTTGGCCGCGCAACAGCTTAGAGAGGTGAACGTGAAGCGAAGGGTCAGCAGCAACGTCAGCGTACGTGAGGGGCGCCGCGACGGTAAGCGGTTGAATAACAGCTGGCAGGCACTCGGCGACTTGCTCCTTCATGACGCTCTCTGACACCAGTGTCAATGGAGAGTGTAGTTGCGCGTTCGTAAAGGGCACCACGGAAAGCTGCTGAGCAACTTCTTCTCGAACGAATTCCTTTATCTGGAGCATTAGATGTGACTCGTCAACGTCTAGCGTCATACCTGAGAGAATGTGAAGGACTTCTGACTGAGACAGACTTCCAAGTTTGTCTTAACTCTGACACAGTGCAATGACGGCAGACACTGTGGTCGAGGTTCGGGCGACCAACATTTGCAAGGCATCGTCCTCTATTCCCTTGAAAATATGCCTGATCTCTTCAGCTGCTGGCATCTTTGCGTCGACTCTGTTGCACAGATAAACAACGTCTTCGATGTAGCTTGTGAAATTCTCACCTGGTTGCTGGGCGCGTACGCACAGACGTTGTTCGGCCTGGAGTTTGCGGACAGCTGGACGACCAAAGACGTTCGTGAAGTTGGTCTTAAAGACAGACCATGTCGCGATGTCGGAATCCTGGTTACAATACCACAAATGGGCAATGTTGCTCAAGAAAAAAATTACATTTTTTAGCTTTGCCGTATGGTCCCAGTGGGTTGTGCGCGCTGACTCTATCGTACCAGGCAAGCCTGTCCTCGACGTCATGATCACCGGCGCCCTCAAAAATAGAAGAATCCCTCTGACGCTGCACGCCAGGACAGATGACAGTTGGTGCCGTGAGTGCAGCTTCTTGAGTTGGATCGTCAGGCATGGTTCGGAAGGCTGGGCAGGAGCGTCCGGCTTGGGCCGAGATTGTTGTAGGGCTCTGTTTCGAAGTTCCGGCGTTGATAGAGTTATGCTCGACACTCTCCATAAAATGTCAAGGTGTTTGAAATGATACGTCAGGAGTGGGAGGTCGAAATTGGTGCGGTAGGCTAAACCCTGCGAGCAGTCATAGGTTACAAGCTGCTTCAAACGTAAAGCGCTGGTGATGCGCTTTACGTATATATATATATATATATATATATATATATATATATATATATAGGGGTTTTCTTCAAAGTTCAGCACGCTGGACCCGACGTAAAATACGCAGGAAAGAGACGACGAACTTTTTGGGAGACTTCTTTTTCTTACTTAACGTTTTCGGCTGGTGGACCAGCCTTCGTCAGAGTACAGTAAGAGTAGTACTGTACTCTGACGAAGGCTGGTCCACCAGCCGAAAACGTTAAGTAAGAAAAAGAAGTCTCCCAAAAAGTTCGTCGTCTCTTTCCTGCGTATATATATATATATATATATATATATATATATATATATATATATATATATATATATATATATATATATATATTGAGAAACTTATATTCCCGAAGATTCCGCGCTGCGCCAACAATGCAGTCGCGGTTCTGATGATAGGTGCAGATACGATGATGACATGAATCGATGATATGTACAGATGAGGAAGATGACATGCGAATACTTTGCTCACACTAAAATCCCCCCGTAGCGGAAGCGGCGAGCCTGGCCAATGAAGTGTGCTACAAAACGCGCCGTGCATAACGTTTCGAACGAAACACGTGCACATTCTCGGTCCCGCGACAACGACGGCCAGAGGAAGTGCAAACAGGCAAAATGCGGTAACTAACAAGCGAAGTTCGCTCAAGAATCCGGTAGGGTCCAAGAAAACGATTGTTGAATGTGTCACAGAAACTTGGGCACGTACAGGTGTCCAGAATAGAACTTCGTCGCCAGAGCAGAAAATTAAACTGCGCGGTGGAGTTGTAGCGGTCCTTGCAAACATCTTGGGAGATGTCGGTGTTAAGGCGCGGAAGGTCGCGGCAGTGGGCGAAGTGGGAAACACACTGTTCGGAAAAAGCCATCACATATGAGACAGGGGCCGAAGAGAAAGATGCATCAAGGGTGAAAGTTGGTGAGCGGCCTTAGACCAGGAAGAATACGGAAATGGTGGTACCTTGGGGGGAGGTGCAGTGTTACAGGCGAAAGTCACCATCTATTTGATTGCATTCCAGTTTGTGTGGTCGGGGCTCATGCACATTGAGGTCATGTCGGAGAGTGTTCGATCGAAACGCTCGGTCAAGCCATTGGTCAGTGGTTGGTAGCTGGAAGTTGTCTTATGAAGAGTGCTGCTAGCTCGCCGAGGTTCCTCATGAATAGAAGACAGGAACATCTTTTCGCGATCGTTGGGGAGAACGCAAGGTGCACCATGACGTAAAAAGATACTTCCCAAGAAAAAGTCCGCAACTTCAGCAGCTGTGCGAGAATGTAGAGAAGCTGTCTCAGCATAAGGAATGAGATGACCAACATTTGTCACGATCAAGCAATTAGAGTTGACGGTCAGAGTAAGAGGCACGCACAAGTCCATTCCAACAACCTCAAAGGAGAGCAGGATAAGGGAGAAGTTGCAGCGGTCCAGCGGGTGCAGATATATGTGCGTTGGCAGCGTTGAAAAGGCACGTAATAGGCGATATACTTGGCCATGGAGGAGAAGAGGTCAGGCCAAGAGAACCGGCTTCGGATGCGGTCGTAAGTCTTGTGATATCCTGATATCCAAGGTGCCCTACTGTTGGATCGCCGTGAAAAGTTTTTAGAACAACGCTTTGCAGACAACGGGGAATGACGCGGACCGATTTCTTGCCATCTGGGTGATAAATGTAGCGGCATAGGGCACCGTTGTGCAACTGGAATCGTTCAAGAAGGCGACGCAGACAGTAGTTTAGGAGCCAGGAGGTACCGCTAAAGCGGTAAAGACTTGTCCGCCAGTACGGGTATGTATGCTAGTGCGTACGAAAAACGTGATGACAGTCAGCGCCTTGGCAGTCCGGTGTTTGTTTGTAAAGGGGATGATGATCGTTCGCGAGACGGGTTATTTGGTGTAGGCGTGGGTCAATGATGCGAGAGCGGAACGGGGCAACGGGAGGCAGCTTCGGCGCCTTGGTGCTTCTTTCCAGACCTGTACATTATGTCGAAGTCGTACTGCTGTATGCGAATCACGCAGCGCCAAAGACGACCCGATAAATTTTTCAGCGAGGAGAGCCAGCACAACGCGTGATGGTCTGTAACGACCGTGAAACGGCTGCCGTGTATATACGGCCAGAATTTCTGCACAGCCCAAACAACAGCGAGGCATTCCTGTGCAGTAATTGTACCACGTTTCTCTGCTGCGGGCATGCAATGACTGGCATAGGCAATGACTCGCTAACGAAAGGTATTGCCATGTTGTAATAAAACAGCGCCTTTGCCATGACCGCTAGCCTAAGTGTGCACGAAAGTCGGTGCAGCCGAGTCGAAGTGCTATAATACCGGCTCGCACGTGAGCGCTTGCTTTAGAGCCTGAAAAGCCGCTTCGCAGGGCTCTGTCAAAACGAAAGGTATGGCAACCCGAAGAAGTTGATGGAGCGGAGATGCAAGCGTTGCAAAGTTGCGTATAAAACGGCGGAAGTACGAGAGAGGCCGAGAAGCCTGCGCAACCCTTTTTGACATTTTGACCGCAGAAAGTTGTAGACTGCAACAATCCTCGCCGGGTCCGGCAAATCCCTTCTTTACTAATTGTCTCATAACATTGATAGTCTTGATCGCGAAGTGGCATTCTTGGGTGGTTAAGCTGCAGTCCAGCCTTAGGAAGTCAGGTTAAAGCTTCACTAAGGCACTCGAGATGTGGCGATAATGTCGGACAACTATATCGTCGAGACAGCATAGGCAAGGCTTCCATTTGAGACCACGTAAGACACTGTCGATCATGCGCTTGGATGTGGCAGGTGCGTTGATGAATCCGAATGGCATCACGATGAATTCGTAGAGTCCGTGCGGAGTGGCAAATGTTGTTTTCTCCTTGTCAGGCTCGTACATTGATATTTGCTAGTAACCACCCTTGTTCTGTACAAGGACCACAGCAGAAGACCAGGGCCTTGAGGAGTGGCGTATTAGATTGTGGTAAAGCATATCGCACTCATTTTTTTATGAACTTGCACTGGTTAAGAGACACTCTATATGGACGTCGGTGAACGATGCGGGAGCCATTGGTCTGAATGCGATGAGTGCGGCAGGCAGTTTACCAAGGACGGTTGAACGGACATCAAATAATGCGCCATGTTATTCCAAAAAAAATCGTGTAAATATCGAGTCTGAGTAGGTGAAAGGTCTGGGCCGATGGAACTTGTCAGAAGAGAGCAAGAAGAGTCGAGAGGAGGCAAAGTTGATTCCGTCGGTGCAACAGTCTTAGGCACGAGGATAACGGGTGGAGTATCAACAGCGCATGTGGTAGTTGATCCACAGAGCAACAATTTATGATCGGGAGTAATGTTCGATACAGTAACCCTTGTACACCCGCCAGTGAAACGAATAAAACTTAGAGCGACCACAATTTCACTAAATTAAATGCGGCCATCAAAGTGAACGAACACGTCGCTATTTAGAATCTCGGTGGAACGAGCGGGGATGATTAGTTCTCTAGAGGGATAAAGCACATAGTGTGCGGCTGTTACGAAAGGCCTATGTGCATCACGTGTAGAATGGCATTGCTGAATGATGTCGGTGTGGGAATGGAGGCGCTCGCGGTAGCTAATAAACACGGAGTCAAATGACAAGAAATCCCAACCCAAAATAAATTTGTTAGTGCATTCACGCACCACGGCAAATACAATGTGATGGCGGATGCCGTCGATGGAGACACGTACTGTACATTGCGCGGTAGCATAAATTCTGGCATTGTTTGCACCACACAAAGGAGCGCAGCAGTATGGCTCGGTCACTTTTCGTAGACAAGAGCATAAATCAGCACGAATGATAGAATTGGCTGCACCAGTGTCAATAAGAACTACGCTAACACTTTCCACAAAGACTAATAGGATTCCATGCGCACTCTATAGGAATTTAGGCATTCCGATGGATGCAGTTTTCCCTCGTAAAACTGCCGCGTGGAGTTTTCCGCGCGGAGGTCAGGGACCTGTGAGGCAGGCCAAAGTGGGGACACTGAGGGACGGCGTAGCGAAGGCGAGCGACACCTAGATGAACGATAGGTGGAAGGCATATCGTCTGCGTATGGGGCAACCAATGAACGGTGTGACGAAGGTGGGTATGTAATCCGCTGCTAAGTCGTAGGTACACGGGTATCGGAGCGTTCTTGGGGAACATAACCACGCCTCTCGTCCTGTTTGCGCCGTCGGCAGAACCGGGAACTTTGTCCTCGGTATTCGCTGTAGAAAGAAAGAGGTCGTCCAGGACGCCAAGCAAGGGTAGCAAGGTTGAGAAGGAACTTGTGCAGATACTGAAGCAACGGATGTGTTTGCAGATGGTGTAGTCCCCGGCGTTCTCGTAAATGAAGATATCGCGGTGTAGGTGGCATATGGATGTGCAGGAGGAACACCGGTAGCGTCAGAACACATGACACGGGGAGTAGACGCGAGCTCTTTTTCAATGATTGCGTCCAAGCCGGTCGCAGAAAATGAAGTCAAGGTGCCAGAAGCACAGGAAGAGCATTGCGTGAGAAGTTCCTCATGCTGTATGGTACGGATCAAAGTACGCAAGTCCGTTACCTGAGGGAGGCGACCGCCATACGTATCGGTGTGAACGCGAAGAGATTGCTATTCGTCAAGGTGTTGGCACGTGGTAATGGCATCTGGCACGGAGGTAGGGTTCTGTACGGCCAGGGGGTAGAAGCCAATAGTCTCTTGATTATGTGACTCATGTGGTCGCTTTCAGACATAGCAGAGTTTACACGCCGGCACATGGCGTGGATATCTTGAATATAAGGCGTGCACGACTCCCCGAATATTGAACACGCTGATCGAGCTTCTTTTTCGGTATCTCAGTGCGAATAGCAGGACGATCAAAAATAACACGTGACGATGAATATTGGTGGGCTGGAAAGTCCCACTGCCATCCCGTTGCTCGCACCCAGTTCGCTCTCTGGCTGCGACTTACCTGCTGGTGCTGCGTTTGTCGCTGCTGCTCTACGACCCGAATAAGCTCGCTTTAGATTTGGTGGAGGTGCAGGGCACAACAGGAATTCTAAAGCTTCGCAATCGGGCACTGCAGCCCGTCTTAATTAGGCCTGAACAAGGACCACCACAACACTCTGCCCCAGTAACTACCGTGGGCTACCCAGGCTCGTTGCGTCAACGCGACCCGCCAATTTTCAGCGGCACCGAAGAACATGACGTAGAAGGCTGGCAGGTTGACTACGACTGGGTGAGCATCCACAACCACAGGGACGACACTGAATTAGGTATCGTTTTATTTGAACCGTGTCGCCAACGTGTGGCACCGCAACGACGAGCGTGATCGCACGACGTGGACGGCCTTCGAAACTAACGGGACGGAGGTATTCGAGCGCCCCGATGTTGGCAAGCTTCTCGCCGAGCAACGTTTGCGTGCTCATGCGCAACAGCGCGGGGAGACATTTACCAGTTATATAGAATATGTCGACCTCTGTATCGTGTTGACGTCACAGTGGCTAATGCCTAGAAGATCCGCCATATCTTAAAAGCCAATAAAGACGACAGCTTCAAGATGCTCTTGGCGAAAATTCTGGCGACACTTTCTGAACTCGTCAGTTTCTGTCAAAGCTTCGACGAAGTACGCAAACAACGCATAGCCACCCTCCAATCTCCTCCTTAGGAGATGAGCTCGTCAGCTTTCTCTTATTCCGCTTTCATACGGCCAGTCTAGTTCTCCGTTGGTGCCCGCTGTGCAATGTGTCATCAACGAGCAGGTAGCCGACCAAATTTCACCTTATCTCCAGCAGGCTCCGACTGCCGCTCCCCTGACGTACGCCGAAGTCGCTACGAGGCCTGCACCGCATACCTACTGTACCTTTCGCCCGCCTTTGCGTGCCCGTATCCCTTCCAGTCCGGCCACTGGTGCAGTATGCACGACGTCAAGACCATTGGCGCACGAAGACACCAATCCGATTTGTTTTTATTGTGGCTGCGCTCGACAAGTGCCACCTCACCATCGCCTCCTTACACCGAACGTCCCCGTCAAGTATCCAACAATGTCGCAACTATTGAGACACCTTTGAATCTCTTGCTGCCGTCGAGACCGCATTCTCCGCTTGCCGTTTACCTGCTCCTCGTCGCTGCTCCATTTTCCCAATGCACAGTCGGCGGAGCCCTCTGTGCGAGGAAAATTAAATTGCAGTTCAGGTGGTAAGAACCGTGGCCTCAGCGAAATGTATAAACATCCCACTACCCCTAGAAACATTCTTGAAGTCGCAATAGAAGGAACGTTGACCCTTGCGCTTGTCGACAGAGGCGTTGCACTTTCAGGGATAGATACCCGTATTTTCCGCAAGATAGAAGTGATGACGCTGCTTTCTGAACTGTCCCTTCGGACTGCCAACGCGCAGCACGTCAAGCCACCCAGCGCCTGCACCGCTCATGACATCAGTGAGGAGGTCATATATATCATAGAGTTCATCGTGTTGGCATCATGTTCACACGACGTCATGTTAGGTTGGGACTTTCTCTCAACACTTCAGGCGATCACTGACTGCACCCACGCTGAAATCGAGCTGTTTGTTTGTTGCCGGTATTATTACTGAACACAAGGGTCCTTGTCGCAAAATCGCCGTTTCAGAAGACACAAAATTACCCGAAATGATGTATACCCGTTCCCACGTATCGACGATGCACTTGACTGTTTAAAAGCAGCAGAATTTTTTTCCTCCCTAGATCTCCGCTATGGCTACTGGCAGGTACCCATGCCTTACGCTGACTGTTCTAAAACCGCGTTTGTAACACCAGACGATTTGTATGAATTCATAGTCACACCGTTCGGTCTGTGCAACGCGACCGCCACCTTTGAACACATAATGGACGACATCCTGTAGGGCCTGAAGTGGCATACTTGTCTCTACTACCACGACGACCTTGTCCACATTTCCCCTCATTTTCCGACCTATCTTAGCCGTTTACATGAAGTTTTGATCGTTCCCCGGAATGCTGGTCTCTGGGTTAACCTGTAAAGGTACCCATTTGCAGCTCGAACACTCACTATATTTGGCCACATTGTCTCAAAAGAAGGCATTCTTCCTGGTCCTGCCAAACTTCGCACCGTGTCCGAATTCCCCAAGCCCACTAACTTGAGCGCACTACGCAGCTTCATTGGCCTATGCTCATATTTTTGGCGTCTGGGTCACAATTTTGCTACTGTGATCGCACCACTAAACCAGCTTCTCTAAGGTGACAATGAACCCTTTGGATCAAGTATCAGATGCACTGTTGATGCTCAACCCCTTGCCCTCGTTCCTTAGGCTGTGTCACCGACGGAATCAACTTTGCTTCCTCTCGACTCTTCGTGCGCTCTTCTGATACGTTCCATCGGCCCAGACCTTTAACCAACTCAGACTCGAGATCTACTCGATCTGTTTAAACATCATGGTGCCTTGGTCGGCGTCCATTCAGCCATCCTGGCTGAATGGACGCCTGTCGCGACTCATCGCATTCAGACCGATCGCTGTCGCATCATTCACGGACGTCCATATAGAGTGCCTCTTGACCAGAGTAAGTTCATCAAAAATGAGTGTGATATGCTTCACCGGAATGTAATCCGCTCCTACTAAGTCCCTGGTCTACTCCAGTGGTCCTTGTACAGGAAAAAGACGGGTAAGTTCGCTTTTGCATCGACTACCACGCCCAGAACAAAATCACACGCAAAGACGTTAATTCCCTGCCACGAATCTATGACGCGTTGGACTCACTGCAGGTGGCTGAGTACTTTTCCAGTCTTGGATCTTCCATCAGGCTACTGGCAGCTGCCAATGTACGAGTCTGAGAAGAAGAGAAAAGCATTTGCCACCCCGGAAGGGATCTAAGAATTCAACGTGATGCCACACGGACTCTGCAACGCGCCTGCCACATTTGAGCGCGTGATCGACAGTGTCTTACGTGGTCTCAAATGGAAGACCAGCCTATGCTATCTTGACGATATAGTTGTTTTACCTTCCACATTAGGGAGTTTTAGAATAGGGGCCCCAATAGTTTGGGGCCCCAAAGAGCTTTGCGGGTGTTAGCGATGGGGCACGTAGGAGTGAAGAGTTTTAGAATAGGGTTTGACGTTTGCGGATAGCGTCTTGCGCTGACAGCGCCACTACGGTGTCAAAGAAAAACTATTAGAAATAATTAAATAAAATGTACCATTTTATGATAGGAATAATAATTTTTACTTGCGTGTATTCGCGTTTAAGTACAATTTAGAGGTTATTCTCTGTAAGCAGCAAACAATTAGGTGCGCTTAGTTTTGAGCAAACCAACTTTACTAGCCTTCACCAGCCAAGCTTAGCCGTGTTAGGCCTACGAGCCATAAAATCCACAATCGAATTCAAAATCAGCGGCGTCTAATGAGTCA
Source organism: Dermacentor variabilis (assembly GCF_050947875.1). Taxonomy (NCBI): domain Eukaryota; kingdom Metazoa; phylum Arthropoda; class Arachnida; order Ixodida; family Ixodidae; genus Dermacentor; species Dermacentor variabilis. The sequence goes on along the minus strand of NC_134576.1, from coordinate 58,764,943 downwards.
AGCTTCATAACACACGCTAGTTGAGAGAAAGCGATAACCGCACTCACTTCTCCTAGCTTGCGAACTTCACGCGTTACCGCGAATCGAACCCCGTTTTGTGCTAGGTTAGAGCCGTCGCTTCGATGGGTGCCGCCATGTTTGCCGACGCAAAGCTTTTGGGGCCGCTATTTGGGCTCCCGCTAAATCGGTGAAATAGCGTTCCCAACGCAAAACCCAAACGGAGTTTGCGTCTTGCGCATGCGCAGTGGCTTCGACGCTATTTCTTTGGGGCCCCTATTCTAAAACTCTCTATTAACACAACATCTCGAGCGCCTTAGTGAAGTTTTAACCTGTCTTCCCAATGCTGGAGTGCAGCTGAACCCCCAAAAAATGCAACTTTGAAAATGCAGCGATTGAATGAATCGGGAGACGCGCGCTCTTGTATATGGCTACTGGCAAGAGTGTCTGTCTTAATGGTGATGTGACCTGTTGGCATGTAAATTACGGTAGAAAGGTCGACTCTCTCGACGTAGACAACGCACTCACCAGGAAGCAATCTGAGGAAATATGGGAGCTTGTTCTATCCGAGTAGTCTGGTGACGCCGTCGCGATTGCTAAAAGGGCAAAAGGTAACGAGGGAAATTTTCGGCTCAAGAACCTGGCACAAGCAGGAAGAAGGGCACTTCCATGAGCGAGAATGTGGCTATACAGCTTGGTAAGGGCGGAAGAACGCTGCGGCATTTAGATGTCATTCTCAACGTCACTGCCTTCCTGAGCATCAACAAAGGGGGCATGACAAAGCGCTACATGCGACCGCAGGCATGATATAGTCTGCGCTGGCAGTGCGAACTGAAACGTTTTGTGAATGCGTTGTAACATTTTGCAGCAAGTGACGAAGTGACGAATGACAAACTGCTGCACCAGTGCCGACAAGGGACTGTGCAGTGACGCGGCCCACGCGTACGTCCATCACATCTGTAGCAGAAGGCAGAGGCATTCGACTTTTCGTGGACGACGTAGTTCATGGGTCTGGGAACTGCGGCGATTGGTCTCCCTGTTCGAGTGCATGAGGATGACGATGCATCGGCGTAAAAGAGCGGCGTTGAGCTGATTTCGATCGGGAGGTAGCGAGAGATCGGCGGTATAAGAACAGTGATGTCTGGTCACGTTCGCGGGGCACAGAGGACAATAGGTACGATGAAACACGCGTGTAAGCATGATTGCTCTACCGATGTGACGTCACGCTGCGATGGCCAAATCGTGCGACGTGGCGAATAAACCACACGGAAAACAATTTGGCCGGTTTTCGAAGGTGGAGCAGCGTCCATCTATGGGTTAACTCGGCTGAATGAAGCGAAGAGCTGGATGCGGTGCTGAAGCTGTCGGCAACAGCGAGAATGTCCGAGGCAGTGGCTATGCGAAAGCCCCGGACACAGAGAGGGCCGCATATATCAGGGCTACATTTACCTTGGTGTAGGCAACGGACATCGGCGCCGGTGGACGCTCGCAGGAAGAAGGCAATGCTTCGCAAACTTGATCCTGTATCACCTGCCGAAGGTGTGGAGGCAGAGACTATGGCTTTTGCGCTACAGATGATAGCAGCGAAAGTTGCTGACTGACCTCAAGGCGCTGAAACTCTTTTGCCTGGGATACCAATGGGTCAAGGTAAGGACCGGTGGCTATGCTCGATAGGGCGTCGCCTGACGCAGGTGGGCGCCGCGTAAGAAAAACGCTACTTGTGGAGCTTCTGAAAGTATTACAAAGGTTGATTACCTCAAAGACAGCGACTACGTTCATAGAACGAATCATATGAAAGACATTGTTCAATATCCCTTTCCTGAGTTCGCACGTTTTGTCTGCCTCTGTGATGGTCGAATTTATGCGTCTTCCGAGGGCGACGATGTCCCCTATGGAGCTCGTGAACATCTGACCAGTTTGCTGGGACCAGTTTCGTAGGCGCTGTTCTGCACGAAGCTTCCACACGATGGGTTGGCCATAGACCTCAATGAATATCGACTTGACTCCGGTCCATGTGCAAAAATTGGATTCGTGGTTTGTAAACCAAAAAGTGGCAACACCCGTTATATAAAAGTTTACGTTGTTGAGCATCATGTTGCCATTCGATTTTTTGGATGCTAGTTTCCTCATATGATGACAACCAATCTTCGACGCCGTTGTCATGCGTGTCGCTCAAGATTGCAGAACCTCGCTGATGGAGGGAACCAGCAGAAACAAGCGCTGGCGAAGCCTCGCGTATACTGGCTGGCGTCATCAGGCATGACGATGGCAGAGTTCGGAGGCACTGTTCAAGAGTGAGCGAAAACACAGCAACCTACACCGAAATATAACATGAGGGGATGACAGGCGGCGGCGGCGGCGGCTGCAGCAGCAGCAGCAGCAGCAGTCGCATTTGTGCCGTCGGCGTCTCCCTCGCTTTGACGTGCTGTATAAAATCCAGGGTGATAAAATTGTCGCCTAGTGCGGTAGGCTATATGTGCGAGTGAAAGCTTGCGAGCCTCAGCCGCAGATTCAGGCTCAGTATCGACGCGCGAAGGAGAAAGTGCGCCGACTTTTGCGCGTGAGGCGCGGGGTAAAGGTGAGCGATAAGGTGAGGGTGAGCGTCCTTCTCTTGCCGATGCTGCTCACGGCGTAGCCTTGCGGGAGACGTATCTTGAAAACGGTCTGCGCTGTGGATAAATGCGCGTTCGTGCGGACCAAATCTCAAAAGCAATTTGCGATGTAGACAATGCGCATGTGTCAAGTGCCTGTAGCTTCGTATACAGAGGGCTTTCAACGCTTACTTCTGTTGAAGCGGGAGAAAATGCAAAGGTAAATTCGCTCGCTGCTGCTGCCGCGTTTCTCCACTCTAGCGTTTTTGCGGTTTTCCGGTGTAATTGTGCGCGATGTGTTCATGTTCATGCTTACCGGCTGACTCGTGACACCGTGCTTGTTTTTTTATTTATTTTATTTATTTATTGATACTGCAATCCTATGAAGGAATTTTAACAGGGTAGGCGTACAAATACAAGCACTGATCAAATATTTACAAAAAATCCAGAAAAGCTAAGGCTGCAAATGATTAGTAAAGAAACAAAATGGACCAGCATTTGAGACAAAACTTCAATGATGGCAGTGCAACATAGGAGTAGACATAGCAATACAGTGAGGTTTATGACATGCCTTAATTATCCAAAAACACAGTAAATATTGAGTGAATACATTAATACGAAATGTAAGGGGCATAATGTTGGTAACAATAAGAAATTTGTAACTATATGGGCAGCAGGGAATGAATAAAACAGAGTATAGACTTTATTGGGCACTGAGACTTCTCGTGATAGCGTCAGAGATTGCTGTAGTAGTTGACTGCTAGTAAGCAGATTCCATTCCATTACTGTTCTTGGCAAAAATGAATATTTAAAGCAGTTGTTACGCTGACGAAGACAGGTGAATGTGAGATTATGACGTTGTCTTGTAGTGTCACCTGAAGAAAGAATATTAGTCCGTCAATATTACTCTTAAAATAACCTTTGATTAATTGGTAACAGAAATTGAGACGGAAAACGCGATTTCTTTCAGATACAGATGTCAAACCAGCCTTATTTAGCAGATCAGTTACTGATGTGCGTTCATAGGTATTGTAAACAAAAGGAAGTGCTTTCTTTTGTACATTTTGAATTTTAATAATATTCGTTTTATGAAATGGATCCCAAATTGTCGCCGCATAATCTAATATTTGAAGGATATCGATTTTTAAGCTTGGGGCCGGTCTCTGGATGTGAAGAGCTTTAGTGTTTGCCTAAGAAAAGTTTACAGTTAGCATTGTTTATCACCTGATAAATGTGTTTAGACTAGTCAAGGGCGTTAGTAATCCATAATCCTAGATATTTGTATTGTGTAACTGCGGAAAGGATATTGTCAGCAAAAGAGTATTGGAATATGAGCGGCTTTTCCTTGCGAGTTATTCTCGTGTAAACGGTTTTTTGAAAATTCATCAGCATCTACCACACATCACACCGTTCAGTAATCTTTTGGAAGGCCTAATTCAGTGTTGTTTGATCTGATATAGTTTTAATTTCTGAGTAGAGCAGGCAATTATCCGCGTACAATTTAATATGAACTGGAATGTCTTTTACGATGTCGTTTATGAAAATGAATAGAAGCGGCCCAAGCACAGAACCCAGAGAGACGCCTGCGTCAACAGAAAAGAGATTGAGATGAGTGATCACGAAAAGTCACATATTGTTGACGGTTACTCAAGTATGTTGAAATCCAATTAGTAATCATGTAATTTTTGTTGTGCTATTAATTTTGGAAAGCAGCTCTTTGTGAGAAACTTCATCGAATCTTTTGCGAAATCCATAAAAATGTCATCTGTACGGTTTCTGTTATTAACAGATTTAGCAAAGTCATGCACAGTTTCTACTAATTGAGTGCGTGTAGATTAACCTTTTCGGAATCCGTGCTGAATATTTGCAATAAAATTACGTTTTCAAGAAAATCAGAGATTTGGCTATGTATTATGTGCTCCATAATTTTGCAAGTTGTCCTTGTTAGTGAGACTGGCCTATAATTATTGATGCGTTGTTTGTTACCGTTTTCACGAGCCGGTTGAACTCTGGCCGTCCTCCAGTCGTTCGGAACCTGTCCTTCGTTTAGAGATCTTCAATATAATATAAACAGCTACTTGGCTACCCATTCTGCATACCTAGTTAGGAATGCGTTTGGTATGTTTTGGTAAATGTTTTGGTAACTTTTGGTAAATCCAAATTCAAAAGCATTTTATTAATTGCTTGCTCGCTAGTGACACGATCAGGCATGAAGGTAAACACGTTTCGAAAGCGGCAGTATGTCATTGTCTTATGTGAAAACAGATTTGAAGTACTTCTTAAAAGCAGATGATATTTCTTTTTCGTCATGATTTAAAGTGCCGCTAGATATATACACACGAGCCTCTAGATATTGGAGAGATTGCGCGCCAGAATTTCTCTTGTGAAGTTGAAATGAAGTTAGGCAACAAGTCGCCAAAATAATTTTATTTATCGAGTTCTATCTTACTTTTACATTGAGCAGTAAGAAGGAAATTTTTTTCTTGCAGACACCAAGGATGGTTTACTGCTTGATCTTTTCTTATTCAATCGTTTAAATTTTTTGCGTATTTGTATTGGAGTACGAAAAATCAAGGGATTCTCACGTTTTCCCTTTTTAATAATGCTGGGCGCAAAATGGTCAATAGAAATCAATACAAGATTCTTGAAGGAAATCTACAAATCGTCTACATTTTCTGGTAACATTGAAACACTATCAAAATGAAAGGATAACACATTGATTATCGACGTGTTATCTGCACGTGAAAAGTTAGCCAAACAAGATTGTTTTCGATTTATGTCGATAGCAGTATCAGATAAATAAGGAGTACGGCCTGGTGATGGGAGATTCCCGTGACAATTTCGGATTTTGATTTAGTACTAATAGATCCGCTCACGAAGAAACGGTCTACTATATATTTAGAACTGCCGTGTATCCTATTGTATTCGACACATGAGATAAATCAAAAGCAAATGCTATATCCAACATAGCATCGCCTGTTTTGTCGTTATGGTTTAGGAGGGACATTGTGGATCACTCAATATTAGGCACGTTGAAATCGCCACCTAGAATGATCTGATCGCCAGGTTTTACATACGTGCTCATGTAAACTTTTAAATCATCGAAAACTGACAGGGAAGAGGAAGGCGGCCTGTGCATCACGCCTATGATGTACCTGATTCGACCACAATTGAGCTTTACTAAAAGTGCACTCGACATTTCACACATCAGGCATCCTGAAAACTTGTAATAATTTTACATAGATAATGTAATACCAACACGTCTACGTATGAGGTTTTTCCTGAGTGCACTGTGCCTAGCAGGCGTGGTTTCGCTGTCAAAAATTTCATCACGTAACCAAGTTTCAGTCAGCACAGCGATGTCAGAATTGTTAGAAAGAAGAAGCCCCTCAAGCTCGGTTGCCCTATTAATAACACTTCTGCAGTTAACGCTCAGGACCATCAAGGTCGTAGTATCGTGTTGTTTCTGTCCCCTGTTTTTTCCTTTTGGTCTATCTGATAGGCACTCTTTTCTCAGAATCCCAGACATACAGAACACCGTCTATTTTTATTTTATCGAATACCAGCTTTACTTTAGCGCCGTTTGCTTTTTCTTCCGCTGCATGGTCCTACAAAAGTTTACGCACCTCACGAAAGCGCTTTGAAAAGTCTTCGAATGAAGAAAGACAACGACGAGCCTTTTAGTTTTGTGGGATGCATGTAAAATAGACGTCTTTTCCCTACAGTCAAAACATTTTAGAATAACCGGCCTAGATTTCCCATGATATTTACGGCCAAGCCTATGAAGTCTGTCAATACCTGTAGGCGTTATACCTACATTATTTGTTCTTAGGTCGTCCTTTATCTTCTTTTCAATTTCTTCAAAAGTCGCGTTTTCCGATTCTTCTAAACCATAAATAATAAGGTGTTTGGACGGCTTTCATTTTATAATTGATCTGCCCCACTTGTGAGAAATCATAATTGAATGTCCAACTCTGGAATTGTTCATTTGACTTCACCTACTTGTTTCGGCAGTGAGCTCAAACTGCATAACTGTCGCTCAATATCATCTGCTCTATTGCTTAGTGTCGAGATTTGCTCTGATTTCATTCTGTGTAACAACATTTCCTTCAATAGTGCCTTGGGCTTTCTTTTGGCCATCTAGTAGTTCTGGGCAGTTTTGTTTAGTAAGCGAATGTTTACAACTTTATATGGCCGATAAAACTACTATTCATAATTTGTTTAGCCATCGCGGAATTCGCTATCGAAATCGATGCCGCACTTTTAAGGCGAACGTGCGGCTTTTTTCTCAAAACTGAACGGACCTCGACAAGCGTGAGCTTCGATACCAGCGGAGAGATGGTGATATGGCTTCACCACACGGCGTTCGTTTTCACCACTAATATGTATATATATGTATATATATATATATATATATATATATATATATATATAAACAGAGAGAGACAGAGGGCACCAGCGCTGCATCATCGTTATGAGTCTAGACTGCCAAGGGCAACCTGTGTTAAGCGGTACTGCACTCAAGAGTTCGATACTATCGCAAGTGCGACCTCAATTTGGAGCAATCGGTGCCAGCATTGAATGGAAAGCAGCTTCAGAAGGGACGCAATGGTGTGATGGCTAATTTTTAATTTTGACGTAGTTTCTTTCGGTGCACAATTCTGTTAATTTTCATTCATCATGTTTCATTACCCTTAATTACGCGGTTCCTTTCTCTGCCTTAGTTGCTTTGCTTGTACTGCACTATCTTGGGGATCAGCCCATAAAACCGGCCAAAGACATGAAACAACAGTCACATGACTGAGAGATAAAAGCTTGGCATTTAAGATAAAACAAAGAATTTGTCGTCTAGTACCATAAGCCACAGACGATTCCTGCATAGTGGTGAAAATAACGTCATACGGACGCTTTCTGTTGCTTGTGTTGTAGCCTAGTGAATCACGCTATCTTTATCTTTTCATTAAGCTACTGTGAACTGCATGCGCCTTGGAATAACTAAGGCATGCCGATGGCCACGGTTTATTTTAATGCGTAGCGTTATTTGGCCAGTAGTTCAAAAAATGCCGTGTAACGACAGAAAACCACTTTCCTACTTTTTTATTTATTTATTTATTTCCAATACTGTGAGCCCTGGCGGGCTGTTACAGGGTGGGACTAAACAGCACAAAGTTCACGCAAAGAACGCAGTCAAGTTTTCTTCAAAAGAGACATCCATGTTATTGCTCGGAAACACGCGAGAATTCAAGTTATTCCACTCAACGATTCCCGTGACATTGAAAGAGTGCTGAAAGACATCAGCTTTTGGCACATAAGGCATTATGGCGTAATTTTGGTTAGTTCGTGGTGAAACCCTTCCAGGAGGCTTTAAATACAAATTGTAATTCAAGTTGAGCTTATTGTGATAGAGTTGATATAAAAACTTAAGGCGTGCGATTTTCCTGCGCACAGCCAACGTAGTGAGGCCAGCACTGGTGAGCATGGAGGTTACCGAGTGCGTTTTGTCGTAATCAGAAAAAATAAACCTAACCGCCATTCGCTGAATGCGCTCTAATTTATCTCTTATGTATTGTTGATGAGGGTCCCATCTTATACGAGCATACACTAAATTTGGTCTAACAATAGTGGTGTATGCCTTAAGTTTAAGATCTGGTGCCGCATCTCTCAATTTACGCCGTAACGAACCAAGCTTGGGCTGGGCTGATCCACATGTGTATTCGACGTGTTCATTCCAGTTCAGGTTACTAGTGATTGTTACGCCAAGATATGTCAGCTTTGTGGAACGCTTAATTACATTATTATTTACTGCGTACGAAAACATCAATGGAGTTTTCTTATTCGTAACTGTCATGCAAACAGATTTATCAAAATTCATTTGCATATGCCATTTTTCACAGCAGGTATAAATTCGACATAAAGCATCATTTAGTCGTTCTTGATCAGAAACATTCTTAACGCGGCAAAACAAGAGGCAGTCATCGGCAAACAACCGCACTTCAATCATAGGATGTACACCAGTTGCGATATCATTAATATACAGTAGGAACAAAATTGGACCCAAAACCGAGCCCTGAGGTACACCTGATGATAAAGGAACGAAAGAGGAGGACTCGCCATCTGTTTCAACAAATTGTTGTCTGTTGCGTAAGTAAGCCTGAATCCACTTAATTTTTGAATTTCCGTTATGCCCATAAAGCTTTTCAATTAGCTTGCTATGGCTAACCCTATCAAATGCCTTTGCTACATCCAGAGCGATGACATCAACTTGTTCGCGACAAGTTGATGGCATTGCTAATACAAGGCGAGAATACGCAGTTTACCTCCTTGTGTGTGCGGTTGGTGGCTGACATCCGGCGTAAAGTAACAAACGACCCATTTTACTCCAAAAGAACAGGCGCACCAATGCAAAAAATAATACGAGCCCACCAAGTTTCGTCGTTCTTTGTATGCTAGATATAGAAAAGAAGCCTTAAACCGAGGCCAGAAATGCCTGACCTAGCACTAAGCGGATAGCAAGCGGGATGCGACGCCTTGGTTAATTCCAGTGAGGATGGAAGGCAACTAAAGGCTACCAAAAATAAGAGCATTTACCACTCGTGCTATAATTAGACATGCACAGGCAGCCGTTCACCATCCGCTGGCGATGACGGCATCAACTGGCTGGTTATGCCGGACCGGAAATCGCGTAGAAAAATTAAGCTCATCCTCCCTGAACTGGGTCTGCCAAATATTAGCGTAGTAATATATGGCGGTCGGCGTGGTACAGAATGTATATATTTGAAAATAAAAACATGTGCTTCTTTTAGCTCTTATTTCTCACGCCTAAAGAATGAATAGCGCCTACTACACATCACCATAAGCCCCCCAACCAAATTATCAAACAACAATTTCCGCACTGTGCTGAGCACAACGTAATGCTACGCCAGCGAGGTTACGCTTATATTTATTTATCACCATTAACGCAATGCGCTTACTAGTGAGTAGGCAGGTTAAGCATCGTGCCATGGGCGGCCACTCAGCGTGGCTCAGAGAATAGCCAAGCTTGACCAGTGTTTTAGACATACACGTAACACGATGCACAAACCCTAAAAGCATGAAGTATCTTGGCTGACAGCAATAAGTGACAAAATAAAAGAAACGCGAAGATTACAGAATTTGCCTTTTGCTGCTGCGTCCACGAGGAAAACAATGCTTTAATAAGCTTTTTAACCATCATTTATGCTGTAATTAAGAGGCCATACACGACAGAAGTAACTTCACAAAACTTACGTTGTCGAGGCGCGGTAGGAACATGAGCGATGAGTCACTGGGGTCTTGTTCTGGTTGAGTAATCGTGACCAGGCACTTTTCGGTGGCATAACAGCCGTCGTGATACTCGCAAATTTTAGGATTAAGAATGGCATGGACAATTTTATCGGAGCACGAGTTCCAACGTACCACTTTCTGGAAGTAAAAGGAGGATGTTATGCCGGCATATTCTAAATCATAGACATATTTTAATATCCATGGGCCTGTAAACGAATTTATGCATTGCAGGTATGCGAAAAAAATTAATCATGTGGGACAGTCTTATAAAATATTTTTTTTTGCTTCTGTGGCATATAGAACCAGGTAACGACAGGAATTACAAAATAAGATTTCTGAAACAAATACCTGACCCTTTATAGGTTGACTGGAAGTTTAGTGCGTTAAAGAAGGGCATTATAGTATAACATTTTGCAGTGTATAGTGGTTGCGTCAGGTAATATGTGCCAATATTTCACATCGTATCGTTGGTGAACGCCAGCAATAGCCTATAATTAGGAATTTATTTACTAAGAATGTGTTACACATTTGTTAGGGCAAAGTTTCTAGTCGCAAATGTTTAAGATCCGTGAAGAAACAAGCAACCTAGCGTCTGGAGGAATTTATCTCTTATTCAAACGTTTGCTTCGTTTGCGAGCTCCGAAAAAGCATAAGGGATATGAAAAGTACATGTTTACTGTGTTGTAGTTACAGGGCAGTGTATCCGGGCTGGTGTAGGAGGAAATGTGTGCGCTCATTGGCTGCAAGTGGATTCAAAATGGCGCGATTGAATTATTTAGAATAATGGCGGGGGAATCCCATGCTGACAACGAGAATGCTTACATGTCTGCCTATTGCTAACACTGCACCTTAAGGATGAACGTTTTGGAGCGGTGGTGGTAGCTTACGCTGCGTAGCCCAGCTAGTTACGTGCCCTAATTTGCTTCGTTATCCTAGATTTGTTAAATTTCGACATTTCGCCACCCTTCCCCACGTTCACAACTTGGCCGTTGATCGCAAGTAGACAAGCTTTCTTCTTAATCCCTCCGCCTCTCGCTCTCTTTCTCTGCTTGTCATCCATCAGCGATACGCGGACTTTAACTAATTGGACACATCATTGAAAGCGCTGTTATTGAAAGGCAAGAGTGCAGAGAAATCGCATTGGAACTGGCGTAAACCATCTCGCTGAGTAGCCTGTACGGAGGGCGTTCTTTCTTTTTGTTCATTTTTGGCGGTGTGGAAGACGGGGAGGAGGGCGCGTGGTCAACCGGTCACCTCAGATTGAAAACGGTGCTTAGCAGAAAAAAGCCGATGACGTCGCGTGGCCTTCAAACTGACATTTATAATAACTTGTCAGTTGCTCCGCTCACTGTACTAACGCATTCGCATTGCAGCGAATAAATATAGGAAACCGTTTTCAAGCTTGGCATACTGTACTGAAGACTATAAGAACTATGGTCACTTAGCAGAAATCGGCAAAAAGAATTGAAGAAAGGGACAAGGTGAAAGCAAGCCTTACTGAGTTATCTTTCTTCTACAGGTGGCACTAATAAGAGTTCTTAAAGTGGTCACCTTGTCCCTTTCTCTATGAATATTTGTCGATTTGCGCTAAGTGGCCATAGTTCCTATAGTCCGTAGCACAATATGAACCGAGTACCCAAGTAACAAGTATTACTAGGTTTGCCACTTCTCTCTTGCTCCACGAATAACTAGAATGGAGCATAAAACACTATCGCTGAGACAGAAATAAACACTACGCCGTGCCATTGCAAGCTCCGCAAGACCATGCGTGGCAGGGAAATGGAGGCTGCGAGGATTCATTTGCGACTTTTTTGCCTGCTTCAACAGCAACTGCTGTGGAGAATTCGAGGCCATGGATCTGTATGCATGACAGCAAGCCTGCAGATTTAGTGGGCGATGAATGCCAAACACCAAACATTTGTGAGAGGGACCGTCAAAGGGCGTCAACGAATGATCTGGCTGCAGTACACGGACTTATTAAGAGGTAATTCTATATACTTGATTGGGTCGTCTGCTTTCTTCTCTATATTGAATAGCCAAGCTGACCTAATATAGAAGTAATGCAATGCGCTACACAAACAAATCAAATGCTAGGTACCCACTTCGTCGCAACACGGGCAGTAGGACAGAGGGTACTTCTTGTGTCCCAAGCGCCCGTACTCATAAAACACGCCATACCGGAAACGGGCCCACTCATTCAGGAAGGCGTAGGCTGAAATGCAAAAGAATTCTGGTAAACACTATTTACCAGATGCGGCTTTGAGAGGGGGGATTTTTCAACGGAGTAGGCAGTCAGCGCAATTGCGGTGATCGCGTGACGACAGCTGCATTTTCCAACTAACACATTCATTTTTCCATACAAGACGTAACCACTTGATTAAAACAAGGGATACTCTGATTTGCACGGTCAAAACCATATGCTGTATGTATACTCCTACGAATTCTGCAACAAACATGTCCACTCATTCTCATGGTTTAAATATGCTAGTGCACACACGTGGTTACTGTGGAGATGTCTAATTTGCCTGCTGAGAATAAGCTAAATTGTATGGCAACAATGTAGCTAGGCTAAAGAACAATGCAGATATGATAAACTTGTTTGATTTACGGACGGCTGCGTGTTTTAAACGCACAAAAACACGCAAAAAACAAGCACAAACCATGGCATATCAGGTTGATTTTATTGGCTAATGATGGCTTTGCAAAGACTCATTGAATAGCAAATACGTTCACTATGAACTTTTGTATTTTTACGCATTCATTAGCTGTGCTGTGGAACTGTAGGGGGCACTTATCTGTACTTCTGGTTCTATAATTAAATTCTCTGGGAACCCCCTTTGGTTTCTAGATAACTAGGGTATTTGGACTTCGCCTATGAAATTCGTATTTCTTTAAAAGGCGTCATGTGGTACGTCTTTACCCTATTTACGAAGCACTGACACAGGTACCGGAAAAATCTCTTACCGAACATAGGTTTTCTCTATACCGCACATTTCCTTCATAAAAGTGCCTGCGATTTCCTTCATTCAGAATTCAAGGCTGATCACAACAACCGCCATGTACTTCCAAGAACGACGCATGATAAATTACCATGATCACTTTAGCCTTAAACTACATACCGCATGGACACCGCGCTTCTTGCACTGAAGCACTACATTTTCTATTAACCACAACATTCTCCCGCCCTGCGTTTTCTGTATGTCCCTAGAGCCCACTGGTAGCGCAATAATTGGCGGCAGCCATAAGCTCTGCGTATTGCGTTGTAATCACCGAGCGCTGTGCATTGTAAGCAGTGTCGTTGGCGGCCCGGATTTCACGAATGCGATAGCTTGAAAAAGCAGCTACAAAATCGCCCTGGCAATAAGCAAATACACGCAGAAATATTTTAAGAGGAACGTGTCATGGCACCATCCTTTTTGCTATCTGGCAAGGAAATTACCTACATTTCTGCGTTTAGTTCGCTCCTGCGCTATACCTTCCGTTCGACCGACCACTGCCACCATTTTTATGTCTAACATGCATATTATGACCCTCGTGATGTGGTATACTTTCAACGCAGGAAGAATGAAAAACCAAAAGTTCTGAGCCTAACAAATCGATTGGAAAATATCACCTCCTGTACTTCCACTCTAATAACCTGCATTAGGGGCATCACAAGTCCTATGCAGACAATTCGAGAAGAGCGCCTCTAGCCAGATGACAGAGTATTTGGCAACATCGCATGCGCTGCAGCAAATGTGGTGATTGTATCCGTCTACTCCACCCCTGCAGTGGAGAAGCGCAACCAGTCTGCTTTTCTCATTATTTCTTTATATAAACCGTCAGCTAACGGCCCTATCCACCAGCCGAGCTCTTCTGTTAGAATTTACAGCTCGGCATTCTTTGACGAATGTCTCACCATGCATACCTGAGGCATCGGCATCGATCTTCGCCCTGCGTCCCACATGGCACCCTGCACACCATTCTCAAAGCCTAAAGCTGTATCTTTGTACCTGTAGTGACACGAATTTTTATGAAATGTCCGGATATATTGACTCTTTCTCGGGCACTCGGAAAACCAATCGCATTTTTCCTATCTCTAAATACAACCACAAAACCATATTCACAAACTATCAACCCATTTCTTTCACCAAGTTCCAAGCGTTGTACATTGTTGTCAAGTATAAATAGTGTCCTCCTTCCCAAGTAGCATGATTTTTCTTTCTGGCCGTTGTACTAACACAAATCTTGTCATCTTTATTGCGCAGATTTCGTCACCCATCACGCCAAGAGAGCGAGCTGATGCTTGTGTACTGCGGCCTTAACGAAATCGTAGGCGTAGGCTGTCTTCCCCTACTGTTTTAGAACCTGGTTGTAACTCTACTACGCATAAAATGCCTTAATAGGTCGTGCTTCTTGAGTGTCAATGATGATTCTTCTTTTTTCTATTCAGTATGTAGTGGCGTCTCGGAAGGTTCCATGTCTGCTGCTCTTAAGTTTCATCAGTGAAGTTCCGTCAGCAATACAGAAGCCCTCATTCCTTCTTTACGCTGAACATATCAAAATACTTAGGACTATAGACAATATTGATCACTTCTATGCTCTGCGGTTTGACCCATGCTCATTCTTTAAATAGAGCTAGTTAAATGAGGAAATTTTAATTTCTTTGAAAACCAGATTTTGGCATGTTCGCTTGGATGAAAGCGAATGAAAGTGGATGAAAAAACAATTGCTGCAGGAGAGGAACGATTCTACGTCTTCACATTACGCGTAATTCGAAGACGTGCAATGCTTCCTCCCCTGTGGAAGGTATTTTATCTTCCACTCTCATGGCCATTAATTTATCATTTATTTATTTCGAGTAGTAGGTACAAGTTATTTCCCGATTTTGTCCTTGGTGTCATTCTTGGTTCGATTCTCATGACAAGTTCGGAACTACTAACTTTTTTTTCCTGCAGGTTCCACCGAAGACTACAAAGGAACATAAACCTTTCCACGCTAATGCGTCTTTCATCAGACACTCGCCCTTCAAAAGAATGGAAAGTGCATGCAACTGGCACTTTCTCCATCTTCATATCGTTCAAGGCTTGTTGTTTGCATTCTGTAACGTGCTTCAGACTTATTCGTCAGTGTTGTTTCTAGTAACGCTCCTTTCCTGCCATCTCAGTTTCTCCCTCCTTCCGCACATATTTACGGTCTCCGCATTGCGTGTCGTTGCGATAATGGTACTCATTGGGTACCTTTTTATCAAGCCTAATTCTTTTTAATAGTATTCTCTTAACTTTTCCTTGTGATATTCCATTGGTGCCCTTTTTTTTGTGCACCTCAGAACTATGCCCAGAGTGCTGTCCCTAGGCGCATCACATAATTTATCTGGTTCTTCTTCTCCCAGGTATTACAATTATTATTATTATTATTATTATTATTATTATTATTATTATTATTATTATTATTATTATTATTATTATTATTATTATTATTAGTAGTAGTAGTAGTAGTAGTAGTAGTAGTATTCTTATTATTACAAATTACGAATATTTTTGATGCCACAGCGTAAAATGTCACATTGAGCGAAAAACCCGATGGCGCCCGTCGCAGCGAAACGGTACCGTCCGTGACGTTGTCTCCCGTTTGCTGGCTTGGGCCTCGATGGAGGAGAGCGCGCGGAACGGGACCCCTGCGGCGACAGTTGCGTGCGAGATGCTGCCGCCGGGCAGAGGGCATCGCCACAACGCCACGTCAGTAACCTATTTCACTCATATGGACATACTCACTCAGTAACTCACTCAAATGGACATACTTTCTTTTATCACTGTCCGGTTATCTAATTACTCAAGCAATCGATCGTGATTCGTTTGCATTAATAGACAAAGCTCTTTTGCTAAAAGGTCACTGCTGGAATTCTCGAATGATCCGTTCCTGATCCTCTTTTCTTCCTAGTGTTTGTAAATATCACTTCGTCAGCAATTGGAAACTCCAGAATTCGTTACCGATACAGGCGAACTGTCAATTTAAACAAATATTCCCACAAAGTCGAGGTGCACGGCGCCTGTTTCGCCTGGCGTTGTGTGGGCTTTTCTGAAATTTCTCGTTCGTGACGTGGACTCGAGCTGTTTTATCGAAGTGGAAAGGGTCCTCGCTGGCGATTAACTTATGATGATCGGCCTCTAGGATTCCAGCGACGAAACCCAGGAAATAATTGGGCTGTGCGTGTCGAGTGACATGTTGGTTTCAAAGCCTCTGAAGCGATGAGGAAGGTCTTTGCAAGACGGCCTTTGCATGTCCTTGTGGCTTTTTGGTGGCAATAAACATTATTATTAGCAGTAGTAGTAGTAGCAGTAGTAGTAGTAGTAGTAGTACTAGTCGTAGTAGTAGTAGTCGTCGTAGCAGTAGTCTATTATATTACTACTATGACGTTGTTGTTCGAAAATGGGTAGAAAAGTGCCGTACTTGCGTCGTTAAGGGCCTTCTTTGTTGTGTTCAGCTCAGCCAGAACGTCGGGTGAAACGCGAATGAAGTCGCCGCGTTGCCCACACCTCCTTCGTAGGTTTGTACTGAAGGAAACTTCTTTGTGCCCACTCTTTGAAGCTTCAACACGGACATCGCTCTTTGAGAACAACCATTTAGGTTCGCTTCGAGCTGTCATCCTCTGCGGCCACGTTTTCGGTAACTCCACAATGACTTGCTTGATAAAAACCAGACCACCGGTGGCCTTGTGCAGGAGCTCCGACGATGATTGCAGGAGAGCCTGCATGCTACAACACAGCGTTTTTTCTGGCAAGTAGCAAATGAGTTTTGCGATTTCACGACCGCTTATGGGAACATCCACCGTAGGTTTTACATTCATTAAACAACAACAGCCTGAAGGTATAATAGTTGCAAGATATTTTTGTAAATTCGGCTATTTGCTTGAAATCAGAGGTACAAATTCAAATTGACATCAACTTAGCGTGAGTGGAGTGCCTCGCATTGCACGCTCACGCGAATACTTAAGTTAAATTCGCACAGGGTTTTATAATGCCTGGAAAGCTATTGAAGTCCCGAAGTTCAGAGTAAAATTCATTTGAACGAACGACTCAAGTACATGAAATAAATGGGTTGCGAGAATGTCCAAGTATTTGTATAGCAAAATGTTATTGATGCACAGTGGACGAAAACGGGAAATAAAGCTTACCAGCACGTATGCGAGCGTTAGATAAGCAAGTTGGCACCAAAGAAAGTTAAACACAAATTCAAAAATGCTGACACAACGTTCTCGATGTGGCGACAATGCAAAAGAAACTAGCTATAATTAACTAATTAAGGGGTTAAAACAAAATAACGAAGAAAACAACTTATGATAGTTCAAAGTGAGGCTCTCTACTTTTACAAGCGAGTTCAATGATGCCTTAGAACGCGTAGTTAGGAAATGACTTACACAATGGAAAAAGAGACGCGTTTCCTGTGGTATAGTTAAGAAACTTATGGAACATATTTTGCTAGAATGAAAAGACATCCACCCGCTAGTCGGTTTACCCTTACAAAAATGACTTTAGACTGTCTATAGAAAGTCTATAGACTTTTCATAGACGACCTTTCCTTTCTGTAGATTTGGACTTTTGTTGATATAAAGTCTATAGACTGTCTATAGACGAAAGTCGATAAAGTTTCTATTTCTTTTTGTCTATTCGCAGTCTATAGAAAAAAGTCGATAAGGTGTCTGTTTCCTTTTTGTCTGCTTCCCCTCTATAGAATACCTACAGACGAAAGTCGACACAGTCTCTATCCATTTTTGTCCATACTTTGTCTATAGACTTTCTATAGACGAAAGTCGATAGGGTTTCTATTTCTTTTTGTCTACTCGCAGTCTATAGACGGTCTATAGAAAAAAGTCGATAAGGTGTTTGTTTCTTTTTTGTCTGCTTCCCCTCTATAGAATACCTACAGACGAAAGTCGACACAGTCTCTATCTATTTTTGTCCATACTTTGTCTATAGACTTTCTATAGACGAAAGTCGATAAGGTTTCTATTTATTTTTGTCTATTCGCAGTCTATAGACGGTCTAGAGAAAAAAGTCGACAAGGTGTTTGTTTCCTTTTTGTCTACTTCCCCTCTATAGAATACCTACAGACGAAAGCCGACACAGTCTCTATCTATTTTTGTCCATACTTTGTCTATAGACTTTCTATAGACGAAAGTCGATAAGGTTTCTATTTATTTTTGTCTATTCGCAGTCTATAGACGGTCTATAGAAAAAAGTCGATAAAGTGTTTGTTTCCTTTTTATCTGCTTCCCCTCTATAGAATACCTACAGACGAAAGTAGATACAGTCTCTATCTATTTTTGTCCATACTTTGTCTATAGACTTTCTATAGACGAAACTCGATAAGGTTTCTATTTCTTTTTGTCTACTCGCTGTCTGTTGACGGTCTATAGAAAAAGTCGATAAGGTGTTTGTTTCCTTTTTATCTGCTTCCCCTCTATAGAATACCTACAGACGAAAGTAGATACAGTCTCTATCTATTTTTGTCCATACTTTGTCTATAGACTTTCTATAGACGAAAGTCGATAGGGTTTCTATTTCTTTTTGTCTACTCGCAGTCTATAGACGGTCTATAGAAAAAAGTCGATAAGGTGTTTGTTTCTTTTTGTCTATTTCCCCTCTATGGACTACTTTTAGACGAACGTCGATACAGTGTCTATATATTTTTGTCCATATACTTTGTATATAGACTTTCTGTAGACGAAAGTCGATAAGATTTCTATTTCTCTTTGTCTACTCGCAGTCTATAGACGGTCTATAGAAAAAATTCGATAAGGAGTTTGTTTCTTCTTTGTCTACTTCCCCTCTATATGGACTACCTGTAGACGAAAGCCGATACAGTTTCCATTTATTTTTGTCCATACTTTGTCTGTTAATTGACTCTCTATATTATGGACAATAGTCGACAAGGTTTCTATTTTTTTTCTCTACTCCCGATGTATTGAATGTCTATAAAAGAAAGTCGATAATATGTAATTCCGAGTTCCCATACCCCCCGCCCTCTGCGAGCGCGATGATATGGCACTGGTTCATGCACGACGGCACCGCAACCCCGGCGCGGCGGGCAAACCGTGCAGACTCCTAGTCTGCGTTCGGTGCAGCTGCACCGAACGAGGATCGCGGCGGAGCAGGCACCGTCCGAGTCACCAAGGTCTTCCAGGCACCCGAAGGCCCTAAACCTGGCGGCTTCCCGGACGTACACTTCGCGAAGACCAGGTGGTGAAGGTCAGATGGTGAAGATGTGGCAAAGGTGGTGAATAAGTGGCGAAAGCCCACAGAACAGGTGGTGAATTCACTACCTCTGAGTTGTCGTGGTCTTGCATGTCTATAGATTAACAATAGACAAACATCGTTAATCTGGGCCCAACCCGTGTACGCTGTAACCAAGCGCAGGTACTGGTGGATAATACATAGCTGCATTTGATATAAGCCACTAATATTGTATACTGCTGAGATTGCTGTAGAGCCTATTTGTAGACTTTAGTATACACATAGTGTATACCTCCGCATTTGTTGACCCCATATGATCTACGTAGTCGCTCTCGGAAATCCCAAGACAGTCTTCACAGTTGTCGCATCACTTTTGCGGCAGTGGAATAACGGAAGCAAAACGCCGATCCAATTGTTAAAATATATGTTATGAACGCCAGCTTCAGATACAAGTGGATTCGAAACAGGCATCAAGCTAACAGCAAAGACACTCGTAATGTTTGCAGCTGACAACGCGGACTTTGTGAATGTGCCATGAACCGATGTCGCGCATGTGGTGTTCGCGTTGTGTGTCGTCCGATCCTCGGATACTTTTCACATTGTCTTCATATCTCGGCTGCGTCACTAACATCGGGCGACTTTTGTTGCCTAATATCCTGCACTATAAACTCATCAAAGTTTCTTATTCACTTAAGATAGGTGCCAAATTCTCTGAGCCCACCCAGTATTTCGCCGGCGGTATGCCTGCGCAGCCACGCATATGAGTACCTCAATGCTGTACTGATTGCTTTGACCTATCATCGGAACAGAAAATTAGCACTAACATATGTGCGGGCATCACATTTGGCGGTACGCTGGAAGATATGCTACAAATACGCTGTATTACTCATCGACGCTGGCAATAATGCGTCTAAAACGTCTGAAGGGCCCCGTAACGGCTTTTACAAACAGCGCATTCATGTTAGCGTTCCAGTCTCATACGATAGCCCACAGCGCTTGTCATACAACCTGCCAGCGCATATCCTTCGTCCACGAAAAAAATGCATAACGGAAAAGAAAAGCCACCCGTTCCGGCGCGCATGGCGCGCAGAGAGAGGGAAAGAGACAAAGAAAAAAATAAAGGAGGAAAAGGCGCTCACACTCCTCCGAGCGCGCACGCCCTCCCGCGCGGAGCTCCTGCGCATGCTCGGAGCTCTTGCGCATGCGCGGCGGTGCGCCGTCTGAGCGAGTGCGCCAGGCACGTAAACGGTTGTGCCGGTGCGCGGTGTCTCCCTGAACGTTGGTATCTGTGTATGCGTGTCTTCTTTGTGGCATCACACGTCAACTGCACTGAATGGTAAGCTTTATCAAAGACGTTTTGCGTCAATACCTCATGATTATGTGAGCGCATTTCGTAGCGCGAACCGGCTGCATGTAGCGCAGGCGACTCGGGTATAGTGTCGGTTTGTCGTTGACATGGTTTGATAACGCGCTCTTGTTCTCGCTTCTACTATACGGAATGTTTTACGGCGAGCGATCGCTCGTGCTTGTTGATTTTATCATTATAGTTTAGGTGCGTAAAAAAGGAAGTACACCAAGTTTTAACTTGATACTGAGCAACCACTAAGCGTATTGTGTGTGTTGGGCAGCCAGTGTGGTAGATCTCATTTCGTGGCGCTTGATCCGGCCGCGATGAATGCTGCACCGTATGTGTAGTGAAATTCTCGTGACACGCTTTACGTATATATCTCGAAATTGTGTTAGCATCAAGAATTTTCAAACAGACAGGCATAGTTGAATAACTGCTAGCGTACTCAGATGAAAGGCCATGTTTGCGGGGCATGCATCAGCAGTGTGTGCGCTGCCGTTTTCGCATAGTTTAAAAGTAGCAGTATTTTTAAGGTTCCTGGCAACCAATCTAAATAATTTTGGGAAGTTACAGCAAGCAAAGCACGAGACTTGAAGAAATATCTAGTAGAAATCTCTAGATTCACCCAATCTCTTTATATGCAACCACAAACGCTTTTGGAGCATGAAACCTGCGATAAGCTCAGTCGCTTGCAGCTTCGCAACTTAGCCGAAAAAATTAGAGAACAATAAATTAGTCTCTCCGGGAACACCTTTACACGTTTCAAACTGAAGGCATTGCGTTTGACGGTAGTTGGAAGATTCGTTTTTTGTCTCTTTTTTAAACAATTTAGCAGCAGAAGTTATCTTTCGAGCTATATGAAAAGCGTTAAGCCGCTTCCGATGCTTCGGCGTTCTGCAGTTTACGTGCTCTTAATCACAAGGCAGCTGCTGGCGCAGATTCGCATTGTGCTAATCGTGCATGATATGAAGCCATTGTCGTGCGTAATAAGTGTTCCGGTTTTCATTACTGTTGCATGTAGTGCCGTCGTCTTGGACAGACTGCATACAATATGCGCTGTACAAAAGAAAGAAGAGCCAGATTATCAATTTGGTGGTCTTTTCTAAGTAGATAACGCACAGATTATTCAAATAATTCAGTGGACATTGCATTTGTTCTACCCTTATCAACACACCTAAGAGATCGTAACATGTTTTAGTTGATAAGTAACCTGATCAGTACGCCCCCATTCATGTGCATTCTACTGAAAGTGTGGCAAATGTATTCATCCCGAAGTATGAGAAAAGAGACATTGCAGACTGTTCTAAGCGGAAATAAATTGCAAATCTTAACGTGATTGTTCAAAACTGCAGTCAGTATGCTGAGCATGTTCGTTCGGCACGGGCATATTGCATTAACACCTGAAAAATGTGAACAGTCCAGCCGGGTATCTTTGTTTCAACAAGTATTATTATAGGAATCGTTTGGGATTCTCGCATTTCTTTTATTTTTATAAGTACACTGTGTGTCACATGAACCCGTCTTAAAACGAAACGTACCGTTGCTGGCACCGGCGACCATTACGGTTGTCTAACTGCTTATCATACTGTAGTATAACGAAACATCATAATGGTACTGATTAATATTGCCATGTAGTCTTTAGTCAGAGGTAAACAAAGTTAACTAGAGGCATAAGTGATGAGAGCAAATTATATTGAAAACTACTATTGAACCGTAAAAATAACTAATTGTATAACTCATTGTATAGTTTTTCCTCACATTGTTGCATTTGCTTTACGTGTGTCTCTGTGTCTTCCGTGCTGTACTCGTGTGGCCATCAATTACGAACTTGCCGAAGCCCTTGTCAGCTTTATTAATCAAGGGATTCAAGTCAGTTGAATCTAATACTGCATGTCAAGTGACTGACGTGTTATTCGTTCTATATAAATATTATGGACTGGCAGTACTTGGCAAGCATTAAACCACAATATTTTTTTATTACACTTAAGCTGCAGGCGTCATAGATTGCCAGAAAATTTTCATGAAAAGAGCCAGGGAAGGCTTGGAAAAAGATCGGGAAACTTTAAAATGGCCACATAGGTATGCTGTCTTGTTATATGTCATACAAAGTTTCCAGAGAATCTCTGAGTTAAATATATTTTTAAAACGTTTCACCTGATAAAATTCAAGGAAATTGGTTCCATTTATTGAAAAATAAAAGAAAGTCAAGCGTACTGACAAGGCATTTCTTACTCAATATGTTTTTTTTTTGCGTTAACTAAGCGTACTGAACCTCGATAGCCTAGAAAAAATTTGCATCTTTCAAAGCACCTTAAATAATTTACTGTAATAGAATTCATTCGAACTATACTATCAGTTCTGTTTCCTAGGCGGTGCATATCTGTCGTGCCATGACACAAATTGCTCGTGTGGCATTTCGGGTGCTCATGTGGTATACCTAACTTGGAAACCTGTTAGCACGCCCAAGAGGCCTCATTACCTGTAACAAATTAAGTGACCATATCGATACAATCAGCCCATCTGCCTTCCGTTGAAGTTATGGCCAATCACCCATTCATTTAAAAGTATGAGAAAGACATTTAAATGTGTATTAAGCAAAATAAATTACAATCTTAGGCATGATACTGTGAATATTCCAGTCACGTCTTCTGAAAATATCCCTCTGCACGGGCATACTTAACTACCAGCAAAAAAAAATGTACAGACAGCCGAACTGGGTAACGTTTCAGCAGTAAATATAGAGACCATTTGGGATAAGTACAATAATGCATCATATATGAACTTGTCATAAAAAGGAACATACTGTTGCTGGCACGAGCAGCAGTTGTGACTGTTTAATTGTTCACCATACCATGCAATCAAACATTGTATAAAGGTGCTGATTTGTATTGACAAGCAGCCATTAGTCATAGTTAAACCGCATTAAGTATTGACTTAGATGGTTTGAGCAAATATATTAAGCTGCTTAATGAACACACAAAGAATATACACTTGTTATTTTTGCCTCATATTGCTGCATCTACTTATTTGCAGCATACACCTGCAGCACCTTTGGGACTAATGACACAAAGGTCAAGGCCAGCCTGGCGACCATGCTTGCCAAGGAGTAGTGTAAATATTTAATCGGTTTCCATAATAGCATACGACATGAATTTAAGGAATTCATCTATTATATCGAGCAATAAAAACTGTGAATGCATTGCTGGTGCATTTGTTTTATTTTTCGCACTGCATGATTCAGCACTATAAAAATTCTTTCTGTTTATGCAACATATATGAAAGTACAGCTGGTTCAGAAGCATTATTAATCTACTAACGGTAATGCATAAGTGCAGATGAAAAGGAACAGGTGCACATGCATAAATACATTCAAAACTTTTTGCTACCGCATGTAAACAAAAATGTAAACTAACTTGTAGATAGCCGCTATGGAGTTATGGCCTTATACACTCTTTGTAGACTTGTCTATAAGATGTCTGTGTATATAGAGTGCCTATAGATTAAAAAGAATTCATATTTGTTAACAAATGTCTGCAGAATGTCATAGAAAAAAAGTGTATCGGACTATAAAGTTCTGTTTTTGTAGACTGAAGTCTATAGAATGTCTATAGACTATCTATATACATTTGTATATAGACATTCCATAGACTTCAGTCTACAAAAGTAGAACTGTATATATAGTTCTACTTTTGTAGACTGAAGTGTATAAAATGTCTACAGACAAATCTCATCTGTAGACATTCTATAGACTTCAGTCTACAAAAGTAGAACTGTAAGCCTATACACTTGTCCATAGACAGTCTATAGACAGTCTATAGACTCACACTTCTTATAGACTAGTCTATAAAAAGTGTATGGCCTTAAGTCTCTAGACTGTCTATAGGCAGTGTATAGACAGTCTATAGACTCAGACTTTTTATAGACTAGTCTATAAAAAGTGTATGGCCATAAGTCTATAGACCGTCTATAGACAGTCTATAGACTCAGACTTCTTATAGACTAGTCTATAAAAAGTGTATGGCCATAAGTCTATAGACAGTCTATAGACAATCTATAGACTCAGACTTTTTATAGACTAGTCTATAAAAAGTATGGTCATAAGTCTATAGACTGTCCATAGACTGTGTATAGACAGTCTATAGACTCAGACTTTTTATGGACTAGTCTATAAAAAGTGTATGGCCATAAGTCTATAGACTGTCTATAGACTAGTCTAAAGAAATGTCTATAGACAGTCTATAGACTCAGACTTTTTATAGACTAGTCTATAAAAAGTGTATGGCCATAAGTCTATAGACTGTCTATAGACTAGTGTAAAGAAATGTCTATAGACAGTCTATAGACTTCATAGACAAATGTCTATAGACTGTCTATGGACTTTCTATAAAAATTATTGTAAGGGTAGACTCAGGTAGCTTCCTTAAAGCCGCTGGGTTCAGTGATAGAAAGGGCAAAGTAAACATGCCCGTAACAGATCTTTGCAAATACCGGTCGAAGATTTGATAGCACAAAAGTAGGTAGCCAGAAACAACTGTTGCCTTTAAAAACAACGCTCCTATTAGTAACTCAAAATGTTTGATACTGGAAAGCTTTTCTCTGTAGAAAAAAGATAACACTTTAGGCAAAATTATAGAAACAGTGACGCTACCAAGATTTTCGTTTCGAAGGTGACGCTCATAGCGTTAATCCATACATCTATTCATTCCATGTGCGCGCAGACGGTCCCTTAGTTTTGCTAACTTGCAAGATGTCAGCGCATGCCCTAGTGTTCTTAGGTGGGCATTGCTCGAAAAACAGAGTAGAAGTTACCGGCATTGAGAAGGGACAAAAGACGTACTGGAAAGACACGGATTCGTAGAAATGTGTACTGTGGTTGCGCAAAGGTCGCGTGACTGTACTGTCTCTTTTCATCATTCTGTACAGACATATTGTAAATGACAATGGGCAATAAAGAGAACACGAAACTATCAGAGTACGAAATGATGGATTACAGCTGTCCCAATACAATTTTACACAAAAGTCACACGAGGAGGAATTGGTAAAAATACAAATGAAAACAGTATGTCATTTGTGGTCGAACATGGTTGAGTACCACATTTGACAACATTATTAAACAAGTAGCGTAGAATATTGCTCGGAATTTCGCACATGCCTTTAGGTTGTCGACAATCACTTCATTTGGTGGGGTGTCCGGGTGGATCGAGACTAGGAGATTAACGTATCCTCCGTCTGCTCTGTCGATTTCAAGTCCATTCTTGTTGCCCAGGAGACAAAACAAGGCCAGCGCTAGCAGTAGACGATCGAACATGACAATGACTTCTTCTGTAACGGAAGTGACAAAACACAAGGAAACATTTTAACCATTGATTAACCAACAGTTTTCTCCGTTATCTCTAACCATCATATTCTGCACGCTTATCCCACATCTGCAATTTCATCTCTAACTACGGATGGGGCTAATGTAGCTCCAAACTCTTATTGCTTATAGGCAAGAATTCGTGCAAAATAGACATTAATTAGGCTACAAACGCAATCCAAAAATGTTTAAGCTCGACCAAACTGCAATGGTTGTAAATTCATAAATTTAACAAAAATTCACCACGTTAAATATTAAGATAATTTGTCAGGCGAGGAAATGGTGATGCGGAGATTCTGGCAGGAACTATTTATTGGGAGAATCTTTCTGCCCTCGACTAGAAAACAAACTTGGTGGTAGCCAGCTTGGCAAACACTATCAACACCGGTGCACTGAATGAATCAGCAATGCGCCAGGCTGCATTTGATTCACTCGAATCCAATGAACTAGAACTGCAAGAACCTTCGACTGTCGTCTTCTGTCTTCGCGCAGTGAAAAAAGGACGATTCAGCCGTAGAATAGAAAAAAAAGGCCTCACGGAGACCGTCTGTACCCCAAAAAGAGACCAGATATGGTATCGCTATCCATGAAAACTGATAAGCAGGCAGCGAAAAAAAATTTTGTGCTCTCCTGCTCTGAAGAACGATTACCAGCCAAGCGATGACTAGTGGGCATGTCTATGGCGAACTGCATCTCCTCGGGAGGCTGACCCGGTATTGCACTGCCCTAGGGATCGGCACACGTATGGGGAGTGGTTGAAGCCTGCTTCACTTCGTCGCGAGTTAGCCCTCACAGCACAATTTATGGAAAATTGTTTGTTCGTGTACTCGCAGACGAGATCCATTGGAACCTAGCCATAAACAGCTACGCGGTAACAATCAGTGGGCAATAGCATACGCGCACCAATGAAAAACAAGAATAGAGTTCGCGAAAATACTAATATGTAAATGTTCATTTACCGTTCCCTAGAACAACCAATATGTCTCAATACAGGATACACTTCTAAGTAGAACATAGCTACAAGATAATGCATGTGGAGACAGCGTATAATATATAGAAGGGAAAATTATTCGGCTTATTATAAAAAACAAATTAGAAAATTTGTGAACATGGCCACTTTCTAATCAGCAATCGCATGGCTAATTAACGACACAAACACGAAAATTACTTAAACAGTGGGAAGAGAGAGGGGGAGAAGTTTAAGATACAGCAACAGGAAACAATAAACAAAACAATGACAGCAACTTACAAAAAATAAAAGTGAACAATATGCGTTTTTAAAGAGTTGTTTATTCGAACCATTTAATGTTGGCTGTGCCAGAAAGGAACGTATAGCTGTATGCGTTCACTGGTTTTCTTAGGCGGAATTCGGGGCGGGCTACGACAGAGCAACTTGAGGCAGATTAGAATGTCATGCTGGACTTTTGAGCCGAAATGGACGATTAGTGCCTTCAGGTCTAGAAGAAGTGCAGCCAGTTTTAGAACAACTTACTGCGCCGCCGCTTGTAAAGCGATGACGGTATGAGCTAAGACGCATTTTACGAAGTCGCCGTAGAATCTGGAGGCGCTATTCGAGGCAACAGAGGTGAACTCATGATAAGCGAATTGGAATGTTTTGTGCAGCTTCATTAAATCTGTTGGAGAAACACCTTTTCGCGACATTCTCCGAACAAATTTCCTCGAGCACGGCTTCCCATCAAAGCCATCAAAGTGCCTTAAAATGTATATGTCATTGGTATACCGGAAAAATGCGAATGCGAAGGAATTCTTTATTACTACTGCGTTCAGGGACTTCTTTCTAGCCTCTACATGCAACACATCACTACAAGCGAAGTTCCAGCAACCCTCTTCTTTTGCAGCTGTTTGAGCAGACGGATCAGCCTTTTGCCTTCAGCTGAGGAGAAACTCCTCACGTGTTTGTTGGCGCGAACTCTATTAAGGTGCCTGAGTCAACAACTTGAAAGGCACTTTTCGGTTGGCGAGTGAGTCAAGGTCCAGAACATCATGCCCGGTATAAAATGGCTCTCGGTAGTGTGCTCGCACATACATGCCCAGTTTTTACGATCTCAATGTCACAACTACTCGAGCTGTGTTTCAGTGAATTAGCCAAAGAAACGTATCATGCATGGGCTACAGGAAGGCGACACTGCGGCGCATCAATCACCATTCCTGACACCACAGCCGCAGTCTCATGTAAACCAACCTCCTGTTATACATTCCATGGCTCCAGACCGCCAGGCTAAGCGCCATAGCCTGAACGCCGCTTCTGAATTCGCAAAATGAAGACCCGTGACCTCGATGTCTCCCATTCCAAAAGCAGTAAGCAAAAAAAATAATTGTTCAGGGTTGTTGCATAGCGCGACATAACCCCGAGCTTTCGCTCCCCGAGCTTTCGCACTAGCACTCTCCCCTATGGCGGTTCGTCTTTTCCACAACGTAACTTTAATCATTTAACTAGCGGCGATGGCCCACCACTAATGCAACCAATAACTCCTCCACGGGGCGGCCCGCGGACATGCCTTAATGGGACCTTCGCGAGCTGTGCTCATCCGGCGCACGGACAACTTATCTGATCCGTTGTGCCGAAATTCGTCTAGTGCGCAAGCTCCGTTAACTTTCTTAGAAAATTTCTTATTACTGTTTCAAATTCTCCTCACATCAGACGCAGTGCATGCATGCTCTGAGCTTTCTCCATTTCGTAGAGAAATGAAGTAGGCAATGTTACTGAAAAAACCTGTTTTAGTCTCGTTCACCACGAATCTAGACGTACAAGCCACAGCGTCGATTCTGTGGACCAGAGTATCGAACCGAAGCTTCTTTTGTCGCGGTTTTCAATTTGTTTCATCGAAAACCATGGCGTTTTTGTTCAGCTCCTGAGCGCGTTAAAATACTGTACAAACTAGTTCAAATTGACTGATTTAATTCGCCAAACCAAACAATATTTGCCGGAAAACAGTACAATTTTTTTATATCAAGACTGAGCGCTACTCATAGGCTATACTGCAAGTTTGCACTTGATAATTTTTCAGGCCACACCTAGTAAGAGAACACTTATTCACGTCCAACACCAATGCTGGATCCATGTGAAGCGAAATTTATTGCCTAATGTAGATAATGAGAGAGAAGAGCATATTAAGGAAACACTGAAGATTGTCCAACCTGGTACTATTCTCATGTGGAAAAGGAAGCGGAGAAAAATAGGAGACTGAGGTGTAATGATGAGGAGAGGCAGTGGCAAGCGAAACACCTGTTCACGGGCGGTGGCGGCGGCGGCGCCGCCGCCTTTTTCCTATGCTTAGCCATAAAATTTTCAGTCTCTACTTCGTGGTGATATGCGTACCTTTTTCGAAGTCTTTGCCTTTTATATTAGTCTGGTAGAATGTAATTATTATGCACTTGTTTGCAAAATTAATACGGTAGGCTTCTGCTCATTACTTGTTCATACCTGCTGTATGCAGTGCAACCCAATTTTTCTTTTGTAAACTCATTTCTCACGAACACTTTAAGCTCGCAACAACTTACCTCGAAGAACGTGCCCTTGGACATATTCTAGACGCTGAATACTGATCATGAATTTTCCTTTTCTTGCCTTTCTATACTGCACATTAAGCTTGAGCCCAACCCTTTCACGACGCCGTCTAAGTTCCTGAATAATTTTGCACTTTTCATCACCAGTATAGTTCAGCCTAGTAATGTCATCTGCGAAGCAAGGTGTCTGAGATATTGCGCCTTCATTTTCACTCCTTATCATTACACGTATAGTAGATTCGACACTTGTTCCCAGCGTACTGTGAATAGCATTAGATATTCCGGATGATATCTGAGCCAAATATACGTTTACTGAGGCATCGTACTAGTAATGTGAGTGGGTCAAGGAAATGGTGTTCAATTAAATTAGGCCAGCCCTGGAGACTGTAATGGAACCGGTGAATATACGTGGACTTACAACACTCCACAACATGTGTCCCTAGGCTACGGTTTTAAACTTAAATATCAATTTAAATTTATTTTTGCATCAATACAAAATGGAATGCATGAAGTCGTGAAGGCCGAACGGGGTCTGTACACTTTTTGAGAAGCATGGCATACTTCCTCAGGCATGATAGCGCAAAATAATAAAAATTGACGTGTGATTTTCACTCAGCACACGAGTAAGTTTTCTGAATTAACTAACTCATTCAAAGTAGAGCGCGGAGGACTAATAAAGGGGAGAGGCAGTAGCATGCGAAAAGGCCGTAGCATCATAGGCAACAGCAGGAGCCTATTTTCATGTGCACTGCAGCATAAAGGCCTCTCCGTGGGATCTCCAGTTACCGCTGCCTTGCCCTAGCTTATGCCAACTTCCGCGAGCAATAATTCTAATTTCATCACCTCACCCAGTTTTTTTTTGTCTTCCTCAGCTGCGCTTCCCGTCCGCTGGAACCCACTGATCAACTCTAATGGTCCACCATTTGTCTATCCTGCGCTTTACATGGGTGCCAGATCTATTCTTTCCTCTTATTGTCAACAAGAATATCCGCTATGCCCGTTTCATCCCTGATCCACACCGCTCTCTTCCTGTCTCTTGATATTACGGCTCACTTTTTTTCCAACTCTTCGCGCGGTACTTAAGTTGTTCTTTATGTTGCTTATTAACCTCTAAGTTACTGCACCATATTGTTACGGAAGGATGAAAGAAGAGAGAGGACGAAGAAGATCGGAGACGCTGGCTGCTGCGTGTTGTTGGTGTTCAGCCATTATAGCTACTCTGACTCAGCCTGCACATATATTGTAAATATAGTGTTTCTATACTCGCAACATCTCCGTAGCATATTGGTGGAGGTGGTGGGAACTACGACTGGAAACGGAGCTCCGCAGATGACGCCGCATCACCGTCCGCACCATGAATGACGGTGAGCACGTGGAATCAACGTCGCATCCACCTCCAGTGTCACCGTCCCCAGCTACATCACTATCAACTTTGGTTGTGGTTACGCAACTCAAGTATCGTAGAACTTTCTGCGGGACCAACGCTAATGCTAGCTAACGTGTTTTTCTACCTAAGAGGCATGACAAACGTTTTGTACAAAAACCACGAAGAGGAGCGAACCAGCTGAGACCAACGCAAACCGAAGTTCACAGAGTTGTTTGGCAAACCAGTCGGCCGTAACATTGCTGCAAAGCAGCAACTGGCCTTCAGTGCCCAATCTCCCACGGAGCCCTGCGTCTCGTACATCCTGGACGTGCTGGCAGTTTGTCGTACAGCCGATTACGACATGACAGAAACTGAAAAGGTTAGGAACGTGCTTAAGGGTACTGCCGAGGACGCTTTTAATCTGCTCATCTGCAAAAGCTGCTCTACAGTTGATGCTATCATTAAAGAGTGCCGACAATTCAAACAGGCCAGAAGCCGACGTGTCTTGCACCCATTCGCCAGACATTCCAATACTGCGGCAACGTCGACGTGTGGAGGTCCACCCGCCCAGCAGCATGCATTGCCATCAGAAGGCGTGGTGCGAATCGGTTGCGGTGAACTCGATGCGAGGCGCCCGGAGCTTTCCATTCGTGTTGCCTTGATGCTACCCGTCTTTCCGTTTGCTCTCGTACAAGCCATCGTTCGCCAGGAACTTGAAAACAATGGTTTACATTCTATATGTGCTGTTGCCACTGCCAGAGCTAACGAGCGCCCTTCTATTATTTTCGCTCCATCCCGACGCTTCTCTCCTCGTTATGGCAGTCCGGCTCAGTGGAGACATGTGGACGACCAGCCGATCTGCTTCGCATGTCGCCGCATTGATCATGTCGCCTGATAGTGTCTCCACTCGTGCCCCTCAACAACTCGCACGCCGACCAACTTGCGCCGTTTTGATGCAAATGCCCGCAATGTTTCGCCCACCGCCGAATCTAACATCGCCGACAACTCTGCTAAGAACACATGGTACAGTCGCTCACCATCGCTGTGCGGACACCATTCTCGTTCACCGCAAACACGTCGCCCATCTTCCCGTTCGCCGCAGCCATGTCGCCTTTCGTCCCCTATGGCGTTTGGCCATACCCTACCGGAAAACTAAGAAATGCGGCCCTCGGAGGTGGTGCTGCATTGCCTTCTACCACAGCAAATCCTCTGTCTGCGTCCACAAGGAAAAGTGTAATAGACATTAAAATAGACGGCCTACCTGTCCAAGCACTCGTCGACGCAGCAGCCCACGTATCTGTGATGAGTGTTTGCGTACATAGACGTTTAAAGAATGTCCTCGCCCTAGCATCCGCTCGAGTGCTTCGTGTGGCCGACAGCGGCGTGCTGGTTGTTCTCGGAATGTGTATTGTGCGTTTAGTTAAATCCGCCCGCCTTACTTCTGTTCTCTTTGCTGTGATCGACAACTGCAATCACGACGTTATCCTTGGATTGGACTTTTTATCCCATCTTTCTGCTCTCATCGACTGCACGACCAGTGTTCTTCAGTTGGAAATGTCTCAACTCGCCGATGCTCCGAGCACCACCCCACCGCACTTGTGCTCGCTTCACGATGTGCGTCTGTCAGCTGAGGCAGCTACTTACGTCACTTTGGCCACCAAGCCACAGGTTCCTGACGGTGAATGTGTGTTTCGCGCCATCATCGACGTGTTTTGAACCGGAATGCTGCTGTTCCGAATACGTTGGTCATGGTTACTAACGACGTCGTTCTGCCGCTTCTGAATTTCAGCCTGTGTCCTAGTGTGATTCCTGCCGGCATGTTCTAGGTCAGCGCTTTAGTGGTTCCGATTTTCAAATTGAGAGTCTGAATGCCGAGAGTAGCTTATTAGCACCAATTGCAGCTCACAGCTCTGGTTCCTTAACTGATGGCTTCGCGAAAATTATTGCACCTGACCTCACCTCTTCATAGGCCACTGACATGCCGCACCTGCTTAAATCGTCCAGTGACATCTTTGATTTCGGCGACAGGACTTTAAGCCAAACATCTGTTGTTCAGCACCGTATAAAGACTGGAGACACGAATCCTATTTGTGGGCGTCCATATCGGGTATCGCATGCTGAACGTCGAGTCATTCGATCAGAAGTGGACAAAATAATTCGCAAAGCTCTCAGCCGTCAGCCAGCCCTTGGGCTTTGGCTGTCGTCCTAGTGAAAAATAACGATGTTACCTGGCTTTTTGCGTCGATCATCGCCACCTAAAGAAGATCGCGCTTAAACACGTCTACCCATTAGCAGGCATCGATGACGTCTTGGACTGCTTAAGTAGAGCGAAATACTTCTTGTCCATTGATCTTCGATTTGGCTACTAGCAGATTTCAGTTCATGAATAGACCGCCATAAAAGGCGGTCTTCATCCCGCCAGATGGCCTATATCAGTTCAAAGTCATGCCCGTTGGCCTATGCAATGCTCCTGCGACATTTGAACGTATGATTGACGCTCTTCCGCGAGGCTACAAATACACCACATATCTTTGTTGCCTTGACGACGTTACTCTTTTTTCTCCCACGCTCGGCAGCCACGTTATCCGACTTGCTGCCATTCTTTCGGTCTTCCATGGTGCAGCGCTGGCGTAGAGGTAGAACACCCGCCTCGCGTGCAAGAGGTCCGTGGTTCGAATCCCGGTGCCGGCAATTTTCCACAGGACTAAAAAAAAATCCCCGTGTTGATAAAATTGCACAAACAGGCCTGGAGTGTGGCCTGATCCCGGTGACCAGAACCGGTAACGCACTCCCTCACCAGAGCAGGATTGGCCACCCTGGTGCAGTACTTGGCCACAACCTCCTATGAACACAACAATCAAACCCCGGCCCTCAGTCCCCAGCAGCTGCGAAGCAACTGACCACGGCGGCGGTCAGACCTGCGACGCAGCAGAGGGTGCTAAGAATCACTGGCTCCGTACAGGCCGCCATTGGAATATGAACCTTGCAACGTTTAACGCTTGAACGTTATCTAGTGAGGCGAGTCTAGCAGTGCTATTGCAGGAATTAGAGGGCAGTAAATGGGATATAATAGGGCTCAGTGAAGTTAGGAGGCCAAAAGAAGCATATACAGTGCTAAATAGCGGGCACGTCCTGTGCTACCGGGGCTTAGCGGATAGAATAGAACTAGGAGTTGGATTCCTGGTTAATAAGAATATAGCTGGTAACATACAGGAATTCTATAGCATTAACGAGATGGTGGCAGGTCTTGTGAAACTTAACAAGAGGTACGAAATGAAGATTGTACAGGTCTACGCCCCTACATCCAGTCATGATGACCAGGAAGTCGAAAGCTTCTATGAAGACGTGGAATCGGCGGTGGGTAGAGTGAAAACTAAGTACACCATACTAATGGGCGACTTTAATGCCAAGGTAGGCAAGAAGCAGGCTGGAGACAAGGCAGTGGGGGAATATGGCATAGGCACTAGGAACAGCAGGGGAGAGTTATTAGTAGAGTTTGCGGAACAGAATAATATGAGGATAATGAATACCTTCTTCCGCAAGCGGGAAAGCCGAAAGTGGACGTGGAGGAGCCCGAACGCCGAGACTAGAAATGAAATAGACCTCATACTCTGCGCTAACCCTGGCATCATACAAGATGTGGACGTGCTCGGCAAGGTGCGCTGCAGTGACCACAGGATGGTAAGAACTCGAATTAGCCTAGACCTGAGGAGGGAACGGAAGAAACTGGTACATAAGAAGCCGATCAATGAGTTAGCGGTAAGAGGGAAAATAGAGGAATTCCAGATCAAGCTACAGAACAGGTATTCAGCTTTAACTCAGGAAGAGGACCTTAGTGTTGAAGCAATGAACGACAATATTGTGGGCATCATTAAGGAGAGTGCAAGGGAAGTCGGTGGTAACTCCGTTAGGCAGGATACCAGCAAACTATCCCAGGAGACGAAAGATCTGATCAAGAAACGCCAATGTATGAAGGCATCTAACCCTACAGCTAGAATAGAACTGGCAGAACTTTCGAAGTTAATCAACAAGCGTAAAACAGCTGACATAAGGAAGTATAATATGGATGGAATTGAACAGGCTCTCAGGAACGGAGGAAGCCTAAAAACAGTGAAGAAGAAACTAGGAATTGGCAAGAATCAGATGTATGCGTTAAGAGACAAAACCGGCAATATCATTACTAATATGGATGAGATAGTTCAAGTGGCTGAGGAGTTCTATAGAGATTTATACAGTACCAGTGGCACCCACGACGATAATGGAAGAGAAAATAGTCTAGAGGAATTCGAAATCCCGAAGGTAACGCCGGAAGAAGTAAAGAAAGCCTTAGGAGATATGCAAAGGGGGAAGGCAGCTGGGGAGGATCAGGTAACAGCAGATTTGTTGAAGGATGGTGGACAGATTGTTCTAGAGAAACTGGCCACCCTGTATACACAATGCCTCATGACCTCGAGCGTACCGGAATCTTGGAAGAACGCTAACATAATCCTAATCCATAAGAAAGGGGACGCCAAAGACTTGAAAAATTATAGACCGATCAGCTTACTGTCTGTTGCCTACAAAGTATTTACTAAGGTAATTGCAAATAGAATCAGGAACACCTTAGACTTCTGTCAACCAAAGGACCAGGCAGGATTCCGTAAAGGCTACTCAACAATAGACCATATTCACACTATCAATCAAGTGATAGAGAAATGTGCAGAATATAAGCAACCGTTATATATAGCTTTCATTGATTACGAGAAAGCGTTTGATTCAGTCGAAACCTCAGCAGTCATGGAGGCATTACGGAATCAGGGTGTAGATGAGCCATATGTAAAATACTGGAAGATATCTATAGCGGCTCCACAGCCACCGTAGTCCTCCATAAAGCAAGCAACAAAATCCCAATAAGGAAAGGCGTCAGGCAGGGAGATACGATATCTCCAATGCTATTCACAGCGTGTTTACAGGAGGTATTCAGAGACCTGGCTTGGGAAGAATTGGGGATAAAAGGTAATGGAGAATACCTTAGTAACTTGCGATTCGCTGATGATATTGCCTTGCTTAGTAACTCAGGGGACCAATTGCAATGCATGCTCACTGACCTGGAGATGCAAAGCAGAAGAGTCGGTCTAAAAATTAATATGCAGAAAACTAAAGTAATGCTTAACAGTCTCGGGAGAGAACCGCAATTTACAATAGGCAGCGAGGCACTGGAATTCGTAAGGGAATACATCTACTTAGGGCAGGTAGTGACGGCGGATCCGGATCATGAGACGGAAATAATCAGAAGAATAAGAATGGGCTGGAGTGCGTTTGGCAGGCATTCCCAAATCATGAACAGCAGGTTGCCGTTATCCCTCAAGAGAAAAGTATATAATAGCTGTGTCTTACCAGTACACCTACGGGGCAGAAACCTGGAGGGTTACGAAAAGGGTTCTGCTCAAATTGAGGACGACACAACGAGCTATGGAAAGAAGAATGATAGGTGTAACGTTAAGGGATAAGAAAAGAGCTGATTGGGTGAGGGAACAAACGCGAGTTAATGACATCTTAGTTGAAATCAAGAAAAAGAAATCGGCATGGGCAGGACATGTAATGAGGAGGGAAGATAACCGATGGTCATTAAGGGTTACGGACTGGATCCCAAGGGAAGGGAAGCGTAGCAGGGGGCGGCAGAAAGTTAGGTGGGCGGATGAGATTAAGAAGTTTGCAGGGACGGCATGGCCACAATTAGTACATGACCGGGGTTGTTGGAGAAGTATGGGAGAGGCATTTGCCCTGCAGTGGGCGCAACCAGGCTGATGATGATGATGATGATTTCGGTCTTCCAAAAAGTTGGCCTTCAAATGAACTCCATGAAGTGTCACTTCGGGCTCCGTCAGACTGCCGTGTTCGGACACCTCGTTGAGGATTCCGGTTTCCAACCACATCCGGAAAAATTTCGCGCCGTACGCAGTTTCCCTGCGCCAAATTCTGCGTCTGACGTGCGCTGCTTCGTCGGCCTGTGGTCTTACTTGCGCCGTTTCGTCAAAACTTCGCCGACGTTACTCGGCATTTGACAGATCTTCTAAAGAAAAACACGCCATTGTCAAGGGCCCCGGAGTAGGCTCACGCGTTCGCCGCCCTCATATGGTTTCTGACCACCCCTCCCATACTCGCCCACTCTGATCCATCTGCACCGACGAAAGTCCACACTGAAGCAAGTGGCCATGACAGCTGCGTTGTTCGAACCCAACAGCAGGATGCTACCGAGTGCTTAAAAGCTTACGCCAGTCGCCTGGTGTCACCTGCCGTGAGAAATTACTCCATCGCCGAGCGGAAGCGCTTGGTTTTAGTTTGGCCTGTGGCCAAGATCGGGTCATATTTGTATGCCCGCCCGTTTTCGATTGTCAAAGACCAAATACGAACTGTGCTGGTTGTCTTCCCTTCGGGACCCGACTGGACAGCTTGGTCGCTGGGTTTCGTTGTTCCAGGAATCTTCATTTAGTGTCAGTTACAAGACTGGACGCCTCCACAAGAACGCTGCCTGCTTCTCGCGTCACCCCGTGGATCCTCGCGATCACGTTGCGTATGATCCGGTGACCTGCGTGATGGTTTCGACTTACATGACCGACAGGCGCGCTGAAGAACAACGCGACGCATCCTTACAGTCCATCATCGCTGTAGTGCAATCTGGCTACATCGAGGGCAGGTGCCGCATGCTCGTGTTGCATGACTGCCTCCTCTACCGCCGCAATAGCAACCCTGACGACCCTGAGGTGCTCCTTGTCTTACCTGGTCATATGCGATCTGTCGTTCACGAACAACTTCACAATGCACCGACGGTGGGACACCTTGGAGTTTTGCGTGCATACGACCGCGTACTACCCCGGTTCTTCTGGCCGGGTCTCTACCGCTCTGTGCACGGTTTTGTCGCTACTTGCGAATTGTGGCAGCGCCGGAGGAAACCTCCCTTTTCGCCGCTCGGACGACTCCATCTTAATGAAGTTCCCTTTGAACCATTTTTTTCGCGTAGGACATGACCTGCATGGCACTTTTCCGAGTGAATCGCCGTCGCTACCGATTACGCGACACGCTATGCGATAACAAAGGCGTTGCCGACTAGTTGCGCAACAGACGTCACCAATTTTCTTCACCGCGATGCATCTCGACAGTCACTTACAGACCGCTAGCGTTCGTTCCTACATCGAGTTGTCCACCACCTCCTCTGCTCTAATGCCACCGAGCATAAGCTGTCCATCGCCTACCACACACAAGGGAACGATATTACGGAACGTCTCAACCGAAGAATCACAGTTATGCTGCAGCTGTAAGTTTCCAACGATCACCGCGACTGGGACGCCACACTAACTTACGTGACATTCGCGCATAACTCGTCTCGACATGAAACCGCAGAATAGTTGTGACCGCCCATTACCGTTTCACACTATCCTGCCTTCTCTGCCGATTGTTTTCCGTGAGTACGCTCGTGAAGTCATAGATCGCACTCACATGGCACGTCAAGCCGCCCGATCTCGTCTATTAGCCTCGCAGCACATACAAAATGAGGGTTACGAGCAATGCCATCGGGATCTTAAGTTCGCGCCAGGTGCTTGGGTGCTCCTCTGGTCAACATGACCTCGGGTTGGCCTCTCCCAGACGCTTCTCTCTCGCTACGCAGGGCCTTATGAAGTTCTACGCAAAATTAACAACGTAAATTAGGATATTTCGCCGCTACCGTTTGAGGTATCCTCAAGTCAGACGCGTGTTGACGTCGTGCACGTTTCGCTGCTCAAGCGATACTTCGCTCGCAATTCTTCGCCTACCATGCCCCGAGAAGGCGCTTCGCCACGCGGAAGTACTGTAAATGAAGGAGGAAAGGGGATCGAGGAAGAATATCGGAGACGCTCGCTACTGCGTGTTGTTGGCGGTCAGCCATCTTATCTACTCTGAGTCAGCCTTTAAATATAGTGTATATATATTCTCTCTGTGCTCGCAACATCCCCGCAACAATATGTTTGCACCTTTAGAATGCAATGAGTTTACACTTTTCTTTTCAACAACAGTGCTGAGCTTCCAGACTAGATTTGGTAAGCCTACCGTATGCACTCGAAGCTGTTTCTATTTCTCTGTAATGCTCTTCCCGCGATCCGGGTCCCCTGTGAGTAAGTGAGTTTGATAAACGTACTGCTACACAGACTACGAGGCTGACTGGCGATCCTGAACTCTTCTTCCCTCGCGAGGCTATCGGGCATTATCTGTGTCTTCTGCATATTGATTTTCAACCAATTTTTACTTTTTCGCCTAAGGTCTTGAATCATTTGTGGGAGTTCGTACCCAGTGTTGCTGGACAGGAGAGTGTCATTTGCAAACTGAAGGCTGCTGAGATAAGCGCTGTTCATCCTCCCTCCGAAGCCTTCCCGGTGTAAAAGCTTGATCATTTCTAAGCATACGGTGAATAGTATTCGACAGATTGTGTCTGCTTAACTGGCTCCTTTTGTAGGTAATGTTCTACTTGTGGAGAACTAAGGCGACTGTGGAATCTTTGTAGTTATTTCCCAAGCAATTTACGAAGCCTCCGGCACTCTTTGAATATCCGCCTGTTTAACTCAATATTATAAGATATCTTTGATGGTTTGCTTCAATTAGATATCGGGTTGGCGTCCTGGTAACACTTCATCTCTGAACAGCCCCTTGTTAACTGACACTCACGGGCAGATCAATATCTTTCATTCACAGTAAGGCTGGGGCAAGCAACAAGAATGTGTGCTGCACTGTCTCAAATATTTTGTACGCATCGCAGTTGCGATGCAATGGCAATATCCTCGCGGCAACACACACCTGGGGCCCCTTCACGCAAAACTATTCCAATATGTTTTTATTCCTATCTCCTGAAGTCAAATTTGCATAGCCACCGACGCAAGCACCGGGCGGTCACTCGCACCGTAGTCTCAACAGACCACTCAAACGCTCTCCATCTTCATAGGAGGAAACTTTTGTTTGCTTGAAAAACGAATAACATTGTCTACACTGAGCGGCTTTTCTTATCTAATTGGCCGACAAGAGGCGAGGATCACGGTCAAGCGGAGAGCGATTTGATAGGGCCGAGCCACTGCACTGAAAGTCAATAACCGAATGGAGAAGGCGGTGCCAGCGTGTGCGATTGGTCCGCTTTCCTTTACTTAGCTTGCGGTGGCTAGTCGAAAATCGCGGCGGAATCCAACGGGAGCTTAATGACACTAAGACGGATCCTCAGCAAAGAAGAGTTGGCAGAACGAGGTCGTAAACGTGCCGAAATTGCTCAGAAACGTTACACGGCCACGCAAGCAGTATTATTATACGCAAATAAACCCATGCTCCCCAGCAGGTGTGAGTAGCCAGTGCCTGAGCGATCGGCGGCAGCCATCTTTTATTCCTTCTTGAACGGGGCAGCCTGCGGCTTTTGAGAATAAAATTCACTTTTGTTCGCCGTAATAATGCATCTTTAACGCGTACAGGTCACTTTGACAAAGTGATTTTTTGCGGCTTTGTGACGCCGCGTGACAGACATAAGTCCGTGGAGCCCGGAAACTTTAGACCAATAGCCGTGGGCTAATGGCGAAAAGGCGTCGAATCAGGAATATTTATTTTTCTTTTTTCAGTCAAATCATGCATAGTCCGTGTGTACACGTTATATCAGATGGGGAGCTCTCGCGGTTTTCGTGACGTCGCGTGACAGGCAGGTGAAGTGGGGGTGGTCAGAAAAGTCTTTCATCAATCGCAGAGGGCTGATTGCAGAATTGGAATAGCAAACTTTGGTATAGTCTTACGGTATAGCTCCCCTAGTCTGCTCACTGGCGCAACATGCTGAAAACCGTGCTAAATGCATTGTGGCTTTAAAAATCATCAGAAAATGCTATGCGTTTACAAATGACGGAGTATAGTTGAACCACCAATGCAAGCATTGCAATGAAGAAAAGCTCCAGGAAAGGTGGCCAAGCTGAAGCGAAAACCGTTTTATCCTTGCGGTCTCGCTGCGGAATGAAAACAAAATTATCTTTCTGATCATTTCTAGTTCGAGCAAAACTAGCGGGTTTCAGCGGTTTCCAGTTTTCGGTTTCCGTTTCTATGGCTTGCTGTTAACTGTGAAACGAACGATACCGCATCATCCACCCTATTGCCTTGCAGTGGATACATCAATATCTACTAAAGGAAATGGGTTTCTAACGCCAACCATTGCTCAAACGCTCAGCTTTATATCAGAATCACAAGCTACTCAGCGAAACAGGTGACAGAGAGCGCGTGGTCCATGAACTACTTTTACAGTCATCCTGAGCTCGCACGCACGGTTATAGTGCGCGATGGTGGTGGCAAAGGAACGTTGTCGCGTGCGCGCACATTGTTTTCGGATTCATGCGAACAGTGTAGATTTAAAGTTATTTGCAGAGAGACCAATAAAGTCCCAAATTGTTTTCCTATCTAGTAGTGATATAGCTTTCCTCTTCTATTTGTGGGACAGGTATGCTATAGGCTCAGATGCTTTGGATTCGTTCATATGTGACCCAAAGGGGATATTCAGTGTTTAGGCGTGCACAGAAGGACGTACCTAACCAAAGCACACAGAAGTACGCGAAGAAGTTTTTCTCATTGCAAACATCAACATTAAATGAAATCAGTGCCCATTCTTTAATGCCACTCTAATGTTACAAATGCAAATCATGCGC
This sequence comes from Dermacentor variabilis, assembly GCF_050947875.1. Classification (NCBI taxonomy): domain Eukaryota; kingdom Metazoa; phylum Arthropoda; class Arachnida; order Ixodida; family Ixodidae; genus Dermacentor; species Dermacentor variabilis. The sequence goes on along the minus strand of NC_134576.1, from coordinate 58,723,576 downwards.
ACTTTGCTGCCATTCTTATGCAAATAATCATCATCATCACCATCCTGTTTTTCAATATCATCAGCCTCTTCATGTCAACTGCAGGACGGAAGCCTCCCCAGCGATCACCAATTATTATACAATTGCTGAGACAGTATTTTATGCCTCTAATGTTCCCAGCATCATGAAGCCGCGTAGTTCATGCCCTTCCGTACTTAACTTTTTAATTATAGGCACTCATTCTGCGACTCTGTAATAGACCACCGCTTAACCGTCCTACAATTTCGTTATACTAGTGTCAAGCAGAATATTGGCTACCGTCTTTGCTCCGTAATATATGCCGCTGTGTTTACAGCCCTTAACGTTACCCATAGCACTTTTCGTTCCATTGCTCGTTGCCCCGAGCTTAACAAATCAAACATCTTTGCTAATCTCAAAGTTTCAGCCCGAAATCAGAGTGACAGTAAATACAAGGATATTCTACTTGTCTTTTCGAGGATAGCGTTGGACTGCCAGACAGGGTACTGTCTGCCGTATGCAGTCCAACCATGTTTATGCTCGTGTAAGTTTATTTGTAGTCACCAGGGTCTGCCATGTTTTATTGGCCTAGATAACTATACTCTTACACAAATGTTACACGATGAGTGCCAATAAAGAATTCTCGTTTTTTCGCCAGGCCATTTAACATTACCTATATTTTCTGCATAATAACCTTCTGACGTACCTTTAAACATTTTCTGCTAATTTACTTTATCCGCCCATGCTTGGAGGAAGTCCCGCTTCTATTTTTATAAACCATGACGTCACATTGTGGCTATGTGTGAATTCACCTTACGTTGCCACACTGTTTGTTTTTGCGGTTTTGTTCTGCAGGAAGCATGCGACACATCAAGCATGTGTGACGAGCGGCAGTGCCACCTGCGTTTGTGCTGGTGTTACCCGCCGTGCAGCCTTTTAGCACACGGCGTACATTTCCATGCATTCGCCCATGTTTAACCACGTCCGATGTCACGGGCGGTCTAACGAAAACCTGGATTGTTCTGTGCATGCTGTAAAAAGTCCTTCAGGAGACACAACGTGGAGGAAGAACGAGTCGGCTCCGTTTTCGAAGCGCAAGTGGAAAGGCGAAAGCCACCAGTCTAACATTCTGAAAGAGTACGCGCCTGCAACGGATGAGAGACAACGCGAACGTAGGTGCCGTCGCGAAAACAGTTTAGAAACATCAGAACTCTAAAGAACATGGACATCTCTCGGCCACGTTGATGCATCTTCTTGTAAGCGAAACCGATCTCGATGCGCCCGTGCGAGGACAAAATATTGCACAGCTCTCGCACCTAACGTCTAATTCTGCACTCCTTGGGAGCGTTGCATGTAGACGCGGTGGTTGGGGACGTGCATCGTTAATATGTATTTGATGTAAAGAAATTCCGTGGTGACGAAAGGGTCCAGAACTGGCAGAGTTCATACACTGACGACCAAGTTGTGCAATTGCTGCTAGTGGTTGGCTGCGTGGTTTTCTATGGTATCGGCGTAAACTTTCTGTGTTGTTTGTGCCACCTGTCTTTGCCAAAAACTTTTGTCTCTTTACGCCTCGGAACATTTAGGTGTGGGTGCGGGGTACAAAGACGGAGCTCAGATACACACACACCACACAACGTCCATTGCGACTCCTGATGAATGAAGCCGTAAAATAAAACAAATACGAGTCCCGTACAAAAAGAAGAACAGACGTACACCACCTGTTTGTTGTCAGATACTAATACATTGTTTTTTCTTAGTTGCACCGAATAGGCTAAAAGCGCCTGTGGTATAGAGCACAATTCTTACCTTTGAACTAATTACTTGATGAAGTGGGCATTAGCTCTACGTAAAATTAAAAGATCATTTGAATCAGTATCATAATTGCTGTTAAATACATAATTTGATTCTTTGCGTTACCGCAAACAATGCATTTTGCGAACTTTAACCAGCGAGTTCGCAAGGCTTATCTACTTGAAGCGAATGCCTTGGATGGCACCAGCTTCCAGGGAATAGTATTCTAAGTTTGGCACGTATATACAGGCGTCCCAGTACCTTTTTGGATTCAATGCAGACACGAGCTTTTTCCTAAAAACGTAAGCGGAACAAGAGCCCATGTTTACCGCAAGTTTGACGCCGTATATATCGAACGTGGTGCGAGTCTCAGAATTTGTTTCAAGCAGATATGCCTTGTAAACTAATTATTTACAAATCGTAGATTGCAATATCTGGTGTAAATTTTTAACAGAGCGTCTAATTTGTGGGATTTGGGTAATAATCAATTAGGGATTCGATTGCACGTCTGAAAGGTCCGCCTGAGAGTAATTTAATACAAGGGTTAGTATTGTGCTATCTACTGCAGGTGATTCTTTAAAAATTGTTTCAGCTAAACAGAGCGCCCAATGTAGCAGAAAACTAATATTAGCAGCCGTCCGATTTGCGTACGTAACAACGATGTTTACAATCTTGCTTAAGGGACCTTGAAATCTCATACACGATTTTTATAAATGCAATGATTCGTTAGGCCTTCTGCCCATTCCGCAAGAAATTTAGGCGCTCAGCAGAAAGCGTGTAAATTGTTACAATGTTCAAAAAGCGCGTCACTGTTGACTGCATGGGCGCCGCTCAACTGACATTCCAGCCGCCCCATCCCCATGCATCTACGTAGCAGGCACTCGCGACGTCAGTCAGGCGAGGTATCCGATTTGCTACCCACGTTACGGCTGTGGGAACGCGTGATAAACCACACTGCATTAAGCTTATTTTTAATAGCACGTGTGGGTTTACTTGCGTAAAATAAACACTTTTTTGTGGCCGTGTAACGTTTTAAAGCACTTTCGGCACGTTTACGACCTCGCCCTGCCAACTCTTCTTCGCTTAGGATTCGTTTTAGCGGCATCATTAACCTCCCGTTGCATGCCGCTACGATTTGAGACCAGTCAGCTCAACCCAAGTAAGCGAAAGCGGACCAATCGCGGACGCCTGCACAACCCACTTTATCCGGTTATCGATCGGCCCAGCCCCATCGAATTGCACTCCACTTTACCGTGCTCATCGCCTCTTGTCAGCCAATTAGGTAAGAAAAGCCCCTCATTGTAGGCAATGGTATTCGTTTTAAAGAAAACAAAAGTGACCTCCTATAAACGAGGGGGAGCGTTTGATTGGTCTGTTCGCACAACCCTGCGGGTCACCGCCCGTTGGCGCTTATGGAAATTTGGCGTCAGGAGACTGGAATAAAAAGATATTGGAATTTTTTTACGTTATAGGGCCCTAGAATTCGAACTCGTGACCTCGTGCTTAACAGCTCAACACCACAGCCACTAAGAAAACACGGTGTGTTTAACTGGGACTGCCTCATTTTATTATTATTATTATTATTATTATTATTATTATTATTATTATTATTATTATTATTATTATTATTATTATTATTATTATTATTATTATTATTATTATTATTATTATTATTATTGTGCGTGCGTATGTGTGACAGAGGTGCGTCAATATGGCTAACTGGGCTTTGGCATGAACAAGACTGACAGTGCAAGCTGGCTTACCGTTTTCTCAGCTGATAAGGACGTCGAGGATGCTTGAGTGCAGGCCTCGGCTGGCGCAGAACACGCTCTTCCGCCTCTGCTGGACTTATGACTCTCAATGACGTCCAACCAGAGTAGGTAGTGGCCACCTTACTGAGACCGCAGCTCTGACGTGTCTTTGGATTATGCAACGAAATAATACATAAGTTGGCGGGTACCATCGTCGAGACTATAGAGTTGAGATCAACAAGCAAACAAGTTAAACGTATGAATATAAATAGCACGAACCTTAACTGTCAATTCCCAAGTACCGAACACAAGACATCAAGAGCCATGACGACCCGTGCGATAGAATGAAGGAAAGGCAACACCAGCTAGCGTGGCTACCAGCGTCGCCCTGCCGAAAAAGAAAGCATGGAGAGAAGGACTAAAAACGAACAAGAAGCAAGAAATTCAGTAGTACTCAGCTGAAACGAAGAACGTTGGCTGATTGAGGATCCTAGCTTCTTGTACGAGCTCGCAAAATCAGGATGCTGCCGATCGCGTGATGCTAGCGCAACGTTGATGGCCCATAATTCTCTCAAAAAATGGCACGCACCCACTGTGGGAGCTAAGCGAAGAAAATGATATTACGAGAAGAAAAGGAAAAGTAAAAGTGCGAAAACAATATCATAAATGAAGAAAGAAGTTTCAATTCACATAGTCAGCCTGGAAAAATTTTAGAAATGAAATAAGCATAAATATAAAAACGTCGGATGATGTATTAATGCCTAGTCGAAGGCGATGAAAGTAAATATTTACGTGGACGAGTTGTGAGCGAGAATGTGGTGTTTATACTAAGCAGTTTATTGAGAGGCGTTCGCTCTTGCGCCAACGTTTCATTGACGTCAGCTAGAGTTTTAGTCGACTTCTAACTTTTTGTAATCCGTTATCGCCATGACAAACATCATCATCGCCCTTAAGTGTTATACTCCTTTCACTTCCTCCTTTAATTTCCCTACCCATAATGTCCGCCCCTACGTTTTGTGTCGGGTTTATGTATTCTATGCGGAAAGAGTATTCCTGAATTATTCAGCGATTGGTGATCTTGGATTTACTCAAATATTTTAGGGCTCGTGATCCGTTTGCGAGCGGAATTGTCTTCCGAACAAATAAATTGGAAAATTTCTTTACTGCCCATGCGAGAAAGAGGCATTCTTTCTCAACAGGTGAGTAATTCTGTTGTGTATTACGTAGGCCTAAACAAAGAAACTTTCTATTGCTTCGACCGCTTGCTAACCTTACCTGACGCCTGCTTTCAGAGAAGGACCGATGAAGGAGGCAAGCCTACGCTGAAAATTCCCTTCGCCAGTCCTCACGCAAGGAACGGTTGCCACATACCTGTGTTAGAAGCACCTCATAAGCCTCATGCTAATACCTTTACTGAAAAAAGGAAGCTGTATGGTCACATAATTGTTAACTTGAATTGCTAATGTGGAGACGCGTGAACGCTTTCTTCCAAATTTGTTCGCTGAACGCGAGATAGCACCACAGTCGTCGGTAAGACTTGGATACGTTCTAGCAACACTAGCCGGCCAGCGCTGCGAGGCGCCCCTCGTGCCGAAAGTGTGAATGAAACGAACGCTGATGCCTTGAAGCCTGCTCGTGCTTAACCGCAGGCGGGCAACAGCGCGCATGCGCAAGCAAACATAACATGGGCCAGCAGTGAGGTGAAGCGCTCGTTCAGGGCCAGGGGCATCGTAATGACGCATGAGGGTAGCTTCGGCAGAGAAAGCACCAAGGAAGCTTTCACCGAGGACACCTTAGTAAGGAACCTTTCAGAATGACATAAGGTGGCCTCACGGCATTGAAGGCTTCCTTACTGAGGTAAGTATGATTTCATTTTTTGAGCCATAGGGCCGCTTTCTGAAATACTCCTAAACTTAGACAGTTTCCCTACCTTCCGCAAGGAATCTTCCTTCCTACCTTACGTTAGGTGCCCTCCGAAGGCCACCGCGAATTCTAAAAGCTATCTTTCGCCTTTCCTGCGCAAGAGGCACTTTACCCAAGGAAGTGTAACATTAGAGGTTTCGGGTTTCAAGATTACTTACACAAAATGTAAAAGATTTCGAATGAATGGCCAAAGTGCCGGCGCTGCTAAAATTGTATTTCTACTTCTTTACCAGGGCATCAATTCCATTTGTTTGGTTAATAACGTAAAAAAAGCTTAAACAGATTTATACGGCATGAAAGCCAACTCAGACTAGGCACTGTGGCAGCTTCTGAAAGTTTGCCTGATGAGGCGTCGCTTTCCTTTATTTTTTCGCCTGCGTTTTCTTTCGTGTTTGTGTGTGTGTAGATTTGCCATGCCAGGCAGAGCTTCTTTCACGAAGGAAGAAAAATGCCTGTTCATAGAACATGTGCACAGGTAGAGCAATGGGATTGAAAGCCAGAAAATAGACGCTGTGTCGCTGATCGCGAAGGCCAGAGCGTGGGAGTGGCTGTGCACATAATATAACATGCTGCAGGTGCACCGACGCGAAGTGAAACAGCTAAAAAACTGTGGGATAACCATAAACAAAAACTAAATAAAGTAAAGGCGCAGCAGATAAACCGCATGACCACAGGTAGGTTTACGTGTTTGTTTCTCATAAACGTTGGAAGTATTTTTTTCCTTGAAAGTTCCAAATATAGGTCGTAACGTATTTCGGGTGGCGGACCACCACCTGAACCACTAGACAACAAGCTTGCCCGAGTGTAGACGCTCATGCCACATGTGGCAGTTCGAGTGCCTAATCCATTTGGCAGCGACAGGCGGTCGCAGACACCAGCCAGCGAGTGCGTTAAAGACAGCATTGCCAGAATGAAGCTGATGAACGAAGCATGGTGTCATGGCAGTGACCACGATAAGTAGAACATAGTTTATGCGAATACTACAATCGTTTCTGTAGTCTTGCGGCCACCTGAGCGCGCCTCACCCCTCAAGATGTGGATTAATTGCTCGAGTGCTGCCCACGGGACATTTCATTGCGATAATAGCCCAAACACTTGCTGGTCTCGCTGTGCGACGTCACCGTTATAAAGAAGAAAAAATTGTGGTTGGGCCACTTGCCATGCGTAATATAATGTAATAGTGAATACCAGTGTAATTAGTTCTTGCGGCTACATTTCTGGCGAATATTTTCCGCTCTAGGAGCAGGTTTTGCGCAATGATATAATGACCGGATAGTGTAAAAAAGAGCCTATTCCTGTGCACATTACGAAGATATTTGAATATTTCCCCAACTGTCCCAATACCGCACTGCTGTGCTTCCAGGAACATGGGCAACCGTTTCCCCTTTTAATGCGCCACTAGTGCCACTACATGGTCAAAAACCATATGTCTGTTGTGAATGCAGGTATTCAAGGTACCATTGCAACAAAGCGACAGGAGCTTGTGTTGAAGTATTTTCTCTTGAGCATGTGCATAGTGTGCATCACTCAATATGTGCTTTGTGAAGCAGTACATAAAGGAGGTAGAGTGTAGTCGTGCAGTGCAATAATTGCTGCCATTCGTTGTTCTGGACATAGAGTGAAGTGGCATGAAGAACTTTCCTTCAGTGGTGAACCGTTTATTTGTTTTGTATGAAAACATTCTGAGACGTTCAGCAACGCTGTTACTTGCAGAGTTCGTGCGGAAGAGTCACCTTAGCTCGGCAGAAAATGGGTTTGCTGAGGCTACGACATAGCAGAGCTCGCCAGCATTTCCTCTCATTAGTGGAGGTCTGCCTTCAGGAATGGCAACCTCAAAGTCATCGTGCAGCCAAAATGCAGAAGAGGCTTTCATGGACCAACGTTCAGAAGCTGAGTCAGTAGTCCGCCGTCGCCAAGGTGGCCGTCTTGGTGCTGTCGACACTGCATTGTTGACGTAGCTGGAGGCTCGCCTTCCGGCTGCAGATGACGGCAGAAATCAAAGGTGTATTGAGGACAAGGCAAGGATAAAAATTATAGAAGGGGAACATGCCTCGAAAAGGCAGCAATATGCTGATGAACGGCGCAAACGGAGTACACTGCACAATATGAAGGTGGGCGTTTTAAAAGCTAAAGCGAGGGTCGAATACCTCATACAAGCAGTTCTAACAAAGCAGCTTGAACTCTTCATGCCAGGAGGCATAAGTGAACGTGACTTCGGGCCACAAGCCGTTTTCCTCAGTGGAGGCCGCAATAATAAAACGGGGCCACATGCCACATCAATTAATAAAGTCAGTTTCATTTATCGTAAAGAATCGGCACTGTCTGGTATGCGAACACTTCTCCTCTTTAATTACGCAGCATTGATCGCATATTTAGCTCTACACAGTGTTCGAATCACTGTCATCTTCACTTTGGACACTTGTGAAGCGACGCTGGACAAGGTGCCTTCGATATTGGGTACCCGGTGAGCCAGAGGCTGCATCTTCAGGCTCGGGCTCTTCTTCATTAGGGATGGGGTCCTGCAAATTGCAAGGAATGGTGTGCAGTGCTGCACATATAATGATAAGTGGAACCGTTTGATCTGTCAGCGTTTCCAACTTTGTCCTGAGGCATGCGGAATTGTCTCTTCCAAAGTCCAAAACCGCGCTCAGTGGAATTACTCGTTCTAATGTCACTCCTGTTGTGCCTGCCAGGACAATAGCAGAGTAATGACTTCGTGCTTATTTCACATTGCCAGAGCAAAATTCTTTCTTCCTATGCTTTCACTGCAGTTCTTTGAGGGCTCCTCAGTGATGTCATCAGACAAAGCGAACATGCGTAGCCTTGATCTCCAAGGAGGATGCCAGTTACCGCCTTCTGCTCATACATGACACTCTTCTGTTAGTGAAAATTCAACTGTCATGGACAGTGCCAGAACGGCTTGCCACGACTTCGGAAAACTGAAGCTTGGACAACAAGACCACATGCAAAAGGAAAAATAATAATTTCAGAGAGCGGCACGTGAGCTGACGTATTGCTTGTGCACCGATGCCATGTCCACACACTTCTCAACACCCCTGAGAATGGCTGTACTTCCTCTGCATTTATGACGATCGCCGGTGCCTGCTGAGCTGAACAAATCTTTTTAGGCATGGTTGCATAGCCGTGACCACGAATGTGCACGTCCTCTACATAAATATGTGGTCGACATATATAAATGTGTAGTGCGACAAGTGAACAACTTCGCTCGGCATATATACATTTGTAATGCGACAAGGTAACCGTGGTTTCACCTAACGACATTTCATTTTCCCTCTGTCTCTTTGTGTGCGTGTCTACATCCGTGTACGAGGTACAGTGTCACCACCTGCGTGCTTCATGTACGGAAGTGAAGAGAAACGTGAATTGTGTTGCATTCATCTCAAGCAGGTTACGAAAGAAAGTGCGACTCACCTGCACATTCATGGAGAATGCGCTGAATGTGAGAATGATCCTGTTTCGAAAGACTTCTGCGTCGTCTCCACCGGCCCTTTAATGGGTATATGAGTACAATCGATGCACCCAGTAACCCCAGGGAATCATCCGATCCCATACAACCTGGTCATGACTGAACGGGCTTCACTGGCGTTTGGCAGCCAAACGCACATGAAATACAGGCATATCAGCTGTGTCACCTTCCAAACACATCATCACATACAGGGTTGGGATACACACACAAGGTCGCCTACAACAGTTTCCGTGGCTCCCGCTCCTTAATAAACGCACTGCGATGAGAACCTTCAACAGAGTAAGTAGCGGCGCTCCTCTGTTGTCAGTGTAAGAAGGCAGTTGCAGCTTTGCCAGTACAGCTTTAACAGCTCGCTTGCAAAACGACACCGGACTAGGAAGTACGCTTTGTTGTAACATGCAAGTAAATTCTGCCTTTCAATCACATGCCGGACTGGAAGTCAAGGAGAGGGCTTGTACACAGTGCCGTAAAGAAGTCCATTTGTCCCCACGTCGAAGAAACCTTGCATAGCTTTCAAAGCTGTAGCATCTGGATAAATGTCACGAGGTCGCTATTCCCGCTACTCGCTTTTCACGGAATCACAATAAGAAGAAAAGGCAAAACGCGGTCCGCAGAACCAAACTGGACGTCCATACAGGGCGGCTGGTTACCGCGGCCTTGGCTGCGCATGTTACCCACCAAAACCGAGCGTACCACGTGCAACACCCTGAGGAGAAGCATGCGGTCAGGTAGAGGAGCAGGGTTACGAAGCAAGAAGGTACCATGCCGGTTCCCTAAACGCGGGAAGCACCAAGGAGGCCCTAACTTAGTGCTCCGTAATAAAGGATGTTTCAGAACTGACGCCAGGTCTCCATACAGCGTGTGAGACGCCCTTAGTAAGGAAAGGAGTGTTTCAGAATACGGGCCTTAGTCTCCCACTAGTATAGAATACTGGAGGGAGTATTTTGTCTCTTGCTGGAGTATTGCTTCTAATGCCTTTTCTGAGGCACCGGTGTGTAACACAAACTCCTTTCGCAGCTCTGATGGTAAAAGCACCGGCGGATGTGCTAAGCTTTTCTATAGCATTTCAAACGCTCTTTCATGACATTCACCCCACTTCAATCCTTGCCCTTTTTCGTGTAAACTCTATCATTGGTCCAGCTATTTCCGCATACTGTAGGATAAATTCTCTAAAATCATGCAAGCCATGAGAACGATTTCACTTGTTTTTTTTTGTCCTAGGCCTCCACATAGCTTATATATATTCCATCGGTTCCACTTCAGCTCTCCCTACCCCATCTGAATGCTGACATTGGTACAAAGCATGTGACAAGGAATACCAAAGTTTACTCAAAGCCACGCATAGACAATTCTATAAAAGGGACCTGTCATCGATGTTATCAACTAACCCTCGGCGCTTTTGGCGTGTCAAAAATTCCAAGCATAATCCTGACATTGACCTTACTGATCATGACGGGGCAGTCTTATCTGAGACTGTTTGTTCCCAAATACTGTATGAAACATTTTCTTCAGTGTTCATGCGTGAATGTTTAGAGCCGTTAGCCAGCATGACTCGCACAGATTCGTTTATGCCAGAAACAATAATTACTGATTCTGGAATTTATTCTCTCCTTACCATTCTTAAGATTTCATCTTCCGCTTACAATACTGGCTTAAATAAAACAGTTCTAAACAATATAGCCCCAAGCATCTTCCCAATACTGTCCGCCTTATTTTGACAATCGCTGTCAACAGGCGTTATTCCTCACGATTGGAAGGTGGCTAATTGTGCCATTCTTCAAATCTGGGGATCGTTCTTCACCGCTTAACTATCCACCAATTGCTTTTCCAAGTACCATTTCTAAATCAGTCGAACACGTTATACGCTCCCAGGTCATTAACTACCTTGAAGAACATAACCTGACATTTAAGCAAGAGCACGGTTTTCGCAGTGGCTATTAATGTGACATTGAGCTCGCTGGCTTTTTTCACGACATACATACATCAATATGTACCGGAATTCAAGTAGATGCCGTATTTATAGATTATTCAAAAGCATTCGACCATGTCTCTCATCGTCGACTTATTCACAAGTTTATACAGCTGAAAATTGACTACTGTCGTCACATGAATAAAAGACTTTCTTTCTAACAAGATGCAATTTACAACAGTTAACAATCACAACTCATCTCTAGTCCCCTTAACATCTGGTGTACCACAGGGAAGTGTGCTTGGCCCCTACTTCTTCTAATATATATTAATGATCTACCAGACGCCATCAAATCCAATATCAGACTATTTGCTGATGACTGCGTCATATGTCGTAATATTCACTCTACCTGTGATCATGATATTCTTCACTCTGACCTAAACGGAATAAACGTACGGTGTGCAACCTGGCTAATGCCTCTAAATCTTGCTTAAACTAAATTCATGTGTTTTTTGCTAATCAGGCACCCCGCACTTCACCATCTTACATCTTAAACGACAGCCTTGTTGAACAAGTTTCCAGCTACAAATACCTTGGCGTACAACTAACCTCTATCTTGATGTGGAATAATCACATTAACCACATCTTCGCATCTGAAAACGGTTTGCTTGGTTTCCTTAAACATAACCTAAAACATACTCCCGTACACTTACGCAAATTAGCAGAAACAACACTAATACGCCCTAAAATCAAGTAGGCGTCAGCCATATAGTATCCCCATCAGACATATTTAATAACTTACTTAGAAGCCTTGCAAAACCGTGCTGTACGCTTCAGCTTATCAGATTATTAACGATAAACCAGTCTAGCAGAATTTAAAAAATCGCGCCGAGCTTGAAGCTTTGTCCCTTCGTCGTAATATATCTCGTTTAACACTGTTCCATAATCTTTACTATCACGCATCTCTTGATAACGACTTAATGTGTGAACCCTCAGAGATTTTTCCGCGTCGGGATCATTGTTGCAAAGTCAAATGCAGCATGTGTCGTTCACTCGCATTTGGTCAGACGTTTATACCTCACACCACGATAGAGTGGAATAATCTCCCATCGTACAATGTTACGGAAACAAATGCCTCGAAATTTACAGACGTTCTACGCAGCACCATGGATACCTAATATATAACGTTTCACTCTCTGATTTGTAAACTATACTTTTAATGCGCCGATAACCAAAGCCTCCGAGACGTTACAATAGTTTGTGCAAATCATTTAAAGTTGGTGTATTCATAACTCTTTGTATTTTTTGTTTTTTTTCTGTTCTATACGTTGATGCACTAATAATGTTGTCCCAGTTTTGTTATTTGATTGTATTTACATTTAGGCACGGTTCTTTCCCTCACCAATGTAACCTTTACCCTATGTAATACCCCCTTAGAGGGCCTTTAGGGTTATAGTGAAATAAATAAATAAATAAATAAATAAGTTAATAAATAATTTGAAGCGTATTGCGCGGGCCTTGAGTGAGGCCAGATAGGGGAAAGGGGGCACGTACGACGAGGTGAGGTCATGTGGATTGTTGCCGCAGCTTTGCCATGAACGACTCAACAATAGTGCAGTTTACTTTATCAGCAAAAAGAGCATAACATTCAGTAGCGGTGCGGGAAAAAAAGAATTTTTTAAAGGCTCATGTCCTGCAAGACTACTCCCTCAATTTTATAGGACAGGAAAAAGCGTTACTTCCTACTAAATTCAAAGCAGACGGGATCATACCTATAGGCGAAGGTGGCCATTTGTACACATACGTTTGCGCACAATACTCAAACAAGTTTGCATGACTATCCAATCGTACAGGGGAGAAACTGTCGTTCCGTGTTATGTCAAGCCACACAGGTATCGTTGACACAGACGTGACGCTTCATGTTGATGAAACAGGCCTCCTTTATTTCACATGCCTGGAAATCTTTGCTTTTACCAAGAATGCGGATATGCAAAAGATCTCGCTCACACATGCGGGAATCAAAGTGCTTAGGAAAATGTGCATTAATGTTATTTTTGACAGACAGCTCGTGTTCTCTTGCCAAATCGCTGATGAAATGGCCTGTCTGGCAGATATGCACCCTGAAGCGATTAAGTGGAATTTCTCACACTGCAGCGACTGGGCAAGTCATATACGGCCTTGCAAGATTTTTACCATATAGGGTCAGCTTATGTGGAGCCAAAAAAATAATACGTATTTTGTACCTGCTGACCACTTTGTTTAAATTGTGGCCCGCTTTGTGCATGTATGGAAAAACCTGCGGCCATTTTTCCACTAACGGCTTGGCAAGTCACATCCAAGGGTTCTTTCTGGCAGTTACGCTCGCCTCCTTAAACCATAGGTTTGCGGCACTGCAATATTTCTAACTCGGCTGTTATTCAACCAATTTGAAGTATTCATGTGGTAGGGCGTTCCAAAAAGGGCACGTAACCTTTCCCAGTGTATAACCAAATTAGCTGCGTTGCCTCGTAAGTGAGGGGCCCTTTAAAGTGTTGCTCAAATACCGATATTTTAGCCTCCCGGCAGAAGACAGATTTTAATGTTATGCAGAAATAATTTAATAGTGCAGATTGCATAGGACAGGATTGCATACAGCTTTTTTGGTGCCTCTGATGCTTCGGAGTGGCTTGGGGAAACCACCAACTTAATCAGTGCTCCATCATGCACTGTTGTGCTTTCATCCATGTCAACGTAGCACTGGAACCGCTCGTTGAAGATCAGAAAGCACACCCAGGTTCTTTATCAATGCTTTTGCTCAATAGGTGCTAAGCAGTGGACAATAAACAGGCATTGGTAAATTAAACAGACTGGAACAGAAACCTGGACAGAAATCCGGACTGTCGCAAACAGGTTTGTTATTTAAAGCAATCCCAGCATAGCGCGACACTAATCCTGCTGCCCATATTTGAGCTAACTAGAGAACGCATTAAGCAAACAAGTCTGCTCTTACTTAGGAATGTCAGCAACCATCAGCCTATAAGAACGGATAATTTCTCAAAGCTAGAACAATATTGCTGATTGAACAATGTTTTCATAGTCATACTGCTGAAAATCTCAACACATTTTTCCACCTCAGTTCGCTCAAGTTAATTTTATTGCTGCGTGATTGCTGCAGCACACGAATCACAACGAACAAAGATTGAATAGGCAGACAAGTCTGTTTTCCTCGTCTTGTCTGTTAATAGGTTTAACGCTGCAGGAATTTGCAGACTATGGCATACTATGACGGGTTACGCTAACTAAAGCACCATTACAATGGTAGAAGCTGCTAGCACTTCACCTTCTCCCATTAAATAGGGTAGCGATAGGAGAGCAAGAGTACTCGTGACGGTAATGCTATTTAAAATGTTTTTCATACAGCTTCAAACACTTATTATTGAAACTGTGCTGCAATTTTGAATAACGTGCAGAATGTTCTAGCAAAATAAGTGTGAAGGTAGACGGCGGGGTGTCTTACTCTGTGTCAGTATGCTGTATGTAGCGGGTTGAATTCTTTCACTGTTTTTCACAATGTCATGCACCAGGCATAACTTTCAAGTGGCTGTTTAAGTGCTTTTCACACTTTTCCAAAAGAGAAATAGTATACGGTTGCATATTTTGTGTTCCTGTAGTGAGTTTTGGCATGTAGTCGAAATTTGGTAGACTTGACAAAACTCGATAAACAATTGAAAATTCTTCATCTTTTCGGCAGCTATACAATTTCTATGATTCTGAAGAGGCAAGACATGTGGTGAAAGCAACTCTTCGATCAACTGTGGTAATATTAATATCAGTAGTAAACCAACCGCATAAGTTTTCAGAGGACAGAAGTCCTGGAAAAGTTGGCTTCCTTGCGACTTCTCCACACGGCAAGAGTTAGACTTGATCAACGTTGTTTTCGTACGGGCAAGTATGCGCTACACTTCTCAATTTAGGGTCAAGTGCATTGGCCGCGACGTGACGAAAAAATTTGTATTTGGCAGCACAGTGAAGTGACACAGGGCACTTTCGTAACGCTCCATCTGTAAATTCAACGCGCGGAAACCCAACAGTTACGAATTGCGCTCGACATTGCCGCTATACATGCTGTCGCTATTTTGCCCATATGAACCAGACAGACACCAAATACACTTTGCGCTTCATAACGCGCAGAATATTTACGCTCACCTGTGCTAGAAGATCGTTGCTTGCCATCAGGTGCGCGAACCTACCTGCCCGCAGGCATCCGTGAAGGTCGGCGAGTTTGCGGTTGCCTGCGAGGTTCACTATTTTCTTTGATGGCCCGCGCGAAACGAGCAAACCGCTTCTTTCGTCTCAATCGAGGAGCGTTGAGTTGAAGGTGGATCCAACGACACAGTGTCTCCGCTGGCAGATTCCGCAGGCACAACACAAGCAAGAAAAAAATGTCCCTCGTAGTTCAGGAGGAAGAAGAAGAAGTCGATCTGTGCGGATGTGGAATTTTCGGCTCCCGCTTCTGTACACGTTTTCGGACTGATTTGTGTGATTCCTAGCAACGAAATGTGCACTATTCGACGCACTTTCTTCTAAGGAACACGCCGATGTCGGATTTTTCTTCCGGTCAGTGAACTCTTTTCAATTTCCGAGACTTTTTAGTTCAGACCACGCTGCGGCTCAGCTAGCCCTACCCGACTAGGCCTATCCCCGGGGGCGAGGAGCGAGCAGGCCCAGGCCTCGCTCGGACGTGTGCGCGGCTGGATGCCCGCTATGGAGACCGTCGTGGAGGGAGAGGACATCTCCCAAGAGGAAGCGAATCGCCCAGGCTGGACGACGGCCATGGGCAGAAACAAGAAGGCCAGAGCAGGACCGACAGTTCCGGACCGAGGCAACGAGGGACGAGCAGAGACGAAGGGCGGCCGCCGCACGGCTGGCCCGCAGAGCGCGATCAAGCGCCTCGTCGCCGCATCGAGGCTCCCCCGGCTACCGAGGGACCACATTCGCATCATAGTGAGGCCGAGAGACGGCCTCGACGTGAAAAAAGTGAGTCAGATTCGCCTGGCGCAAGCGCTAGCAATGGCGGCCTCACTCCCGCCGAACGAGACCGAGGAAGACATCGTTTGTCCGAACGCAACCCAGAACATTCTCGTCGTGTCCACGCCGACTGAGAAGAACGCCATCGCATACGCCGGAATTCACAAGCTTCACCTAAGAGAGGCGCATACAATGTGGCCGCATACATTGCGGCGCCGGACAACACGTGCAAGGGGGTCATCAGAGGAGTGGACCCCGAAATCAACGAGGCCCAGCTTCAGGCCATGATCGTGAACCAAAGAAATCCCAAGGCCTTGGAAGCCAAGCGGATCAAAAACAGCTCGACGGTGGTAGTGCTCTTCGACGGCATGAAAGTGCCGAACTATATCATGTGTGGCGTAAGACTAATCCGTTGCACGCTCTACAAGCGACAAAACGATGTGTGCTACGGGTACGGTGACTTGGGCCACAGAGTCGACGTGTGTCCAAATCCTCACAAGAAGAGGTGCCGCGGCTGCAGAGTCAACGACCCGGCTGAAGACCACCAGTGCTCGCCCAAATGCGCCCTCTGCGGGGGCCTACACCCCACGGCGGACAAGTGCAAGCAATGATACCAAATCCCTTACGTCGTGCGGCGCAGGAGGCGCCAACGCAGAAATGCCAAGAAATCGCGACTGCAAAGCCAACCGCAACAGGTTGAAGGTAGATCACGCGATTCCAGCATGGCAAGCGCCCCCAGACGGGGACGTTCGACAACGCCGACACTACGACAGCGCAGCCGATCGAGAGGCCGTTCCCTCTCCAGGGGGCGCTCCCGCTCCCAAGTGCGCATTCAAGAGGGGCCGACCTGGGCGGACCGGGCCAGGCCAAAGCCGCAACCGAAATCACAATCAAAGGTAACGCAGGTAGCATTGCCAAAGCATAACAAGGAAGACCCTAGAATAGCTCAGCTAGCGGAAGACAACGCGCGCCTCAAAGAGGAGATTAAGAAAATGAGGGCGGATTTCGAATTGTTTCGGAAACAAGGTTCCACTTCTCAGCTAGCCGAACAACAGCAGCAGCAGGTGGCGCAAAGTACACCGACCCCGCAAGGGGAGCAGTCGGTTCGCTCGGTCAAACGCAGGGCCCCTCCCCTGACGGAGGAGGGAAACCTGGCGGAACACGAGTCCAGCAGCATCCTATTGGGAATTAAGCAGTCGATTAGCTCTTTGCAGCAAATGGTCCAGCAACTAGCGGAAAGCATAGTAGCGCTCGCGGCAAGAGTGACGCGCATCGAAGCACACACGGCGCCTGCAGGTGCTACACAACTCCAATGTATCAATCATGGCGAACAACCCAACTAGAGAGTTGGTCGTGTGGCAGTGGAATTGCGCTAGCATCAAAAAGCGCAAGGCTCCGCTGCTACAGTTCGTTGCCTCACAGGCGGACAAACCGCACGTCATAATCTTACAAGAAACCTTGGGTAGCGAGGCGACCTTGCCCGGCTACCGGGTCGCCTCGTCGAAATTCGAACAGGGTAAGCGCGGAGTGGCAACGCTCGTCGAGAACAAATGCTCTTTTCAGGAACGAGATCTCAAATTAGGCAACGTGAAAGCGGAGGTAACCGCGATCGAAATCATACCGAACAGTTGGCTGAAAAACAGCGTATTCGTAGTGAACGTGTACAGCCCGCCGTCTGACCGCAGATAATCGTTCACGTCGATCATAACGAAGGCGGCCTCAATGGCCAGGGGGGCACCGCTAATAGTGGCAGGAGATTTTAACGCGCCCCACGGAGCCTGGGGTTATGCAAGGCCAATGCCAAAGGGAGAACGGCTATTGGAGGCGGTCACTATGTGCTCGCTAGAGCTGGTGACCGACCCCCGCTATCCAACTCGACTAGGCACGTCAGTGGCGCGGAACACGACGCCCGACCTGACCTTCGTAAAGAACGTGCGAGGGGCCGAGTGGCGCAACCTGCACGAGAACCTCGGCAGCGACCACTCCATACTGGCGGTGACGATCCCCGTCAAGGCGACACCACGGAGAGAATTTAAGGTCACCGACTGGGACGCCTTCCGCAAAATAAGGAAGGAAGACAAAAGCGAATATGCGGACCTAGACAGCCTTTTTAGAAGGCTCAAAGAGGACGTTAGCACCGCGACGAGGGTTGTCCAAACTGAACAACGTGGAAAGGATGGACGCGAGATTGGCCCACCTATTAGAGGCAAAGAATTCCCTCACGGCCAGGTGGAAAACGCAAAGACTAAATCGCAGACTGCGAAAGAAAGTAGCGGCACTAAACCGGGAAATTGAAGCGCACTCGATCGAGCTTTCCAAGCAACAGTGGAACGAGGTGTGCGCGTCGGTAGACGGACAAATGAGAACCGGGCGCAAATGGAACCTCCTAAAGAAACTGTTAGACGACAAGCAATCCAAAGGCAATCAGAGATTGGCAATTGATAGGATTTTACAAAAACAAAAGGAGCAGGGCAAAACGGAGAGCGAGTTCCTAAAGGAGCTGGCGGAGACGTATCTGCCACTGGGCCCGTCAGGCGATGGCGACTATTCGCAATACGCCGGCACAGAGGTCGAAGAACTCGACGCGCCCTTCACGGAATCGGAAATTTGGGATGCCTTACAAGGCCTCAACGGACGCTCCGCGACGGGCCCTGACGGTGTCTCGAATAAACTGTTAAGAAACCTAGACGGGAAGTCGGTCGAGAAGCTCACCGAAGAAATCAACAGAGCGTGGGAAACGGGACAAGTACCAGAGGTCTGGAAAGAGGCCTCGGTCATACTAATACCGAAACCCGGTAAACCACATGCGGCGGAAAACATGCGGCCAATATCGCTGACCTCGTGCGTAGGCAAGACGGCGGAACATGCCATACACAACCGAGTATCGCGGTACATAGAAAGAAAGGGCCTCTTCCCACATAACATGGTGGGCTTCAGACCGGGCCTCTCCACACAGGACGTAATGTTACAACTCAAAAAGCACATAATCGACGGCATAACCAGAGACACCAGGGGCATACTGGCCCTGGACCTAACGAAAGCGTTCGACACGGTGAAACACAGATTTCTAATGGAAACGATCTCAGTGATGGGGCTCGGCCGGAAATTCCACTCTTACATAGGCTCCTTCCTCAGAGACAGGAAAGCCACGATCAAAATAGGACAGGCCACGTCCGATTGGTACACGCTGGGCGCGAGGGGCACCCCACAAGGGGCGGTGCTCTCCCCGCTATTATTCAATCTAGCTTTGAAAGGGCTCTCGGACCGGCTGACGAGAGTGACCAACGTCAATCACGCCCTGTACGCAGACCATATTACGGTGTGGTGCCCGGGAGGGTCCGACGCAGAAGTCGAGCGGGCTCTTCAAGAAGCGCTGGACACAACGGAAGAGTACCTGAAGGAAACGGGACTCCGTCTGTCACCCAGCAAATCGGAACTGTTGCTCTACAGGCCCTCGAAACAAGGCATGAGGAATTTGACGCCGATCGATTAAATACCAATCAAATTACACACGAGTGACGGCCAGCCGATCCCCAGAGTGGACACTATAAGAATCCTGGGGCTCCTAATTGAGGCTAAAGGCGGTAACACCCAAACGGTCATGAGACTCACGTCCAAAACGGAGAACGTGCTCCGGCTGATCCTCAGGGTGACCAACCGCAGGGGCGGGCTCAGCGAGAGCAATCTCATCAGACTTTACCACGCCTTCCTCATGAGTCACGTAAATTACGTAGCCTCGGCGCTAAAATGGACCAAGAGAGACGCGGCCAAGATAGACACACTGATGTGCAAGAGCACCAAGAGGGTGCTAGGTCTTCCGATCAGTACAAGCACGGAGCGGCTCGATCGGCTAGGGGTCCACAATTCGCTAGCAGAAATAATCGAAGCACAGACCAAGGCACAGGTCGTGCGGCTGTCGACCACCAGGGCCGGCAGACGCATCCTAGAAGAAGCAGGGATAAATGCCGAGGCAGAGTGCACCGCACGCAGCGTCGCGCTCAGCGCGCCGGTCAGGCGCACTTTCAAGGTAGAACCGCTTCCGAGAAACGTCCACCCGCAATTCAACGAGGGGCGCCGAAGGGCGAGGGCCCGAGCACTGCTGAAATCAACCGCCAGCTGTCCGGGACTGGCGGCATTTGTAGACGCGGCCCAGTACGGGCGCAGCGACCGGTACGCGGCCGTCTCGATACGCTGGGATGGCACAATCATCAACGCAGCATCGGTCCAGGGGGTAACGTCCGAGGTGGCCGAGCAGGTGGCAATAGCCATAGCAATGAGGGACCCCGAACGTCCTTACGTATACACAGATTCGCGATCGGCGGCCAGAGCATTCGCCTCGGGCTCGATATCGCGGAAAGCGGCGGCCATCCTCGGCAGTGGGGGAGCCGCGGGTCATCACATCCTCAAATGGTTCCCAGCCCACATGGGGGCCGACGTGCACCCCGACTTTCCCAACGCCAACAAACTGGCACACGGACGCGCGCGAGGACTCACGCACCGCGGCGATCGTGGCGAGCGAAGTGGCGGGAAGGGAGGGGAGCACCGAGACCCGCTGCTCACCTTCAACGAAATAACAACGCATTATCAGCTGTCGAGGAGGACCTTCCCGCTCCCCCACGCTAAACTTACTAGACCACAGTCATCTATATTCAGAATGTTGCAAACAAGGTCGTTCCCCTCGAGAGGCAGAGTGAGCCTTTATTCATCGGACGTAGAGCCGCAATGTCCAGATTGCGGCGAATCGTACTGCTCGCTATCACACGTGCTTTGGCAATGCTCCGCGTTAAGCGGCACCGTGTTCAGCAAAGAAGAAGACTGGATGGACGCCCTGCGAAGCGACGACCACCAGACCCAGCTCCGGGCCGTCCAGAGGGCTCACGAAAGGGCGGAGGCTCACGGGCTGCCCGTCCCAACGTGGGTGCGGCCCGCGACCCCTGCCGACCACTAAACCAAGAGTGGGTGGGAAGGGGTTCCTCAGGACCCAATAAAGTTCTTTCCTCCTCCTCGTCCTCGTAGTTCAATAGTCGTTTGTCGCCGTGGTTTCTGATTCCAAGGAGTCGTTGCAGCCATTTTTACAGTTGCGAATCCAAAGTCGAAAAAAATACGAAAGGCATAATTTAACCACCATGGAGAGAGCGTGAACTTCATTTTCAAATCAATAAGATTTGAGTCTGGCATCTTTTTAGTGGGTCTGGGCACCCGCCGCGGGCGCGGTTCCGTGACCTTCTCTCGAACCGGCTTCTTCGGCTCGCTGGACGGCCCAGAGTTTTGCTGTCAGGTTCGAGCTGAGCAGTGCGGTCTTCCAGTGCGAGCGGAGGCTGGCGGTGGTAGAGACGGAGGGCTCGGCACTGCCCGACTTGCCGAAGCGGCTGGGAAACCACCATGGAGGAAGAAAGCTTAAACTTGTGTCACCACCTGCAGCCAGCTGCAGAAAGCAGAGTTTGAGGGAGGACTGCCGCGTGTTGCCCACTACTGGAACAGGCGACTGCCCTCTCTGAGACGCTGCTTTCTGCAGCTGACGGCAGGCGGCAACATAAGTTTACGGTTGCCCCGCGGCAGCAGCTTGCACCCCCATAAGCGCAAGCAAATTTACCTTTTTTTAATAAACAGGGCAATCAACTATGCCAAGTGTTATACTAAACACAGTCGACGCCAAAATGGCATTGTTCTGCAAAATGTGAGTAAGAACAGTGCAGCGGTTAACGTAAAATCTTATTTCGAACACCCACAGCGAAATATTTAGAACCCTGTGCTAAGAGCGCCTGGACTAAAAACCCAAAACGACACTGCGAGCAATTGCAAATCTGGAAGGTTATGTTTTTTGTGTACTGCAAGCCCCTTTCAATTACTTCATGTGACCTGTCTTTAAAATAAATCTCAAAGGCTATGCTTTCGCAGGCTAGGGCGGTCCATCAATCCCGTTCAATATGTGGCTGTTTATAGTTATTGTTTACTTACAACGTTGGGTAAAAATGAATAAAAATTTGTTTGAACAATAATTAAAGAAACAAGCTTCACTAGTTAACTATTATAATTTTTCCTTGCAGTGCTCAGTCGTACCCATGCTGGTATTATTGAAAATAGTTGAAACTACGGCGCAAGGTAATCGTGTACAATCAGACGACAAAAATAGGCTGTGAACCTCTGCTAGGATACGCTTCAAACGCTTCAGAGAATCATGAGTTCCGCCTGCAACATTACGTGACCGCTACGCCCATTTTTCTCACAGAAATTCACGGGTGTGGTTTGGCAGCTAGGAGTACACTCGTCAGACCCAGACATCAGAATAATTTGTGCCATTTAAGGCTGCCAAAACACTTACGAAATTGTTGGATGCTTTCGGAAGCGCGCCTACCGCCAACACCAGCGATGGCTTTCAACATGTTGCAGAGATTCACCAAAGGAAGCTTCAGAATAATTGTGTGATCTGATTGATGCCCCTGATTTAGCTGCTACAGCTTCTCCTGACGACGGAAATGTGGACGGCCCCTCTTCTTCTCGTCTGCAAAGTGAGCCACCTTCGCTACCTGGACTTATGACCAAGAACCTTTGGATCCGTCAACATTGCAGTGCTTCGTGATGGCTTTACTGCGAAGCGTTGCAAACATCTTTAACATTTCCGAGAGCGGAAAATTACCATATTCAGTCAGTGACAGCTTGCTTCAGTAAATGCAATCTCTGGTGCACTCACTCATACGACACTTCGCCGGATACATAAAATGGGTATTCATTGAATGTGGCTGTGCTTTACCAGAAAATTTGACTCACGTCCTGGACTGCAACTTTCCTGTTGGCTTGGTTGATGAGATTCGACCTCAGTACCAACGATTCCGCTATGCGAAAGCCAACATTCCATACACGGAGGCGCAGCAGCGTGCCCATCCAGGTGATGACCGAGCTTCATATCAGTACATTTCAGTTGGCAGTGTCATATGTCCGGTTTTTCAATGTGAACGTGTTTTTGAACATCCCATGAGGACTGAAGCTGATGACAGTACTGCACCTTGCACTTTTCGGGATGTTTGAGGTTATAAACTGTAGCTGAACACTTTGCTCCCCAGCTCAGATACTAAGATACTTCACGTGCTCTTGTACATGGATGAAGTGGAAATAGCTAAGTCAATTGGCTCTGCCAGGGATGTGGACAAGCTTCTGGCTGTGTACTATACGCTTCTGAATTTGCATCCAGAATACCGTTTTCAATTAAAATTTATGCAACCATGCAAAGTGTGCTTATGTACAGTAATATAGTTCGAAAACTGTTCTGGAACCACATATTTATGAAGTAAAGGAGCTGCAAGAGAGGGGCATAATACCTTAAAAAGGGAGAAATGAAGTTTCCTTGAGGGTTTTATTCCTTGCATGCTGTGGAGATGACCTTTCCATGAAGATGACTTGGGAACTTTACATGCTCTTTCTCACCAGGTGCAATTTGTCACTTTTGTATGGCAAAAATGAGAAATCTTGCATCTCTTGCATCTCTTGCAAGAAAAGAATTGTCAGATAAGAACAAAACAGCTCCATGAAAGCCACTTCTTGACCGTTAACGTAAATATACTTCTGTACAAGGAAGTTTATGGCGTAAAGTGCCGCAAGCAATGGACTGCCTTCCAAACTTTAATATCCCATCGCAGCTTCCCTGATGTCATCTCACAGCGTCATTAACTATGGTATTTTTGAAGGTGCGTTGAAGTTGAAGTTGAAGTTTATTTACATCGCCAAAAAATCAACGATGTGGGTAGGCCCGGGCAAAAAGTGAACACAATCACTTGAGGGACGCCCGAGCCCCCCTGTACAGCGAAAACGCAAAGTGTAAAAGTCATAGTAACACTCTGGCTATTTAATAAGGGCGAACATATCTCGTATATGCATGAGGTTGTGATTAAAGCATAAACAGAAAAGCACAGCATAATAGTAAAAAAAAACACAGAAATGCATAGCAGCAAGATAAAATTACACAGGATACATCGCAGCAAGATACGAAAAAAAAATACATGAACGCGGCTTTCAAAAAGAAGATATTAGTGTATTAATGCACTTCTCATGTCAACAAGTGAACATGTTTGAGGAATTATACCCCTTGACAATAATTTATTCAAAACAGTGGGCAGGTTATGTCGGAGCATCTGTTGCCCGTACGTTGTACGGGAGAAGGGAATGTGCCAAATTTCTTTTTTGCGAAAGGAGAATTCTGAAAGATTTTGACTGAGACAGGGTAGTTCATGAAAACTAAGCTGGTTATTTTGGATACAACGCTTATAATTGAATGCTAAGTAATATTCGTACACGGTATTAATCGGCAAAATTTGGTAACGAGCAAACAGTTCCTGAGTGTGAGCAAGGTAGTCTACGTTTACAATGTAGCGTACAGCTTTCTTTTGAAGCATGTATATTTTATTAGTATTTGTTTTAGTGGTTGTACCCCAAACCAAAAAACAATAATTTAGGTGGGATACAAACAGCGCATTGTAAATAGATAATTTTGTGTGTTCGGGCAGAAAATGCCGAATTTTCGCGAGAATTCCAGTGCACTTTGCCAGTTTACTCATAATGAACTGAACTTCAGTGTCCGAGCTCATGGTCTTGCTAAAAATTACTCCTAAAATCTTGACAGTGTGTACAAACTGGACACGTGAATTGCCTATGTGTATATGTATATCGGTTTGAGTGGGAAACTGTCTTGTGCTGAAGAGAACCGCTTTAGTTTTTCTCGTGTTTATGAGTAAAGAGTTCAGACCATTCCTTAAGTTTATCACGAGCATTGTTAGTAACAGAAACCAGAGATTGTACGGAACTACCTGTGAAAAATAAACTTGCATCGTCAGCATAACTTACAAATTTCCGCTGGCTAACAGTCAAAACAAGGACATTTATAAATAAAATGAAAAGTAGAGGTCCTAAAATACTACCCTGTGGGACACCAGCAGTAATAGTTTGAAATGGAGATATATGTGGCCCTATTTTAACGCATTGTGCACGATGACGCATGTACGATTTCAGTAGTTCAAGTGGAGTGCACGTATGCCATAAAGGTCTAATTTTTTAAGTAAGGTATTATGATTAAGGTGATCGAACGCCTTTGAGAAATCTATGAAGATGCCTATCCACAATTTTTTATTTTCAAAAGCGTTGAGAATAATTTCTTTTTGAGACAATAAAGCTGATTCAGTATATTTACCTCGCAAAAAGCCACGTTGTGCTGTGGATAACAATTTAAACCTACTGCAAAATTTCAGTACCGTTTTTCAATAATGTTTACCAACCCTTTCGAAAAAAGCGGTAAAATGGAAATCGGTCGGTAACTTGCCATGCTATTGTTATCACCGCTTTTATATAATACTATTACCTTAGATTTCTGCATCTGTTTTGGAAAGGACCTGCTTGATAAGGCAAGGTTATAAATATAAGTTAATACTGGTGCTATTAGAGTGAGGACAAATTTTACAGGTGAGATTTGAATGCCATCTATTTGTGATGCACATTTGTGATGCAGTATGTACTCAAAGGGCTGCTCCAAGACAACAATCTTGAACTGTCGGACTGGGACGAAGTTTGCACATTCCACTATGGCCGCCATAATCGTACAAACAGACAACCAAAACACACAGAAGCCTTCCTACCAGGCAATGCTCCGCTTAAGGGCACTGCTTCACAGAAAAGTTGCCTTTTCAGACTTCTGCCTCAGATTTTCTCTTCCAAAATTTTAGAAGGGAAATGAGAACTTGGAGTTTTACCTCCTATTCAGAAAAGTTGTAGATTTTCTATTGTCTGATGAGCTTCCCTCAGAGTTCCTTGTTTATATAGAGATAAAAATTCAGGAATTTCTCCGTTCATTCGCTACCCGCTACCCAGGTGCCCGCATAATACCAACGTTACATTACCTTGTGCAGAAACCACGCATAATCTCTCTTTTCAGAGCACTCAAACAAATGGGGTGTAAGAGGTCCGAGGCCAAACACCAGTACTTTGGTGTGGCATCGCAGACAAAAAAATTCAGAAACCTATGTAAAACGCTTGCAGGGCGTCACCAACTTTAGCAAAGCTATCAATTTAGTGAGGTCGTCTTCAACCAAAGCCACACCCTGTCAGGCCAGAAACCTGCGTAAGGATCTGTTTTACATACGTGCGTTGAGCAACGTCTGCATGCAGGTAATGTATGGCCAGTAAAGTCAGTCACTATGCAGCTTGTGACTTACCATGTAGGGGATGTGCTTGTAATGGCCAAAGGAGACAACCCACAATTTTCACAAATTGTTAGTATTTTTGCTGCTCAGGACGAGGTTCGGTTTTTCTTACACAAGATGGGAATTGCTGAGTTCAGGCGACATCGATATGCCTTAAAGGTGTCAAATGGCAATGTAGTCTGCGCGGCGCGGCCATGAGATGAGGTATTGCGAGAGTGGCAGAGGAAGTGGCCTCCAAATGTGAATCAGCGTTGTTTCATTAAAAATATATTTGCTTAGCCTTATATTGTGTTGACTCTACTCGGTCTACTTCAGTTTGTGTTCCGTTGACATTGTGTGTATATAGATACCATCCAGTGTTTTCACTTTGGGAGTTTGGCATTGTACCACTTGGCTTCTGCTATTTCTTACTGAATTATTTACAAAAAAGCTACCTGTATTTCTCAACTTGCTTATTATTGAGTAATAAAGCACTGCATGAAATGCATTTTACTATTTGCGGCTATATCGTTAAACTGGGGTAATTGCATATAATGTTTCCTTTGGTATAGTCAATCAATTATGGGATTGTGTGAACCAATGTTTACACATTTGTTGGAACCTATAACATCATATGTGCCTTCCACTGACTCTCTTCAAGCAGCATGGGAGTCCTCTATTATGTCATGCGGCAGTCCTGACTTCGTTCTGCGAGTACCAACCGAAAAAGAGGCAGTCAATAACTGAACAAAAGAGAGTCGAGGTAGTCATAACTCTTCTGACTCTCGTTTTCAAGAGGGTTGCCCAACTCTATCCTTCTATTTCTGCTGTCTTCTGTTCATGGATTTATATATAATTCTTGTCCTTGTCACGTAATTCCGTAAATTTGGCTGTTGTTCTATTTATTGCCTTAATAGCTGTAACCTGCATAGCCTTCACAAGTTTGGTGTCCTTATTTCGTGGTCATGTTTGCACCACAGCTGCTACGTCTGCCTCCTTACTTCTGTGTTCATTCTCTACCCCATCCTTCACTGTCCCTTTCCAACTTGGGTGTGGGCACACTGCCGTTCTCATCGCCAGTAAAGTTCCTACTACGAAATCGTATAGAAGGCCCACCACACACTTGGACGTAACAAGCCCTGTGTAAGATGCAGTCGATACTTGGTGTAGATCATCTGGCAGTTAGTTATTGGAATTATCTACAAAGGTTACTGCTTTAACGTGACCGGTCATGTTTTCTGGTAACACTAAACTCATCCTTCCTAGAACGGTATTGGTTTCCGTGTCTCCAAACTGTAACTTAGCGCCCTTGTACATCGCCTTCCACTACAGGCATGTTCTTTTCCTTTGTGTCCCCCTTCTCGTGACCACACAACACGTGCATTCTTTTAAAGGATCTAGTTCTGCATTCGTCTGCCTTGTGATCCTTCTTATGGCACAACTGGCATCACCTGTGGTTTACGTGGACTGTTTCTTACCCGACGGTTCCCTGCTAAATGACCCAACTGGCTGAATAGACAACTTCTCTGCGGCACTCTTTGAGTGTTTGTCTCAACCTGCCTCCTCCCTTCTCCAACTACTACCGTGTGCGCATATCCATCACTTTTCCAAGATTTCTTAATACCTCCGCCTCTACAAATTGGTCCGCGTGTTCGGCCATTTCATCCAACGTGTGTAGCTTTCTCTCTTTAATAAATATTGCCCATCTATTAGTAACCTGGTAACGAATTGATCTTCCACAATTCTGTCGCGAAGCCTTCATATGTTTCCTTTGTTTCTGAACGGCCTAACAACGTGTAACACTCACTAAACACACGCTCCTGGCACTGGCGCACTCGCTCTACTCCCAAACTTGGCTGACTGCAATTCCCTCAAATCGATGCAAATGCGCATCCGGGTCGTCTCTTCCTTCATCAAAAGGCATTGGTTTCCTGGGACGAAACCGCCCCATCTTGGCGAGGACGCTTCGGATGATGTGAACGTTGGTGCACTAGTTTCTTCGCGGGAACAAATATTTATCTCCGCAAGCCGCACCTTCCACTCAGGGATTTCTTTTTCCCGTTCCTACTGTTCTCACAAATGACGTACATTTCGTATGCGAGTTCGTGCAATTTATACTGGTCCTGCTGAGCCTTCTCAAAGAACGCCATCGTCTCCTCCTTTGATGGGTTTAAATACTTAGCTGTTGGGGCCGAACGTTCCCACTCTATCTCGGCAACTCCTGAGTGTCAGTGACGGGTCTGGAAAGAAATCCTCGCATGTTCCTCGCCAATGTTCTCATCAATCTCGGGGGCGTGCGTTCCGGAAGTGACATTGAGTGACGCCAAGCAGCAAAATACAGAGGATTTATTTACAACAAACATCACCAAAACTAGGCGAGAACTCTCAATACTTGACTAACATAAAAATATGTGAAAAACATTATAACATGTTTTAGACAAACAACAAAGATATTGTTACGCGAAGGACGAGTCACTAAGATGAGCTACTATTTACAGGTTATATTTACAACAGTGGTTGCAGCACTGGCCGGTTATATTCACGCCGGGAGCCTAGTTCGTTCTTTTTCTTTTCTCGAGTGATGGTGCCCACGCGCCTCGTTCAAACAATCAAATATCACACGCATGTAGCATAATTCCCGGACGGCAGAAGCGATGTCTGGGAGCGTCTAAATGTCACCACTGGGAGGGTCATACTGCTTCAGTTGTGTAACGTGCACGATATCACTGGACTGCGAAGCTGATGAGGCGCCAGGGGCAATCTCGTAGTCGACGGAAGTCACGGTACGAAGGACTAGGCATTGGCCTGTGTAACGAGAAAGCAGTTCTTCTGACAGGCCGACCTGACGCGATGGATACTATAGAAGCACCAAAGATCCTGGCGGGAAGTGCACGTCTCGGTGTCGCCAGCCGTACAAACTTCTTTGACTCTCTTGGGATTTTAAAAGGCGGTCACAAGAAATTGTTCTTGCGTAGGCACAGGGGGCGATGGCGTCAAATGCATATTCATTGGTCGGTGCTGCGTGAACAGGGAGGGTAGTGTCGAGGGACAGTGCTGGTTCTCGGCCGAACAGAAGGAATAATGGAGAATAAGCGGCGGTGTCCTGGCGCGAGGAATTCTAAGCTAATGTGACAAACAGTAGATTGAGGTCCTAGCCAGTGTGGTCTGAACAAATATATTTCACGAGCATGTCTGTGAGAGTGCGATTGAGACGTGATTGAGCCCCGTGAGGCCCTTTGTTTGTGGATGGTATGACGGGCATAGCTTGTGCCTAGTGGCACAGGACTGCAGAATGTCCGCTATAACTTTGGATATGATGTCAGGCCATGGTCTGTGAGAAGTTTTCACGGAGCTCTACGTAATAAAATCACGTCGCGTAGAAGAAAATTGGCGACATTTGTGGCGCAGCTTGTAGGAAGCGCTCGGGTGATGGCATAGCGCGTGGTGGAATTTGTGGCCACATCGATTCACCTGTTCCCACAGGTAGAAAGAGGTAAAGGACCAATTAAGTCCAAACCAATGCGAAAGAATGGTTCGGGGGGAATGTCGAGTGGCTGAAGGTACCCAGCAGGAAGCGTCAATGGTCTTGCGTCGCTGGTACTTGTCTCACACATCTACGTATCTTCGAACGGAGCGAGGAAGCCCTGGCCAAAAGAAGCGTCGGCGTGGGGACGTGGTGAAGCTCGTGGAGAACAGCCGAGCGAAGGTGTTTAGGGATAACAAGGAGTAATGCAGGGCCTTAGGGCTGAGCATTGTGACGGTAGAGTACGCCATCTTGAAGGGTGAATAAGCGAAGGGAAGTGTCGGCAAGTGATTATTCCAAGCTATCAATGATGATACGCAAGGATGAGTTACGGCGCTGCTCGGCGACAGGGAGCCGTAGAAAAACAGACAGAACACAGGCGTCGGTGTCAGTATCAGACGTAGAAGTCGCGTATTCGCCTGGGTAGACAGAGAGGCAATATGCGTCCTGGTGTGGGCATCCCGACTTCTAAGTCACTGTGTAGGAATATTCTTGTAGTCGGAGGGCGCAATGACCGAGCCGGCCAGTAGGATCCTTGAGCGACGAAAGCCAACAGAGCAAATTATGGTCTGTGAGAACAGAGAAGTGCTTGCCATATAATTATGGGTGGAACTTTGAAATAGACCGAACGAGAGCAAGACATTCGCGCTCGGTAATCGAATAGCTGCGCTCTGCAGTTGTCAGGAGCCGGATAGCGTAGGCTATAACGCTGTCTTGTGCGTGTTGGTGTTGAGATAAGACGGCGCCGATCACATAACCACTGACATCGGTTCGGACCTCTGTAGGTACGGACGGGTCAAATTGGGCCGAGACCGGTGGATTGGTGAGAATCGTGATTAGCCATGAAAGTGCGGCAGCATGAGGGGAGCCCCACGTGATAGGCACGTCTTTCTTCAGAGGTTGATTAAGTGGTCGAGCTATTGCTGGGAACTCTGTAACGAACCGTCGGGAATAATACCAGAGCCCCACAAAACTCCGGACGTCTTTGACAGACTGAGGTATAAAAAAAGCCGTTACTGCTCGAACCTTCTCCCGGTCAGGTTGTACTTCGGAAGCATCGACGAGATAGATGGCCTAGCACTGTAATCTGTCGGCGCCTGAAGTGCCACTTCGATTAGTTTAATTGCCGCCCAACCTTGCGGAAGTCGTCAAGGATAGCTGCGACGCGCTCAAGGTGCGTTTTAAATGTAGTCGAAAACACAAGGACGCCGTTGAGGTAACGAATGCAAGTTGGCCATTCAAACCTTGAAGCAGAGAGTTGATCATCCGTTCGAACATGGTGGGGTATTGCATAAACCGAACGGCATAACCTTGAATTGGTAGAGGCCCAAGGACCTTGAATTGACCGGCGACACCCAAGGACTCGAAGAGTGCTCTACAGTACTTCTGGTGAGCATCTTGTTTACTTCCTCCCAAATAAATTGCCGCTCTGCCGTGGACACAGATTTGGTCGGTGATGAATGCGAACTGCATCACCAGTGTTTATCCGATGCTTAACAAGGGACGTCTGACAAAGTGGTCGATTGTCAGTGTCAAATATGTCGCGGTAGGAAAGCACAAGACGATATAGGGCGGTTGCTTGGTCAGGTGCGAGGTCCGGAGCGACCAAAGGACGTAATGAACCGTCAAGTTTCAAGGCACCCTGCGGGTAATCACGAGGATGTAGAGTCGCGTCGGAAGGAAGGAAGGAAATCAACTTTATTCGAGGTTCTGCAGGCCACAAGAGCTTTAGGCTCTCATGGAGTGGGCGTCTCCCACGACGGAACCGGGAGGTTGAGTTGCCTTACGGTGCCGTGGACCTGCTAGACGGCCCAGAGTTGGGGAGCTAGTTCTTCGCTGCGGATTGCTTCCTAAAACTTGCGCTTCTCCTGTTCGCGGTTTATGTGAGCTTGCGATCTCGGCTAGAGTAAATGATAGACTTTAAGGGATGTACTGCAATTGGTGCAATAAGGCTTGTCGTAGAGCTCAGGCATGTAATGGTGTAGTCTGTTTTGCGTGGGGTATGTGTCTGTTTGTAGCATTCTCAGTGTAACCGCTTGAGATCGAGTTAGCGTGCGGTGTGGCGTCCTATACTCTCTACGTTGTAAGTAGTAGTGTTTCGTGATTTCATTGTATGTAGTGGGAGCGTCCGTATTCTCCGAGTGGTCGGGTGAAGCCACGCGGTCTGTAAGCGCGCGCACAGCCTCGCGTGCCGCCTCGTTAAGGTTGGGGACGTCGCTCATCTTTGGTCCTACATGTGCCGGGAACCAGTATATGACGTGTTTCTTAATCTCTTTCTTTGTAAAAATTCTGAGAGCCTGTGCTCAGACCGTGCCCTTTTGGAAAGCTCTGACAGCAGCTATGGAGTCGCTGTAGATATGGGAAATATTGTCGTTGGTGAGCGCAACAGCGGTCGCAACCTGTTAGGCCTGTTCAGGCTGTGTTGCAATTACCGTGGCTGCGTGTCTTGTGAATCTGCGCCCGTCCACAGCCGCCACTGCGAAAGGTTTGTTTTCAGTGTAAGGAGCCGCGTCCACACAAGCAGAGCGTTCGCGGTTCGCCAAGGCTTGGTTAAGGAGGAATTATCCTCTCGCTTGTCGTCTGCCCTTGTTCTTTTCGGGGTGTACGTTTCTGGGTGTAGGTCGCACCGTGATCTTGGCACGGATGTACCTTGGGAGGTCCGCAAATTCTTTTTCTATGTATCCTTGAGCAAAGCCTAGCTTCCCTAGGACCGTGCGCCCCGGAGGTGTCGTGGAAAGCCTAGCAAACTCGGCGCGCTGCTCGGCTTCGCCAATTTCTTCCCGGGTGTTGTGCATGCCCAGGCGTCCCAGCTTCTCGTTGCTGGTGCTTGTCGGAATGCCGAGGGCTTGCTTGGTGACCTTTCTCATTTGGGCATTAAGTCTGTCTCTTTCGGATCGTGACCAATTGAGCATTGCCGCAACGTATGCGAAGTGACAGGTGACGAACGCGTGTATGAGTTTTATGTGACTATGTTCCTTGAGGCCCCTGTGCCTACCTGCAATTCTTTTGATGAGCCCGATAGCGTTGTTGGTCTTGGTGATGAGCTTCTCAACCGTAAAGGCATTGACGTCTTGTCTCTACGATCACACCCAGGACTCTGATTTTGTCGACGCACGGTATGGCGTGTCCCAAATCGGTTCGTACGGTAATTTCTTGATTATAATCGAAGCCTGACGAGTATGGCCTGCGGCCCTTCCACCTGGGTCTGCGTACGAGCAGCTCTGACTTGGAAGGTGAGCATCTGAGTCCTGTGGGAATTAGAAATTCTTCTACGCTAATCACTGCTTGTTGCAAGATGTCCTGCACCATGCCCGGGGTTCCTCTTGGACCCAGATGGTGATGTCGTCTGCGTATATGGTGTGCTCGAGCCCGTGGAACTGTCCGAGTTTCTCAGCAAGTCCCGCCATGTTAAGGTTGGAAAGCATAGGGGGGATGACCGAGCCTTGGGGGGTGCCCCTGCTCCCCAGCGAGAGTGTCTCCGCGGAGAGGCCGGCAAATCAGAGCGTAGCCGTCCTGTTGTTCCAGAATGACCTGACGTACGCGTGGAATCTAGCTCCGAGGTTGAGGTGGGAAATGCTGTCCACAATGTATTAGTGAGAGAGGTTGTCGAACGCTTTCTCGAGATCCAACCCGAGAATAGCCTTGACGTTTCTAATGGGGTCATCAATGATATTGTGCTTGAATAAAATCATGGTTTCTTGAGTTGATAGACCGGGTCTAAGTCCGATGATGGTGTGTCATAAAAGTCCCTTGTTTTCAGGGAATCTGGAGACTCTGTTCAGAACGGCGTGTTCCGAAGCCTTACCCACGCACGACGTGAGTGATATGGGTCTGACGTTCTCGACGCCCGAGGGCTTGTTGGGGTTTGGGATGAGAACCGTGATGGCGTTCTTCAATTCCGACGGGAGCCTACCGGAAGCCCAGAACTGACTGATTCGTTCCGCAAGGAACCGGACGGAGTCTTCGTCCAAGTTACGAAGGGCTTCGTTACTAATACCATCCGGACCTGGGGCTGAAGTGCCATTCAAGTTTTGAAGGACGGTCCTGATTTCTTCCAGGGTGCAGGGTTTGTCGAGGTCGGGGTTCACCGCGCCAGTGTACGGGGAACCGGGTGCCTCGGCGTCGTTTTCATGGGTGCTCGAGAGTAGCATGTATCTCTCGGCAAGTCTTGCCATACATTCCTGCTCGTTGGAGCTTTTCAGTTTGCGTTTTGCTATCTTGTCAGCCGCCTTGGTCTGGGAGCTCCTAGTTTTACCTTTGTTAAGAAGGTGTTTAAGCAGGTTCCAGGTTTTTCCCGATGTCATGCTGCCATCGGCCCTTGCGCATACTTCGTCCCATTGTTGGTTCCAGAGTACAACACAGTGGTGCTCAATGTCCTTGTGCAGTAGTGCGATCTTTTTCCTAAGTCTTCTGTTGAATCTCTCGGTATGCTATCTCGCAATATGGATCTTTTCGCCTCCAGCATGTGAGCGAGCTCAGCGTCCATCCCGATTTTCCGGACATCTGTTTCTATTTCTTTGGTCGCGTTGCGGGCGTCCTCCTTGAGTTCATGCGTCCATCGTTCTAGTGTAGCGGGCTTGTCGGTACGTTCCTTGATTACCTGTCTAAACTCATCGCAATCCATGTATCTTCATTTTTGTAGTGGTTTCAAGGCGATTGCTATTGACGTTTCCACAATGTAATGGTCACTGCCGAGGTCATCGCCGGTATTATGCCAGGTGGCCCCCTCTGTGTTAAGGACGAACATGAGGTCTGGCGTGGTGTCCGTCGAGACCGAGTTACCCATCCTGGTGGGGTAGAGCGTGGACGTGATCAGGTTGAGGCCCATCTCATCCGCATCGGTGGCAAGATTTCTGCCTTTTGCGCTGGTGACGCCGTAGCTCCGTTCTACGTTTGGGGCGTTGAAATCTCCGACAGTAATCAGCGGGTTGTTCCCGTCTTTGTCCCTGGCCTTGTTCAACACATGTGTTCAACATGTGTTGAGCGCTAGTATGCTAGTATGCTTGTATGCTAGTATGGTCGTCTGGCATTGACTGGAGCGTGGACATCGTTATACCTTCAGGTAACACTTGCTTCGCCAAGCCAAGATTCATAACGGGGAGACAAATCCAATTAGCGGCAAGGATTGCGATAGAGTGTGGCATTGAGATGTCGCGCGCCAGGAGGACATCACGAATAGGGGCAACGACATAGTTGCCGTGAGGCGCTGTTGTCGTTGAGGCCACTTCGATGAAGGTTAGGGCTTTTGGAGGTAAGCGAACATACTGCAAAGTGTTTGGTTGTGCATTCGTGCAGTCTATCGCTTCAACGAAAATTGAACACCGAGAACACATAGCACCCAGAAAGCGACGGAGAAAGACGAAGAAAGATACGAGGCGCCGATGTACCTAGACTTTGCCCCCAAACGCAGATAACTTTGAATATACGACCGGGCGACCGTGCTCAGCCGCCACATGTGCAGTTGAAGCCGGAGAAGGACGTAGCCCCTCTTTGTCTGCCATCCCCCCGGTGCTTCGCCACCTTGGGAGTCTCGCGTACCTATGGAGACGCCGCATTATGTGCCGTTTTTGTCTTTTTCACGTGGGCAACATTGATCCGCGATTGTCGGCTCCCTTGGAACGCCTTCACTCGCACATACTGCTACAGCACGCAGTGACAGTGTTATTGCCCTCGGATTTTATAAAGAACCTCACGCTGACGGCTACACCATCGACGGGAATGCGCTTAGAGTGTCCATATAATTTCTATCGCAATTAAAACAAAAGCAGGCAGGCTCTACTCTAGTTGACCCCTTCGTAAAGCGAAGGATTTTTGGCGTGTGTCGCTCATCCACCATGTGTGCGTGTGTGCGTGAATTGTGGTTTTCCAATTGTGTATATTACTGTTAAAGGCAAGCACATTTAAAAAAAATGATTTCTTAACAGTGAAGTATGGGCAGGCTGGATATTGCATACAAATATTTAAACGCAGTGCATCATATATATTTGTTCATATTTTTTAGTGGTGATCCATAGTGTCATGTTGCACTCGTAGTTTTTCTGACACAAACCCAGCAGCTTACGCAGAGCGCTACCGAGGAAGAGAAAACGTCAACCTGGACAGACCCATCATGCGAGAAGAGGTCTACGCAGCGATTCGAAACACAACCAGAAACACCGACATAACCAGAATTCACCGACTTTCTCAACAAACACCGGGAAGCTGAGGCAGTCCCCGAGGAGTGGAAGCATGCGGAGGTAGTGATGATTCCTAAACTGAGCAAGAAACTGCAAATTGAGAACCTCAGACCAATCTCGCTCACATCGTGCCTAGGAAAACTGTACGAACGAGTGGTGACGCTGAGACTACAACAGTACATGGAGGACAACGAACTGTATCCCCACAACATGTTTGGATTCAGAGCAAAATTATCGACCCAAGACGCACTGCTTCAAATCAAAGAAGAAGTACTCGGGAACGTCCCCAGGAGCGCGGAGCATATAATAATGGCATTGGATATCAAGGGGGCTTTTGGCAATGTAAGCCAAGAAGCTATCTTCATGGGCATGAACGACCTGAACTGCGGGAGGAGAGTCTACGGCTACGTCAAAGCCTTCCTTTCAAACAGAACGGCAACGATTGGCCTCGGAGGGCTCCGAGCAGAGAAGTTCCTTACCCCAAACAAAGGGACGCCTCAAGGGTCGGTCATCTCCCCCACGCTTTTCAACATAGCAATCATTGGCTTGGCAAAATAGTTAAAATAAATCGACGGCATACACCATGCCATGTATGCCGACGACATCATCATCTGGGTTAACACAGGCTTGCTCAGACAGAAAGAAGTTAACAGAGGCAGCCACCAGCGTAGAGAACTACGTCAGAGCAAGAGGGCCAGCCTGCTCCACTTAGAAGTCCGAGCTTCTGAGAGTTTGGAGACGAAAGCAAAACCGCACAGTCCCCACCAGCGACGAGTTAAAGCTCAACGTCTACCTCGAGGGGAAGCCGATACCGGTAATGACGCTGATCAGAATCCTGGAGATGTGGATAAAGTCAAACCAGCGCTGCACCCACACGCTCGCCCTACTCAAGGCATCCACCCTACAAGCGGCCCGCATGATCACGCGCATCTCACACAGATGACACGGCATGCGAGAGGAGGACACACTGAAGCTGGTCAGAAGCTTGGTCGTCAGCCGAGTGGCATACAGCCTCCCATACTACAATCCCATCAAGAGTGAGGTACAACAGGCGGACGCAATTCTACGCAAAGCCTACAAAACCGCCCTCCACCTTTCCCAAAACACCTCAACCGAAAATCTTTTAGCCTTAGGACTACACAACACCTTCGACGAATTGAAAGCGGCGCAACTAGTCTCCCCACAACGCGGACTACAGCAGACCCCATCTGGCAGAGAGCTCCTCAAGAAACTAGGCTGCGCCGATCAACTTCAAGAGATACAAAGGACCAAAACAATTCTGGACGAGTATCGCAACCCACTAAAAGTAGCACCCATACCCCGGAACATGGATGCCAAACTACACAAAGCACGCAGAGAAGCGAGGGCTGAATACCTACAAAAGACACTAGCACCCCAAGAAACGACGGTATATGTGGACGCAGCCACATACGCCAGAGCAGCTGGGCAGAGCAACAGCAACGCGGTAGCAACGGTGATTGATTCGAACCTACGCGAGATCACCAGCGCATCACCGCAAGGGTGTACGATAGTCGAGGCTGAAGAAGCGGCCGTCGCTCTAGCGGCAGCGGAGGGATATCGGTCTAAACGGTCTCTAACAATCCTTACAGACTCGCAAACAGCGTGCCGCAACTACCTACGCGGCAGAATAGCACACGGAGCACTCCGCATATTCCGCTCCGGAGACCACATAACACAACGACAAACAAAAGAAGAACCAATTAGGCATACAATAGTATGAACGCCGGGACACACGGGAGTGGCAGGGAACCAAGAGGCGGACAGGATTGCTCGAGGGTACACTTATTACCGAGCATCTAACGTAGGCGACCTCGAGGAGACCCAACCTGCACCCCAAGACTATTCGGCGATACTAAATTACTACAAGGGCTGCAGAAAGCGGTATCCACCACCGCACAACTCCCTTAGCAGAGAGGACTCTGCTGTGTGGAGGCAGCTACAAACGGGCTCGTACCCGAACCTAAACGTACTCAGCAAAATTTATCCCACACAATGCAATGACAAATGCCCCTGGTGCCACGAAACACCCACGCTGTATCACATAACGTGGGCATGCCAGAAGATAGATGTGGTACCCGTTATACCAAACCCGAGTTCGGAGCAATGGGAGGGAGTGCGCTCCAGCGATCGCCAGGTCGACCAAGAAGGTCTGATTCGGCGAGCACAACTGGCAGCAGCATCCAGCGGAGCCCTGGACTAAGGGCAAACGACCGTTGTGCTAGAAGATGGACGATTCCATCTGAAGACCGCAGAAGACCAGCGAATCTAGAGCTCATAAAGTTTTTCACTCACTCACTCAATGTGATGCATGTGTTTCTTCTAGTGCAACTGCAGACCTGTATGTTGCCACTTCACAAGCGTGCATCTCCTGTGCAATGGTTTTAAAAACAGGCTGGTATAAAACCCGGCTTTCGAACAATTTTAGCAATGCCTACATATTTACTTCTAACGCAGTGCTTTGTTTAAAATGATGAGTAGGCAAACTCAAAGAGAAGTGATGTGAAAAAGACGAAGTTCAGGCCTCTCCCGTAGACAAGAGCGCCGCAGTTCTTTGTAGGAATTATTGTGTCAAACTGATTTGCTTGAAACGGCAAACTCGTAAATTTCTCCTTGGCTGCACTAATGACACCATCTTACGGTTGAACGTCCTCGGTGTTGAAGGCCTGATACCGACAAATAAGTGCCTGGACTATGCATATATATGTGCAGTATATGTGATGCACTCAAAACAGAGATAAAATCATTTCATGATTTGCGTTGTGGCTCAAGGACTCCGAGATACCAGTGGAGTGCTGCGTAGAGTAGTTTGCCGCAGGTGCCACAGTTTGTGACCACACACCTTAGGAAACTTTTCAAGTCACGATATTCATGAGAGGACGTCCTAAAATAATGAGGCCATTATCTGACTAGTTTCAAAAGTCTACCAGGGCTCCTTGAAGATGAGGCACAGTGAAGGATCGATAAGGAGAACGCTATTCTGCAAGCGCCTTTCGCGAAGTTTTGCAAAATTTTGAGAAGACCATAGCTTGTCGCATAATAGTACACGTGCGCTCCTTATAGCGCTTTTCCTTTCTGTCGTGTGACCCTTGTCACTACGGACGTGCCCATAAATTAAAGGTGACAACAACAAGAACCATTCACGCTCGGCCAGGATAAGTGGTATAAAAGCCTAAC
Source organism: Dermacentor variabilis (assembly GCF_050947875.1). Lineage (NCBI taxonomy): Eukaryota > Metazoa > Arthropoda > Arachnida > Ixodida > Ixodidae > Dermacentor > Dermacentor variabilis. Next base: position 58,684,651 of record NC_134576.1, on the reverse strand, counting down.
GTGACTTTGGGGTGAAAATTCCTTTTGTATCCTTTCTGCCTGTTAATATGTAATATGCGCAGTTGAGTTACTAGCATGCAATAAACCCCGCTCCATTACCGTCTGTCCATTGATATACGGAAGCTTCAGACACAATATAATTCTCTTAGACGAAGACGGGACCTTGGTAGACAACCAAAAGAAGGTTACCAGTAAATACTAACCTGGATGACACACACAACGTAGCTATATTGTCGCACCTAGGGCAAGTAGGACCCTACAATGAACTTTCACTGGACCAAGGGAATTTCCATTTCCCTTGGTGCGGCAGACTTTCAGCGACAACAACAGAATGACCTTAGCCTCGATGCGCTTTTTGTCGCCGGCCGTACTTCTCAAGGCAGCATTCGCTTTACTGTCCGTGATAAGTTGCGCTACAAAACTAATTACTCCGGGCATGGAACGCGTTTTCTGCTTCTTGTCCACAAGAGTCTCCGCTCCGACGTACCACGCGCCATGCATGACGATGTGATAACCGCCCATTTCGGCTTCCCACGAACGCTACTCTGCACGCAGAAGCACATTTACTGCCCCAAGATGTACGAAAAGAACAAGCGCTATGTCGCTTGTTGTGAAACGTGCAAACGTCACAAGCGACTGACCATCGCAGCCCTGGGTCTCCTTCGGCCATTTACACCGCTCAGTACGCTGTTCAAGCAAGTAGGCATTGACCATTTGGGTCCATTCCCGTTATCTAACAACTAGAACTGTTGGATAACTGTCTGCTTAGACCATCTTACACGGTATGCAGAAACTACAGCCATACCCTGTTCAACCGCTGCTTGCTTAGCGGTCTCCCTGCTGCCTTCCATGGTCTTTCGTCATGGCCCACCACATGTCATCATCAGCGAGCGTGGTCGCCAGTTCACTGCTGGTGCCATTGAAGAGTTACCTCGTTTGTGCACTTGTCGGTTCCGTCATTCCACGCCGTATCCTCCGCAGACCGATTGCCTCGTTGAAAACAGAAACAGAACGCTGACCAACATGTTTGCGATGAACGGCTCCTACAATCAGGTCGACGTGCAGCCGCTCATCACTTACGCATACAACACGGCGAAACAATAAACCACGAACTATAGCCCATTTTACGTCGTGTATGAGGCTACCGCGAAGCCCTCTGGACACTTTCTTACCCTTCATTTTGCACAATGGTGATTCTGTATCGAAGAATTTGTCTCGCCGAAGAAGCTCGTCGAATAGCTCCTCTTCGTACTCCGGCTTCGCAAAGTTGCTCGAAAGAGCGATACGACGACCGTCACGTACAAGAATCGTTCAAAAAAGGCGACTTGGTTCTTCTTTGGACACCGAAACGCAAGCGCGGATTGTGCCAAAAGTTCTTGTCACAATATTCAGGCCTATTAGTTGTGGACCGCCCGAGCGAACTCACTTACGTCATAGCTCGCCTCCTGTGCAATGGTCGGCGATCAAACAGAACTCAGCTGATTCATATTGCTCGCCTGAAGACTTTCTATCCTGCTTGTCCATCCTGTCTCGCGCCACGGGCTTCGTCTGTTTGCGGGGAAATGTGACGGATACGAATGACAAGTACAAGAAGAAAGAAGACGAAGAGAACGAGGAGCTTGAGAGGCCAGACTGCGCTACGATCACGCTACGATCCCATCGTCCATCTCCTGTAAATAAAACCATTTCTTCGGAACGCTTCGTAACAATATATATCACATTAGTCAGAGTAGATAAGATTGCTGACCACCAACAATACGCCGCAGCCAGCGTCTTGCGATCTTCATCCTCTGTCCTTTTTTTATCCTTCCGTAACAGTATTATTACGTTTGAATCATTCCATAGAGGCACGACATTACGCATTCCACACTATCGGCAGCCACGTGGTCACCTTTGGAGTCTGACACGGGACTCGCGCAGTCACTGACGTAAAAATGAACGCTTGTGCAGCAGATACAAAAGGGCACATGCCCCGAAGTCCGGTTCTGGTTTTCCCATCCAGCGCCTGTCTACGAGTCTACGTACTTCTGAAGTTATGGTTGCACGCTGCTGCAATTACTCGTTTGCAATATTATGAAAAAGAGTTACTCGATGCTAAGCGTTTTGTTACTAACTAGTTTTGACCCTGTTTTTAACCACGTCTGCGTACAGAGACACTGTGACTCACTTTCTTTACCACACCGGCGAACCACATGCACCACTCGAAGAAATAAAACTACTGACACTCTCTGGACATGTTACTCCGGTCTAGTTCACTGCCGAAGAATGAAATTTACTTTTCTACTATTCCTTGTTATTTAGAGTTGCGGCAATTCTTTAACGTGGAAAAAAGATCGCAGTTCACACTTTTTATTCGGAAAGATGGTAGACGATCACGTCTCTGGAACATCAAATGAACGGCGGTGGTCTGGCAATTATGTCGCGTCGTCGAGTGGTTGTCCGCATATCACTGACTGGTAGTTCGAGGCCAGATCAACAGAATATTGTTCGAGAGAAGCTGAAAAGCAGAACGAACAGAGTGTTGTTTTCCGTATTTGACAAGTTTTTCTCAGCCTAAATTTAGCACAGTTTCTTTTAACGTCATTTCTCAATAGACGATTTTATGTCACCATCCGTGTTAGCGACTGTGACAAACACAGTAGAAAAACTGTAAACGGCGTAGCTAAACCTTTATTGGGCGAACATGTGCCCTCGAAAGCTAGTTACGCCTAAAGCACAACGATAGCGGCGAAGGCCGTCGTCGCCCATCGTCGAAAATCTGATCGGTGGGTCAAACGCGCCGGCATTCAGTCATCGAACGTTCAAGAGTAATCGCTGAGACCCGCGTGTCTTCCACAAAGTTCTACAATATTCGCGTAGCGCATACATAGAATGAGTTTGCAAAAGTTTCGGCGACTGACAGCGGGTGAACCCATCGGCAACATTCCAGAAACTTCCGACACCTGCAGGTGCGTCGTGAGCTGTGTGATAACATCTGTTAGGCGGTGAAACGCGGCCGCGCGATAAACAAGTACACGTGTAAACCTGATGCAAGTCTGCGAGGTACAATGGGAAGGATCACTGGTATCAGTATTTCCTATCGCCATTTCCGTAGTGCGGCAAAGGACGAGAATTGTGTGGTGAAAATCAGGGTCACTGCCGGGTTCTTGTTTTAATCGCAGCTGAGGACTTCTTGCAATACTACAACCCGCGAACGCGTTAATGCTCCACTTCCACAATTGCGAATAATTTGTTCCCTACTTTTATGTTAACTGCCAAAGCGTGCTTTAAAAAAAAGGAAAGTTAGGGTTCAGCCACGATGCATCCATTGAGGACGTGACCAAATTTGCATAAAAATGGTTCGAGAGAAGTCAATTGTTTTCTTCGCAGTTTGAGACCTAAAATATCGATACCTGTATGTTTTAAAGTTTTTCCTGCAGACTAGGTATTCATGCCTGAAGGAGATAAATATGCACGTGGAAAATGTGCGGTTCGAGGGATGCGTTGGAGATAGTCACGTGACCATCTTGAGCGAGGCCATTGTAGTGGAAGTGGCAACGCACATCGCCTTCTTGGTACGTGGAAATTAAACACAATACCTTTTTCTGATGGTTTGCAGAGAAAAGCAGCACAAGAATTTCCACTGCTTTAGATTTGATATTTTTTCTCAAACGAAATAATCACACTGCCGATGTAAATAAAGAAACCGTTAGGCAAACTGTAAAAGAAGAGAATCGTGCTCATGCTAGGCAGAGGTTAAAATAATGCCACGCATTGTCGGTGCCCCTAACGTTTTATTTTGTCCAAGGATACCACGTGGCTTCACATAGTTGTCAGTGTTGCCGTGGTCGTGGTGGGGCCCTGATCTTCGGCAATAGGGTTCGACTTCGCCCTGAATAGCAGTATAATTGTGATGGCTGTCATAACGACTCCGGCAACTAGCGCCAGGAGAATCCAAATTATGACGGATGAATGGTCATTTTTTATCGCATACTCCGCCTCTGGTGTGGCTGTTGCCGCCGGATTGCGAGCTGGCTCCGCTTTGGTCGGGGGTGTTGCCGTCGTTGCTTGGGCTGTTTTCGTGTACGGCTTAGCCGGCGTTGTCGTGGTTCTTGCTGGTCCAGGCTTCGTGTTCGGCACTGCCTGTGTGGGGATGGACGCTCCTGTTGTGAGCGATTCAGCGGTAAAATTTGGGATTGTTAACAATAAGTAAATGCTCCTGGACAGCTTCCCCTTTAGTCCATCCGCGTTAATAACACGTGCCGCCAGGTACGCCTCTAGCTTGTAGTCCCTGTCGCCTGGTCTTGTCATTTCCCACTCGCGAGGAAGTGCGATCATTACGTCCTGCTTCGAACCGCCGGGGAGGGGGTCAAGATTGCCTTTCACGACAGTGGACAGATGGTCCTGGCTGTCGAAGTCCCTTTCAAGGTTCTCTTTACTGGTGCTACCTCTGATCTCCACTTCCGCAGCTGTAACAAAAACGGATGCAACCTCTGCATTGTGACGTTAATCCCCATCCCCCCTGTTTTGTTTTACTTCTGCTCACAACTGACTTGTGTAAATCTCGTTCGATAATGCTGCACAACCATGCTACCCGAAGTCTATAAGAAATGTGACGTTATGTCTGTAAAATAATCTTGATCAACTTGGTCCCTGGCCAAAACATCGAAAATAAATTTATCCTGTTGATGAGGTCTATTTCTTGTAATACATATATTTACGCGCTCCGAGCTAGGATCAGTCAAGGTGCTGAAATAAATAAGAAAAAGAAGACTCTGTGCGAGGTACGATTTCGGGACCAACGGCATGCCGTCTTCAGAAGCCTGACCATCAAACACCGTAGTTCTCGAAATCGTATCTTGACCTTCGTTTTTTAATCATTATTTTTCTTTGAACTGCATGGCTAAGATTATGCAGGGTGCATGGTATCTTTATATCCTAATCACCACCATCATCATCATCAGCCTGGCTAAACCCACTGCTGGTCAAAGGCCTCTCCCATACATTTGCAACTACCCCGGTCATGTGCCAATTGTTGTCATGTTGTCCATGCAAACTTCTTAATCTTACCAACCCACCTAAATTTCTGCCGCCCTCTGCTACGCTTCCCTTCTCGTGGAATCCAGTCCGTAACCCTTACGGACTGGATATATATATATATATGCACGGCGAATGCTAGCTATCATGCAGGTAATACAAAAGTATGAGTTGGAGTATTTTTCGCAGATATGCATTGAGTTCTGCAGTACTTGTTTCATGTACTGTTTATGTTTCTAAGTGTTTCATTTAGATCCGATACGTCACATTTCGGAGTTAAATCGAGGTCGAAGTCACAAATTTCATTTGTTTCTGGGGCGTTCTTTTCAGCACGGCTCTTTGTTGTTTTACATGCGAAAGAAAGCCCGAAAAATAATTTACATGCTTGGAGGACGCTCAAGCTTTGTGTTTAACAGTGAACACGATAGTCTTGCTCTAGCTGATTCCAACTTGAGCTTCCAAACAACTTCACGTCATCCCCCCCCCCCTCATCTAAATTTTGTGCTCTCCTCCAAATTGACTCCTTTCCCTTCACATCCCTTCTGTAACGCTACTGATCCACCGGTTATCTGCCCTACGCATCACATAGCCTGGCCAGCTCAATTTATTTTTTCAGCGCAGCTCACTATGACTAGGATTCAGGGATCAACTGGTGGCGTAACGCCGACAGAAAACAGTGGTCAGCCGAACTTGGCGGCAGTAACAGGCACAGCAATGGCTCCTAGCCCCGTAAGGCAAAGGCTACAAGCAGTGACTCATTGCAAGCAAAAAGAAGTTTGTGTGTTAGTTTTTGCTTACCCGAACTATCTTTCTTGTATATTGAAATTAGTATCCCACGCAGTCATGTCTGTCGGTTGTGCGTACGCATTATTTTACGACTTTTCTGACGCATTTTAATTAGAGAAATTGAATTATTTCAGTGACGCGCATGCGCTACACGTAGGGGACGCGTGTTTGATGTTCAGGATGATTTTCACTGATGTGCAACACTGCCGACGAAAGCCGCCGACACGGACAACGCATTTTCTGCGACACGGAGCCCCTAACGCTATCGCGTTAAAATATACCGGGAGAATATGCTGCGGTGCCAACCGATGACAGCGCTTTCAAACGTGCTCAGTGTGAAGGAGATCGAATTACTTCTAGCCAACACCACCTAGACAGCGCAAAGCATTTTTGCTCCGATCCATGACGTCATGTTACCTGGCCCGATTGACATCGAATACAATGGGAATGCTCCAGGGTAGGCAACAGTATTTTGACGCCACCGTTTCATCACGCCAGCCTTGTTAGTGGAAATTTCTCGCCAGGTAACGTGACTTCATGGATCGGAGTAAACAGCCCTTGTGCTATCTAGATGGTGATGCTCTAGCACACCGCCCTGAAAAGCGCCTAGTGTTTGTTGTGGTTAGGAAGGCAACCGAAAGCGCTTGAAAGATACTTTTCCAGCCTTCTGGCAGGGCCATCACGGTAACCATGCCAATAATTAAACGATGTCAGTTCGAATAGCTTCCTTGACATTATCAGATAATTTTGTTTCATTCCGGCTATCTAGCTATCTCGCACTTAAGGTAGGGTAGTCTGTAAATCAATAAAGAAAGTGCGCCGAATCCGACGCTAGTGACGCCTGAAAGGTTGGCATTTCAAGTGGGTTTGTGCAACTGGGTCCACAGGGCTTCAATAAGCCTCTCTGGCACCAACTTGACAGACTACGTGTTCCACTGTGTATGCGCATACTTCACAGTGGTGCCGCCAGAAGGCGCAGCGTGTCCAGGTAGAGTAGGGTGTCTCGATAGCGCTATTCTCAGTGCAGGATAGTGATACGTATGGTTGCGCTACGACATCGAAGTGAACGTCAGTTCAGGGTATGCGCTCGCTGGCGGTGAAAAACTTTACATGCGACCTCGAAAACTGTAGTGGAACGTTTTGTTTATGGCGAATGGTAGAATAAGTTTTCAGCTTAGCGGGATAGCGAGCCGTTCTTCGAACGCTTTCGGTCAAAAATTTGGTTCGAAAACAACGTTTAGCCATACGATGTGTAGTTCATGTTCAAGAGGTTTTCTTTCAATATGGGTGACGCAAAATGTCGTACCCCGAACATTGTGATCGTTAAACTACACGTACGTAATATACAGCGGACACGTCGTGAAACGCTATATCACGAATCCAGGTTAGCAAATACGGCAGCGTTACCAACACGTTGAAGTTATTAAGGGAAAGTCAGAGAACCACCCCTTCGTAGTAATTCCTGCAAACGAAACCCATACAGGCTCCTCGAAAGAACAGCCTCAGAGTTGAAGAAAAATTTGTCCTGGTCCGGCACTCGAAACCGGGACCGCCGCCTTTCCGGGGCAGCGCTCTACCATCTGAGCTAATCAGGCGGCTAGCAGATGGCAGGGAGAAGTCGAATTTGTCGACAACACGAAGCAACACATTGAAAGTACTGTATATTATCTAGATATGAGTCATGCGTGTGAAAAGTCTCAATCACAAAAGGTCCGTGGCCAAAAAGAGTCTTACATTACCAGATACAGACTTTATGAGTAAAATGCTCGGGATTATTGTTTCGAATGCGAGTGTTGTATTGAGCTCTAAATTTGACACGCGAAACCGCAGAATTTATTTAGGCACGTATAAACACCGTATTACTAGTCCTTATCACAAGAATTTCTTCTTTTAAAGGATTGCTTACGCTTGTCTGTCAAACATACTCTCGCGCTTCGCCAGCGAGAAACGCGTCAGGTACTTCCTACTAGTGTTCATCGCGATGAATCCTGGTTACCTACCCGCTGCTAAAAGACGGCACGCTACCACGGCGATGACAACGACTGAAAAGCTTAGAAACTGGTGCACCTTACAGCACTTTGTTGCTCAGTAGAACCTATCGGTCACACTACTTTGGCAATATCACCACGCCGTAAATGCCAAATATAACTACGTAATCGCAACAAACCCATGCAATAAATACAGCGGAAATATTTCTTTAGGTAATTAAAATGTGGGATTTTTCCTGCTAAAACTACGATCTGATTATGAGGCATGTCGTAGTGGGCGAGTCGAGAAATTCTGTGCACGGGTGTTTTGGCATTTTGCCTTCGCGACCTAGTTCTTAGGAGTCCAACACCATGACCACTAAGCAGCTACATTCGGTGCACAAATATTTCTTAACGTAAAATTTGAATACACATACTACGCCAAAACTTCCGTACGATTGTGAAGTGAAAATGTGGTTTTCATTCGGGGTGAATGTTTGTTTTGGTTTGACGCTAAAAAATAATCTCAATTTGTTGAGAGGCGGACATGTTCATAATTGCCAGTTTATTAAAATATATTTTCGCTTGCTTTTTATGGTGCCCATCCTGTCTTCATCGTTAGCTTTTAGCTTGGAAGCTGCTTACAATGAATGCAGAAAAATAATTTGTAAACGGTCCTAATTCATATTCGTGTCGAACTTGGTGCTAGTGGTGCCTCTCGCAAAGTTCCAATGTGGGCAACTATTTAAATACTTAATAAACTTTTATGCGTCGTCTTTGTAGGCATCGGGGTAACAGCTAGAATGCAAGATGTGCAGTCTAAGCAATACGTCTTTGGGTTTGTAATATACAGCGCTTTATTGTGACTGAAAACTGGTTACTTAGGGGTTAGTATTGCTGTTTCAACGTTCTGGCATATTTTTTTTCCCACATTTCACAGAATCACAAATCAGCTGCCGCAAGTTATCATTGCTACTTTCCATGACTCGGTCATCTAATAAATATGAAATATGACGAAAATACGGTAGCACACGAAGAAAACTGTTAATTCCCTCTACTCACTAATGCACCAGGTACAATAACCGAAGCCGACATTTTCAATCAATGAATTGATGTTTTTATGGCTACAGCCTGAGCTTAATCAATGCAATGCAAGAAAATAAAGAAAACAAATAAGGTCTGTACGTGTGCGCTGACGCGGCTTTATTTTATGTATTTCAATTTCTTGCGAGGCGGTTTGCTGAGGCCCTATGTGAATTGATTGTTTCAAGGTGTTTTATGCGCGTTTAACATCGTTTACAGCCTACCATACTAGCGATGATTAGGAGCACTTCTGAAAAATGCGATGCGACACTTAACTGAGGAGAAACTGAAATCTACGTATTCTGGAAATCAAAATGTTACTTTGCATCCACTGTGCGTTGTACGTTAGAATGGGGTGCTGCAAACGCTAATTACACAAGAAAACATATAGCTTCACTCACTCTTATTACCTGTCATAATTCTCCTGTTGAGTGTTCAGAGTTAATTTCGTCCCGAATGCGAGATGGTAGCTCACAGACAATACGCACCCTTTCCATGTGTCATGTGTGCACCAGGCCAAGTCCACCTAAGTCTGACGACGGGTGTTCTGTCGATGTCGATGTAACCCTCGACAGCTTTTAGGTCTCTCATTGTGGCGGGAGGAACATCAGCTTGCCGCAGGTCTCTGGTGACCTTGAAGTAGGTTCCAGCTGCGACTCTTTGGAATGGGTTCGTTGGCTTCTGTTCTCCCAGGAGGGTATCCTTGAATGTGTAGTTGGCAGAGTCTTCAACCCCTTCCATGGTTGGTTCTTCCGCTGCACAAGACATAAGGACAGTATTACTACCGCGACAATTTTAAGTGCAGCAATCTAATGGATGGTCGGGAGGAGGATTTCCCGGGAAATAACATTTAAGAATACATTTGACGCTGGCCCTGCATGCGGCATTGAACGTTCCTGCAGTACCTGCAGATAATTACGGTAATAACAGACTGAGCTATGCCACAGGTATGCATTAGCTATTGCAATAATGCATCGTTGAAAAACTCTGGTAATTTACGAACATTTATTTATTTGGTACATACTGCTAGCCTTAACGAAGGCTTTGGAGAGAAACCGTACATTCATAACAGGGAAAATACATCATTTACACATGGTTCAATGATAATCGTTTACAAGACGCCTTAGCTTTGGTTTAAAATTAAGCTTATTCCTACACACGTACAGCGATATAGAAAATGCACATTCCTTGTGACAATAGAACACAATGTAAAAACCACATTTCATCACGTAGCAACAAAGAAATGGTTAGACAGCTTAGACAAAAAAGAATTGAGGGTTGTACAATCGACAACCTCTTGTGGTAACAGATTCTATTCTCTAAGAGCTTGTCGGAAGTATAAATACCTGAAGCTGTCGTTGTGAAACCTATACTCAGATAATTGTTTAGTGTGTTTCGTTCTCTAAATTCAAGCGTTACAGTGTACTAAAAACTTGTTTTTGTCTATTTTTAGGGCATTGCTCTGGAGAATAAATAGGAATTTTAGTCTGAGATATCTAGCAAGATCGCTAATTGTTGGGAGTCCGGCTTAGCGCAGAAGTTTAGTTTGGGAATCATGACAACGGCGTTTATTATAAATGAATGTGGCTGCTTTTCTTTGTACGTTCTCTAACTTCGCTGTGGCACATTTAGTGTATGGGAACCAGCATATGGCGCCGTATTCTATAGCGGAGCGAATAAGTGACGTGTACGCGAGTAGTTTGGCGTTGGGTGAAGAGTATCTCAGGGACCGTTTGAGGGAAAAAAGCGCTGAAAATGACTTTGTTGCCACGTATGACACGTGTTTGTTACATTTTAGATCGAAAGAAATAATGATACCTAAATGCTTGAATTCTTCAACCCTTTGTAGTTCTCTTTGCTGAATTTGGTATGCAAAGGTTAGTGGTGCTTTCTTTTTCGTGACTGTCATGCGGACAGTTTTTGCTGCATTTAACGTCATCTGCCAGTCCTGACATCATTTTGCTATCTTTTTAGCTGCGTCATTCAAAACAACCCGGTTATCCTAGGAGACATTTTTATGTAATATGATAACCGTCCGCTATACGTTATATAAAAAAACTCAGAATGTATTTCAAGACTTACGGTTCCAATGTACTGCGTTGCTAAGCACGGCATCGATTTCGAATAATCCATGCAAGCGTTTTAACATTCTATTGGGACTGAAGTATTCCTTCTATGTATGTCATACATGACAGCATGCACATTGCGTTAAGGAGTCATTATAACCTGCCGGTGGTTGTCGTTTGGGAACTCAAGTGCAAAAGTTACGCCGCTCCCCACCAATTATGAAAGTGATAAGATAAGTCCAACATCCTCATTACCATAAATGCTTGCTTTAAAACGACCAAACATTGTCAACATATTTATATGCGTAAAGAACTCGCCCTATGTAAATCAACTTCCAGGTCATTCTCAATGGTAGACGCAAAGGTGCAGTGCAATCGACGTGCAACACACGACCCGTTGCATGCTCCACTGCATCGCACATCAATTCGCTCATTACCATACTTGAAGAAAAACAGCGCTAATAAAGACGACAGCAAAATGAAGAGCATGTACGACGGACAGCGCCATAACCGAAACAAGGCTCTTCCGAATGTAAAGCTTTTGTGGAGGCATCAAACTATCAAGTAATACTTTGGTTTTGTTTTGGGATTTTAAAGCACATTCCTAATATGTAGTTCTTAACAACCACTAATCCTTTTTTGCGGCAAATGTGGCTTTCACAGATTATGAAAAAGCATTTGATTCAGTACAGATGCCATCACTTATAGAAATGGCGCAATGGAGGAGTACAGGAGGCATACGTCATGATCTTGGCAAATATTTACGGATATTCCCCACCTACCTTGGTTCTACACAAGAAAACTAGAAAGTTGCGTATCATGAAAGAGGTCAGACAAGGAGACAAAATCTCTTCAATGCTATTCACTGTAGGCTTAGAAGAAGAGTGAGGGTCAACGGTGAGCAACCTTAGCAAACTCAGCAACCTTCGGTTTGCACATGAGGTTGTCCTGTTCAAAAACACTGCGGACGAATTACAACAAATGATTGAGTACCTTAACTGAGAAAGCATAAGAATGAGGTTTAAGAAGAATATACAAAAGACAATGTTAACGTTCAATAGCCTGGCAAGAAGACAACAATTCAGGATGACCAGCGAACCTCTAGAGTATGTACAGGAGTACGTTTGTCTATGTCAATTTACTCACAGAGCATCGTGATCATGAGGAGAAAATTTACAGGAGGATAGAAATCGGTTGGAGTGCATACTGCAGGCATTGCCTAATCCTATCTGGGAGCTTACCACTGCCGTTGAAAAGAAAAGTGCAATATCATTGCATTCCACCGGTGCTAACACATGGGATGGAAACTTGGAGTTCAAAAAAGAAGCTCGAGAACAAGTTAAAGACCGTTCAAAGAGCGAGGAAGAGAGCAGCGTGGATCACGGAGCAAACGGGGATAACCGATATTCTAATTCCCATGAAGAGAAAAATAAATGGGGTTGGGCAGCCTATGTAGTGTGGAGGGGGGATAACCGGTTGACAATTGTAGTTACACAATGAAATTAGTAAATTTGCAGGTGGAAATTGGAATTAGCTAGCGCAAAACTTGAGTCACTGGAGATCGCATGAAGAGGCATTGGTGCTGCAGCGGACATAAAAATAGCGTGATGAAGATGATGAATATAATTCGGATTTTGGACGTCTACTGAAAGTTCAGCGTCAATAGTTTGATATATACGCAAAACCTTAATTACATCCCATAAAGCATTTTAATATTTTAAGATATCCGTTGTGCTACATGAACTTTTTTTTTATTTTACTCAATGTAGACTGTGTTTTATTGCTTAGCACACATTGTTTTTTTGCTTTTTTATAACTAGAGACAATTTAGATTGTTCAATGATTATCTTTTGTCTGCTTATGCCTGCTTGCTGAACTGTATCTTGGAGCAAAAGCCTCTATCAGGCTGTATAGCCTTTTGCTTTTGCTTCGATTTCTGTTGATGTACAGAAAGAAATCAATAAATAAACCTCAAACGGCAGGCATTCTCAGATGATATACAGTAGGTTGCCACTATTCCTGAAGAGAAAAGTATATAACAGCTGTGTAAGGGTTCTACCTAAATTGACGATGACGCATTGAGCTAGGCAATTCGTTGGAGGTGACATCGAGGTTTAGGAAATTCGGGCACTTACTTTTTAAGGGAGCACGCATTACTATGCAAACGAGTGCTATTGAAAGTAAACTTAATCCCGCGTCATATTTCACGCATTGCCGCAGACGCAATGTGGGTAGACAATCGGATAGCTCGTCTGACTGACGTCATGAGTGCCTGCTACGTAGATACATGGCGATGGGGCTGCTGGAATGTCAGTTGAGTGGCGCCGCGGGAATCAGCAGTGATGCGCTTTTTTAAGCGTTGTAATAATTTACATGGACAGAAAAATGATAGGTGTAACGTTAAGGGACAAGAAAAGAGGCGATTGGGTGAAGGAACAAAAGCGAGTTAATGACATTTTAGCTGAAATCAAGAAAAAGAAATGGGCATGAGCAGGACAAGTAATGAGGAGGGAAGATAACCGATGGTCATTAAGCGTTACGTACCGGATTCCAAGAGAAGGGAAGCGTAGCAGGCGGCGGCAGAACGTTAGGTGGGCGGATGTGATTAACAAGTTTGCAGGGACAACATGGCCACAATTAGCATATGACCGGAGTAGTTGGAGAAGTATGGCAGAGGAGTTTGCCCTGCAGTGGGCGTATCCAGGCTGGTGCTGCTAATGATGATGATATGAACGGGCCTCTACTGCTGCAGTTTCAGTGTTGTCGTTGTGAAACTGTACAAGAATACGTATTTCTGACGGTTCTGTTGCGTTTCTAGAGTCCGAATTCTGGCCACATATTCATATGCCATTTGTAGCTTGCGCATGTTCTGTAGGGCTGTTTAAGGAGTAACCAAAGAAGTAGTAGAGCTTTATCGCGAAAGTACCTCGAACATCAGGCCTTACTACAACAGAAACACGGCCAAGTGGCTGATCAGCTGCCCTACTAGGAAGCGGCACCAACTAAAAAGCCGTTGTTTCGCTGAAAAGGCGAAGCAAGAATTGTGAAAGCAAATTAGTAGATAGCTATATGAAGTAAGGATAGTAGCTTTATCGGCCGTATAAACCCGTAAACCTGCTCCTACTAACCAAAAAAACAAGTACGGTGTCACGCCTGCGCAGGTAAGCCTGAACAGATCTCGCTGGATGACCGCGGAAACTCGCTGACGAAATGCTGGAGTAAGCAAACGTGGTAGCAGCAGCGAGCGAATTAAGCTTCTTGCAGCACTCGCTTCAACGCAAAGAAAATGTCGAAAGCACAACGCATATGAAGCGGCCGGCACTACGCGCACCCTGCAAACATCGCAGATTGCTTTGAACATGAGAGCTGCGCTGGCGTGCACCTTGGCCATATCGCACATCTCTTTCAAAATACGTGACCCCACTCGCCGTGCTGTAAGCAGCAGCCGCTGGAGAAGACCCCCCCCCCCTCCACTCCCACTACTTACTCCCGTGCTTCGCGTGCGACATTAGGGGGCGCGCTTCCACCCTGGCTTCGTCTCTCGTGGACGCGAGATTAAGCAGCGTTTACAGCTTCCCATAGCATTCTTCCATTCTCACAAAGAGCATACGGCCTGCTGTGAGGATTTTATCACGCTTGGTCTTTATACAGAAGCTCACGGCGAAGCGTACGGTAGATATGGGCCTGGAATGTCCATACAATTGCTGTCGCTATAAAAAATGAACAAGGCCAGTTCAAGCTATTAAGCGCTTTTCTTCTGCTCACTTAAATTTCTGTTTTGAACAATGTTTGGTAGCGTGCGTGAAATGTAGCAACTGTCCTTGCCTTGGACTCAGTTCTGCACAAATTCTTTCCTGAAAGAATAGAGTTACAGTTATGATAACATCTCATTGGTCATTTTGCTCTTTTGGCCAAGCAAAAGCAAGACGAGCGAGACTACGCAATGCTGGTTAATGCGCCATTGATAAACTCACTAGGAAGTGATCCTTCATCCTCCTTAAGAAGAACGCTAGGAGGGAATCCCGGTGTACGATACGCATGGCTGGTCTTGTTGTTTCCGTAGACGTATGCCATGATGGCGTACCTTCCTTTGCCCGTGAACTGCGTGAAGTAGCCGCTGTATGAACCATCGTTTTCTATGACATCAGGATCTGCAATATTAGTAGCAATAGCTGTTGAAACGGAATTGCGGAAACTCTTGAATCAATCAATTTCTTCTGGCTTGTCACAGAGATGAGCTAAGGTGATCGCATAGGGAACTTATTTTGAAGATATCACGTAAAATGGCTGATTTGGATATTTCTGAATTGTGGTACTGGTTTTCTTTTCTAACTTAATTATGTATGCTCCTTAACCGTTAAAATTTTGTATTTCAGAAGTGTCGATTTGTGATTTGTTTTGTATCGGAGATTGTATGCTTGTCAATCGCTTTACTGATACCTACCACTGTCACTCTGCAATTGAGTGCCTGTGATTTTACGACAATCTCCGCATTGGTAGACCTTCTTACCCCTTCTCATTACATATGTCACGTACGATGTGCAGAACATAAACTGTAAGAAATAAAATTGAAACGGCAATCCCAGAGATGATAAAACAGCAGTATATCACATTTACACGATCCCATTTGCGGCACAAGGACTACTCATCTGTTCCGCACACCTAGAGGAAAATTCCCCATTGCACTTTTTCTTTGATATTTTATTGCTGCACGAATCGCGACAACGTTCGAGCCATATTCATGCCTTTACTCCTCCATCGCTGCACGGTATTGTTTGTGGTATGGGGGGCACCTGAGCGGGCAGAGCACCCACAATTTCACGTAATAGTTCCCTGGGAACTCGCAAGGTGGAGCGTCAGGCGATATGGTATGCATCGGAGAGACAGAGAATTTGAGGACGATAGGTGAAGATGAGAGGTTCGAGGTTTAATACGCAGCTTACCTTAAAGGCCTTCCGAGATGCCAGCGACGAGCATTCCCACAGAGTGTTATATGGACACTATCACCCAAAACGGCGGTACTATTCCTTACGGTAGAGCAGAAAGCATGACCGTTCAGTCAGCGTGCCCCCATGGCACATGAATTTCATTAAACTCTGCCCCCCTGGCTTCGAATGGCTTTGTGATTTTGCGAAAGAATCATTCGCAGCAAAATATTTCCGCATAAGTGCAGCAGTTCCCAATCATTATGCACTATCCAAAAGGCTGAAAATGGCTCATTCACCCTGGCGAATCGGGGGGGTCACTTTACAAAGTTGGTCGCAAAGCGACCGGTTGCCTATTATATCGCCGAAAATAATCGTTGTGGTTGCAAAGCGTCTGTCCTGAGCCACTCGCTCATCGCTCGATGACTGGAACAAATGAGCTATAGTTACAAGGTCTTGCATTATCCAGAGAACTATTACTGTTTGGAAATTATAAAAAAAACTATACAACGTCAAAATAAAGGTTGAAGCAAAACATATGGAAAGATTTCTATCGGAGCCTGTCAGTAAGCGGCGGAGCTCCAGAGTGGCTTGGTAGCAGAATTTTTGTGAAGAACCACTTGGCTGCACCGTTCAGGGTTGATCTTTAAGCCTATGCATGCTATACAAAAGCTTACGCGGGAGCGACTTCGTGGAGCGACGCATCACGCAGTTCAACTCCTGCTGGGTCAAAGGAACAAAGCCCTGCCAGCTATTGAAAAGTCTGACAACGATAGTTTGTTGAACGTCGGCGATGGTGTTGCAGGCGTGCCACATTAACGTTGCACGAGACGAGACAGAGGACAAGCCATGGGCGTTTGCAAAACTCCTCAACATTTTCACTTCTGCATACGTGATGATTTCAAGGTCGTGCCATTACGCTTTACAGGGGGGCGTCATTGACGTTACAAATTAAAGTGTGTTTTCACGCGCCAAAACCATAATATTACACAAGGCAGTCAGTCGTGGGCGACTACGGATTAATTTTGACTACCTACGCGCACCGAATGCACACCACACGGCTCTTTTAGCACTTCGCCCACATCGAAATGCGGCCGCCATGGACAGGATTTATTGTGGCGCCCGCGGCGATAGCAACGCAACGCTTACGCCACTGCGGCACCGCGGCGAGTGTCGTTCACTTGCAGTGGACGCGCTTCACGTGGGCTCTGTGTTGAAGATCCAATAGACCAGATTTACGACTCACCGAGACAAGAAAGGTGTACTAAAACGTGGATACCACCGATAACAGTTCGTTGATACCCCTGCCTGGACTGTAGGTGCTATCCATTTGGTTTTCTCGCTCTTTGAAGTTTTGCAGTGCAGACCATGCAAATAAGCTTAACGCGAATCCCGCCACTTGTCCATGGGAATCTGTGGACGTCGCCAAGCTTAAGCAAGGTTATGCTGAGTTAAGACATCGGGCGCTTACAGGAATTGAAGAAAAAAAAACGTGTTTCCTAGAAGTGGAGCTGCACCACCAGCCGGAAGCGCTACCGAAGCCACGGCAATCTTTTTTTTAAAAAATCATCTTGTGTAGAAAAACGAGGCACGCTCAGTGAAGGAGACGACGCTACAGGTAGGTGCGTGGTGCACCATAGAAGATTCGCGACTCCCTGCTTATCGGAATTCTGGAACCCGGGCCATGATCAAACAAAACGAGTGCGCAAATTCCATTGTACACCTATATCCTAGAGAAAACTAGATACGAAGACTACAGAGAGAGGCAGAGTGCCTAAGCCTCGACATGAGGAGGTTACCGCCTGTACTTAAGATTGACTTTATTGATCAGACCAAAGAATGGACTCGAGGTGAAGAAACTCGGCATATAACGGGCCAAGGCCAGCGCATATTCTTGCGGGAGGACTTATGAGAATGACTCATATGTAAGACTCAGGAACGGGTTTACCTCCGTAATAGCTAATATGCGAAGCCGCCGCTATTTTAGGCATTGTCAGACTGCGCTTCGGTGACAAGAACTACGACGTGGCTGTCTAGGTGGCGGCTTCCGAAGATGTCTGTCGCTGACTTGTACACAACCTTGTCGCCGGTACTAATTGTGACTGAACTGATGGCACACGTGAGTGCGCCCGCAGAGCGTAAACAACATGGCAGCCCGCATGCTTGGAAAGCCAGAAACCACGGTCAAGACTTCCAGAGAGAAGACGGGCACTTGGTGTGTTCACTATTAGGCTATTGGGGTAGCTTGCATTTACCCCCCCCCCCGACCCGACAATTGTGCTACGTCTAATACGAGCCAGGCCACTGTGCCGTCATGTGCCCCACGCTGGACGCTTAGGCGTGCCAGAACTAGAGAGAAGCCATGATTGAGCACTTCCGCGCATGTGAAACCAAGTGTATGCTGTGCAGAGCTCGATCGGAGCTCCCGAGTAGAGGGGAGAGGTCAAGAAGGGTATCATGTCCAGGCGGCAAGTAGATGCTTGTTTAGCTCGGAAGCGGAAACATTGGCTTAAACATCGAGGAGCAGAGCCCCGCAAACCTCTCGCTCTAGGTTGGGGTCCCTCTTGGCCTTTGGCTTGGGACCACTTCTGAAGCATGTGGCTGGCATGAAAGGGTAGAAATATCGAAAAATTTGCGGCAGAAACCAATCAGAGAATAGCTATGGGCAGGTAGTAGTAGTAGTATAAGACTTTTATTCAGCCAAAAATTACAGGCCGAGCATATCGACCGCCTGGGTGGCCAGTCGACGCTGTTCTTCTTCACCTTCAGCGCCAAGCCAGTCGAGCCAGGTGGTGATGGAAAGTGAAGGGGGAGGATAGGAACTTGATTGCTGAGCAGCCGGACAGTAGAACAGGCAATGGGATAGGTCTGCATAAGTAGAGGGGCAGTTGGGACAGGAGGGGTCGGAGCGATAGCGATAGAGAAAGAGGCGGGAAGGGGTTACCAGTGCATTCATTTGGATGTGCCGCAGAAGGCGAGCCTCCGGCACAGTGAGTGACGGATGAGGGGGAGGGTAGAGGCGCTTGTCGAGACGGAGTTGGAGATAAACTTCCTTGATAGTGCGGCGCAGGGAGAGTCCCCCAGAATCCTGCGAGGGCCCCGACCAGGGGATCAACGGTGCCCGGTTAAAAACGTCACGGGCGAGCTGATGGGCCAGCTCATTGCCGTCAATCCCCGAATGCCCAGGGACCCAGCGGAGGAAAACGGTGGAAGGTTGCAATGCGGAGACCGCTCGTTCGACCTCTTGTTGGAGTGAATGGGGTAGGGTGCGGTTTTGTATGTGGCGAATGGCGGCTTGGGAATCGGTGTATATCGTGTACTCTGGGAGCGAGGGCAGGGAGGGAAATGATTGTAGGGCATGTACAATGGCAAGGACCTCGAGAGATAGTGCATCCGGAGGGTGTAGGTACGGCCCACTCGTGTGAGTTTCAGGTGCTGGGAGGTGGGGATGGTAGATAGCGTAGCCGCAGGAACCTCGAGGGGCTATGAAAGAGGCATCCGTGTAGGCTACTCCCTGGGTAGTAAAGAGGGGGGAATGATGCTGCGCGGCCGCGTGACGACGGCCGGCATGCAGGACAGGGGACATATTGGACGGCAGGGGGAGAATGCGAAGATTGGGCGCCGGGGTGGATTTTGGAGAGGTAAAGGAGAAAACGGGAATGGGAGAGATACCCGCCTGGGCCAGTAACCACTGACCCTGACGGGTAAGAGAAAGCCGGGCAAGCTGGGAGTCACGGTGGAGAGAGAGAAGAGAACGAAGAGGATGGAAGAGGGCTGTGGCAAAGAGCTTAGCAGTGGAGGTGGTGATAGGGAGGTTGAGAGCTGCCTTGTAGAGGCCCACAAGGGCGGTCTCGAGGGTGTTAAGCTGAGTGGGGGTGAAGGAAACGTAAGGCACAAAGTACAGGAACTTGTTGAGGGCGAGCGCATGGGCAACTCGGCACGCATGAGCCTCGTGGAGGCCCGAGCGCCGAGTGACCACGCGCCGCAGGAGGTGAGTTACCGAGTGACAAGTCCTGACAGCATGGTGTAGGGCTTGCACATTCTTGGCTGCATGCAACGGGAAGCCAAGAACTTTGCATTGGGGGACAATAGGAATGGGAGAGCCGGAAAGATGGAGGGAGATTAGGGCGTTGTGGGAGCGCTGGTATGAGGAGTAGTTAAGAAGGAGAAGCTCGGATTTCTCCGGAGCAGGTGACAAGCCAGCAGTGGAGAGAAAGGAGTTGATGAGATCGAGGCCACGTTGCAGGGTGTCCTGTACGTGACCGGGAGAACCAGACGAACACCAGAGGGTGATGTCGTCGGCATAAAAGATGTGCTGGAGGTCAGGAATCTGGGCTAGTTGGGAGGCGAGAGGGGTCATAGCAAGATTAAAAAGGATAGGAGAGAGAACAGCACCTTGAGGAGTGCCACGGGTGAGCGGGTGGGGATCGGACAGATGGGTGTCCACTCGGAAACGAGCCACTCGGTTAGAGAGAAAGGAGCGGAGATAAGAGTACATCCGGTGTCCGCAGTCCAGGGAGGAGAGTTGAGACAGGATATGGTCGTGGCACACACCGTCGAAGGCCTTGCGGACATCAACAGTCACAAGAGCGTGGATCTGGCTAGGATTGGGTGAGAGAAAGGTGTGCTGGAGGATCAGGAACATGTCCTGTGCACAGACGCGCCGTCGAAAGCCGATAAGAGAATGGGGGAAGAACTCTTTCGCTTCAATAAAATCAGAGAGGCGAGTCAAAGCCATTCGCTCAAGGGTCTTGCCAACACACGACGTCAAGGAGATAGGGCGAAGGTTAGAAAGGGAGGGAGGTTTGCCCGGCTTCGGAATCATAGAAATAAGGGAGGATGTCCAAGCGCTCGGCAAGCAGCCGGTGTCCCAGGCATTGTTGAAAGTCTGAAGGAGGAATTCCTTGGAGTGGTCGGGGAGGTTGCGGAGTGTAGTGTATGTGATGGTATCCTCACCGGGAGCCGAGCGAGAAGCATTAGCAGCCAGGGCAGCTTCGAGCTCCCGGAGAGTGAAAGGCCGGTCGAGGTCTCGGTTAGGATCACCAGAGTAGGTTGGGTAGGAAGGTGCGAGAGGGGGTGGGAGATACAAAGAAGTGAGCTTGTCAAAGACATCGGAGGGAGTCCCCTGAGTGAGGGCTTTTGCTAGAGTGGGAGCAAGGGCAGGCTTCGTACCTAAGAAAGATTTAAAAAGGGACCACGTGGATCGCGAGTGTAATGCAGAATCGAGGCCGTCACAAAGCGCACTCCAACGAGAATGCTCGAGGGACGTGCCATGGGCAACTATCTCGGCCCGCAGAGCAGCAATCCGGGAGGAAAGTTGGGTATTTTGGGGTTGGGAGCGCAAGGAACGTTGGAGACGTTTCAGCCGACGCCATAAACGGAGAAAGTGAGGATCCGGGTCTGGGATAGGGTGACGTGAGCGAACGCGACGGCTACTGGTCGAAAGCGCTGCG
Source organism: Dermacentor variabilis (assembly GCF_050947875.1). Lineage (NCBI taxonomy): Eukaryota > Metazoa > Arthropoda > Arachnida > Ixodida > Ixodidae > Dermacentor > Dermacentor variabilis. Next base: position 58,663,355 of record NC_134576.1, on the reverse strand, counting down.
GAGATGCGCGACGTCCAGTCGTCGTAAGATTCAAAGGAGGCGGAAAGGAGATTAGTGCGAAATGCGTGCCAGTCAGTGTGAGTGGTTGAGTGCGATCGAGGGATGTGGGAAAGAGAAGCGCTAATATGAATGAGGAAATGGTCGCTGAGGAGCGTTTCAGCTGTGACCTGCCAGTGAAAGGAAAGGGAGCCCCGAGAGAAAGAGAGGTCGGGTGTCGTGGAGCGCTGTGAGACAGTGCCCGCTCGAGTAGGGGAGCCAGGGGTATTAAGAAGGGTGAGGTGGCGCTCCTGGGCAAGACAGTGGAGCAGGCGGCCGGGCTTGAGGGTCTGGGAGTAGCCCCAGAGCGTGTGAGGGGCGTTAAAATCGCCTCCAAGGAAGAGATGGGTGGTGGCGGGAACAGAATGAAGGAACTTTCCCAAGGCAGTGAACAAAGAGGATGTGGCAGGGGGATTATAGAAAGACATAAAGGCGAGTGAGATGCGCGATGAAGGTTGGTAATACACCACACCAACTAAATATTTTTGGAGGCTGGAGGGGATATCAAGTGGCTCGACGAGGACGTCGCTGCGTACATAAATGGACGCAAGTGGCGCGCCCGTCGTGGCATGGTAGGCGCGGTAACCTGGGACGGTGCGGGCCGTCCGCGTCTCCTGGAGAAGGAGAAAATGGGGCAGGGAAGGGCGGGTGAGGAGATACTGGTGGAGGGGGGTCTTATTGTGGCGAAGGTTTCGACAGTTCCACTGTACAATCTCGAGGTCCTCTCCACGCGCCATGTTTACGATAGATTAGAGGTAGAAGAGTTTGCGGGGACACGTTCCTTCTTTTTGGCCGGGGGCAGTGACTCCTGGAGGGAGCCCAGCATGGAAGCGAATGATTCCAATTGCTTGGATTGGGTTTGGAGGGTGGTGAGGATCTGGACAATCGAAGTTTCGAGCTGAAGCAAGCGAGTGTGGTGTGCGGTGGTGGTGGTTTCCACCAGGTCAGCCAATGGGGCGACCTGGGCGTTAGGGGACGGGGTGATGAACGTGGCAAGGTGCTCATTTAGCTTGCTAAGCTGGGATGTAAGAGATGAGGTGGTTGTCTTTAGGGTTTGTGTCAATGCGTGGATTTGCTGTTGTAAATCTTGGGATATGCGCTGTTGTTCGCGCTGGTGACGCTCAAGCATTGTGAGCCGGAGATCGAAGGAGCGGTTCTCGTCAATCAGGGATGGCGAGGGTACAGTAGAGGAAGAAAGGGATGCTTGCACCGAGGGCCCTTTCACTGTAGCGGCGTAGGAGCCTGGAGGTGATGGAGTCTGAGTTGAAGGAGATGCATGAATAGCGAAAGAGGCGGAAGAAGGGGTGGGCTGCGTGGCCCTGCGCAAAGCTGTGCGACGGAGAAACGCGGCTTTGGCACACTCGCGTTGTTTAGCGAGGAGGAAGGGGCAGGTGGGGTCGAGAGAGGGATGTGTGTTTACTTGGCAATGAATGCACCATGGTTGGGCACACGCGTGAGCGGTAGGATCTGCGGGTAGGGGAGCAGCACAGCGGCGGCACTTGGCCGGAACGTTGTGCTGAGGGCATTGGTGAGCACGGTGTCCCAGAGCAAGACAACGGGTGCATGTGGGGGGCTTAGGCTTATGAGGGCGGCATCGGAAAGCGACGCGTTTAAAATATACGAAGTGGGGTATGACGGTGCCAGCGAAGGTTATGAGCACTGATTCTGTGCTGCCCATCATACGAGCAGCGAGAATATCAGTCGTGTATGATTCAAGGTCATGCATGAGCTGAGCAGGAGTAAAGTGACCACCGACGTTATGGATGACGCCGAGGCAGGAAATGGGAGGATTGGGGGCATATGTTTTGACGGTGATTGGCTTACCGTGGAGCTGAAGATGCGTGAGAGAAAGTAGGAGTTGGGCGGTGAGAGGGGAGCGTGTTTTCAGAAATACAAGGCTCTGAGCTGGCTTGGCCTGAAGGGTGATCTCTGCGCTGGTTTTGGAGGAGAGATGTGCGGCGGAGATGATGGCGGCAAGCAAGTCGTAAAGAGGCAGCTTGGGAGTGAGGGTACCGGGCGGAAGTTGGATCCCAACTGAGATGAGCTCGGTGCGAGGGCGGGCGGCGGAGGCAGGTTTACGGCTGGTACTGACGGTGCTCCAGCCGCTTTCTAATGATGGCGTATTATGGTCGTTGTCTGGGGACGACGTGAAATCCATCTCCGCCGACGAGTCGTCAGCCGGGTACACGGTGGTCAAGGAGGTAGGCGCGACAGAAACACATCTCGAAACATTGGGAATGACATCGGCGGGCATAGAGTTTGCAGTGTCCAGCACGGCAGATGTGGTGGAACCGGTGGGAGCGGCTGCAAGAAGCGCGTTCAGCTGCGATTCTGATGTCTGATTGCGGCTCTTTACAACAGGCGCCAATGTGGCCGGAATAGACGCGGCGGCATCCGCGGCGGCGACGGTGAACGCTGCTGGCTGCGACACGTTTAGTGGTCCGAGACTCTTGGCGCCGCTGACAGCATGGAGCTTGGTCGTAGGAGACATTGAGGCGACGAACGCCGACTGCGACGCGGCGGTCGAGTCAGAGCTCTCAGCGTTGCTCACAGCGTTGAACGTGGCCGGAATATGCACGGTGGCGTGCGCGGAGTGCAGGAACGCAGCCGGTTGAGGCAGGGCTGCCGGCGTAGAATTAGTCACGTCGCTGGTAACATTCAGCGTTGACAGAGTAGGCACAGTGGCACCGGCGGCGGTAGAAGAGGAGGCCAGCAATACAACAGATTGCCCCTGTCGAAAAGAGTTATGTACGAGGCGCGTACTCCACCGCTACTCCTTTTTCGCGTTTCTCCGAGAACACTCGGCTTTATCTAGTGTTGCTGCCGAGAAGCCTGTGCCGTGAACTTCCGAAATGCATCGCGTGTTGGTACGCGCGAACGCACGAGAAACTCGTCATGCGGAAATCGTGATCCACGCCCGCGTAGCTTTCTGGACATGCTGCGCCATTTAGTTGCACTGCGGAGAAGTCCACGTGTGGCCTTCGAGACGAGAAGCATGGCGCTCCGGTGCCTTCGAAAGCTGAGAATAGTTTTCTCGTTTAGCCGCTCACTCTGTCGCCCGTACTCAGAGACCCTAGTTGGCAAGAGGTTCACTGAAGAATGACACATACCTAGTGAAATTCATAGCGGTGCTTGAGAAAGCGTTGGCGTGAAAGGCGTTCAATGAAACTTAGGCCATAACCACATCATTTGTGGCACAGCCTTTTAATGCGCCAGGTTCTTGTTCTTGAGCAATCCTTGTGGCGTTGAGTCAATTCCACTAAGCATCGGAGATTTTAGGAACCCTCTAGATCCTATAGAGTGCCACATTCCCTTTGCCTAGTTACATGTGTTGGCGTCAAAGACGTTCAATAAAGAGCGCCACACACCTTCTGGCGTATACCCAGTGACTCAAGTAGGCATCAAAGTGGTTAGATGGAGGACGGCAAAGACTGAGTGAGACATACCCAGTACTCGAAGTCGGCGTAAGCTGTAAGCATAAAATCTTTTATCTTCAGTTGTCGGCGAACATCAAGTGACCTTGAGCCAAAAGCTAGAGCCGTTATACTGAGACGAGAATATCGGGATATCGTTGCTAAAAGAAATCACGATCATCCTGGCAATCAGTCAAAATTTAAGAAAAAATTTGGACTACACCTAACCTACACCTTTAAGAGTGGAACGCGACAGCCTTCAAAGATCCCTGAGTTCTTCTGACGCTTTCCGGCACCTGCAGCTTATGTAAAGTTAATGTCCACTGGGTAACGCTGACGGCGAAAACTATGCACGACGGCTAAATTTGTGGTTCTTTTTGATGGTGTGCAAGGAACCGAGAGTATTGAGCCGCTCTTACCAAGACAGACGTCGAGTGGCAGCTGGAAAACGCTGTCACGTTAAAGGGGTATGTGTTGGAGTTTCTGCGTAACAGAATTGTTTTCTCGCATGTGCACTTTAGAATCCGACGCTACCGTGCCTGTAAGTTTTAAGTAATACGTTACCATTTTTCAGACGCATTTTACTACGTGAAATTCATTTAGTTATGTAGCTTCGTTGTGCTGCACAGAGGATCTGCGTTGTTGAGAGTGATTTTTTGCCGATACGATGGTGGTCGCCTGACGCCCTTGCCGAAGTTTCTGTGACACAAGCCCCTAACGCTCTCGCGTTAATAACCGTATCTGACCCCAACCCTCTGTACGGGACCGCATTGCATACGCTGATAATTCCCAATCACATTAAAAATATTATTGCATGCGAGCTCTTTCTAGTATTTGTTCCCAATATCATTCAAGCTGTAACTTCTTGTACGTGGAAGTTTTATTCATATCGAGAAGCGACGTTCAAAAGGCAGATACAGGGCCCCATACAATTGATTGTGATCTTTTGGCGCTCAGAGAGGGTTGCTGTTCAACGGCAGTGCTCCGCGAGTTCCGCGGCGCGGGTTTTGCGCCGGCTCGAGAGATGGCGCCACGCTGCGTGGCCAAGCCGGCAGCGTCCGGTGCGCCGCGGACGGCTCTTCGGCCGAAACGACGCTTGCAGTGAGGTTCAGCTCGAAACCGTTTCCTCTACTGATGTGTGGTGTGGTGGAATGTGCCATTGCGAACGCCCACTATACGCATACAAAAATTGTAGCTAATATCACCTCGAAGCAATCTGTTTTACTGGTAGGCATTTTCATGCTTACATCTATTTTGGAATACGAGATAGCCTTGATTTTTTCAGACGATGCTACCTAAGAAGTCCCACGTCTATAATGATCCACGTCGGTATGAAATAGGTTCGTTGAAGAGCGGCGCGTATGTGCACTTTGATGACAGACACAAGTGACGGAAGTTCGCGTGATGACTGCTTCCGAACATTGTTACCTAAAGAAAGCAGCTCGATGCGCTTTTAATTCGACCACTGACTACCCTGTGTCCCAGGTAGGCGGAAAAACGGGTCGATACAAACGTACCTAAATACCAGCATAGGTAGGTAGGTCGGTAGGTTGGCAGATAGATAGATAGATAGATAGATAGATAGATAGATAGATAGATAGATAGATAGATAGATAGATAGATAGATAGATAGATAGATAGATAGATAGATAGATAGATAGATAGATAGATAGATAGATAGATAGATAGATAGATAGCGGAAATTGCGTGACTTACCATAAGTATGTTAATGCACTAAATTAGAAGAAAAATCCGCATAGCACGGTAACATGGACAGCGCTGCTCTTTCCTTCCGATACTGCCACTGCTCCTAAACCCTAGGCATCCATCGCCCACACAAAAGCAAATTACACTAGATCTGTTACAAATACCAGCAGCTGGCGTGTACACTTATGATAGTGAAGGCGGAGAGCGCCGACCTTCAATGACGGCTGACGAAGCTGGAGAATCACCGAATACAGTGATTCTAAACGCCTTGTAGCACCAAATGGCAGTTCTCTGTGCTAGCAGTCAACTACACAATGCAACCCCTTCACTTTAGAGCAGATCATAGACAAGAAGCTTGCTATTCTACAGCAGATGTTTGACTACTTCAGCAACACGGTTATGATGACTTACCAGGAGGCACAACAGCAGACTCAGTAATTACCACAACAAAAACAACAAGCTCCACAAGATCAGTACTCCACGAAGTCACATGTGGAAAGAACATAACACGAATAAAGTAAAGTAGAAGGCATACAGCCAGCCGTTGCTCTTTTGCAATTCATAACGTTCACAACCGACAGCAACGAGACAACTGAAATGGCGTGACGTCTAGTTAGCAACGACGAAGGAACTAACACACCAGAAGAACAAGCTCGCTAAGCAGCAGAAGCCAAATATACCCAGGACCAGGGGTGCCGTCAATGAATACTGCGATATTTCCTTCATTTTCAGCCATAAAATTATACAACCAATCCACTCCGACCCATGAGGCATGTGCCTGAAGCCAAATAGTTAGAGCACTAAAGTTCTGTGCTGGGAGGGCGGCACCGTGATGAAATCCTGTCGGCTGTTATTTCTTTTTGCATATACCATACATATATGCATATACTGTAATGCTGTGCTCACGGTGAAGAATCAGACGGCACCAGAAACTGCGTATTACGTAACTAGCGATTTTTTCGCTAACATATAACACGGCAATGCCGGTAGTGGAAATTCTCCTGGACTGTCAATGTCACTCCCAATGCAGTAATAAACGTCAAGCAAAAGCTATGAAATACATTTATTGGATGCTGGCAAACATCAAGGCTTTCCCTGTAGTCTTAATAATCACTGAGCTTCGATGCCTTCAACTCAACTAACGGTACTCCTCATAGCGTTAGTGTTTGCAGACGCGTTGTAACTGCTTGACCACTGTGTCTTCTGCTCAGCAGCTGTTGCTTCTTGAGCTGTCGTGACACCATTTAGGCCATCCCAGGATGTTCTTAGAGCACTGTCTGGTGAGCTTGAACGCAACAATAATCTGCTATGCCGTGATCGTTTCACACATAAAATTCTAATAGGAGAATCTCACAAAGGCGTCCGAGGGCTGGAATTGACAGACGACAAGATGAGCGAGGAGTGTTACCAAGTGCTGTTTCCCATTTTCTGGGCAGTATCTTAGAATGCGCATGTGCGTACGCACTAGTCGGTGTTTATAGGCAGTTGCACTTGTCTAGGTTCATCCCAGTTGTTGCTGTGGGCTCAAATGAAGCAGGCATCTCTGAAGTCGAAGACGAGTGTAAGCGATCTTTAGTACGAGAAAATAGGTACCGTATGTCATGCACTAACGTAATACGTTTCCAATCTTCTCGTTGCTTCACGGTGATATTTTCTGCAACGTTATTTTTTTACCAAGAATACATTTTTGAAGAACTATGCGTCATAAGGGCATCAGAGTAGCAAAGGTTTCGCGAAGCTGGTAATAGAATGCTACGCAACTGATTGAATTATCTCCAACATTTTGTACTATTGCGATTGCCTGTATTCCAAAGAATAATGCAAGAAGAGGAGTCCCCGAACACTCTACCTACGTGACCATGCAATATATACTCTCTGATATAGGCCCCCTTTGCTATGACACAGTATCCAGCGATGGCTCGCCGGCTATAGAGGACGGGCTCTGGAAATAGTTGAAAGCTACACCGTACTCGGCAAAAGACCGAGCAAGCACATGCGCGAAACCTCAAACTTGAGTGTGGGCATGAAAATATGCGTCTAATAAAAGAATTATGCTATTGATGAGGTATCTGCGTTGGTATAGGAAGATATTAGGTATTGTGTTTTTTATCGCCAAGTTATTGTCTAGAAAACAAGGCTAGCAGCCAGGACAACTGAAATGATTTTGAAGATAGCAGTGGTGTCCTGCGTATAAGCTAATGTTCAGGAGAGCAGTGGCACCCACAATCACAAAACAGAAAGCATAAGTGGGATTTATGTCCCTGGACGTTCACCGGAATAAGTAAATTTCGATTGTGATTTTGCCAATTTCTTGAACCCTGCGGAAATCTAAGGTAAAAAAAAATAAAGCATACTGGTCCCCTTAGACAAAGAGCATAAAATTTAGCACGACTTCGATATTCTTAAATTGAAAATTAATCAAACAGTGCTATGGCAATCACCAGATCTTGTGAAAGATCCGCACTCCCCGCGCCGTAAACAATCTAGTTTCCCAAAATTTGAAACAACTTTTGTACCACCGATGGACATTGTAGTCTCAGTACGGGCCTAATTATCACGTATAGTGTCTCTGTACGACGTACAAACAACGCGTTTCGTGTCATTCGGTCGGCGGCTCACAACGCGCGTGGTCTTCTCGCCATTAAAGCTTCTACCAATAACTAAAGTTACCTTGTACAACCATAGAACCGGCATTTATCGCCCGCTGACATTACATTACAGGTCTACATTACTTCATTGGCAGAAATATTCTCACCAACCGCAGCAGTACCAGATTTTCATTCCATAATGGCATTTTTCTCTTACAATCACGCAAGAACTGCCGGAAAAAAACTTCTGCTTTTGCTCGTATGATAATGTTGAGTATTATACAAGCCAATGGTATAATCCCCAGCATTACCATTGTACATTCGTACACGAAGAATTTAATTTTCAAATTTTGTAAGCTGTATCCTTACTCTGATGTATATTTTTGCCCATATCCTGTGGTTGCTCAATAGAAACGGTTCTTATAACATAATTTGTCGTCTTATATTTTATTGCTTCAGGATTGTTAAACATTTGTAACATTTCTTGTTTCTTCTTGTATTCGCAATGAATGCATTGTTACAAATTCTCATGTACCTAGAAACCAAAGGCGCAGCTGAAGTTTCAAACCATTATCCCTCATACTGTATAACATGTTCCGTATTTACTTACAGCTAATAAAGCAGAAAGATTGAATCTCAATCGCACTAGCCACACTAATCTCTTCCCTTTCGACATTAGGACAGATTCGTTGCAACATCGCGTCATCAAGTGCACCAGAGAAATTATGAAAATTAAGGTACAAATTGGGGTGCGGAAGCTAGCTAAAAATTGTAGCAAAAATGATTTGTCAATATCCGCTTATTAGAAACGTTCTCTTGCAGAAGCGGCTTTGGCAAATCTGAGATGTGGTTTTAAATTAATTTTCCCATACGGGAAATTAGCACTAACTTTTTTCTAACGTAGAGTGGTACTGTTCTCTATGCCTTGCAAGAGGCATCAACTATGTCTCATGTTTAGCGTTGGTATAAAATTTATACGTTGACATCGTATTACACTGAAGGTATCTTATGGTAATTAGTAATTGAATACTGCGCTCGTGAAAAAAAAGATAGAAATAACTAAAAATGAATCGCAGGACCTGGGATGTTTTCTTTCGATACAGAAATTACATTAAAAATTGCCTAATCGAAATCTTTCGGTAAACGTGTGAGACCTTATGAACAATAAAATTGCTCTTCGGAGGTACGTGCTTCAACCAGGATCCTAATATGATACGCACCATACTGGGCAATTTTTTTTTTTGCCACAGAGGTTCTTAACAGGTACCTTAATCTGAGTACAAAGGTGTTCATCTCAAACGCATAAACATTGCTATGCTTAACCAGCGAGAAAACTGTCCGCATGTCCATCCGCCATGCAAGACGATTACTTTCGAGCAAGAGCCCGCAGCAGCGAGGGACTTCGTGCTGCCTGTGGTTTTAACGCGAACGGAGCGGCGAAAATGCATCGCTCACCGAGCTCTCAGCACATGCTGCGCGCTGCCTGTTTCGCCGATCGCTTTCGAGATACGAACCAGCGCGTATCTCTTCAACGTTAACTAAGCAGAGGGAACACAGCGCGCCAAGCTATCAGCAGTCGGAACTCCCTGTCGGCATCACGGATCGCTTTCAAGATACGGTCTGCGTGGTCGTGCCATACGGAGCTGCCAGAGTAGTAAGTTTGGTCACGCTTGATAATGCTTCGACGCGGAGGGATAACGCGCTAAAGAGCGATAACGCCTTATCGGGTGCCGGGTCTGCGAGACATTAAATGCAAGATAGCACTCTACTGGATGCGTTGATCGTCTCGTTTAGTAGAATCAAACTTGTCCGGTACTCACGTCGATTAGCGCCGAAAATTTCTAAGGGCGCTGCAAGTATGTGAACGGGCAGCCACATACACGTCCTCTTTCATTGTATGAAGACTGGTAGCATTTTATCGGCATCATTTTTTTGGTGTACATTTACTGGACCACATTTATAATAGCCTAGTCACGTTTAAAATGCGTCACGCTATCCGTCGAGTTTAAACAGAGCAAGCTATTGCCGACATGTCCTTACCGTCGCCGTTGTCAAGCAGGCGGACAGGGCAACTTAGTCGCTGCGGGTTGCGGACTACCGCCGTCACGTCTGCGTCCAGGACAACGTGGCCTCCTTTGGCCAAATTAACGAATATGATTGCATCCTCTGGTTGTCCGACCACGCCTTCCTCCACGCCAGCCAAAGCCACTATCGGCTTCTTGCTGAGATCTCTGATTTGGGACTTGACCACCATGCTGATAACGACTCGACGCTTCGCTGAACACTCCACTTGAAGCGTCCACGTACCAGGCTTAAAAAGTAGATCAATCAATGAGTCAATAAATTATGCAGTCAATCATCCAATCAATTTATTAGTAAATGAAGTAGGTAGAACAAAGCGTTGCTGCCTTGCGCTATTCGCGAACTCAATATATATATAGTTGAAGAAATGAAGTGGCACACTTACGAAAATATCCTGTTTAATAATTCAACGTTTTCGCCATGCCACGGTCGAAAAGTTTAATTATTTAACATGCAATTTTCGTAAGTGCGCCCCTTCGTTTCTTCAACTACCTATGCAGCGAAGCCTACAGAACTTTTCATGAATTTATATATATAATCTCAAGAAGTGGAGGACAAAGCGACTCGTGTGTGCGAGCGGTGACTCGAGGCTCGGCTGGGCGCTCCTGCGCGCGGCCGGCCAGGACTAGGGTTTACTGGCGTGGTTGGTGGGACCATGCCGTTTCCACAGTGGTGCCCAACGTGGGACACCGCCTTTGTTCCGGGACGAACCGTGATCTTGTTGAAGGCGGGCGGTGGCCACATCCCACGGCCTCTAGCTACGCCTGCTTTGCCTGGTACGTCACCATCTCCACGGTACGAGCTACAGGTCTGGTGTTCGCTCAGGCACGTTTCCCACAGCTCTCTCTGTCACCGTCATCCGATGTGGCATGGGACACTGGGGCGGAGCAGTCCCCTACTGGCTACGGAAGCTCCCGGCGACACCGTTGGAGAAGGGACTCCGGCTCGGTTACTGCATCAATACGACAAGTTTTCGAGGCACGCATACCACGCATGACGCCAAACCCGGTGGCACGACCGCGTCCAGCGACTCGGAGCCGTCGGAGAGCGACGACGCGTCGTCGCGACTCCGACTGGGCCATCGTCAATGGTCCAGTCCCGACTGGACCGTTGACGGTAAAACAGCCGCCAAGGCACTCAAAGGCAAGCTGTCGAAGAAAACAGCTCGGAAGAGTCGCTCGTCGGGTAGCGAAGCCGAGACCAAGAGTGGCTAGTTTTCCTCGTCCGAGCACGAAGAGGGCGAAGTCTCGGTCTGTCACAGCGGTTCTTCGGCGCCGGCGGGTGGCAGTGGCAGTGACGACGGCGATGGCAATTCCGAAGAAGAGGAGTTCAATGGCGGTTACGACGACAACCTCATGGTCGCTCGAGGTCAGTTATCAGCGCTCGTGGAAGCGGCACCGTTCGAGCGACGAGGATCTTCATGTGCGATCTTCCATTCCTGCTACCTGCGTGGTTCTGTGTCGTTTGGCCTCTGTTCGGAGGAATGGCAGTGAGCGGTTAGATGCTACTTCTGGGGACCGGCTGCATGCACTCGTCAGAACGAGGTCGAGGAAAGACCGGACCAGGTGTGCTTCCGTGAATGGTTTGGGGCCTTCTCGTGCCTGCAAGGCCTCGACAACTCGCAGTATCGACCACCCGGTCTGCCACATCTTCGCGAAGCGTACCTCCAGGAAGCCAGGCAGGTTTATGGCCTTCGGGTTTCTGGAAGAGCTTAGCAACTCGGACGTTGCCTGCTCCGCCGATCCTCGTTCGGTGCAGCTGTAGCTGTAGCAGTACAGCAGATGACAGCCGATGTCATTGCAAGGGGCCAATACAACTCGATGTCGACGAACCCAAGCGGCTGCGTAGGGAAAGGTAAAGGCTGCAGATCGGCTTGCGAGAGGAGGGGTGGAGATTTCCGGCGCTGACAGTCGAGCCATGAGCGAAAGAACTTCTCAACGTAGCAATACATCCCTTGCCAACAGTACGAATGTCGTAGGCATGATAACTTTTGAAAACTTGCGAGTGTGCACTCTGTGTATCGGCGTGAAATGCTACGCATATGGCTGAACGGATACTGCGAGTTTCTACTAATACCCACTGGCGCCCGTTGGTATTCTAACTGCGTTATGAAGCAGTTTGTCGCAAATGGCGAAATGACGAGCTTGACGACGCAACGTGCATGTGGTTGGTAGTAGTGATGGACAAAAAAGGAACTCTATAATGCAGGATCTCTAATGGTCATTACGCTGCTCAGATGCGATGGTAGCAAGACCGAGCGAAGAAACGGCAAAGTGGGATAGTGAACAGAAGTCATTGTCATCAGGCAAGGGAGAGAGCTAGAGGGCGTTGTTGTCAGAATGCTGGCGTCAACTGCAGTGCAGCACGCGGATATCGTAGTCCTGCTCATCGGGGAAGATGGACTGAGGGGTCGTTCAAGGAGGACAACCAACATTATGCATCATAATACGTAACTCTATCAAAACGACGGTCATACATACAAGGCCTGAACTTGGTGAAAGCCTTGTTGATGGCAGGTATACATTTTCTGTCACAGTGCAACTTATATGAGCTTCCTTAAGCGTACGTCTTGCATAAGGCGCTACATTTATGGAAACTCTCGTTTGCGCTGGGTGAAAATTGAGGCGAGGCCAACACCGCTGGCATCTGTGTGCACCTCGGTTGGGGCTGTTAGATTGTAATGGCGTGAAATTGGTGGAGACGTTAGCAAACGACGGAGCCTTGTAAAGGCCTCATCATACTCGGACGAACAAGAAGTGAGAAGCCCGTTGCTTCTAAGCAGCTTTGTCAGGGGCGGTATGATGGCGACGAAATTCCGAATGAAACGTCCGAAGTAAGACCACAAACCGATGAAAATGCGTAAAGCTTTGACGGAAGTTGGCGTTCTGAATTCAATGACGGCCCGAAGTTGGGCTGAATCGCGGAGAATTCCCTCCTTGGATACGCCGTAACCTAGACTTGTTAGCTGAAGAGTGGCAAATCGGCACTTGAGGTTCATTGGTAGCCTAGCGTTTGTTAAATGTTTTAAACAGACCGGATTCATTCTAGGTGTGTGATGAAGTCAGGAGCAACGTCGTCGAGATAGCCCAAGTTTGTGCCATATAAAGCCTCGAGGAATTTAGTGTAGATCATGGCTCAAATGTTGCCGGCGTATTACAAAGTCCAAAAGGGATTAAGTTATATTCGTAAAAGCCGTCACGTGTGACAAAAGCTGTCTTCAGCTGATCGGCGTCTTGCATGGGTACTTGCCAATACGTTGAGTGCAAATCTAAAATTGAAAAGAATTCTGCTACTTGTAGATTGTCCACAGTGTCGCCTATGCGCGGGAGAGGATAGCCATTCTAGCGAGTGATCATGTTGAGGAGGTGGTAGTTGGTACGGAACCGCATGGAACTATCTTTCTCCGTGTCTACGACGACAACGGATGCCTCTGTACTGTTGCAAGGTGGTATCACCTCAAAGCGCAGCATGTCAACTTGTTCGTTGATTATACGACGTTCTGCAGGAGATACACGATACGGACATTCCCGCAATGGCGGTTGCGAGCCAGTATCGATGCGATGTGCAACAGCCGGCGTCCGTCCGAGGGAAGATTGTCCTACATTGAAACAAAAGCGAAATTCTTTTAAAAGGAACAAAAGCTGAGACCGTTGGGCCGTTGCAACGTCCTCGGCCATCGAAGAAGCGAACACACCAATGGACGAGAGGGACACATATAGAAGTACTGAGCGCACTGGAGCTACCACAGTAGTAGTCTTTGGCCGCGTCCATAACTTGAATGCCTTAGATCGCATCTACATCGCCGAGACTTTTCTCTGGGAGCAGCAGCACAGGATATGCAAACGTGTTGCAAGCGATGATTGTGCTGTAGCCTTGTGTCATGTGCACTGTCGTAAAAGATTGCGGCAGGCCTTTCCTAGTTAGAAAGCGGTCAGATGGAGGTTGTACTTCAACAGCGCTTGAGATTCCGCCGCAGGTCATGGGCGCGAGCGTTGACACGTTCGAGGATTGTGTGTGTAGGATTGCACAAGTAGTGTCCCCGAAAGCGCGGAATTGTAACTGAGGGGCAAAACAAGAGCATAGAGAGTTCAAGTTCGGCTGATGCGCAACGAATAAAGGCATTGTAGCGAGATAGTACATCCTAGCGGAGGATAACGTCATAAAAACAGAAGGATTATGAGTTCTATGGCGCATAGGTCGTCGTCGGTGGCCACACGACGAGTGCAAGTCTGCTAAGGGGCGAACGCGCTTAGAGCCCAAGCATGGCCAATCCGCCCGTCCATTCCGCCCTCGTTCACCCGCGTGTTGATGGCTCTCGAGTGGCGAGAGACGAGCGGTTGCAACTTTCCCGTCCGCACACCTACTCGTCTCTCATTGGCTGATCTGAGGCCGACGGTGTCGGGCGTCAACACAGCAAATATGGCGCTTGCTCGAAGCGAGACGAAGCGGGAACGCGAGTCCTAAGCTAAGCTATATAAGCTAGGAACAGTCTATTTTTTCTTGTGATTTTTACTTGAGTTTTCTGGCCCCTACAGAGATAGTCATTGAAGGCAGCAAGCCGGTGTACCCTTCCACGCCTCATACGTGCGTGCGATCACTGATAGAAACAAACGGAGTGCAGGAAGTGTGTGTTGGGTTCACGAGAGCATCGAAATAAATATTTTAAGCCGTCGACTTTGTGAGATTTTGTACCACGCGTCGCGTGTGCGTCGCGAACGAGATGTTCATCACATACACGTGCATTCTGAGCAGGACACATGTTCAGGGCTTGGCGAAATAAATAGTGCGCGATCGGCGCACCTAGCGTACGCGATTGGTATCTGTTCTGTGTATGCGGTTTCTTGCCGCGAAGTGGTGAACTCCAGTCCTCGCAACTTTCAGAAGTAATGGTACGATCAGTAGCGATAACTTTTTATTGCCTCTTTATCACTGCCATTGTGTGTGCGCCTTTTTGCCCGCTGCGATGCGCCGTGGTGACCGCGACGTTGGACCTGTGTTCTTGCTGTTATGAAGTGTGCTCGCAAGCTACAAATCTTGAGATATATGTTCGGTGTGTCGTAGAATTACTGGGTGTAAAAGTGCCCGTTCTGCGTGATATAAGTGTGTTCAGAAGTGAACTGTGCAGAAGTGTTGCCTACCGCGTTTTCGTATGTCGTACCCTTGTAGATAAGTCCTATCACACCAGCATATTATGCCCCGTGCATTTATCGTTTGTTTCAGAATTTGTTACTACACTTTTAAAGGTGGTTCTTTTGTGGTGGAGTGCACGGAACATCCTATTATTAACGTGCGTCAAGACGTGCAGCGCTGTCTTGAAATGCGGACACGCCTGACAGCCCTGTCATGAATGAAAATTTCTGGCCGTCTTGTTTTTTATTATATGCACAGTGCTGCGAATAGGAAGAATTTCTAGATTTCACGAAGTACACTGCTTTATATTTTGCGATGCAGGAGTGTTACATAGCCAAAACTTCTACTGCTTGTTTTTGACTGGTGACTTAAGTACAGAATGTTTGTGAAGACACCAGTGGCATGGTAGATGAATGTGGTATGGGTAAGAACTGGACAGCTGCTGCTTATTAAGTAAAAAAAATACGTTTGCTGCCAAAAAGCAATATGAATGTAAAAATGAACATGTAAGACGAGTTAGTAAGTGTCACAGGTATGGTACTATATAATATTCTGCTAGCAACCAGCAGAACTGTGTGAAAGAGATTTTGCCTAGTGTTCTTCCTCACTGGCTAGCTATTGTCACGTTACTAATACAGGTAGAATTCGGTGAGCGAAAGTTTGCTGTTAATTTGTATAACCACCTTTTAGATTATCTGGTTCGGGTCACCAGTTTTGGCAGGAGCCTTAAGTTTAAAGTGATTAATGGCACAAGTGCCCGCATTATGGGCCTGATAAGTGCTTTATTATCTTTCCACGTGTTCACTCTGCCAACAGTCATCACCAAATAATGTGCACAACACTAACTTAGGCCTGCAAAGTATGTCCATTAAATGTTTTTCCAGTACACTTTCTCTATCTGTAAGCTTACTGTTGCTATCATTCGTGAATGTAGGATGTTGAACGCTGTAAGTGGCTATGTCACTGATCTTTACGTTGCACAGACCACGGTTGAACTCGTTAACTGAACCGTTTTCAACTGCGCTGCCAGACTATGGAAAGGGGTGCCTCGCCTCATATCATTCTTTGGCATGTTCATGGCCACAGTGCATTGCCCCTGACAAGTCAGCTGCTATCACAATATAAAACGTGCCTGTTGGCTGGCATGAGTTTACTCTGAACACAAATTTTCACAATTATGTCAGCCTTAGTTATGCGATCGAAGCCAGCCAGTGAGGACGAGCTGCTGAGAAAATTTTCAAGTGACTCTGACGGCAGAGTGTCTGCTCCCTATATTATGCTAGCCATACTATTTTGTGAGTTTGCTGAATTTTTCTTTTGTGACACAAATTTACTACCCAGCCAGATAAGATATTCTCAAACCAGCAATTTGAGGCCCATATACATAGGCACTTCTTTATTTTATCATATTCTGGACATGACACCCATGTCTAGCTTGGATTAGCAACATCAGCTTAACTTATGCACGGAGTTGAGTTGCTGCATGTGATAAAAAAGCACTGCGTAGCTAATAGGAATTAGACTGGTAGGAAAAAAATATTTGTCTTTATGTCTTGTAGTATAAGTTGTGCGGTTCATTTGATGCACACAGTAAAACGTAAACACAAATGCCAGGTGGTCGAAATTTCTTTAGTCCTCCACTGCGGCGTGCCTCCTAATCAGAAAGTGAATTTGGCACGTAAAACCCCATAATTAAATAAAACACAAATGTATGTGTACCTTGCAGTTACGTGCATGTGTGTGTGAACAAAATAGCATAACTTCTAATGTCAAGGCATGTTGCATCAACTTTACCCCATTAAAGATGTTCTATGTGGTATTCGGCTGATATTATTTAAATGTTATCTCATGTTGCAAATAAAACAATTCATACCTGTTTGTAAACCAATTTATGGACTGTATCCACTGCATGCCAGAATGCATATTTTACATCAGTGCAGCAGTTTTTTAATTAGCTTTTGCCATCGCTTATTATTATTAAGAGGGATCTTTTTGATGGTGCCATCCAAACAACTGATATAAAAGTTCGTGTTTAGTATACCAGCAGTGATATACTTAATGCATCTGCGATAATTTGTGTACAAGTGAAATGAATTCCAGTGCTCGTCGAACTGTCACATGTTGTACTTCAGTCATACATGGTGGCTGTATTTGGCGTCCTGAGTTCTAGGCTCACTTTCGCATGGACCTGAATACTTTGTTTAGCGCAAAACGACAGACACAAGAAAGACGACAGGACAAGGCGCTACTCTCAACTGACATCATTTAATTTCGTCACTCCTTTATACACCGCTCAAACCAGAGGAACATGCGCAGTTAGCAGTGAGTTTGTAGATTGCAGCGTCGGTGTGGTTTATAAGATTCCCTTGTCATGTGGAAAAGTGTATGTAGGGCAGTCAGGCCGCTGTGTTAACGAGCGCCTTAGAGAACATGAGCGATCCATACCAACAGGCACAGGTTCCCATTTGGCTCAGCATTGTAAAACATGCAAGTCCAAACCCATGTTTCATGACACCACGATTTTGAAGAAGAGCCGTGACACCACCGCCCGACAGTTATCGGAAGCATTTTTCATTCAATCATAGGGGTCACAGTGCATTAGTGTGCCTTCCTTAACCTTGTACAGCGCTGAATTTCGTTTTTTGGATTCTGTCGCATGAGTGCGCTCTTGGGATCGGATGCTGGTGGCTCCACCGCATGGTGCTCACTGCGCATGTTCCTCTGGTTTGAGCGGTGTATAAAGGAGTGACGAAATTAAATGATTTCAGTTGAAAGTAGCGCCTTGTCCTGTCGTCTTTCTTGTATCTGTCGTTTTGCGCTAACAAAGTATTCATGGATTCGCACCAACTAGCCCGCCAACGCATTGTGCTGAACTATCGCATGGGCCTGTCGATGAAGTGAAATCTGCGTCTTCAACAGTCAGTTTAGGGGAAAGCCACCACTGAACCAATAGCTCAAAGACCAATTCCTGCATGTGTTTCGCCAATCGGGTAGAGTGTGGAAACAACGTGTGAAACATCACTTCACCTACACATATCGTCATACAGCTAAACCTGCCACTTATAGTTAATTGATGTAGGCAGAGGATGATGTCGCACTATGTAAAAGTTACTCATCCCTTCAAATGTGATTGACCGAGACCTTCGCGAACATATCGGTCACTACCATTCGGCAGCACATGTGGAAACACTTGTGCTATCACAAGGGAAAACATGTAGAATAGTGCCACCATACCAGCTAGTTTGTCATGATTAGTTTGTCTACACGTTTGTTGTTTTCTTGTATACGCGTCCTATATTATTATTTAACAGCTTTCACAACATTTACTGCCCTAATGAAGCAACAGAACAGATATTAGTAGTGAAGGAGGTATGCACAAGTAGAGCAGAGAAATTATGGGTGAGTTCAAAAATGTACAGGAAAGAAATGGTGCCGAACAAACTATTTTCACATTAGAAGATACACCACCGGCAATGAATGCACATTCAAAATATGCAATAAGTGCCATGTGTGCAAGATTAAAACATGTGATGCCGAAAACCTGTTTGCCTTTTGAATATTGACATAAAGAAAAATTCCACTCTATATTTATGTGTCGGAGGACAGAATATCAAAGGAGAGGTGCAAAACAGATTTTGTATGTAGTAGTCCCTTATAAATGTGCTACTCAAGTTGTGCCAAACATAGCTATCTGTGTGCAAAGCGTTGGACAAGGCACCATATGTATGTGTAACACATTAAAATCTTATCCATTCAACATTCTCAGCTCTAAATGTGAAATTCATGCTGTTTTCAACTACAAATTACAGCTTAAGTGACAAAACTACAAACTACAGCTTAAGTGACAAAAATATGTGGACACCTTAATGTTATCTTGCTTTTCATGGTGTCTCAGTTTACTCAATATAGTTTAGAAATTATAGATTGTTTCACATGTTTATAGCTAAAAACCGCGGAAAACTACGTGTATTGTGACTGCCAAGTCACAACACGAGCATTTGTGTGGTATCTTTCCTGTACATCGATGTAACCTTGCACTATAAATGTAAAATGCCCCACCTACAAAGCTGAGTATCCACCCTTACATTTCAAGCACAGTTTTGAATGGTTGGCAGTTATGCTTATAAGCACATTCTGACAGCAAATATACACCACCTTAATTTAAGCACGATGTAAAGGGATATTTCTCCATAGCGAAGCTGTTCTAGTGCACTTGCAGGAATACAGCATTGTCCAGTGGCACCGCATAGTCCAGGCATAACATTAAACAACTAGTAAACAAAGCGACTCATAATACTAAGGTGACCCATATGTAGGATCAATATATTATCTAACCCTGACGCAAAGTTGCTTTCAGTGTACTGAATAACCACAGCTTTGATTTGCCAAGTTATATCACTGCACACAAACTACGCTGAAACAAGGTCTGTACAATGGTGAGCAATGCGTCAAGGAATGAAATAGTACTTGTGATGGTGTGGATTTGAATAGTAGATGCGAATGCATACCCAATTCACCAGTATGCGTGCTTTCTTCTGGAACAATCTTACATTTGGCGCAGAGGTTGAGCCACTGTGGCCTCTTGAATGCCAATTTCTGTGCTGTCAGAGTGCTAATGGGGGTGTCATTCATTTGGCTACCCGAATAGTGAATAGATAATGGAGCACAACAATCTTTCACTTTTACGCATAGCACCTTGTGCATTATTCACAAAACTGAACATAAGGAACTATTCGTTTGTCTATTATGGAAATATTAAAATGGCAATAAATGTTTCCTCACATTTTTATGGCCCTGTCTTCCGCCATATGAGCCTTGGTTTTACTGTCATGTGCATGTTAAAAAGACTACTAATTAAGAAGGACAAACACAAAACTGCTAAGTACATCAGCCCTTTCACGGCACAAGAGGTCATTGAACTCACTGCCAAGCTACACTTGGTGATCTTCGTTTGCTTTCAACTAAATACAGGCAGTGGCCAGCTCTTTATGTTATGCTATGCATTTTTCGTTTTCCTAAAATATGGCTGTGCATGATCTAGCAAGGTTGTTACTGCATGAATACATAAACAACATGCAGCCCATGCCCAACTAACTCAAATATCCTGAGTAGAGCTTTCAATAGTTCATGGATTATGTGCATGCTGTGTGAGCTTATTTTTTATATGTAGAGCAATCGAAATAGAACATGTGTGTATGATGCTGACATAATCATACAGTCTCAAATCGAAGATCCTTGTTTGCTGCCATGGGTGAGAGAGGGAGCGTGCTTGCCAGGGTACTGCTTAATTTTGTGCACTTTGGTACTGTTTTGTACATTGTTGAAATGGTAAATTAGGTATGTTAAATAGTAAGGTGGCAACACATTGGCCATCCAGGTTAGCAAGAGAGAATGCAATTGCTCGATTTAGCTCAAAATAAGTTCTTTTATCAGCAATATAAATTATTTGCTTCCAAATGAATACTCCCCTTGGAAACATCTCATGAGTATATATCTGCATAACATAATCGCTATACATACATATTGCTTTTATGCCAATCAGAATGAATTGTACACTCACGGCTTAAGCTTCAATTCCTTGCTGCATGAAGTTAACCACTTATGCACACCCTTTTCGCACACAACACTTCATTCATCGTTGAGCACACCATGTAAAGTTATATTTTGTTTGGAAAGCTTACAAGCAGCACGTATTAAATTTCTAATATGCATATGTGATGCCTCATCTTTGGTGGCTTTATATATGTAAAAAAAAGGAAAAGGCACCTCATGCTTACAAGTGCAGAGTGAAAAAAAAACATGAGCGCGGTAATGCAAGCATATAAGCAAGCTGTACTCGGAGCCTCACACGCGTGCTCAGTGGCAAAGAGTCTTGGCGACCTACGCAGCCGTATTTCACGACGAATGTGATTGTGTTCCGTATTCTTGCAAGCTGTCCCTAGCACTGCAGAAATTGCGCCATTGCGCCGCACACAGCGATTCCTCACGAATCGCTTCCGGTGAGGCTATCACATTCGCGTGTCGTAGAACGCAGCACGTTGGATAATTCGACAGGTCTTGCTCAATCAGCCAAGGCAGCGCGCGCTGAAAGTAACCGTCGGAGAATACTTTGCATGTTGCGACATGATGCGATTGCAACACATCTGTAAAAGGTGCCCCATATAAGATGACTGTGCAGTGTTTTGCAGACGGATGACGCGGTGCCAATGCAACATGTGGGGCTGCAGAACAGAGTGTGGCAGCCTAGAGTGGCATTTTACCGTGACCCGGAAACAAGAAATCACATCTGCAACAATATGCCAGTGTCGTCTGCTGCAGCGCCTCCTCTACGTAAAGGAAACGATGTCTTTTGTCAAAAGTAGGTGCGAAGCTTGAACACTTTGCTCCGCCGAACTGTTGCCAGCTGTCAACAGGTCGCGTCGCCCAATAGGATTGCGCGTGCGGATTGGACGTGGATCGACTTTTGCGACACCATCCGCCTTTTGGGCGTCAGCACGCGGGCGGACGAGGGCGTAACGGACGAGTGGATTGACCATGTTTGGGCCCTTAGCACTGGTTTTGCGGAGGGACAGTCAACAAAGGCGGATCATAAATTTCCGAAGGGGCAAAGCTTAGCGTTCTTAACACATGCGGCGGCTCCTGTGCGCATCAGCACAGCATCAGCACAGAGGCATCAACAGCATTAACAAACACTTCGATTACGTGGGAGGGAAAGGGTTGAGGACTTTCACATTTCGACGGTGTCGCTGTCCTTGCATCTCCGACTGCGACGTTTACTTTGCCTCGTCGCAAGTTACGGGGCGCGGTAGCATGGGTGACTATAAGCGACGGTGTGGAGAAGGTGAACGGCGGATAGTTGTCGTCGGGCGCAACGTCGGCGACATATCCGAAGGGGTGTCGTAATATGGACAGTTGAACTGGCTAAACACGGGTGGTGGAGCGTCAGGTGGCTGCACACAACTACAATAACTTGCGATGGTATCGGCGTAGCCGCACGCAAAGACCGAATGTCGGGACTACGCCACCGGCTTGCCGGGCCGCCTATGCGGACATCTCCCCTGCGCGCCTATTGGCTCTCGCTACACACCACTTCCGCTAGCATGCCGGCACCCAGGGCCGCGGCCTCCGACATTGCCTCCGAGATTTACGTTCCTTTACGCTCCGACCCTGTGCTGCCACCGCGGGGAACGCGATGCAGCAGTAGGCACTGACGCCCATTTGGTGATAAGAGCACGCATCACTTGCATTGTGGTGTATCCGAGGCACGCGAAGCAACTTGAAATGCTTCAAGAAACGCCTGTGCAAGGTTGCGCAAGGGTTTATTTTTCTTTAATTATTTCCTTAAAGACCCCACACGGGGTCATTACATAAGGGGTGAGGTTACAACAATAGTTAAAACAATATTAACGAGGGTGAGAGAATCGCTGACACTTCAGTAAATGCAGCTGAACTGGTGATGGCAGCGATGTCGTAAGGTAGGCCGTTCCAGTCTACAACTACACGAGCGAAAAATGAGGACGAAAAAGTGACAGTGCGTGTTTTGGGGCGAGCGACACTTCATGATTGACCAGTACGATGTGATGTTCGTGCCGGCGGTGAAATGTATGGTGCGATGGCGAGCGGCTGGTAAACAAAAATTGTGAAATATTCATAACCTGGCGGTGCGACGGCGATACGAAATATTACAAAAGAAGGCGCCAAATAAAACAGATGGAGAGGGAGACGCGAGACAGCCACGCAGGGTCACTAACGACTGACTGTTTTATTTCTTGACAAAGGAATGTATAGCTGCTGTCAAGGATCAAAACAACAAGAAGAAACAGGGCCGTCGTTTGCATCGCACAAGGAAGCCACGATACAGAATAACTTCTAAGCGCCAATCCCAAGATATGCCAGTTCCTTTGTCGAAAGAGAAATTGAGGCTTCACTGATACAATCATCACCACGCTACCAATATCTCCCTTGTCGGTTGATCATCAGGTCTGTTTAAAACACAGGTTCTATCAAAATCTGGAATGCACTTGTGAGCCTTACAATGCGCACTTATATGACTGCAGAGCTGGTTTCCATCTCATATCGATGCTCATGCAATCTGTCATTCAGAAATCTGCCCGATTGGCATACATATAATGAACCATACGACAAGGGAACCGAATAAACAGCTTTCTTTACACATCCGACATGTTTCTTCCCATGTTTTTTTGCTCACACCATTTAATTTCTCGATGTCCTGCGTTCACCTTGGCACACATAAAACCAAGACGTTTCGGAGCGGAAAATGAAACCCGAACACCGGCTCGTTTGCCTACTTCTTTAAGATGGTGAGATATGCCGTGAACATATGGAATGATAGCACACCTGGTTTCAGAAGGGCGTGCTCGACCCTGGTTTACAACGTTAGGTTGCCTGAGCTGGCTGAGCATTTCTTCTGCAACAGATACGATCACATGGTGAGGATAACTTGCCCCTTTGAGGCGGCTGACCCGACAACGAAAACTGCTTAGCAGCCGATGCACACATGACTTGTTAAGTGCATTGGTTAGATATGATTGAATGATGCCTCTTTATATTAGTTTTGAGTGAGCTGAATGGTAGGAGAGGATGGGCTTGCTAACCCTTGACTTGAACTGCCAGCACACAAGACACGATGAGAAAGTGAACTCTAAACCTAAAAATCTGAAACAGTTATCATCCGGAAGCTCGTGAGTCAGGGTTATACGATGCAAGGCTGTTTTAAACTGAAAAGAATAATGAAATACTGAAAATAAAACTGGAAATAAACAGGTGTGCGCAAAAAACATGGGCAGAAACATGTCGGATGTCTAAGGAAACTAGTTTTGTTCGGTTCCCTTGTCGTGTGGTTCATCATATGTAGGCCAAACGGGCAGATTTCTGAATGACAGATTGCATAAGCATCGCTATAAGATGGAAAACCAGCTCTCCGGTCATATAAGTGCGCATTGTAAGGCTCACAAGTGCGTTCCAGGTTTTGATAGAACCTGTGTTTTGAACACAGCTGATGACCAACTGACAAGGGAGATATATTGGAAGCGCTTGAGATCAAGAAGCGTGGTGAAGATTGCATCAGTGAAGCCTCAGTTTCTCTTTCGACAAAGGAACTGGTGTACCTTGGGATTGGCGCTCAGAAGTTATTCTTTATCGTGGCTTCCTTGTGCGATGTAGATGACGGCGCTGTTGCATTTTTTTGTTTTGATCCTTGACAGCAGCTATATATTCCTTTGTCAAGAAATGAAACACTCGGTCGTTAGTGCGCCTACGTGGTTGTCTTGTGTCTCCTTCCTTCGTCTGTTGTTTTATTTGGCGCCTTCTTTTGTAATCATGCATAACCAACTCGCCCACCAGCACGTGCTCAGTGATACGAAAGAGTTGGTAAACGGGAGTCTGCTTTTAAGGATGATGCGCTGATGTAGAAGTATGCTGAGTGAATGAACCAAGCTGCGCGATACTGTACGGCTTCAAGGGCGTTAATAAATTTCACACGAGCACTAGACGTCAGAAGCGTATTGAAGTTTACATCTGATGAACGATTTATATGCTAATGGTTTTACGTAGGGAGGGGCTTTTTGTGAGTAGTGTTAAAGAAACCGAGCTTTCTGTTAGCAAATGTTATAATGTTATTCACATGTGAACACCTGTCAAGGTCGTGAGAAACAGTAATTCCTAAGTATTGGAAAGATTTAACTTGTTCAATACGGTTATTTTCTATTGCATTAGAGAATACGAGAGGATTTCGACGGTGGGTTACTGACATTGCTTTGCATTTAGAAGGACTCAGCAGCCTTAGCCAGTCATCACACCAATTTTGAATATTGTTCAGGTCGTTCTGAAGCAAAACTTGGTCACTGATGTTAGTTACGGTGCGGTGATGTTAGTTATGGTACACAATCGTCAGAAAATACGCGGATGTGACTTGAGACATTAAGCGGTAGATCATTAACATATATTAGCAAGAGGAAGGGCCCTACCACAGAGCCCTGTGGAACGCCTGATGTTACAGGAAGCGGGTTAGAAGTACTATTATTGATTGGCGCAAACTGACAGCGATTAGTAGGAAATCCTTTTATTTATTTTATTATGTTAGGGTGGATATTCAGCTGTGAAAGTTTTAGAAGCAGGCGTTGATGAGCTACTTTGACAAAGGTTTTTGCGAAATTGGGGAAAATTGCGTCGGTCTGTGTATTAGTATCGAGGTTTGAATGCAGATCATGAAGAAAGACGGCCAACCGGGTTTCACAAAAAATGTCTTGCGGAAACCGTGCTGTTATGAATGAAAAGAAAATTGTTTGAGTTGATAAAGTCCATTAATTGTGAGAAAATGACATGTTCCAATATTTTGCAAGGGAGGCTTGTTATGGAAATCAGGCAGTAGTTTAGAGGCGAGTTCCTATTACCTGATTTGTACACCGGAACGAACTTGCCCATTTTCAATTCGATGGGTAGGTTACCTGTTGTTAATGACTGGGAAAACACCAAGGTTAAAAATGAAACAGAAATGATCTTAGTGTTTTTTAGGAGTCTTGAAGTAACTTGGTCTGGGCCAGACAAAGTTACAACATGGGAGGAGCAGAAATGCATTGAATGGGCGTATCGGATTACATGGTGAAAACTGAAGAAAACGTTGTGTTACAAACGTTAGCGCAGTCAGCGTTTGTTAAAGGATCACCCATTGGTTTTGGGATGCACATGGTACTGGGTGTGTGGGGATTAATGATGTGCCAAAATTTTTTCGGCTTATCAGTTATCATGTGGTGAAGGTCGGTATCATAAAACGAGTGTTCATGTCTGCGGATAGTGTCCAAGTAGACACGTCCAAACTCGTAGTATCTTTCCCAGACATCGGGGTTTGATTTCATTCTTTTAAACCGAAAAAGACGTTTCTTTGTGTTTCCGAAACATTTAAGCGTTCTGTTAAACCATGGCTGATGTCGGTAAGTGCGAACGGTTATAGTTGCAACGTACTTCTCTGCTAGGGCGTTAAGTTTATTCTGAAGAGAGACCAGTCGTTTTCCACAGATCGCAAATGCAAGCTTGATTCGAATATTTCATAAAAGTTGTGTACTTCTTGACTTATTGCAGCCTAATTACCTTTGTCATAGCAGCGGATGACCTTTTCGTAAGAACGGCGTAAGCTGGGTATAAAGTGTAGGTGGCAGGGATTACTTTATGATCACTGATTTCGCGGAGTTAGTTAATGGTTGACAGATCTTCGGGATGACTGGTTAGTATAAGATCTAAAATGTTCTTATTAGCTTATCTTACGCGTGTTGGTTTAGTTACTAATTGCATTAAGTTAAAGTTAAAGCAAACGTCAAGGAAATCCTTAGCACCCGCTGGGTTTGAACGTAGTTGCACAGAAAACCAGTCAAATTTTGCATAGTTGAACACTCCGAAGAACAAGATACATGCATTTGAGTACTTAGTCACTAAGTGGATCAGGATAGTGTTACGCTTGAGAGTAAAATGAGCAGGACCGTCAGGGAGGCGACAACATATGCAGGCCTGTGAGCCTTTGACAACACCACGCTTCGCTGCCGAAATCCGCGTCGCTCCGTTTACAACAACGCTGAAAAAGCATTCTTGCGGAACGTGGACACGCGCCATATCGACAAGGAAGAAGACGCCGGCGGCATGATTGTGGAGCCATGTGCTGAGGCTACAGCAATAAGGACGACACGGTTAGTTTTTGTTCTAGAACTGGTAAAGCGCAACGTAAAAAGGAAGAAACAAGCCGGGCCGGCGTTTTGCAGTCCAGAGTGCATGGTTCCGAGAACGGTAGTATGATCAGGTAATATTTAATGCCGAAAGTTTAGGCGGATCGCGCATTTGTCCAAAATATTTCGACGCCACCCAGTGTGACTAAATGCATGCCACACATAATGAGAAGCGCGCATATATTTGCAAATGTGTGTCCATAAGCCCTTAATGAATGCTTCAAACTATAAGCACTTTCCAGCTGCCGCGCGCGGGGCTTAGCTCTGACCCCTGATTCTTCGTGGGATATGATTTTCTTATACCCGCTATGCGTGAAGGAAAAGTGCGTGGCCAAAACGTAATGGTCTCGTCTCTTATTGGAATAAAACGTACACCAAGCGGGAAACTAATAAAACACCGAGCTTGCTTCGATTCTTAGGAAAAGTTAAAAGAAAATGGTAGCTTTTAATGGCTTCATCGCACAGCAATAGTGTAATGCAGCAAAGCATTAAGTGTATTGCAGCGAAACGAGTGAGAATTTGCGCGCATAGGCAGTGTTAAACGTGTTATTATAATAACCTGCAACCTCACTAGGCCACGTTTCTAGTCTTTATTGTTATCGCAGGTGCTCACCTGAGGCCCCCAGGCTGAAGCTACGGTGTGTTGCAGTGAAGCCAAGGGAGAATTTGTTATAAAAACTGGAAACCCCACTGGGCCATGGCTGTAGTCTATTATTATCTCAGAGGCCCACTTGAGGCCTCAGATTGCCGCTATTTTTCTTTTCGCTTGGTATACAATGTCAACGCTGTGCACATGAGTATTTGTGGAGAAGCTTTCTGAAGCACATTCACCATCATGAAATGCGTTTCTTTTTGTATGTCTTTGTATACGTCTTTTTCATGCTCTAAATCGTCAAGCAGGCTTGATGGCACAATAAAAACGTGCAAGTCTACTGTTGCTCGTGAGGACGACGCTCTGCAACGTTACTGGTTTCGATAAAAGCATTTTCAATTACCCCACTTCTGCACGCACATATAATGAACTCAAGCTTATTTAAGCATGTCTTGAGAATTAAGTGCTAATTAAGAAGTGCTTCCCAGTCAGTACAGTTTCTCCTAGGCTAGTTGAATGATCTCCCAGTTATAATAGCAAGTGCCAAACCATTAAACTCTCATCAAGTGGATAACCTCTCCACTTGCTTTGTTTTGTCAGGTGGTTTCTCTGAGGTCTTTCGTTAGCGTACCAGATGTCGTTCAAGTATTTCTGCTTGAGCTCGTAACCAAAGGCATTACGGAATCTTCTTCACTTTTTTCAGATTATATGCCTGGTTCGAATAAGCAATGGTTTCAAAAAATTGTATCTAAGCAATGTCAATAAAAAAACCTAGACATGTTCGTATATATACAAAATGAGGGATGATTTCTGAATGTAAGCTTTTGTTTCCGCTTACATTTTATAGACGAACTTTGGCGTCATTTGTGATGCGGTAGGTATTGTTCTTGTTTTTCTTAGGCGAAAGGGAGGGCTTTTGGGCATTTCATGATGGTGAATGTGCTTGAAAAATCTTCTCCCCTATACTTCTAGCTATTGTGGTGAAATTGTAGAGGAATTGTATAGGCAGACGGAGAACTAAGGTGCGCATCTGAGATAATAATATAGAGTACAACCATGGCCAAGTGGCGTTTCCTGTTTTTATAACATGTTGCATACACTTAGCACGTGCGCAAATTCTCGCCTTCCTTCACTGCGACTCACTTTGCGATTCAGCTTGGAGGCTTCAGACGAGCTTCTGGGATAATAAAGGCTAGAAGCGTGGCCAAGGGAAGTTTACAGTTTTTTTAATAACGCGTTTCTTACACTGCGTAGGCGCGTGAATTCTCACTTGCATCACTGCATTACATTGAATGCTTCGCCGCATTGCAATAAAGCTATGCGCTGAAGCCATCAGAACTGGTAAGTTTCTTTTTGTAACTGAAAGATGGTAACAAACTCGGTGTTTTAGTAAAGTTCCATGCTTGCTGTGCGCTTTATTCCAATAAGAGACGAGACGATTATGTTTTGGCAGCGCGCTTTTCCTTCACGCATAGCGGGTATAAGAAAATCTTGTCCCACGAAGAATCGGGCGTCCAGAGCTAAGCCGTGCACATGGCAGCAGGGAATGGCTTATGCATTGAAGCATGCTTTGAAGGCTTATGCACGCACATGTGCAAATATATGCGCGCTTCTCATTCCACGTGGCTTGCACTCAGTCACTCTGCATGGGGTCGGAATATTTTGGATCAGTGTGCGCTCCGCATAACGTATGCAACGCTAAGTCTTACCGGATCGTACTAGCGTTCTCGGATATGTGCACTTTAAACTGCATCGAAAACTTGCCATGTCGTCATTATTGCTGTGGCCTGAACACATGGTGATGATGACGATGATGAAGCCGCATTTAATGACACAAACCTCTTACGGGGGATAGGCGACGAATCGGGTAGTAAAATGATTGAAAAATGAATTCGTTAATAAATAACTAACGCAAACGACGAAAATAAATGAATTATCTAAAATGAACAAAATATCATTTAATTATGTGGTTTTACTCGCCAAAACCCCTCTCCGATTATGAGGCACGCCGTATTGGATGACTCCGGAAACTTCGACCACCTGGTATTTTTTAACCTGTACCTAAATCTAAGTACACAAGTGTTTTCGTCTCCATCAAAATGCTGCCGCCGTGGCCGGCATTCGATCCCGTGACCTCCTGATCAGCTGCCTAACACCATGACCACTGAGCAACCACGTCAGGTAAAATGAGAAATAAACTACCCATAAATGCGATAAAGTAGTGTTTAATATGAAAGGCTGCCTTGCTTTCACAAGCAAAGCACAGCAACTTATTACTGAAACACATAAAGTAAAGGATATACTTAAAAATGAACAAGTTAGGTTTTGAATAAGAAGAATATTTTACCTGTGAATGTGATTTTACTTTTTGAATTTTCTAATATGAAGTAGAAATAAATCAAATATGGAGACTACGAAATAACAAGGCAGTCTTCTAGCGTCACACAAAAAATGAAATATGGCTAGGCAAACTTTCCGGTGGCTGTGTCCTGATACCGTTGCTCCAAGTGAGAGAATAACAGTAGTGCCTAAAGGCAGTCTTAAGATTTCAAAGCAGAATTTCTAGACATCGTTTTCGACGAGCAGAAAACTGCCGACGTGGTAATAAAAATGATCGATGGATTCCGATTCATTGCAGAGGTAGCATAAAAGGAATACCGCCAGACCACATATCTGCAAGTAAAAATTAAGTGTTGCAATATGGCTACGGTAGATTTGTAAATGATACTTAGAATTGCTGGTTAGGTTACCATTGTCGGTTCTAAGAACAACTTAGATGCATGAAACCTGTAGATTTTGCTAATTATAACCCTTTTTTCACTTCGGTCATAAAAAACTGTCTATATTTGGGTGCAGTCATGTGGGATGTTGCCGGCAGCACACACATCACCGGACATTTTAAAGAAGCTTGCGCTAAGGAATCGGCTACTTCATGGCTCCTTGATCAAATGGGGCCACCGTTTTCTTCCTTTTTGATGTGACGCATGTCCACGTTCTGCATGAATCCTTTTTGAGCGTCGTTGAAAATGGAGCGACACAGCTTTCGGCAGCGAGACGTGGTGCTGTGAAAGGCCTGCATGCAACCCTTACGTAACGTTGCACAACCGTTTCTTGAAGCATTTCAAGTTTTTTCACGTGCCTCGGATGCACCACAATGCATGTGATGCGCGCTTCTATCACCAAATGGATGTCAGTGCCCACTGCTGCATCGCGTTCACCGTGGCGGCAGCCCAGCGTCGCAGCGTATACAAACTTGAATCTCGGAGGCAACGTCGGAGGCCGCAGCCCTCGGCCGAGACGTTCATTTGAGGGATCGCCAGCTGTTTGTGAGCAGGCGCGAGTAAGAGTGGGCACGAGAGAGATATCTGGGAGCGTTTGCTCCTTGAATATATGACTCTGCCTAGGCGCTACGGAGGTGGTTTCTTAGCGCATGTTGTAGTCGTTTGTCCCCTAGACATGCCGGTATTGCGGTGTGCGGTCGAGTTTGTTTAGGCTCTACCGCTGGGGGTCCGTGCGGTGAGGCAGTGGGCTCGGACGCCCCACTTGATGATCGCTGTGTCTGAAGGGGCAAGGCTTAAGTGGTGTTGTATAAGTAGCGGGTCCGTTTTCTTTCGTCGCGACCACAGATTGAATTCTTTAGAAGCACTGCGCCAGGAGGGCACATGTAAACGGCAAGTGGAGACATAAGGAGAGTAGCTGAAGTTACAATAAAGTAGGCGGTGCAGGATCTCCAAGGCACCCAAGGGCTAGCGGGGGTATCAAAGCTGGAATCAGTGAGGTCCGTGGGTTAATACCGCGGAGACCCAAGCGTGCCAGGGGGTGCTTGCATAAAAAATTGGCTGTCCGCGATAACCGACAACCGATCTCATACACCCCTAGCACGCGGAGGACTGGGCGAGTCCCAACTCACGGAGTAGTGCGGGTTATAGCTTTGGTGTCCCCGTTGCCGGTTTCGTGTCCTGGAGGCGCTACCAATAATGCGAAATAATGACACGTTGTTACAATTAGTGAAAAAGTGGAATAAATAAATATAATTACGCCCAGCCACCAACTTACACCCAACCCTACCACGCCCCGCGACTTCTGCCGGCACGCCTAAGGACAAACGCATAGAACGCGCTCTAAGAAACACCTCCGTAATGACAAGGCAGAGTCGTATATTCAAGGAGCAAAAATCCTCACATTTCCTTCTCCGCACCGGTTCTCAGTGGCGCATGCGCGCAAAGGTCCGTCGTCTCCGCAAGTGCCACGCCCCGCTGTACCTAGTAGCAATTCTAAATACGCTCCGGGGGCAGGTCCCATCAATGTCACAGAACGCATTGTGTGGGGCAGCTGCTGACATGACTGCATGCGGGGCAGCGGTCCAGTCCTAGGCACGAACTCGGCATAAGAGAAGAGCATACTTGGAGGGAGTAGTTTGGTGCTCGGGACGACATCAGCATAGCTGAGTGGTGCAGCTGCAGGGACCTGTTGTGGCGGCGCACCGATGTCCGCGTACCGTAGTGGAACAGCCGTAACAATATGCTGGCGATGGTCTGCCGAGATGTCGGCGATTGCCCACTGGATCGTGGGACGGAGCGGAGACATAAAATGCGATGCAGGCTATTGTAGATGCGGCCGCTAAGCCAAGGACATCAAGGACAGCTGGCGTGCAACTTCCCCTCGAACGAACGCGTTCATTTCAGCAACAAACGCTGACTGGTCGGAGATGGTATACAAACCAGCTACGAAGTCGTCGAGCAAAGACGGGCAACGTGGCAACGAGCGCTGCCTGCGTAGCTCCTCGTAGCATTGGCATAGAGTGAGGATGTCTGTCACAGACTGAAGATTCTTGGCAAGTAACATGTTCTATGCATTGTCCGCTATCCCCTACACGACATTCTTGATTTAGACGAACTACGACATCGTCGCATTGACTTTGCTAACTCCAGTACATTTTCAATGTACCCGGTAAATGATTCACCCGGCTACTGTGCATGTTCTCGCTAACGCGATTCCGCTCGCACCTTACGCACAGCAGGGCCACCAAACACAGCCACTAAAGAGGTCTTGAATAAGTACAAATAGCAAGATCAGCCTCAGGGTTGTTGCCAGGTACACCCGTGAGAGAAACGGGCACGTAGCGCAGCTTGGCGGGCTCGTCACATTTGATGTTCGCTCTTAACCTATCATATGTCGTGAGCCAGTTGTCGACCTCGGTTTCGTCCGCGCCGCTGAAAATGCAAGGTCCCTGTGGTGAGGCACATCGCAGCACATGACCGGCTGAGGAGGCACTGGCTGGGATGGAGGAGTGGGCGTTTGCTGCGATGTGTCTTCAGGCATGGTTGAGCGTAGGGCATGGGACCGAAGTTCCAGGATTGGCGCTGTAGGCCGAAACAAACTCCACCACTTGTACAGGTGTTTATTAGCCATCGGTGCATTATTAGCCATCGGTTGGGCCGACCATCGGAGCCGGACAGGGACTCTCAGGACGGGCGGCGTTGCCTACAATGGCGTACCTCTCCTTCACTAAAGCTAACATTTTCTAACCTGATCGACTATGACAATTTGTGTTGCTGCGAACTTCCCGTTAGCAGGTGCGAGAGCAAAATCTAGACTGCCTCGAGCAATATCAAGGTTTTCGGGTTGCGCAGTATGACATAAGTTCTGCATTCATATTTACACTCTAAACGGTGTGAGAGACGCTAAACAAACTGGGAGCTTAGTTTAGGTAAGAAATTCAAACAGACATGTCTGGAGTCAAATGGTACTCAAACGTCGAATGGGACATTAAAATTTCTATCGGTCTTCTTCGAGTAACTGTACAACACTTATTCACTTTCCAAAGGGCACTGAGCCTACAGTATTGTCATGATTGGCAAGTGATGAGCGATGGCTTGTAAAACAAATATAACCGAATAAAAGTAATCCGCATATTCTACCAATACTGGTTTCTACGGTAAAGCCCTACCATTGCCGGGCTTGGTATGGTGAGTGATTTTTCGTGGCCGTTTTCAACTTCCTCACAGTTGTGACACCTCTTTCCCGTGGGGTCCACAAGCCAGGTCATTAGGGAGTAATTTCCAGCGGATTCAGGGATGATGGAAACGATGGTGTTGTTTCCCAGGCCTTCATCGAGAATAAATGTTTCTTGGACAATTCCGGTGAAGCCCTTCGTTTTGTACATAATCTGCGCAACGAATAAATGCTAGTTTACTTACTCTAGAATGTGATGCAAACACATATATTTGTCATATAGATGGAAGAGTTGGTGGCTAAAAGCGGCACAACAGAGCGGTTGCTAAGCGGTTGCAGAAGCACTTGCTACAGCCACCTCTCTGTACAAAAAGATCGGGGATGCCAGCAAGGAAACAACAATAATAAAAAAGGACAAATACGTGAGATAAAAATTCTCTAGAATACAAGTGTGCGTGTACCAGAGGATGTAAGGGGTTCATAACGAAAAAAAGCAATTATTTCTTCGGAAAGAAATGAATTCCTATGGCTTAGTTCGGTAGTTACACAATAATCTTCTGCGTTCTCCTAAAGGTGTGTACTGTAGCTGATATTTTTTCTGCGAAGTAGTTTCTTTAGGGAATAGTTAGCTACCCATTAATTTTTTTCTTGCGGGGGACGAGACCAAGCCATTCCGGGAGATGTACATGTTCAGATGTACAAGTGTTCTCGCGACGGCTCATGAACACTGCCATTGACACGGTGTAACGCAGAGGACAACATTGGGTACCCAGTTTTTAGAAACAATACAATGTAACTTCAATTCTTCCTATCGCCTTGCGAACAGCTTCTCAATGTTTATTAAAGAATTGTGAACTCGAATTCACCATAAATTTACCATTACAGTGATACTTGCAAACAACAACACCTTCAAATTCAGCTTCCTTCTCCGGACTATTGAACTCCAACGCTTTTAGGCGGCGTTACTCGTTGTGGGCCTCTCGATAACAATGTGTCTACGCTTAGAGACAGGAAGCTAGTGTTTACGCGATTTATTTTGCTGAATTTGCATATTTTTGATAGGTTTTCTCTGTTTATATATTTATATATTACTCTCATTTTGTCCTTTGTACATAGCCACTCCGGCAACAGTCCCTACGGGGCTGCAGTATGCTTAAATAAATAAAAATGACTCCCTGCAACGTTCCGTGCAGGTGTTTCCATGCGTTCTACACCGAACGCAAGGCGTTCCTGCACCTATCGAGTGTGCGAAGTGTCAGTCTTATATTTATGTTCTAGGGATTCACGGGCCTGAGCTCTGTATTCATTTATATTTATTTATTATGCTTTCGGGACCAAATGCTTCACAGATGGGAGTGTTTATGAACGATCAACAAGAAACCATAAAAATACCACGAATTCCTCGTAATTTCCGCCACATTTTAAAGATATGAAAGTGCCACGTAGAAGGACATAACCAAAGTAACTGTGTTTGCTCTGGCCAGCAGCAAGGTATGCTATTCTATTATGCATAAATGATTATGTATTTCTTATTAATCACCTCGTTGCATATTATATTCAGAGCAAAAGTATTATTGAGAGAGCAGCCGGACATAGTAAAGAACACCCGATCCAGCGTTCCGATCCTCTATACGTGCCTGCATAGAAGTTTTTTTTTCCTATCTCGAAATAAAGCGCATGAAATACGAAAAATTGGCACGTTAATTGACCATGCGAATAATCAAAAGCATTCCAAAATAATGTCTTACTCACCGATTTTTATTACTCCGCTAATTTGCGAGCACGACTATCGGAAAACGTTCGCAATCATAGTTCCTGTTTCACGTAAATAGTAAAGTAATATAAAATATTTTCGCATGAGATTAACCGGCGCTGTTTACCAAACGCGATGTATGTTATCGGTCCAGTTAAAGAATTTTAAAGTTTAACATGCTTCGAATGTTTTGAAAGACGCCAATTATTGGCCGCATTGAAAACATGTGAAGCCAGGCATCAGTTTTTGTAGAGTGACTAGAATTTCGTTTCCTCTCCTCAGTGGAATAAATGTCGGTAAAATTGGTCGCATAATTGTTTCAAAAGTGCATTTTTCGCGCATTTGAATTGGTTAATAGAAGGTGGTTTGGAGCCATATCTTTCTGTTCATTCTTCAAAACGCGACAACGCACTTTGTGGTGGCGAAAAATACTAGGATTTTAAATGGGTGCTTAAACTTTGACTGCCTGTACAAATATTCTTCTATGAGCGCTTCAAAATCCGTACTTACAGGCATAGGCTTGAGGGAGTACTTCTTGTCCAGGCTGAACGGATCCGCAAAGGCCATGTCAATGTCGAGTTGGGGATTGTATCCGTCGTTTGGAAAGCACTCGCCGTCAGCAGACTGGGAGATGATAAATCCTGGAGATTCATCCAGGTTTGTGAGCTCGTTTGTCGCCTTACGATGAGATAGTTCCGTATCTGCTTTGAATGCTGCTACTTGTAGAGTGAATTCATGGTGAGTGGGCCCCGTGGTAACCTGGCGTTGAACCATTGGTTCAGTGGCGTTAACTTTTGCAGTTTCACTGGTTGTGATGAGCCCCTGAAAGCGATAGGTACCACCGGAAGGATCTTGATTACTGAGCTCTTACCTGCGCTACATATTACGTGAGCGGACGTTGGTGGCGAATCCAGTCAACGGACACGTCCGCACTTATGTTTGCATGTCAAATGAGAAAATATGCAGTAATATTGGGAAGAAACATTGACCTCCGAAATACCGTTCTGTTCCTTTAACCAGCAGCTGAAAATTACTCGAACATATATTTTTTACTAACCTCGCAAGTGTTTTTAACCCCAACTGGTTCTTTGTAATGTCCCAAACCCGTATTCCCAGTCTAAAGTCTCGTGAAACCGATTACAAACATCCACGCACAAAATGAAAGAAGTACATGAACAGTAATCACTTCTCAGTTGCAATTCCGCTTTTTCACAGAAATTATGCGAACACATGAACCGTGTCCACCCAGTTGGCGCTGTTATCTCGCTGTCGTGCTGTCGCGGTATCGATGGCGGCGCATGTGTCCTTCACGTGTGGCTTGTGAGGCGTGAGGCGTGCCACACGCCACACGCCACACGTGTGGCGTGTGGCGTGCGTGGTCAGAGCGGCGCTTCGGCCGCATTACCAAGGGGCTTGCTTCTATTATCAATGTGATCAGTCGGCCTTGAGAGACGGATAAGTTTGACGTGTTGGCCAGCTCAGACCGGGTCGTCCAGACCAGGGCCGTGGAGTGGGCCACCCAGGTCGCCGTCAGCCATGAGCTGATGGCCATCTAGCACGGAATCATCCGCACATGCGTTCTGACGAAAATAAAGCTTATCCATCCATCCATCCATTGACGTAGAGAGGAACCAGTAGCTTCAAAGCCGCGAAACGTGCTTCACCATTATCAAGGTGATGCGCTGAGTCTTCGGGTTGGCGACGGGCAATGCAGTTGCTTTAAAACAGCTTATTTGAGGGCACTGCTTTAGGATGCGCATGGGAGCGCAGTCACGTGATAGTTTTCATATTTCGTGTGCTTTGTTTGGCAGTAGGGAAAAAATTGCGCGCAATTATTGGATGACTGAAAACACAAAACTAGACGGCATTTTTGGGTGCCAGGAGGTTCCTACAAATGCCTAATTGACAGTTTTATAGTTAGGACAGCACTTCTCGAATTAGGTAATTATTGCATTTGTCTAATTAAATTTTAGGAACGAAAGAATTGCTGGCGGCTACTCCACATTACTGGAAACAATGTGCACTAGGTTTTCTTGGAGTGAGGCAACAGGCCCTTGTGTTAGTCTGGGTGCATGATAGTTGGCGCACCCTGTATTATTCACTCAGTAACCGAAATGAGGCCAAGCCGGATCCACTCGAAGTAAGAATCCTCAGCAGTCATGTGCAGGAGCGCTTTACTCAGACTGACAGGATAAGCAAAAAAAAATAAAAAGTAAAGGGAGAGGCTGCAGTGTCGTTGAAAAAGCGAAGCAGTATTAGTGATAGCGAAGTATACGAACATTTCACGAAGGTAGATTACACCACCGAGGGATACCAGATTGTCCATGGTGGGAGAGAATTCAAGCATGAAATTGAACTGTGTCCTACTCTGAGGTCTTGCAGATTCACATAAAAGGCTGTCACTTCAGTTAACAATGCTTCGAGGTCACACGAGGTTCCTTCTATGGCAAGAAATGTATATATATATATATATATATATATATATATATATATATATATATATATATATATATATATATATAGAGAGAGAGAGAGAGAGAGAGAGAGAGCCTTCGCAAAACTTGTCGGGCACCAGTTTCCCCCCGTAAAAATGCCAACTTCCCGCCTGTGTCACCGGTCACTACTACGTGACACTATTGACACGTGCACTTGTTTGTCTTTATAGGGCGACACGTTTCACCACCTAACAAATGTTATCGCACAGCGCAGGACGCGCCTGTATGTATCGGGAGTTTCTGGATTGTTATCAATGGTTCCATTAGCTGTCTGTGACCGAACCTTGTGTAATCTTATTGCATGTGTGCGCGACGCGAATAATGTATTGTGGAAGGCACGCGGATCCCAGCAATTACTGTCGAGCATTCGACGACTGATGTTTAAAAGCCGACGCGCTTGACCCGCTGAATATATCTTCGATGATCGCCTACTGTATTCGCTGCTGTCACCGTCCTTAGAGTGCACCTTGTTTTTGAGGGCACAAGTTCACCAAATAAAACGCTTCTTTCATCTTTCTCAGTTTGCCTGCTTCCTTACCGTCACTACTACGTGACAATATAGTCACCTTAGGATACCCTGAAAAGTACGCGCTTAGCTTAAGGCTGAAATGAAAACAAACATTTCAGGTTTTTTTCCAAACCGTTAACTAACATACACACTTCACAGCACATGTTCATCTTATTGCGTATATCTTGTTTACCAAAATTGCTTTTGCAAGGACAGTGCGCTTGATATAAGGACTCTAGACAGAGAGTACAAGCGGATTTATCAATATCTACTCAGCAGCCTGATGTACAGAAAACAACAATCATTGCCCCAGTACTCATGTATAACATGTGCAGGCCCCCTTTTTACTTTAGAAGTTGTGGCTTTGTGCCTCATTTATTTCTATCTGTGCACGAACAGAACTCTGATCTAAATTTATCGAACTATTATAATGAGATTGAGAACTTCTGTGAACAGATATAACTTTCCCTTCGAAGAAAACATTGCAAGAAGGCTTTTAAGCGTGACGAGACTATATTGTTTTCGTTGTACATTCTATTCGTAAATAACAGGATACTCACCAACCGATGATATATGAATTCATGCACCGCGTTGCTGGCTTCGATGTAGATTCTCGACAGGTTTTGAAGGTGGTCAGGAAAAAAGTAACTTTGCCCTTTCGTTTGCGCAGCCAGATTCTCAAGCTTCTGTTCAGCTTTGTCACCCATCGCCATTGTCACAACTTGGACCTTTACCGCTAACAGTTGAGGCCAGACGTCGTCAATGTAGGGCTGCTCATTCTCCACGCCGTCCGTTAAAAGAACAATAATTGCGCCTTTAGGACTCTCACGGGAAGTATTCAAAACCTGCGCATAATAAATAGATACAATGTTCTACGGATGGTATAACAACATAAGTTTTAGCATTGTTAAAAAATCTCTAGGTACATGTGCGTTTGCGGTAACCAAACATATATATGTTAGGTTACGCGATTGTGGGTTTACACTAGCGCAATTACCATAAAGTAATACGAAATTTGTTCAACAACATATGCAGCACTTCCCGTGCAATGTTCTGTGCGTTGCATTAACTTTGTCGCAAACGTTTTCCCTTTCTTCGCATAATCAATATTTGCCTATGGTTTAGGACTTGCTATTGTTTGTTTGTATATATCTCCTAGAGCGAGTGTGCGGTTGTCGCGGGAAATAACGTAATGCCGCCGAGTAATTCTAATGGTCTCGGATTACCTTAAGCTTCGCTCATGGCGTGGTCCAAGTGTTACGGGAGTGTTGACAGGATTGAGCGTCTTTATGACGTGCTATATTCATTTACTACGCATACAGGTTTTTTGTCTGCCTATGCCTTACCTAATAGGTGGCGACACATTTGATGTATCGAAGCCGAATTCAATATTTTTGCATTAGTAAATATGTGCGAGCGGACTACGCAAGGGAAGACAACGATATGATGCGGAAGACAACGCCCGGGCGATACGCGCCTCGGGGCTTCTTGGTGAGCGCTGAAAACTTTTGCCTATTCTTTTTTTCGCACAAGTTTCACACGCGCTCAAGACCGCATGTGTGCGTAAGATTTGGGAATCAAGATGTTAGGACCACTGAGAATTGACACTATATCCTGCAACCTAGGCCCATCTAAAACCTGCAGAAAGCGGATAAATCCATGCATCTCTTAGGCATGTAGGGCCCTTGCGGCTGTACTTTTCGGCGATGGGGTAGCCTCACCGCCTGTTTGATTATCTGACTGATCTATGTCGAATTCTCGGTTGCAGTAGTCGGAAATCCGAGTCCTCTCCCTTTTCTTTTCCTTTTTTTTTAATATGACAGAGGTGTGCCTGAATTTGACCTCCTCCAGTGCACTGTATCTGCAGGTTTGGAGTGACGCCGGACACCGGCAAAAGATGCAGAGAGCAAGTGGGGCTATAATAATCGATGTACAGGCAAATTAGCAAGACCCACTAAGCTTCAACAAAGACCTTCCCTGACCAGAATAGGAATTGGACTCACTTGTGCCGTATACGGCAAACCCCCTCTCTCATGACTCCTAGAATTATCCCGTGGCTCTCAGTCCGCTGCAGCTGCGGAGCGCCTGACCAAGGCGGCGTTCAGGCCTGGAACGCAGCAGACGTTGCTAAGAATCTCTGGATCGGGACAGGCCACCAATGGAAACTGACCCTTTAACACCGAAACACCTTTAACAGCCTAAATCTGTCGTTGAGGCTAGCTTAGCAGGACTCATTGAGGAGCTATCAGATATTGTTTGGGATATGATTGGCCTTAGCGATATTAGAAGAACTGGTGAGACCTATATATTGCGGACTGACGGCCATGTCCTCTGCTATACGGGCCTCCCAGATAAGAAGCAATACGGGGTAGGATTAATAATTCTTAATGACATAGCCGGCAACATTGACGAATTCTACCGCATTATTGAAAGGGTAGCAGTAGTCGTAATCAAACTTAAGATGTATACATTGAAGGTAGTACAAGCCTACTCCCCAACGTCCTGTCACGATAATGATAAAGTAGATCAGTTTTACGAAGACGCTGAATAAGCGATGAAAAAAACGTCTCAGTATTCTGTAGTAATGGGCGACTTCAATGCAAAAGTGGGAAAAATGCAGGCTGGTGAACAAGCAATTGGCAACAACGGCGTTGATTGTAGGAACACTGGAGGAGAGATGATGATAGAATTCGCAGAAAGTCTTAAGCTTCGAATAATGAACAAATTTTCCAGGAAGCGCAACAACAGAGAGTGGACCTGGAAAAGCCCGAATGGTGAAACAAGAAACGAAACTGATTTTATATTTTCTGCTAATCCCAGCATAGTGCAGGATGTGGAAGTGATAGGTGAGGTAAATGTGCAGTGATCATAGATTAGTGAGGGCTAGGATTCACCTCAATTTGAAGAGAGAAAGAGTAAAATTGGTCAAAAAGAAACATTTGAAAGTAGAGGCAGTAAAATTAAAAGCAGACAACTTGATGCTGGTACTTGAAAACAAATATGTAGCATTGAAACAGAGAGATGAAGAAGACGTAGATATAATGAAAGCAACCGTAACTACGCTGGCTACATAGGCAGCAATTCAAGTGGGATGCAAGGCACCAAGGCAACCAGTAGGCAAACTCTCTGAAGTAACAAAGGAATTAATAAAGAAAGAAGAAAGAATGAAAGTGTTGAGCTCAAGAGATAATATAGAATTCGCGGAACTGTCAAAAGTGATCAAGGAAGCGAAAAGAAGTGGGATTTGAAATTATAACGTGAGAAAGACTAAAGAAGCCGTAAAAAATTGACCTAACCTTAAATCAATGAAAAGAAAACTTCGCATAGGACAAACCAAGATGTATGCACTGAAACATGAGCAGGGTAATATCATCAACAATCTCGAATGCATCGTAAAAGAAGCGGAAGGTTTCTATATTGACCTTTAAAGTAGCCAGATGACTCAGGATAATTCCATTCGCAACAGTAATGAACAGGATACAGAAACTCCTCCTATTATCGATGAGGTCAGAAGGGCCTTGCAAGTCATGAAAATGGGAAGAGCGGCAGGAGGCGATAGGATAAAAATCCATTTAGTCAGTGGTGGAGGCGACATAATGGTTCGTCGCATTCAACCACTTTACGTACCATCAGAACCATTCTTCCGTGTCGGTGGTGATCTTTTAGGCCCTTTTCCTTCGTCTGCTTCGCGAAACAAGCGAATTTCTGTAGCAACAGACTACGCCACCCGATATGCAATCACACAGGCTCTTCCGACAAGCTGTCCAACCGATGTCGCCGACTTCCTCCTAGAAAACGCCATCTTTCACCACGGCGCTCATGGAGAGCTCCTGACCGAGGCCACTAAAAAGTTGTCAATGACATTCTACACTCGTGCGCGACTAAATACAAACTTGCTTCTGCTTACCATCCACAAACGAACGGTCTAACCGAGCGCCATAACCGCAAGCTTACAGACGTGCTGTCCATACATATCTGCGATGACCATCGCGACTGGGACGTTGCGCTGCCGTTCGTTACTTTCGCGTGTAATTCGTCTCGCCATGATACCGCAGGCTTCTCTCCATTCGTCCTCTTGTTTCGCCGCGACCCTAAGTTACCTTTCGACATCGTTCTGCCTGCTAGTCTGAATTCCACATCAGAGTACGCCCATGAAGCCATCCTGAAAGCACAAGAAGCACGCCATATTGCTCGACGTCGACTTGTGGAGTTGAGGGACAATCAGCGGCGCCTATATGACGCCCGCCATCGTGACGTCCATTACACACCGGGCGCCCTGGTTCTCCTTTGGTCGCCGTCGCGACGCGTTGGCCTCTCGTAGAATTTACTTTCACGCTACTCCGGCCCTTACCGTGTCTTGCGTCAAGTAACTGACGTCACGTACGAAATCGCCCCTCTTCACCCAACCGTGGCTCAGCATCGCTCCGACGTGGTCCACGTCGCGTGTCTAAAATTGTATCACTCGCCCGCCTGTGCTGCGTGAGTGCCTACAACCAAGGCCACATGAGGTTCGTGACATGAGGTTCTATATTATCTCTTGAGCTCAACACTTTCATTCTTTCTTCTTTCTTTATTAATTCCTTTGTTACTTCAGAGAGTTTGCCTACTGGTTGCCTTGGTGCCTTGCATCCCACTTGAATTGCTGCCTATGTAGCCAGCGTAGTTACGGTTGCTTTCATTATATCTACGTCTTCTTCATCTCTCTGTTTCAATGCTACATATTTGTTTTCAAGTACCAGCATCAAGTTGTCTGCTTTTAATTTTACTGCCTCTACTTTCAAATATTAAAATTTGCTGAATTGCTGTGCATCTCTGAATTAATTATTATCGTGATTAAACTTACAGATTATGAATTATAAGCAGACAAATCGCTAAAATCGACTTGAATATCTATCAGAAGTCTTTATCAACACTTGAAGTTTGCTTTCTTTTAGATTTAAAGGCAATATCTTCGGTGGTATCGACGTCCTCTAAAAAACGCTGATCATTGGCTCATGACAATTCATGAAAGCCGCGTCTACCCGCCGTGGTAGCTCAGTGGCTGTAATGTTGGGCTGCTGAACACGAGATCGCGGGATCGAATCACGGCCGCGGCGGCCGCCTCTCGATGGGTGCGCTATGTGACAACACCCGTGTACTTAGATTTAGGTGCACGTTAAAGAACCTCAGGTGGTCGAAATTTCCGGAGTCCTCCACTACTGCGTGCCTCATAATCAGAAAGGGGTTTTGGCATGTTAAACCTCATAATTTAGAAAATATGCTTCTACGATAGGAGTCCTTGCGGGATTGTTCAGCATGTTATCATAGATAAGTGTCCACAGCAACCAATGAGGTTGGCCAGAAATGTTGGTGCATATGGTTTTTTTTTTTGAATTAGTGCTCACCGGTGGAGTTGTTAAGGTCATGACACGGTCATCCAACTATTTATTAGTGCGTCAGTAACTATACTAAGGCTCGAAGCGCATTCCGGACGTCACTGTTTTCGCATCGACGGCGAATGCGCTGCTTGCACGAGGCGGATTGTAGACTATCACCAACGATGGGCTCAATCGCTGGGGTATAGGAAAGACAGGATGATGAAGATGGAAATTTATTGAGAACAGACGAAGTTGTTTTGTCGCCATCCTAGTGGGTTCCCCGTACAGGAAACCATGCGACCTAGACAGGACGGTTTCTTTTCCTTTTCGGGTACGTCTGCTTCGAAAGCCACGTTCCAGTTTATTCGTGCGTCGATTCCCGGGACATCTTATTGAAAACTGTGACCTAATTGATGATCCTGAATTATAGTGTTGAAGTATAGGTTCTTAGGAGAACCACGTTGGTGATAGTGATCCTGATGATGATTCGAATGGTGATTATGTAAGCGCGATGTGATGATCGTGATGGCGATAACGGATAATAAAATGTTGCATGTCAAATAAAACTCTAGGTGACGTCCATGAAACCTTGATGCTCGACCCAGGGCCTCGCAATAAACTGCATTGTAAAAACATACTATTCTCACGCACAACTTGCCCAGGTAGAAATTTTCCTTCATCTACATCGAGTAGACGTTAAATCACCTAGCAGCGTTTTTATATTTGTCTTTATTTCGTCTTTTGATTTTTTTATGGCTGGCTATATAAATCTAATTTTTTGTTGTTTTTCGCTCATAGTATTGTTTTGTTTCTTTTGCTTTTCTTTTTTCTTCTCATAACACCATTTGATATTTGGCTTAGCACGCGCAGTGGGTGCGTGCCATTTTCTGAGTGAATTCTGGGGCATCAATCAACGCTGCACGAGCCTCTCGCGCGAGGTAGCATTCGGATTTTCCGTGCTCGTACAAGAAAGGCTCCTCAATCGGCCGACGTTCTTCGTTTGAGGTGAGTAATACTGAATTTCTTGCTGCTTGTTCGTTTTTAGCCCTTCTCTTCATGTATTCTTTTTCCGCAGGGCCTTTCTGTGGTAGCCCGGCTATCTTCATTCTTTCAGGCAGGCCGCCATAGCTCTGGACGACTTGTGTTCCGTTACTTAGGTATTTGCCTTTCAACTTCGTGCTCTATATGTTTGTATGTGTAAATTGTTTGCACGCTAATCTCAACTCTGTGCCCTTCTCTATGGTGTCCGCTCACTTAAGTATTATTTTGTTGCAGAATCCGAAAACGCCAGAGCTGTGGTCTTGCCAAGTTGGCCGCTATCTCCGCTGGTAGAACTTCACTGAGAGTCATAAGTTCGGCAGAGGTGGAACAGGGTGCCCTGTGCAAGCCGAGTCCTGTACTTAAGCAT
Organism: Dermacentor variabilis; assembly: GCF_050947875.1. Classification (NCBI taxonomy): domain Eukaryota; kingdom Metazoa; phylum Arthropoda; class Arachnida; order Ixodida; family Ixodidae; genus Dermacentor; species Dermacentor variabilis. The sequence continues at coordinate 58,618,599 of NC_134576.1, read as the reverse complement.
TCTAGAGGTCCTTATCAGCTGAGAAAAAGGTAAGCCAGCTGTCAGTCTGTCAGTCACTGTCAGTATCATTCACTCCAAAGCCCACTTCGCTGGACTGACGCAAGTCTGTCATACGTAGACGCGCAGAATAATAATAATAACAATAATAATAATAATAATAATAATAATAATAATAATAATAATAATAATAATAATAATAATAATAATAATAATAATAATAATAATAATAATAATAATAATAATAATAATAATAATATGAATGTTTATTTGGCACGGTAAAAATAATACAACGCATCGTATTCAATATTTTCTATCTTATTTGACCAGAACGTGAGCTTTGTCTATGTAGGTTCGGAGGAGAGGTTGAACTCTTTCTATGGTTGTTGTTTTTGCGACTACTGATCAAGTTGGTTACGAAAACGCTTACAAGATAAATGAACGCAGGAGCAGCGGCCGCTTTCTAGGTAGCATGCGGGAAGTGGTTTGGGCCGCATGTATAATTGCTGTGGTAGCCTTAGGTTATAGGCTTGCTGCATTTTAACGTATAATCGCTGCAATTATTTAAACAAAATGCGAACGTCGACAGAGGTTACGGAGCACATTCCCTTAAGAGGAATGAGTACAATATCAGCGACACTTCACACAATTATTTTTTTTCATTATACACTAGCGTGAACCATTCTTGCCAAGCGTGTCTTCAAAGATACATCAGAATGCACTGTAGGGAAATACCAAAGAATTTCTCACGAGGATTAAACATAATATAAACTTTAAACTGTTGTGGTATAGGCGTTATAATCTGCAGTAGTTCTATCGGTATAGTGTACCTGAAAGGGTTTATTTCGTTGGCCTTTTCAGAGAGGCTGTATCTCTGCTGTCCCAGTAGAACCCTGGGAGTGTTAGCCAGCGCCACAACTCACAGACCTTGGCGGTGGATGTAGAACATCCTTTATGCCGCAGGCGCGAGAAATCAGGGAATGCTTTCTCAAGGGAATTTTCTTTCAGTGCACCGTAATAAGGCAGGTACGAGTGAGTAAACATTGCTCTCCCTTAAAGCCGCGGCGATTCTCTTCAGGTTTATGCCACGTGGCCATGGCTATGTCGCGTCTCCTTCAAGTGGTGACGCACATGTTGACTACATCATGTTGATTTAAACATAGTTTATAGCTGTATGTCTCTGCTACTTCCTTTTATCGTCAAGCATGTGTTACACAAAGCGAAATCTAAAGAAAATTCCGCGCGACGGATACAAATACAACGGCACTATACGTGCAATGTTTGCTCGCTTTCTTTTAGTGCTAGAAAGAGACGGATGCCACCACGGGTGTTCACCGCATTGTTGTGAGCGCATTTGAAATGTGCAAACTACAAAGCAGCTGTTACAGATATTGTTTCGATTTTATCACCTTCTGATCAGATAAAAAAAATCTAACCCTCCTAGTAATTTGCGCGTGACCGCTGTTTACCAAGGAGGTCGGTGCTGTCATTGACGTGGACTGCTCGCGTCTTCTACTGCCTGTAGTCGCTATAATTTGCTCCATGCACACGCCTGCACTGCAAAACGAACGTAATACATTGCTGGTACCATTGATGTTCCTGCTGCCACATGGGAAACTGCCGCTCCTATATTCATGTGAGATGACCTACGCGTCCCATCGGCTGCAGTTGTAAGGGTTGTAGCAAACGATCCGCATTTTCATACCGAAGTAGGCGATCCGTTTGAGGAAACGTCGAGGTTTATGAAATTTGGGCACTTATTTTTTAAAGGTGCACACATTACTATGCATACGTGTGCCACTAAAAATGAGCTTAACGCAGCGGCATGTTTCAAACATTCCCGCTAACGCAACATGGGTAGTCGCTCGGATAGCTCGTCTGACTTACGTCACGCGCGCCTGCTGCGTAGATGCATGGGGATGACGCGGCTGGAATGTCAGTTGAGCGGCACCGCTGAGATCAGCAGTGATGTGCATTTTAACGCGATAGCGTTAAGGAGCTCGTGACGCAGAAGAGCCGGTGTCGTCGGCGTTGGCCGTCAGCAACAAATCCCCGAAGGCAATTCATAAATAAAAACAACTTGCAAGATGGGCTGGTTTCGAATCGATCCAGGGTCTCCGGAGTGTGAGACGGAGACGCTACTACTCAGCCATGAGTTCGATGGTTCAAAGCGGGACAAAAGCGCCTCTAGTGAATGCGGTGTTGCCATAGAAACGTGCCGTAGAAAGTTATGCTGGGTGTATACCTGTAATTATGAGCGTGTATATTACAGAAGCCGCAGTTAAACGAGTAGCGAAGTACGTTTCTGCTACATTTTTTCTGTATTTGGTGTGGCAAACACAGAAGACCCCGCCCTCGCGATGTACGGCGCTGCCCCGACAGATGGCGCGCCACTCGCCCACTTCTCCCCTTCGTCTCGTTAGAGCGCATTGGGGCCGTGCGGAGACCGGTGCGAGGATGCCCGAATGTCCTCGCGTTTAATATGTTTTCTCACTCTCTCCCCTTCCAACTTCCAGCATTGGTCACTCGAATCCGCGTATTTCGGTGACGCGGCTCCTCTTTCTGCTCACAGCGCGATTCCTAAGTGCAGCGTTCGATGCGGGACGCCTCTGACGTGATCGCTGCACCGTAGCGCGTGTGGTGGGAAAACGTCCCCTGCGATGTGTGCCGTGCTGCTGGCGAGGAGGCATGCGTCTGCGTGGTGCTCCGAAGCGAGATAGAGGACGATCACATCGAGGCGTCAGCCCTATGATTGCGTCCGGCTTCATGGCGCGTCGCGGCCCGGCTGTACGTGCTGATCACGACGTTTGGCTTGCGTAGATCGTTTCTCTCTCCGAGATACCGAGTTCTTTGGTTCGTTCAGCTTGCTCAGGCACGCGTTTCGTCTTTGTGTGACTCAAGAGCACGCCGGGCGAATGAGTGGGCAGTGCAAACGGGGTGCGATAACGCTATCGCGTTCCACTCTTGAACGCGAAGCATAAACGTCCTCCAATTTTTTTAAAACCTTGTATTATGGTTAAAAATAAATGTGCCATTCTGGTAATTCGCTTCAAGCAGATAAGCCTTGCGAACTCTCTGCCTGCAGTTTGCAAAATGCATTACTTGCCGTAAAGCAAACGATTAGAAATCATTTATTCTAAATGAACATTACTATTCAAACAAGCTTTTTTACGTAGAAGGGATGCTCCCTTCATCAAGTAATTAGGCCAAGTGTTAGAATTGTGCTATATACCACAGGCGATTTTTAACGATTCGGTGCAACTAAGAAACAACAATGCATTATTGTCTCACAACAAATAGGCGGTGTAGGTCTGTTCTTCTTTTTATATAGGACTCGTATTTGCTTTAATCGGCGGTTTATTTCAGCAGCAGTCCCAACGGCAATTGTGGTGTGTGTGTGTGTGTGTGTGTGTGTGTGTGTGTGTGTGTGCGTGTGTGTGTGTCTGTGTGCGTGAGCTCCGTCTTTATACCCAGCACCCACACCTGAATGTTGCGATGCGGAAAAAAACAAATGCTTTTCTCGAATACAAGTTGCAGAAACAACACTGAAACTGTACATTGACCCCTTAGAAAAGAATTGTACAACGTAGTCGTCTCTGTATGAAGTTCTGGTTCCGTTCATCACGAGTGAAATTATTTACATAATATACACACTTATGATACAAGTTCGCAATCATTGCTTCTACTTGCAACACTCAAAGGGAGTGCAGACTTAGACGTTAGGTGCGAGAGCTGTGCAAAATTCGCTCCTCGAATGCGCGCATCGAAATCGGTTTCGTTAACGAGAAAATGCATCAAAGGGGCCGAGAGACGCCCACGTTTTTTACAGTTCTTGTGTTTCGAAACCGATTTCGCGACGGCGCCTACATTCGTGATGTATTTCATTCGTCGCAGGCACATACTCTATTAGAGCGTTCGACTGGTGGCTTGCTTCTTTCCACTTGCGCTTCAAAACGGAGCCGATTCGTTCTTTCTTCATATCGGATCTCTTGAAGGACTTCTTACAGCACACAAAGAGCAATTCAGCTTTTCGTTAGACCGCCCGTGACATCGAACGTGGTTAAACGAGGGCGAATGCATGGAAATGTACGCGGTCTGCTGCAAAAGGCTGCACGATGGGTAACACCAGCGCAAATGCTGGTGGCAAAGCGGCTCGTCACAAACGCTTGATGTGTCGCACGCTTCCTGCACAACAAAACCACAAAAATAAATAGTATGGCAACGTAAGATGAATTCACATATAATCACAATGTGACGTTAGGCTTATAAAATACAAGAGTGAATTTCTCGAAGAAAGGGTAAACAAAGTCAAATTAGCCGACAATGTTTAAGAGTACGTCAGAAGATTACAACTCAGAAGAGATAGGCAACGTTAAATGGCCAGGCACGTGAACGAGAATTCTTTATTGGGACGCCTGTTGTAAAAATTTGTGTAAGAACATGTTTATCTAGGGCACTTAATAATGGGAGAATATGGTGATTAGGAATAAACTTACACGAGCAAAAATGACTGGAGAGCATGCGGCAGATATACCAAGTCCTGTCTGGCAGTTTACCGCTATCATTGAAAAGACTGCAGTATCTTTGTATTCAACTGGCACTAACGTCTTGAGCTGAAACTGTTAGGTTTGCAGAGAAGTTTGAGATGTTAAGGACGGGGCAACGAGAAATGCAACAAAAAGTGTTATACGTAACGTTAAGGGCTGGGAAGCAAATGTGGTGCCGATATATTACTGGAAACTAGGATGACGAAATTGTTGGACGCCTAAGCGGTGGTATATTATAGAACTGTGCAATAGGCGGCTAGGGTTAAAAAGGTAATTTCAGAAGGACAGAAAGTACGCGGCTTGATGACATTGGGAACATTAAAGCCATAAAATAGTGTGTCGCCGCCATTATATACGTATTGGAGATCGCCGTGGCAGGCTTTCGTCCTGCAGTTGTCATGAATAGGCTGACGATGCCGACAATAAAAGATGTTGATGATGATCAATATTTGTATCTACATGGCAGCAAACAGCGCAGGATTTGCTTTCGGAACATTAAAATGGCATTGACTAACGGGCGCTGACTTCAGATAATGTTGATTTTTGCAATCAAAAGAACTTCTTCATGCACTTGGTCTTAGGGCGTTGGTTAGCTACTTCCTTCTTTGAAATTATAAGCGCTGAATATCCCCTTTTGATCACACTCGAAGGAACCTGAATCATCTGAGCCTAAAGCATATTTATCGCACTAAAAATGTGGGTGGTTATATTCCTATTAGATACAGAAAATAAATAGCCCTTTATCGGGCTCTCTGCAAACACGTCGACCCGTAGAACATTCGCATGAATGCAACAACTATGCACGCACGCGACAACGTTAGTTTCCCACCACCATCGTGCACGATAGCTTTGCGTGCGAGCTCAGGATGAGCGCAGAAGCAGTTCGTGGGCCGCGCGCTTTCTGCAAACAGTTTCGCTGAGTCGCTTGTGATTCTAATTTAAAGCTTCACGCTTGAGCAATGGTGGGCATTTGAAAGCCATTTCCCTGCACAAATGTTCGCGTGTCCATGGCAAGGCAAGAAGGCGATTATACGATACCGCTCGTTCCACCGTTAAATCAACAATAAGAGACATAACCGGAAACCGACTATTGGAAAACGGAAAAACCTGTTATTTTTGCTCCAATCAGGAATGATCCGAAACGGTACATTTTTTGTCACTCCTCAGTGAAGCCGAAAGAATAAAGTGGTTTTCAGTTCCTGTTGGCCACCAATACTGGAGCTTTTCTTCCATGCATTGCCTGTATTCGTGGTTGAACTATGTCGCCTCTTTCGTAAATGCTCAACATCTTTCCGTGATTTTAAAAGCAAGAACACGATTAGCACGGTTTTTCAACGTGTTGCATCAGTGAGCACACTAGGTGCGCGTCACCGCGGCAATATTGGCTTCGCATTGGTTGCGCGGGCTCACCAGACTTTCAGGCGTACAAAATATCTGAGACAGTGCAACACATATCCTTCTTGCTTGTCTGCAGCATGACAGTGAATGCCGGGTATTGAACTTTTTGTAACCGCAAATTAACAATGGGTCGTTCAGCCAAGAAGTGTTACGGCGACGTCGACTGGACATGTCACTGAAGCAAGCCATCCTGCACATCTCAGAATGCTCAGTTGAACAGGTTCAAGGAGTGCCATAGGCACATGTGTTTATCTTGGGAAATACCTACAAAGATTCAACAGCTGCCTTGGTTCTCCACAAGTAAAAGTTACCTATCGCAAGGGGCCAGGCAAGCAGACACAATCTCTGGAAAACTATTCACCGCATGCTGAGAAGTATTCAAGCTATTACACTGGAAGGCTTAGGTGTCAGGATCAACAGCGATTATCTCAGCAACCTGTGATTTGCAGATGACACTGTCCTGTCCAGGAAATAACTGCAACAAACTATTGATGACCTTAACCGATAAACTGTAAGAGTGGGGCTGAAGATTAATATCCAGAACAGAAATATAATGTTCGATAGCCTGGCGAGGGAACAGGAGTTCAGTAGCGCCGTCCAGCCTCTCTAGTCTTTGTACCAGTATGTTTATCCAGGTCACTTACTCACAGGGGATCTTGATCACGGGAAAGAAATTTACGGAGGAATAAAAATAGCTTGGAGTGCATACTATGGGCCTTACCAAATCCTGTCTGAGAGCTCACCACTCTTGTTGAACAGAAAGGAGTCAAATCATTGCATTCTACAAGTGCAAACATATGGTGGAGACAGCTGCCCACCTGCCCATTAACCATGAAGCTCGAGAACAACTTAAGGACCACGCAAAGAGCGACATTTATGGCGCAATATCCGCAGACAGGAAGAGAGCGGTGTGGATGAGAGATGAAGGCGGCAAGGCCGATATTCTAGTTGACATTAAGAGGAAAGAATGTATCTGACGGCCCATGTAATGCGCAAGGTAATCAACTTGTATACCATTAGAGTTCCTAAATCAGTGCCAAGGGTTGGGAAACGTAGCTGAGGACGGCAAAAAGCAAGGGGCGGAGGGGGGTGAAATACTTTGAAAATGTTCAGGCGCAACTTGTAATGAGTTAGCGCAAGACAGCGGTAAATGGACGTCGCAGGGAGAGGCCTTTGTCCTGCAGTGTGCAAGAAAGTAGGCTACTGCTGCTACAGCTGCTTGTGATGACGATCATGACATTGAAGGCCATGAACTGTCTTTTCGCCGGCTATTGCCTCTGCTGATAATTACTAACCGGTCCATTATTTTCTGTGAATGTATGGATTCACAAAACCTACTCATGTACTGCACGAAAGTAACCCGCCATAATTACTTTATTTTATCCTATTATTCCTGAAGTCAGCTGCAATGCTGCTCAAAAAAAGTACAGACCCCGACGAGGATTTATGACTTTTTGTCTGTGCGCCCAGCATATGTATACATTCCGCTTTTTATTGATGCTAAAATAAACTTGAGTCAATATTTAGGTTTAAAACGCTAGCTAGCGCACACATACAGCGGTCTGTGGTAATGTAAGCCCACGTATAATCACCGCATTTATTTGAAATCTCCGTGGCTGGCCTAATTTAGGTTATATAATATGTGTCACCGACTCACGTTACTACTAGAATGCCTTAGTCAGAATCAGAATCAGAATCGGTTTTTATTGATATCATTAGAATGATTACAAGTTGTTAATATTCAGGAGGAGGCCCCGGAGTCAAAGACTGCAATGGGACCTCCTTTACAAAGTAAACGTTATAAAACAAAAGTACAGCAGTTTTCAACAAATTGTTAACATAGAAAAATTACAGCTTTTAGTATGAATACCATGATTGAAGAATTACATATGCATGAATGTCATGAAAAAAAGCACTGTAACACAATCTCGTTGACAACTGATAAAGTAACTGCGTAGATGACGTGACGAACACAGTAGAATTTGTAGCTCGAATGTATATGTGAGGCAGAAACAGAGACCTAACGGTATGGCAATGAAAATGAAATGAAGGCACCGTGAAAGAATGGTTGTGAGCATGGACTAGGCATCTGTATGCGACAGAACGTAATCTTTTAGTTGTTTCTTGAATTCGTGAATTTTAAGTGTTTTTATGTATAATGGTAGTGTCTTCCAGAATGCGATAGATGAAAAATGGACGCTGTGTTTGCCATAATTAGTATGTATTTTAGGTAAAACAAAGTTCCTCTTTATTGCAAACCTGGTAATATTAGTATTTAATAGAGAAGATTGTGGTAACAAGCTATCGCATCGTGTGTAATTGATTTGACGGAACAAAAAGGTACCTAAATTATATTTAACGAGTTGTGTGACTGTAAGAATGTGATTAGTTCGTAAAAAATATGAGGCGCTGTTGTTATATGGGCTAAATGTAATTATCCTAATAGCCTGATTCTGTAGAATTTGCAATGAGTTTAAATGGGTTACGTAAGTGTTTGCCCAGCAAGTAACGCAGTAATTAATGTGGGAATGAATAAATGAAAAGTATAATGATATTAATATTTGATGGTCAAATATGTTTCGTGCTTTTAGAAGTACCCTAATCCCGTAGGTAATCTTCTGTTTTAGGTTGGTTATGTGTTCAGTAAATTTTAGATGCTTGTCTACTACTATGCCAAGATAAGTGCATGAAAAACTTGCAGGGATAGGACTTCCGCCCAATAAGATAGGAGGAATGGAGTGAAGTGTTCGTTGGTGGGAAGTGAATACAACAAATTTTGTTTTCGATGGGATTATGTGTAGCTGGTTAGTATGGCACCACTCCAGCAGGCTGTGTAAGTCGCCATTAAGGTTAGATACTGAGGCTGTAATACATTTATTGGAATTAATAATAGTAGTATCATCAGCATAAAGTATACATTTCGAAGAGGACAGGCAGTTAGGCAGATCATTGACGTATAATAAAAATAACAGCGGACCCAATATGGAACACTGGGGCACGCCAATGTTAGTGAACATGGTTTTAGAATCAACGCCTGAAATGGTTACTACCTGCATTCGGTCTCTTAAGTAATTTTGTAGTAACAAGAGTGCTGGACCGGTGATTCCCAATGATTCAAGCTTACGAAATAAGATGCGGTGATTTATTTTCTCAAGCACTTTGCTTAAATCTACAAACACTGAAGCTGCGTAATTCCCTTCACCGATAGCGAGTTTTAGTTGATCGGTTACAGCAACGAGAGCCAGTTCAGTCGAGTAACCCGAGCGAAAGCCGTATTGGAATGGTGAGAGAATGTTACATTTTGTAAGGCAATCAGTTAAACGTTTTTCTGTTGGCTTTTTGATTACCTTACTAAAGAAAGTTAATACACAGATGGGGCGATAATTGGAAATTAAAGAGCGGTCACCTTTCTTAAAAATTGGTGTGATCTTGCCTTGTTTTAGTTCTTGTGGGAAACTGCCTGATTTAAACATGACGTTGATTATGTCTTCAAGGACATCACTTATTAGGGGCGCAATTAATTTTATATGGGAAGGGTGTAATTTATTGATGCCGGCGACGGTTATTTTCATGTTGTTTATAATGTTTCGAACTTCCTGAGATGTAGTTGGAAATAAAAAGAAAGAATGTGGCAGGCGTTGGGGCACGGGATTGTCATGCGCAGGTGGCTGTAGCTCGCTGCTACAGAAGAAATCAGCAAACGTATCAGCTATTTCTTTGGCGGTCTTGTTTACCATACCCTGATATACAATTTCTGTTATAGCTTCGCGATTATTTGCCCTGTTTAAGAAGGAGTTAACAATTTCCCGTTTCTTTTTTATGTTTTTACCGCATTCCAAAATTTTTTATTCGTACCATGTTCTTTTTGCTTTTTCAAATGTGGCAGAAAGCTGGTTAGAGATCTTTTTGTACCGAATGGCTAAATTCTTGTTAAATGGTTGTCGTTTGGTTTTCTAATAAAGATTATCCTTTTTGCGCATTAAAGCTAAGAGCTTATCTGTTATCCATGGATTTTGAGGCGACGCGTACTTCTTTTTGCATTTAACTTGAACGGAATGACGATCAATACATGACTTAAGCATAGAGATAAATAGTGCAAATGATTTTTGTGGATCATTTGTAGAAAAGATGGGGGACCAGTCAAGGTTTGACACGGCGTCAAGGAATGATTGTTTGTCTAATATAAACTTCGTGTATGTGATTTTTTCGGAACCAAGAGTATAGTGAAAATTTAAAAATATAGGATAGTGATCAGTTATGTCGGTCATTAGAACACCTGCGTCTGGTGGATATGCCAAATTTAATAATACATGGTTAATTATTGTATCTATGGGGTGGTTAGCACATCGTGTCGGTATCTTAATTAAACATTCATAACCAAAGCTGTTAAAACAATCAGAATAATGTAAAGCATTAGTAGACGTACTATCGGCGAGGTTAATGTTGATGTCGCCTATAATTATTACATTTTTGTTTTCATCTGCTAGCACTCCCATGACTTTATGGAGAGCAGTATAGAAGTCTATTGCTGATGACGAGGGTGAACGATATATGCAACGAATTATTAGGTCTTTGTTTTCTATGTTGAGGAAGTCATTTTTAAGTTCAATCCAAACATGATCGAGCATTTGGCTTAGACATCATCCGGCATCTTCAATGCTGTTTACGGTGCGCTGGGAAAAAGTGTTCATACTATTAGACAGGTAATGATTAGGAGTGACCGTCTAAGGGGAATATTTCAGATACCTTGCTTTGCAGATACGTTGCCAGGATAAGCAATGCTGGTGGTAACTGTCGAAAATTACTCAGGAACTTAGACGGCAAAGTGTTGGGTTGAAGCCTAATGTAGAGAATGGAAGGGAAAGAACAGAATTCAGCGTCTAGAATGTGTGCAAGTGCGCTATAACGTAAAACTATTCCAAACTTTTCTATTCGAATTCTGCTATCAGCCCACCGCGATTGGTCAAAAGCTATTTTGGATCACCCCCACTTAACCTGTCTGTCACGTGACGTAACGAAAACCGTGATAGCTCCCCATCTGATACGACGTGTACACACTGATTATGCATGATTTGACCAAACAAAAGAAAAAGAGCTCTGATTTGACCCCTTTTCGCCATTAGCCCTCGGCTATTGGTCAAAAGCTTTCGGGCTGCAGCAACTTCACCTGCCTGGCACGCGACATCACAAAACTGCAAAAGCTCACCACGTGAATGCGACGTGTACGCGATAAAGATGCATTAATATGCCGAACAAATCGGAATTTCCTTCGGAATAGCCGCAGGCTGCCCCGTTCCGAAAGGAATAAAAGATGGCTGCCGCCGATCGCTCAGGCACAGGATACTCGCACCTGCCAGAAAGCATGGGTCTATTTGCGTGTAATAAAACTTCTTGCGTGGCCGCGTAACGTTTTTGTGAACTTTCGGTACGTTTACAACCTCGCTATGCAAACTCTTCTTTGCTGAAGATCTGTTGCAGCGCCATTATTAATCTTCCGTTGCATGCCGATTTTCGACGAGCCACCGCTAGCTAAGTAAGGTAAACCGGACCAACCGCACACGCCGGCGCCACCCTCTTGATGCCGTTATGGATTTTCAGTGCTATGGCTCGGCCCCATCAAATACCTTTCCACTTGAGCGTGATCCTCGCCTCATGTCAGCCAACTAGATAAGACAAGCCGCTGAGCGTAGGCAATGTTATTCGTTTTTCAAGCAAACAAAAGTGACCTCCTATAAACGAGGAGAGCGTTTGATTGGTCTATTCAGATAACCCTGCGGGTAACCGCCCGATTCTTGCATCGGCGGTTACGGAAATTTGACATCAGGAGATTGGAATAAAGACATATTGGACTAGTTTTACGTTATAGGGCCCCAAGAGCGCTTTCTTCTTGGTAGGTTGCTGCCAACGTAACCTGTTCATGATAAATCAACTTGCACAAAAAAATGGGTTGCAGAGCATACTGCAGGTATGAACAAAGTAATAATTTAGGGAAAAAGCGTGCCATAATTGTTTAATTGTTTAAATGATTTAAACATGACGTTGATTATGTCTTCAAGGACATCACTTATTAGGGGCGCAATTAATTTTATATGGGAAGGGTGTAATTTATTGATGCCGGCGACGGTTATTTTCATGTTGTTTATAATGTTTCGAACTTCCTGAGATGTAGTTGGAAATAAAAAGAAAGAATGTGGCAGGCGTTGGGGCACGGGATTGTCATGCGCAGGTGGCTGTAGCTCGCTGCTACAGAAGAAATCAGCAAACGTATCAGCTATTTCTTTGGCGGTCTTGTTTACCATACCCTGATATGCAATTTCTGTTATAGCTTCGCGATTATTTGCCCTGTTTAAGAAGGAGTTAACAATTTCCCATTTCTTTTTTATGTTCTTACCGCATTCCAAAATTTTTTATTCGTACCATGTTCTTTTTGCTTTTTCAAATGCGGCAGAAAGCTGGTTAGAGATCTTTTTGTACCGAATGGCTAAATTCTTGTTAAATGGTTGTCGTTTGGTTTTCTAATAAAGATTATCCTTTTTGCGCATTAAAGCTAAGAGCTTATCTGTTATCCATGGATTTTGAGGCGACGCGTACTTCTTTTTGCATTTAACTTGAACGGAATGACGATCATTACATGACTTAAGCATAGAGATAAATAGTGCTAATGATTTTTGTGGATCATTTGTAGAAAAGATGGGGGACCAGTCAAGGTTTGACACGGCGTCAAGGAATGATTGTTTGTCTAATATAAACTTCGTGTATGTGATTTTTTCGGAACCAAGAGTATAGTGAAAATTTAAAAATATAGGATAGTGATCAGTTATGTCGGTCATTAGAACACCTGCGTCTGGTGGATATGCCAAATTTAATAATACATGGTTAATTATTGTATCTATGGGGTGGTTAGCACATCGTGTCGGTATCTTAATTAAACATTCATAACCAAAGCTGTTAAAACAATCAGAATAATGTAAAGCATTAGTAGACGTACTATCGGCGAGGTTAATGTTGATGTCGCCTATAATTATTACATTTTTGTTTTCATCTGCTAGCACTCCCATGACTTTATGGAGAGCAGTATAGAAGTCTATTGCTGATGACGAGGGTGAACGATATATGCAACGAATTATTAGGTCTTTGTTTTCTATGTTGAGGAAGTCATTTTTAAGTTCAATCCAAACATGATCGAGCATTTGGCTTAGACATCATCCGGCATCTTCAATGCTGTTTACGGTGCGCTGGGAAAAAGTGTTCATACTATTAGACAGGTAATGATTAGGAGTGACCGTCTAAGGGGAATATTTCAGATACCTTGCTTTGCAGATACGTTGCCAGGATAAGCAATGCTGGTGGTAACTGTCGAAAATTGCTCAGGAACTTAGACGGCAAAGTGTTGGGTTGAAGCCTAATGCAGAGAATGGAAGGGAAAGAACAGAATTCAGCGTCTAGAATGTGTGCAAGTGCGCTATAACGTAAAACTATTCCAAACTTTTCTATTCGAATTCTGCTATCAGCCCACCGCGATTGGTCAAAAGCTATTTTGGATCACCCCCACTTAACCTGTCTGTCACGTGACGTAACGAAAACCGTGATAGCTCCCCATCTGATACGACGTGTACACACTGATTATGCATGATTTGACCAAACAAAAGAAAAAGAGCTCTGATTTGACGCCTTTTCGCCATTAGCCCTCGGCTATTGGTCAAAAGCTTTCGGGCTGCAGCAACTTCACCTGCCTGGCACGCGACATCACAAAACTGCAAAAGCTCACCACGTGAATGCGACGTGTACGCGATAAAGATGCATTAATATGCCGAACAAATCGGAATTTCCTTCGGAATAGCCGCAGGCTGCCCCGTTCCGAAAGGAATAAAAGATGGCTGCCGCCGATCGCTCAGGCACAGGATACTCGCACCTGCCAGAGAGCATGGGTCTATTTGCGTGTAATAAAACTTCTTGCGTGGCCGCGTAACGTTTTTGTGAACTTTCGGTACGTTTACAACCTCGCTATGCAAACTCTTCTTTGCTGAAGATCTGTTGCAGCGCCATTATTAATCTTCCGTTGCATGCCGATTTTCGACGAGCCACCGCTAGCTAAGTAAGCTAAACCGGACCAACCGTTCACGCCGGCGCCACCCTCTTGATCCCGTTATCGATTTTCAGTGCTATGGCTCGGCCCCATCAAATACCTTTCCACTTGAGCGTGATCCTCGCCTCATGTCAGCCAACTAGATAAGACAAGCCGCTGAGCGTAGGCAATGTTATTCGTTTTTCAAGCAAACAAAAGTGACCTCCTATAAACGAGGAGAGCGTTTGATTGGTCTATTCAGATAACCCTGCGGGTAACCGCCCGATTCTTGCATCGGCGGTTACGGAAATTTGACATCAGGAGATTGGAATAAAGACATATTGGAATAGTTTTACGTTATAGGGCCCCAAGAGCGCTTTCTTCTTGGTAGGTTGCTGCCAACGTAACCTGTTCATGATAAATCAACTTGCAGAAAAAAATGGGTTGCAGAGCATACTGCAGGTATTAACAAAGTAATAATTTAGGGAAAAAGCGTGCCATAATTGTTTTTGTACCACACCAACAAGTAGGTCAAAAATGTGAAGGTTAAATAAGGTTCCGGACAGGAAAAGCTACGCATCTCGGCACGAAGCATGGAGTGAAGATTTGATGGCTAAGCATAAGAAGGAGCGAATGGAGTTGTGTGAACTATAGATCCAACAGGGACAGCTGATACTTGTCATTAGGCAGGAAAAATCTAGCCCACTGGTCATGTAATATGTAGGAAACCACCGGTGGTCCATTAGACTTACATAATGAACGCCAAGAGAAGGGAAGTGCAGAATATTTCAGAAAATTACTCGAGGTGACGAATTTAAAAAATTTGCTCGGTAAAGTTGGAATCATCTTGCGCAAGATAGAGCTAACTGGAGAACGTAAAAAGGGGCATCCACTCTGCTGTGCTCCTTCTTCTCTTTCTTCTTCTTCTTCTTCTTCTGCTGCTGCTGCTGATGATGATGGTGAAGCTGAAGACCGTTCACGGGAGTTTCGCTTGTCACGGCCTATCCTCATCTTTACACTTCAGTCTCCTTTTTTTCTCCTCTTCCATTTCCCCCTTAGTATAGCAAGAGGTCGAAGGAGGTTCTGGGTTTGCTCAAGATGTTCTTTTTTCTCATTCTCTCCATCCCGCAATAAAGTTTCACGTCACGTAGGTTCCAGCATTGCTGTTGGACCTGAATAATTGTTCTCTTACTACGTATGGCCAGAATAATTAACAAGTGCAATCATTCAGTAAAGCTTCTCAGCAGCGCTGAGATTTGGTATAAAAATAATTTTGAGCAGCTTTCCTGCAATCATTGTTTGATTGTGCAAATGAAATCCAATCAATTCGAGCTCGTTCGTGCCGTTATTTTTCCGCTCTAGAGTGGAGCCGGAACGGCATGGTTTTCGATCAACCGAATCGAAGAGTGGAAGGAAATAAGCTTCGGTTCGATACCCTGGTCTGCAGAAGTGACACTGTGGCTTGAACAGGTAGATTCGTGGTGAACTAGACGAACACGCAACTTTTCAGTGACATTGTCTACTCCATTTCTTTCCAAAAGAGTTTAGTGGGGACGCGCACTGCGTCTGATGTGAAGAGAGTTTTAAATTGTTCATATAAAAACCCATAAAAATACTTATTGTTCACTTTTATTTTCTGATAATTGCTTTCATTGTTTTGTTTAAAATTTCGTATTGCTGTATCTTAGACTTCTCCCCCTCTCTTCCCATTGTTTGTCATTTTGTGTTTGTGTAGTCAATTTGTCATGTGTGTGTTGAATGCAAACTGGTCATTTTCGCAAATTTGCCGATTTAGCATTTTTATGACAAGCCCAACAATTGTCTCTCCTATATATTACGCGCCCATTCCACATACATTATCTTGTAGATAGGATCGACTCAGTTTTGGCTAGTGCATTGGGTATTAAGAGATAACGGTTATTCCAGGGAACGGGAAATGAGCATTTAGGTATAAGTATTATCGCGAACTCGGTTAGTGTTTTTCATTGCTGCGCATATGCTATCGCCCAGTGATTGTCACAGCATAGCTGTTTATGGCTAGGTTCCGGCGGATCTCGTCTCCGTGCTCATACACCAACAATGTTCCATAGATGATCGTATGCTGGCTGCCCGCGGCGGAGGTGAAGCAGGCTTCAAGCATTCCGCATACGTGTGCCGATCCCTAAGACAGTGCAATACCGGGCCAAACTGCGGCGGAGATGCAGTTTTCAATTAACATGCCCACTGGTCATCGCTTGGCTGATCATCGATCTTCAGAGTACTGGCACTGAATTCAGGCACTGAATATTTTTTTCGCTACTTGCTTACACATTTTCATCCATAACGATCCCGTATCTTGTCTGTCTTTGGCACGCAGACTGTCCCAATGTTGCCTTCATTTTTCTATGCTGGAACAGAATTGTCCTTTTTTAACTGCGCGAAGATACAAGCCGGAGGTCGAAGGTTCTTGTAGTTCTATTTCACCGGATCGGAGCGGATAAAATACAGCCCGACGCATCGCTGATTTATTCAGTAGTACAGGTGTTGACAGTGTTTGCCACTGGCTGCCATCAAGTTTGTTGTCTAGTCGAGGGCAGAAAAATTATCCCAATAAACAGTTTCTGCCAGAATCTCTGCACCATCGTTTCCTCGCCTGAAAGTTTGCTGTAACATTTCAGCATGCTGAATTTTCGAAAAATTTGCGCATATACAACTATTGCAGTTTCGTTGAGCTTATACATTGTTCGATGACGTTTGTGGTCTAATAAATGTCCATATTGTACACATTTTCTCGCTAGATGCAATAAGAGTTCGGAACTACTTTAGCCACAGCCGTAGTTAGAGATAAAATCGCAGATGTGGAATAAGCATGCAGAATACGAAGGTTATGGATAACTGTGAGAACAACTGGTAAACCAATGGTTAAA
Organism: Dermacentor variabilis; assembly: GCF_050947875.1. Classification (NCBI taxonomy): domain Eukaryota; kingdom Metazoa; phylum Arthropoda; class Arachnida; order Ixodida; family Ixodidae; genus Dermacentor; species Dermacentor variabilis. The sequence goes on along the minus strand of NC_134576.1, from coordinate 58,601,686 downwards.
ATAATTCCTTATGCTTTGTCACTTCCGTTACAGAAGAAGCCCTTGTCATGTGCGAGCGTCTACTGCTTGCGCTGGCCTTGTTTTGTCTCCTGGGCAACGGGAATGGACTTGAAATCGAGGACGGAGACGGAGGATACGTTAACCTCCTGGTCTCGATCCATCCTGACACCCCACCAGATGAAGCGATTGTCGACAACCTAAAGGCATGTGCGAAATTGCGAGCAATATTCTACGCTAATTCTAAAAGAATGTTTTCAAATGGGGTACTCAAACATGTTTGACCACAAATGACATATTGTTTTCTTTTATTTCGCTGCCGATTCCTGATACTGACCATTATGTATAATTTCATTGGGACCGTTTTAGTCTATTACATTGTATTATCTGATAGTTTCGCGCTGTACTTATTGCCCATTGTCATTTACAAAATGCCTTTACGGAATAAAGAAAACACACGGTATACTCACGGGAACATTGCGGAACTACAGCCCAAGTGGCTTTTCAATAAAATGGCTTCATCCCTTTGAAATGCCGGTAACTTCTACTGTCTTTTTCGAACAATGTCCACCAAAGACCACGGAGGCATAAGCTCGCATCTTGCATGTAAGCTAAAGTAAAGGCACCCTGCGCGCACATGGGATGGATGTATGTATGAATTGATGGTATGACCGTCCCCTTAGAAATGAATTGATGGTATGATCGTCCCCTTTGAAAGGGAGAGGTCTGTGGCGCCACCAACCTCTTTTTCTAGTTTTGCCAAAATTGTTATCTTGTTAGCTTTCCAGCATCAAACATTCAGAGTTACCATTAGAAACTTTGATTTTGAAAGCTTCCCTTGAGCCTCGTCTGTCTACTTTTCTGGTACCAAACCTTCTACCGGTATTTGCAAAGGTCCATTACGGACATGTTTACTTTGTCCTTTTTATCCCTGAACCCAGAGGCTTCAAGGCGGCTATGTGAGCCTAAACAGACAAGTGGGTAGACGTATTCCTATTCAAGTTAAATTTGATCCATCGTTTTCTTAACTTTACCATAGCAAGCGCATGTCTCTTTTTCCACAGTGTAAGTCATTTTCTAGCTACGCGTTTTAAGACATCATTGATCTTGCTTCCAAAAGTAAGGAGGTTCACTTTGAGTTATGAAAAGTTGTTTCCTTCCTGATTTTGGTTTAACCCCTAAGTAGTTACTCATAGTTGGTTCCTTTTTCATAGTCACAACACGCACAGCATTGTGTCATCATCTTTGATTTTGTGTTTAACGTTCTTTGTTGCCATGTTGCTTACTATAAGGGTCTCATGCTTGCTGGTAAAGCCTCGTCGCTTCATTTGCTCCATCATGCATCATTAACATTTTTCGTATAGAAATACGTGAACATTCCCGCAAACCATTTATTTCACGTTTCTAAGTCGTACGTTGAAATCAATTTTACTCTGAACTTCCGGACTTCACTATTTTTCCATGCATTATAACACCCTGTGCGAATTCAATTTTAGTATGCGCGTGTGCCTCCGATGCGAGGCGCTCCCGTCATCGTCGGTTGCTGTCAGGTTGTGCCTGTACCTCTGACTTCAAACAAATAGCCGAATTTACAAATATGTCCTGCATCAAATATACCTTCGCGCTGTGGTAATTTAATAAATGAAAAACCTACGGCGGATCTACACGTAAGCGGTCGTAAAACCACAAAGCTTATTTGCGTCTTGCCAGAAAAAAAAACGCCATGTTGTAACATGCAGGCCCTCCTACAATCGTCGTCTGAGCTACTGCACGAGGCCACTGGTGGCCTGGTTTTTATAAAGCAAGTCACTGTGGAGGTACCGAGAACGTGGCCGCAGCGGATAACAGCTCGAAGCGAACCTAAATATTTGTTCTCAAAGAGAGATGTACGTGTTGAAGCTCTGAAGAGCGGCCACAAAGGAGGTTCCTTCAGTACAAAGCTACGGAGGAGGTGTGGGCAACGCGGCGACTTCATCCGTGTTTCGCCCGACGTTCTGACGGAGCTCAACACAACAAAGGAGGCCCTAAACGACGCAAGTATGGCACTTTTCTATCGATTTTCCAACAACAACATTGTAATAGTATATGATAGACTACCATTACTACTACTACTACTACTACTAGTATTACTACTACTACTACTACTACTACTACTGCTACTACTACTACTACTAATAATAATAATAATAATCATAATAGTAATAATAAGAAGAATAAGAGTAATGTTTTTCGCCACCAAATATCCAGAAGAACACGCACAGGCCAGTGTGAGCCTTAATCGGCTTATAGGACGATATGGAGAAAGAAGGTACACGTGGTGAATGAAATAGAGACATCAATCAGACATGGAGAACAATTAAAGAAATCTAAATTGCAATAAAATTAAAAACAAAAAATTGCAATTGGTTAATCTACTTCAAGAAAAGCAATAATGCAGTATATTGTGATGGCAAAGTGTTATGGAAGTTGACTTCACAATTACTACCGTCAGCTTGCTTTTCGAATCCCCGTTAAAGATTTCATGAACCAGACAAGACATACCAGACGTGTTTCCGAAGATTCCTTGCGACGCTATCTTTTTATTTGAAAATGGAATTCCAATATTTTTTTAAAACTGTTTGAATGAGGATTCATCTTCTTACGGTATAAGCATACCACATCACCAGAGGCATAAAATACATGTCAGACATAAAAATGGTGCCTGAGGCCGGTCGAATGGACACAATTTCGCAGGAGCGAAGTAAATGCAAAAATGCATGCAATTTCCTAGCCAGACAGCAATACATATTGCGCAATGACACATTAATCTTTCAATATTTATGTGCGCTTCGATTATTTCCAGGGCAGTTTGGTAGCAACTTTTTTAACATCTCCAATTTGTGAAATTCAGGCTGCCAGCCACAGTGCTTACAATTCAAAGTGACGCGATACCCAGAGAGTATGGCTGCCACCACTTCTTGCGCTAGCAGTGGGCTCTAGAGACACCCAAATTACCCTGCGCGGGCGAATATTGTGGTTGAAAAAAAAATGTAATGTACTGCGCAAGAAGTGCAGTGTCCAGTTGGTATCTAGTTTAAGACCAAGGTGGTCATGGTAATTTATCATATCTCGCTCTTGCAAGAGCATGGCGGTGGCAGCCGTGAATTATATATCAAGAAAAGCGCAAGCGTCTGTATAAAGCAACTGTGCGCTATATAGAAAAACTATGATCGACGAGAGATTTTTTTCACGTATCTGTGTTAGTGCATCGTAAATATGGATGGATACATAATGACGTCTCCAAAATAAATACAGATTACACAGGCAAAGTCCAATTACCCTATTTATCTAGAAAGAAAGGGGGTTTTCAGAGAATCTATTTGTATATCTAGATTCGTAAGTGGACTCTAGAGTTCCACAAGACAGCTTATCAATGTACAAATATATAACAGTGAAAAGCAAATACTTCTGCTAACGAGTAAGTATCTGCAATGCCATGATTAGCTCATGAAAAATAAACTTGGTATGTTTACCACACCATGTTTTTGTGCGTTTAGAACCCAAAGCAGTGCGTAAATCAATCAAGTTCATCATATCGGCATTGCTCTTTCGCGTTGCTAATCGTTGTTATCCAATATAGCTCATATTCACCAGGCAACTTAACTTCTCCGCAATAACCAAACGTGGGTGCGCTGGACTAATTACTGCTTCAAACTGAACGGACATGTTTGTCGCAGAATTCGCAGTAGGATTATGGTTTATGGATTATGGCGCAGTAGGCATACGGTTTTGAGCGTGCAATTCAGAACATCTTATCGTGCAAACATGTGTTTTCTTGTATGGACAAATCAATATATTAGTTGAAAAATGTAGCTGCAGTCACGCGCACACCGCAATAGCGCTCAATGCCTACTCCCTTTAGAAATGCCCCTTCTCAAAGCTGCGTCTGTTAAACAGTGTTTACTAGAATTCTTTTGCATTTCAGCCTACGCCTTCGTGAATGAGTGGGCCCATTACCGCTACGGCGTGTTTTATGAGTACGGGCGCTTGGGGCACAAGACATACCCTCTGTCCTACTGCCCCTGTTGCAATAAGGTGGGTACCCAGCACTTGATTTTTCTGTGTAGCGCATCACATTACTTCTACATTAGGCCAGATTGACTATTCTGTATAGTGAAGAAAGCAGACAACCCAATAGTGTATGGCGTTACTTCTTAATGAAAGCCTGTACTGGCGCCATGTCATTCCACTGGCATCCGTTGACGTTCCCTCTGACAAACAGTTGTCGTTTATTACTCATCGCCCAATAAAGCTGCAGGTTTGCTGTCATGCACACCGCTGCATTGCCTAGAATGCTCCACTCCAGTTGCCAGCGAAGCATGCAAAAAGTTGCGCAACTGACTCCTCGCAACCGCCATTTTTCTGCCGCGCATGGTCTTAAGAAGCTTGCAGCGGCACGGCCTAGTGTTTGTCATTTCTGTCTCAAAGATAGCATTTTGATGCTCGATGCTAGTTATTTGCGGAGCATGCCTAAGGTTGCAGACCTAGTAATACTTGTTGCTGGGCTATTCGGTTCATACTGCACTACGGACTACAGGAACTATCGCCATTTAACGCAAATCGACAAAATAAGGGGAGGAAAATCGAAGATGAGCGCTAAAAGAAGCCTTATTATGTCCCACTGTAGAATGAACCTAACACAGTAATACTTGCTCTCACCTTGTCCCTACCTCCCATTATTTTGTCGTCTTGTGCTAAGTGACCATATCCCCTGTGGTACTTTGTATGGTATGACAGACCTAGCTGTCACGTCCGCAGAGCTGGAAAGTGGTTTCTTATATGTAAATTCGTCAATGCGATTGCGTCAGTAGAGTGATTAGAGCAACTGGCAAGCTAGCCTAAATTTCGTGATTTTGAATGCCACGTGGCCCCATGGCTTTTTTTTTCTGGCAGCACTCATAATTTGAGGCGACCGATCGACCTCGCCCCTTCCCTTCCCCACCAGAAAAGCAAACAAAAAACGCCCTCTGTAGAAAGCTCTCAGAGAGATGATTTACGCCATTTTCCAAATGATGTCTCTGCACTCGTGCCTTTCAATAACCGTGCTTTCGATTATGTGTCCAATTAGTAGAAGTCTGCTTATTTACCAAGAGCGAGAGGCAGAGAGAGTGGTTGAATTAGAAGAAAGAGGAAAGCTTGTCGAATTCCGATCAACCGCCAGGTTGGAAGCTTGGGGAAGGGGGAGGCAAAATGTCGAAATTTAACAAACACAGGAATTGGAAGAACAGGAGAGCATGGAACTGGCAGGTCTGCGCAGCGTAATTTAGCACAATCGCTTTAAAACTGTCCGCCCTAAAGGTAGCGTTAGCGATTGAAAGCTGCGGCACGATTCTCCTTGCAAACATGGCATGTCCCCACGATAACTTTAAGTAATGCAATCGCCACACTTCGAACCGACCTGCAGCCAATGAACGCGTGCTTTTCCTACTTCACTTGCTCGTAAACACTGCCCTGGAACTGTAGACCAGTAATCAAGTATTTTGCATATCCCTTGTGCTTTCTTTCTTTACTACCAACGCAAAAAAAAAACGCTATAATATGAGATAACTTCCTCTAGACAATTTTATTGCTTGTTTCTTGACGGGTCTTGATATTTGCGAATAGAAGTTTTGCTTTAACAAATATATAAAATGTTCTGAATAATTAAAATAGCTTCTAATTATATACTATTGCTGGCGCTTACCTATGATGTAAAATATTGTGACATGTTGCGCAATACAGCCACAATACAGTGCACAATATTACGTTTTAATGCCCATCTCTAAGGCAAAAGATTTTCAGTCAACCTATAACGGGTGAAATTTTTTCCTGAATTTAATTGCGTAATTCCTGCCATTACCTAACCATATATGCCATAGAAGTAAAAGAATATTTTATGCGATTGTCCCACGTGATTTTTTCCCTATAGCTGCAGGGCATAAGTTCTTGGGGGAGGTCTGTGGATATTAAATTGTCTGATTCAAAATGCTCCAGTATTTAGCATACTTTCTTGCTTCCAGAATGCGATACGATGGAACTCGTGCTCGGATAGAATTCACCATGTCATTCTTAACCCTGATATTTGCGAATATCATGACGGCTGGTATGCCACCGAAGAGTGTGAGGTCGCCATAACTCAGCCAGAACAAGACCTCGTTGAATCGTCGATTATGTTCCTACCGCGTCTCCACAATGTAAGCTTTTGAAGTTACTTCTGTCACGTAAGATCTTTTTTGAACCTTTAACTGGCATGATTAGAAAGGCTTCACCTAGAATATTTTTACTGCTTTATTTCTTCATTATATTGCGGAAATGCACACTAGCAGAAATATTGAAGACATTGTCCGAAAACGAAGTGAGATACATTAGGTCAAAAATATTGTTGGCCAGCTGGTTGAAGCTCAATGTACGGTTAAAACTGCTTTGGCAAGGTAAATGCGTGTCCTTGAGATGCACCTCTGTGGGGATTAAAAAATAACAGCTTTCATAAACAAAAATAAATGTATTGACGAAAATACGACCAGCGTGTGCGCTAAGGGAATGATGCAGTCCTCCAGCTATTTCATGAAAACATATGTCGCTGCTGACGACTGACATTTTTGTGAATAACGCAGTTGAGCAGGAATATAAAATGCTGTAAATTGAGAGGCAGATATTTGTATTTAAATTTGTATTTTCTTCTTGATATCTTTGTTGGATCAACAATATTGTTGAGCTACCAGGCAAAGTATTAGTAACAGCATAGCTGATGGATAGAAAGCTTATTAAAGCATTCAGTTTCTCTCATAGCGCACGTAGTTCTAAGCAAATAAATGAAAATATAGGGATACCACTATTCACTAGGCTACGGCACGAGTAATATAAAGCATCCATCTGACATTGTTTTCAACAAAACGGAGGAATTATCTGTGGCTTCCGGTACCGGCCGGCAAAAACTTGTTTTTAATTTAAATACGAAACCTTCATCTCTTAGTCAACTCATGGTTGTTGTGTGTCTCTGACTGTTTTCATGGGCTGATCTGGAATATGGACCAGTACAAGAAAAGCAACTAAGGCAAAGCATGGCACCGCGTTATATAGAGTACCAGGCAATGCCCTGGGAAGGCAGGACATGGAAATTCAAGGCGATGAGCAAAACGAGAACAAGGTGAAAGCAGGAGCCAGCTTTTCGACAAATGGACTGTTCAAGTGGCCTTGAAGAAGACAAGTGCACATTCGAAACGTTGGCTGCTGATTTTACCTTGTTTTCATTTTGTTCATCGTTATATGGAGCAATCATAAATGGCATATATGTAAATATATTAAAATAATTGTGCACCTAAACAAACTACATCGAAACTAAAATCAACCATTATATCATTGCGTTCCGTCTGAAGCTGCTTTCCAATGAATGCTGGCACCCCTTGCTCTAAATTTAGGTCGCACTTGTGACAGTATTGTTACGCGAACGAAGGATTAAGGGCTGGAGGATATTTATAAAGTATATTTACAAAGGATAATGTAGCGCTGGTCTGTTCAGCTTGCCAGGTCACAGGAGTAGAAGCAGACGAGGTGTCGTCACCGGGAGTCATGGCAGAAAGCAGGACAGTGCGGCAGCTGCGGAGCTCCGCGGCGAAGACGGGGAAAGGCCTTCTCCACCAAATTGTTACGCGAACGAAGTATTAAGGACTGGAGACTATTTACAAAGTATATTTACAAAGGGTAATGCAGCGCTGGCCAGTTCGGACCCACAGCTACAGAGCCAGAGAGCGTTCGTCGTCTTTGTCGCGGCGCACGCGCGCATCGTCCACAAGAAACACGCAATATACATATATCAGTGTAAAGCTCTTGATCGCCATACCGCTGAACACAGATTGCTCTTTCAAGTCTAGACACTGTTGTGAAAGTAGTTTTCCTTAATGCTAACGAAGGTTCCAAGGAAGGGGCTGTGCCAGGTCACTGGAGAAAGAACGGATCCGAGCGACGTGGAAGAGAATTAAAAAAGATTATATTAAAAAAAGTACATGAATCAGTTTTACAACACGGCTCCACCTATTGGAGCACACTATGGTAGCGTCTGTGCATGTCCGAACGTCTCTGTGCTTCACAACAGGCCCGTTCCGCTTTTCCTGCCCCTTTCTTGCCTCTTCCCTTGTTGAGGCAATTCACTAACCAAATCAGAAACGTTGCATCGTTCACCACCTCTATCGTCCCTCAGTGGTCTCTAATGTAGGTTCTTCTGTCTTCTACGTGCTGCTCGGGTCTCCAACGTGGAACAAAAGGTGGCAACTAACTGCTGACGACGTTGTTCAACGATGACCCTGTCATAGATCAGTATCCTCTTGGTGACGGTCAGTAGAGGCGACGTTACTGTATTCACGCGAGCTGAATTTACAAGCTTTGTACCATATATATTGGTAGTGAAGACGCAAGCCGTATATATATATATATATATATATATATATATATATATATATATATATATATATATTTATTAGCGGTGCCTGTCTTTTGAGGCGCCGGGTCGTCTGTTCTTAAACTTTTGTGTCCAAGCGGCAGATATCGCTTACACTAGAAATCAACATGCATAACTCAATGAGTAAATGCTACTGTTTTAAATCTGTAACTAATTACTTTAGAGCGCGCACTGCAATCGACGAATTGAAGCCAGTGCTTGAAGTGGTCGCATTCATTTGGAATGTATTTCGATACAAGCCATTTTGAAGTAAGTGCTGTGAATTTTCGGCACAATTGCAAGGTTGTTCTACCCTGCGTTTCTACCAAAATATTGATTTCTGCATTGAAATTCTGGAAAAAATGGAGCAGCAATGCATCACGTCGTCAACTTTCGCGACAAATGCCTCAAACTGGCGCCATGCTCCGAATTCCTCCCAAGTAGATATGAACCAAAATCGAAAGACACTACTATTCGTGAAGTTGAATAAGTGCTATAAAGTAATCAGCGCAAATGTTAATTAGAAAAATATTGCTACACGCGTGTGGTATTTGCAGCTTCTAACGAGGCCTGTGGACGCCATCACTCGAGAAAAGAGGAGGAAGAACAAACTGGGCTCGCGCTATGAACCTAACCGGTAACCACTGCAAACGCTGTTGTAAATATAACCTTAAAATATTTGCTCGTCTTACTGACTCATCCTTCGCGTAACATTGTGGTGGGGGTGGAACGTTCCCCGTCCTCGCCACGCACCTCCGAAGCGGTAGAACCGTCGTCTTCTAAGCCATGGCTTCCGATGAAACCACCCCGTCCCTCACCGCCGGCTACACCTGCGGCGCATACAACAACGTACGTTACGGTTCCTATTCTCCGTGATCCTGAGACAGCCTCCGCCCAAAATGGCGTTCACATCAACGACTGGCACAGCATGTATGAGCGCGTTAGCCAAAGCCACCACTGGGACCCTACCATCATGCTTGCCAATGTGATCTTTTATCTGTACGGGTCACGGCGTTCTGGTTTCGCACCCATGAGGACGAGCTCTGCACGTGGGACATTTTCAAACAGCGGCTTCGCAGCCTATTTGGCAACTCGTCAGGTCGCCAACAGGCTTCGCGAAAAGAGCTTGCCACCCGTGTCCAGCCTTCAGCGGAATCGTATGTCTCCTACATACAGGAAGTGCTCGTGCTTTGCCGGAAAGTCGACGAGCAAATGACCGAGGTTGACAAGGTAGGCCTAATCCTAAAAGGCATCGCGTACGACGCCTTCAATTTGCTCGTCTGTAACGACGTTTTTTACCGTCGACGACATCGTCGAAAAATGCCGCCGCTTCGAGGTAGCCAAAAGCCGCAAGGTTTTCCCACAGTTTTCCAGGCTCCCAAACATCCCTGCCACGTCCTGTTGCTTCGCTCTTATCGCCACACGACCATTTCAAGAGAACGTCGCCCGTATCGCTCGCCGGGATATTGAAGCGGCGAGACCGACCTCCCTTCATCCACGACCCCCTTACTGTACCTTTTTATTGTTTTGTTTTTATTTATTTATTTATTTATGTATTTATTTATTTATTTATTTATTCCTGAAACAGGGAGCCCCTGGAGAGGGGTTGTACATAAGGGGTGGGCTGCTTCAAACAAAAATGTGTTCGATGGCAGTCCTGAACCCAGTCGCACTGGAGTGGTCCGCCGCTTCTTCAGGCAGATCATTCCAGTCTCTCTCTGCACGTATAAAAAACTAATGAAGATGGGACAATGTGCGCGCATGCGGGGGTTACACTGACTTTGAATGATTGGCCCGGGATGAATTGCGATGAGCTGGCGATATGACGCTGTTACCGATTGGGGCATGATAAAACTTGTGATATAGAATGAGTCTGGGCACTTGCCGTCTCGCATCTAGTAGGAATATTCGCATTAAATTTTAGCGCTGGGACACTAGTATATCAAGAATAGTCATGGAAGATAAATTGCGCTGCGCGGTTTTGGGCAGATTCAAGCATATTAGAATGATTGGTATGATGAGGGTCCCAAATTGAGCATGCGTATTCATGTTTGGGCCTTACCACAGATTTGTAGGCAAGAGTTTTTACCTGAGGAGGGGCAAATTTCAGATGTCGCCAGAGAAAGCCTAAGGTGCGGTTAGCCTCGTTAGTTATTTTTGCGATGTGAGAGGACCATGAAAAATCTTGCGTTAAGATAAACCCTAATTATTATAACAGGTCACAGATGACATTGTTGAATTACCTAAGAGATATGAAGGTGCTACATAAGAATGCCGACGATTAAAAGAGATTAATGAGTATTATTGACATTTATTAGCATTAACCATGCATTACACCTTTTTTCAACTGTTTGTAAGTCACAATGCAGGACAGGGATACCAGAGCTATTGTTAATGGGTTGGTAAATAACACAGTTGTCCGCAAATAGGCGTGTGTTAGAAGATATGTCATTAGGAAGGTCAATAATGTAGATTAAAAAGAGGAGGGGGCCAAGAACAGAACCTTGAGGAAACCCAGAAAGCACAGGAGACAGAGGGGATGAAATGTTATTTGCAAAAACAAACTGTTCTCGGCAGGTCAGTCAGAAAGCTGCGCAACCAATTAAAAATGAGAAGATTGAGATTCAGGACTGAAACATTCAAGAAAAAACGGCTTTGGGGTACCTTATCAAAAGCTTTCTCGAAGTCTAAAAACAATCAGCCTACGGGTACATTAAGGTCTAATTGGAAACTGGTGAAATTTATAAGGAGTGCAAGTTGAGAATCGCAAGATAAATTCTTAAGGAATCCGTGTTGACTATGTTAACCAAGCGGCCCCCTCTATTTCCGTTATTCAAGCCGTTGTGCGGCAAGAAATTGCAAACCTTGATATCTCTACCGCCTGCTCTCTCTCCCGGTCTGATTCGGCACCAATCCCGATAACCACAAGCTGTAATGACCTGTGCTTCGCTCCCAGATGGCGCAATCCTGCTGAATAGTGAATCCCAGACGACAAACCGATCTGCTTCCGCTGCCACCGCGCTGGTCATGTATCCGGCCACTGCCGCACCACCTGGATGCCGGCGCGCTGGAGCTCATTCCCTGCTCCTCGCCCATTCGCGTGCGTTCGCAGTTATTCACCTCGCCGGCTGTACCCTATTTCTGATGCCCCTGACAGCCGCGCCTCCGTGCGATCGTTGTCGCCTCAACGCCATAGCTCCCCGTCGCCCTAGACTCGCTCAATGAATGAATGAAACCACGTTTATTCCACATTAAAATGCGCCGAAGACGATGCGGTGGAAAGAGGAGGGGTGTTATTTCAAAAGGGGAAAGGGTAAGGCTGCCTCCGTTTTATTAATGAACTTCCTGGAGGCAGCTAAGGGACCGCATAACGCTTATGGCTGTCGCGGAGCCGATCGCCGACGGGTGGTGCTGCAGGGTCCTGAAGGAAAAGCAGCAGTGCTCGCCAGAGCTCGATGGCATGGTCCGGAGACGTGGTATCCGGGCAAGCCAAAGTCCGGAGAGAAGAAGGCCAGGGTCTCCGCTATGTGGTGGCCAGGGCACGAAGCCTTGCAGGGATGTAGAGGGGGCACTCGGAACAAAGGTGGTTTAGGTCAGCACGACGTGTGCACATGGAACAGTACCCACTTACGGGTGGTGGTGTGCCACCCTTATGGAAACGGTTCAACAAGTGAGGAGTAAGGAGGGTGCTTGTCTGGATTCTCCGAAGCAACACTGACTCTCGTCGACTGAATACCTTCGGTGGAAGTGACGGTATAGAGAGTGCATTGCCCACTGCTGCGAGGTAGGCGGCACGTCGTTGTTTGGTCGCATGCTTGTCTGCCATTGGGTCTGCTACCTCAGGTGTGGTAGCTAGGAGAGGATAAAGATTATCGGAGGCTCTGGCTAGCGCGGTAGAGAGATGAGCGCGCGCCAGTCTATGAGCCTTCTCGTTTCCGGGCATACCGCAGTGCGCAGGAACCCAGTGAATGGTAACATCGTGACCGCATTCGTGGAGCAGGCGTGCGTGGTGCCGGATCTTCTGCAGTACGGGGTCTGTGTAAATAACATTAGCACATGCCCGTTGGGCAGCCTGGGAATCTGTGTACACATGATGGTGAACTGGGTCAGTTTGAGAGGAAGTTATGAGGGCCCACTCCAAATAATCTACGATGGCCATTAGCTCAGCGCGGGTGCTGGACATTGCTTCTGCTCATATATGATGGCGGCGGTTCTGATTTTCATTTGTCAGGTCGTACCACGCAGTCGCATAACAGGTGTTACTAATGTCGTCTGCAGGCAGTGCAGCGTCCGTGTATACGATGCGTTCAGTCAAGGAGAGTGAACTCCTAGCCTTGGCATGCCTCTTGGTATATGCAAGGCGCCGCATTCGCTTAGTAGGGTCCATATTGAGAGTAAGTGGCCTGCCATCGGTGAGAGCCGTGATTTCCCACGGCGGCGTGTTGTTGGGCAAAATGGGCATTTTGTGGACGTCATACCCGAGGAGCATGAGTGTGTGTCAACCGGCTTTTGTGACGCGAAGTCTCGTCTCTTGTGTATAGATGTGCATGTCTACGAGCTCGGACAGGTTGTTGAGATTTCTACAACTTTTAAGCGCTTCGAGGCTTGTCTACCTTGGGAGTCCAGTTACAATGCGTTTGGCTTCGTTAAGTAACCGGACGAGCGCGTGCATCTGTGTGCGGTTGACTGGATGATACGGCAGCCCGTACATGATACGGGAGACAAAAAAAGCTTCAGCGAACTGCCGCATTTCACGTTCGTTTACTCCACGGGTGCGGTTAGAGATTCTGCGTAAAGCGTGCAGGATTTGTTTGCTGGTCTTCCTAACGCATTGGAACCAAGTCTTCGCTGTGCAGTTCTCGTCAAGGTGCATACCGAGTATTCGGATAGTACATTTCCGTGTGATGGGTTGGTCCCCGACGTACAGTTGAAAAGACTGCTGACACCAGAGATCAGACGGGGCTTGGATAAGGTATGTGGTGGTTTACCAGGCTTCGGAATGGGCTTGACCACCGAAAACTTCCAAGTGGAGGGTAGTATCCCGGTATCCCAGACTCGATTAAATTCTTCGAGAAGAGCGTGCTTGTGTTCAAGGGGCAGATTGCGTAGATGAGCCATTCCCACCTCATCGACCCCTTAAGCACTACGTACATTAGCACGCTGCAAGGCGTGCTCCAGCTCAATCATAGTGAAGGGGCTGTTAAGTGGTTCATTATCTTCAGAATGTACATCCTTCTGGCATGTGGTGTCTGGGGGCGAGACGTCTGCGGGAAAAACAGTTCAGCGGCCTGTCCGACAAGTTCCTGAGCGCTGATGCCTTCGCAGAGGGCCACACGAGCCGCGCCATTGTTGGCCTTGCGCTGGCCGAGAAGAGAGCGCAGGATGGCCGAAACCTTGGACGTATGAGTCCGTCCATTGATGGATTCGCAAATTCCCATCCAGCGGTCTGACGCGAGCATAGTCGTATATTCTTCGATCAAACGCTGTATTTTGCGCAACCGTGCTTTGTGGTGAGCAGTGCGACCAGACCGCCTGTACTGAACGAGTATCCGGTGCCTTCTATTCCATAAGGTGAGCAGATGTCTATCAGGCTCTGGGTGGTCAGAGGGAACCCGCAAGTGTTTGGTGGCTCTTCGTTTCGCTACGCACAGCTGTGATACCAGATGGTCAATGTTCTTGGCTGGAGACTGCTGCTGCAGTAACTCGCGGTATTTGTCCCAGTGTGTTATGTGTCTTAGCCGTGTAGTGGCGTGTGACTTCATCTTCGGATTGGCGTTGCCTGTGCAAAAGCGTATGAGGATCGGAAAGTGGTCGCTCCCCATGCAATCGCCCAGCACCTCCCATCGAAAAAGCTGCGGACGAGTACTCCAGGTAAGATCTGGTGATTTGTCTGCTTGGTGAACCATCTGTCCTAGCCTCGTGTTTGCTTGAGGCATGTGGAGGAGTGTCAGCCCGTACTCCGAGGTATCTTGCATGATGCGCCGACCACGCTGGCTGCATTTGTTGTATCCCCAGGCGAAGTGCTGAGCGTTAAAGCCCCCGCGCAACAATATGGTGTCTTGCGGATAAATCTTTTTAAAGTGGGAGATGAAGGTGAGATCAACGAGTGCCCTAGTTGCCTTATTCCTTGTGTTCTCGGGAAACAAGTAGACGCAAAAGATGAGCATTGTACGCTGTGATGAGAATTCTAACCGGCATCCGACAACGCTAAGAGTAGCGCTGCACCACGGCTGCGTGTCTAATTGCACGTGTGTAGTTCCCCATCGCACGTACAATGCTGTCTTTGTGGGTTCAGCGACTTTTACAGGTGGGGCGTAGCCGTCATAGCCGATTATGCTCAGCACAGGGCCGTTGACTTCTTGAAGGGCAATGACCAAGGGACTGGTGTTGTCTCACTTGCTGGAGAACCGGGTGATCATGTCAGCCCTCTTGTTACGAAGAGAACGACAATTCCATTGCGGTACAGTTGCCCATGGTGATGAATTTGAAGAGCTAGACATGGTGAGGCTGTGTTGTTTCAGCAGCAATGAAGCTTGGTGGTACCCAAGGCGTACGCAATGCTGGTGCTTCTGCGGGTGTAGCAGAGGTGGTGCCAAAAGGGAGAGTGCCGGAAAGCATGATACGCTCCTTGATGGTGTGGACACATGTTTCTATGGCCCTGTTAATAAGCTGTTGGACGCTTTGATGGATGGACTTCTCTATTTGCGCCATACGATTTTCAAAACGTCGCTCGAGATCGTGAAGCGTCGTTGTGGGGGGGGGGAGATATGGATTATCGCTGGGAGGTGTAAGCACCGTTAACTGAGCTGGGTCCCTGCAATTATGCTGCGCCACTCCATCTGAGGGTGGTTGCAGCGCAGAGGACGAGAATGTTGAGGTTGAGGGAAGCGCTCTACTATTGCTGGAACTGATTGTTAGGTGCGCGTTCGCTAGTCTAACTACATCCGCGAAGGTGGCTTTTGCGCTGGCTTCTGACTGTGTAGCTGGGGATACCGGTGGCCCGGTGTAGAAATTCTGGCGCGTTGCCTTTAGCATGGGTACATCGTTAGGGTGCACGGGCTGCTCCGGCGAGGCTATCAAAGCACGAAACTGGACGAGCAGCGATGAGCGCCGGCAGCAGGCCGGGCGGCGGTATCGCTGGCGGGTTCAGATAACAGGGAGCCAGTACAGCTGTTACTGCGAGCGGGTGGTGTCGCCGTGATCCTCTGGTTGTGAAGCGTCGATTCATGTAATCCAGCCAAGGGTACATTCTGATTAAAGGGTCAAAACCGGTGTTGAAAGCGGGAGCCGATCTTACTACACGTTCTTCGATGCTTCTTCTTCCTCCGCCTCCCGTAGGCTCGCTGCTTTTCCACCCCGAACCGACGGACCGAAACCAAGGTGATGCAGGTCTTGGAGCTAGTGCTGCATCACATTCGTCCTGTCCAAATCCTCCGTTAACGCTCCTCACCAACACGAACCTAATTATGTAGACGTACATGGTTTTCCGTTGAATGCATAAATCGATACTGGAACCCAAGTGTCCATAATAAGGGCTAATCTATGTTGTCACCTTAAAGAAAGTTCTTACACCGGGCATCACTCTAGCCGCACGCGTCACCACTGGTGCCACTGTTGTCCATAATGAGCGCTAATCTATGTTGTCACCTTAAAAAAGTTCTTACGCCGGTCATCACTCGAGCCGTACGCGTCACCAGTGGTGCCACTGTTGCCATCAGGGGTATGTGCACTACTAGCATACGAATTGGTGGGTGCCAAGTGACAGTCCTGTTCTCCGTGCTGAGCAGTTGCACTCATGACCTAATTGTCGGGCTCGCCTTTCTGACGACGCATTCTGCCCTCGTCGACTGCGCCACCGGTGCGCTGTGCCTAGAGCTTCCTCTTCTTCCAGACGTTCGCCCCGAACAACCGAACACCGTCTGCAATACAGAGTTCCTTCGCTTACCTCCGAAAGCCCTAACCTTCGTTTAATTGGCCTCAACGGTGGCCGCGCCTTATGGCGACCATGTCGGCATACCTCTTCGTGATCTCCTCCTCGCGCGCGACATCTCTGTGCCACACTCCGTCGTAACCCTTGCCGCTAATAGGATGTATCTCCCCGTTATCAATTTTGGCTTGACGAAGCAAGTGTTACCTGAAGGCATAGTGGTGGCCATGTTCCGGTCAGTGGCAGACGACCACGTCACTGCTTTTGTAGCCGACGTGTCTCGAGATCCTCCTGATTACCCGCGGGATGCCTTGAACCTCGACGCCCCATTACGTCCCTTCGTCGCTCCGGACCTCGCACCTGACCAAGCAGCCACCCTCTATCGCCTTTTGATTTCTTACCGCGATTTATTTGACAATGACAATCGACCACTTGGTCAGACGTCCATTTCTTAGCATCGGATAAGCACTGGTGATGCTGCTCCCATGATCCACCGACCGCATCCCTTGCCCATGGCAGAGGGCAAGTTATTCACCAGGAATTCAAGATGCTCACCAGAGGCATTATTGAGCCTTCGTCGGGTCCTTGGTCGTCGCCGATCGTGCTTGTCAAAAATAAAGATGGCACGTGGCGTTTCTGCGTTGATTACTGCCAACTAAACCGAATTACTAAAAAGGGCGTTTACCCTTTACCACGAATTGAAGACGCTCTTGTCTTCACAGTGCCAAATACTTCTCGTGCATCGACATTCTATATGGTTAGTGACAGATTTCCGTCGAAGAACGAGACCAAGAAAAGACCGATTTCGCCACTCCAGATGGCCTCTACCAATTCGAGGTTATGCCGTTCGATTTATGCAATCTCCCCGCCACGTTCGAACGGATGATCGAACCTTGCTATAAGGTTTCAAATGGTCGACTTGCCTTTGTTACCTCGACGACGTCCTTGCATTGTCTCCTAAATTTTAGACGCCCCTTGAGAGCGTCGCAGCTATCCTTGAAGCCTTCCGCAAGGCTGGGCTCCAATTAAAGTCATCGAAGCGCCACTTCAGGCGCCGACAGAATACAGTGCTTGGCGATCTGGTCGATGCTTCCGGAGCAAAACCCGACACTGAGAATGTTCAAGCGGTGTTTTCTGGGGCTCTGTTCTTATTTCCGACAGTTCCTGAAAGATTTCGCAGTAATCCGTCGACCACTCACTGAAGCCTTTTACGTGTGGTTCCCCTAAGGCTGCCTCATTTTCACGCCTTATCACGATTCTCACCAATCCGCCGGTCTAGGCCCACTTTGACCCGTACGTACCTACAAAGGTCCGAACCTATGCCAGTGGTTATAGGATCGGCGCTGCCTTATCGCAACGCCAACATGGACACAACCGCCTGATAGCCTGAACAAGGCTGCTCCTGTCAGCTGTAGAGCGCAACTATTTCATTACCGAGAGCGAATGTTTTGCCCTCATCTGGGCTGTTTCAAAGTTCCGCCCATATTTATATGGCAAGTCCTTCTCAATAATCGAAGCCCATCATGCGCTCTGCTGGCTTTCGTCACTCAAGGATCCTACTGGCCGGCTCTTTCGTTGGGCCCTCCGACTACAAGAAGTGACTACACAGTGACTTACAAGTCGGGACGCCAACACCAGGACGCAGATTGCCTCTGTCGCTACCCAGTCGAAGAGGCGACCTCTACCTCTGATGCTGACACCGACGCGGTGTTCTCTGTTTTTCCACTGCTCCATGTCGCCGACGAGCAGCGCCGTAACCCGTCCATGCATATCATCATTGACTGCCTCGAATCATCACTCGCCGATTGATCTCTTCGCTTATTCACACTTCAAGATGGCGTACTCTACCGCCACAATGTTCACCCCGACGTCCCTGCATAACTCCTTGTAATCCCTGAACACCTTCGCTCGGGTGTTTTCCACGAACTTCACGACCTCCTCACTGCCTGTCACCTGGGTGTGTCACGTACCTACGACCGGATCCGCTGACGCTTCTTTTGGCCAGGGCTTGTTCGCTCCGTCTGAAGATACGTAGCGGTGTCTGAGAAATGCCAGCGACGCAAGACACCATTGACGCTTCCTGATGACTACCTTCAACCACTCGACATTCCCGAGGAACCATTCTTTCGGGTTGGTTTGGACTTACTTGGCCCTTTTCCTCTTTTTACCTCTGGGAACAGGTAGATCCCTGTGGCTACGGAAAACGCCACGCACTACGCCATCACGCGAGCGCTTCCTACAAGTTGCGCCACAGATGTCACCGATTTTCTTCTACGCGACGTGATTTTATTACATGGCGCTCTGCCACAACTTTTCACAGACCGTGGCCGGACATTACTATGAAAAGTTATCGCAGACGTACTGCAGTCCTGTGCCACGAGGCACAAGCTATCCACGTCATACCATGCGCAAACAAATGGCCTCGCGGAGCTTCTGAATCGAACTTTCACAGACATGCTCGCGAAATATGTCTATTCCGACCACACTGACTGGGATCTCGCTCTACCGTTTGTCACATTCGCTTATAATTCCTCGCGCCATGACACAGCCGGTTATTCCCCATTTTGCCTTCTGTTCGGTCGAGAACCAGCGCTGCCCCTTGGCAAAACCCTCCCTGTTCACGTGGCATCAAGATGAGAATGTGCACTTGACGCCATCGTCGGCTGCGCCCACGCAAGTGAAATTGCCCGTGACCGCCTCCTGAAACCCCAAGACAATGAAAGGCATTTCTACGACCAGCGGCACCGAGACGTGCACTTCCCGCCTGGTTCTTTTGTGCTTCTATGGTCTCCGTTGCGTCAGGTCGGCCTGTCAGAAAAACTGCTCTCTCGTTACACAGGCCCATACCGATTGCTTCGCGCCGTCACCCCCGTCACCTACGAGATCACCCCTGACGCCCCATCTGCTTCCCAGTCAAGCGACGTCGTGCACGTTACACGACTGAAGCAGTATGACCCTCCAAGTGATGACATATAAACGCTCTGAGACGTTGCTTCTGCCGCCAGGTGTTATGCTACACGCGCGTGGTATTTGCTTCTTTGAACGAGGCGCGTTGTTGCCATCACTCGAGATAACAGGATGAAGAAGAAACTGGGTTCGCGCTTTGCATTGAAAAGGTCAACGCTCCAACCGCTGTTTATATATAACCTCTAAGTAGTTGCTCGTCTTACTGACTCGTCCTTCGCGTAACAATCTTCATTGTTTCAGTTCATGCAAATAATGGCCTCCTATGTCTGCTATGTCGCTTAAGCACTAGAAGTGCTGTACACGCTGTATAGGTATTGGAAAAGTGTGCGAACAATAGCAATATCAATATTTGATCACTTACACCGTTTTCTACGAAAGCAAGCATGATTCACATTTCCTGAAGTATATAGAAGTCGAGTCTGCTCATTTTTTTTACTCTTTATCGAACGCTACATTCAATTCCTACACAAAAAGCGGAATGGTGTCGGACACCAATAGCACAGCGATATCTCTTGCGGCATCATATAATTGGTGATGACGATAACCGATGCTTTTGTAACAGCTATATCGCGAACGCAGCAGGGTAAAGAAAGTAGTCGCACAATTTATGTATTCTTGCGTCTTTTTAAAGCTTTTTCTTGACTAACCTACCATAGCCAATTATAGCGCTTGTTCTAGTCACGGAGGCACCTATATCACAGCTGTCACGCTGGTCGTCTTCACTGCTGCTACCCAGGTACTGGCGCTGTGCTACCTATATGGCATGCTCTAAGAACTAACATCTGAGGCCGTGGTTATTACAAGCTATTACATGGTTATTACAGGCTTATTACAAGGTTCGATTTCTTTCCAGATTTTGCCGAGCACGGCTTCTTGTACTCTGATAAAAATACCGCGCAATTTATTTGCCACATAAACACTCTGCTTAGGTCTAAGGGACAAAATAGTCGGCAAACAAAAATAAAAAGCACCACCAATACTGCGGCAAATTAGGTAACTGGCTCGCAGCGAGCGTACATTAAACACCATGGAGAGTTAGTGCTTCTCGAGCGGTAGACAGTTAAGGTAACATGATACACGGAGTAGGGCAGTAAGCAGCTTAAAAAGGATGCCCATGCGCACATGCGGCGAGAGGGCAGCGCGCACAGCGGAAACACATAGCGTGCGCCTTATATACGTTTAAATAAATCGCGGGCCTTTGCATATTTCCACTTCGTAACCGCCTTCAGTCCTTTTGGGCCAGTTGACGCACTCGTAATAATGGACCTGGATCAGCGGATGGCATAGAGATGGGCAATAGGGTTAGGCAAGAAAACTACCGCTACGTTTGAACTCATACAAGAGGACTACTATCACAATTTTGAAGGAAAGCTTTTTTTTCTGTAATTGCCAGGTTTCACTGACAGAGTCTGCTCCCGCTGCCTTGGCGAATGCCACATATTTCACAATTACAAAATGTGTTTACATTCCCGATGGTAGCATCAAACCTCGCTCCAAAACACAGCAGCCAGATGCTCCAGCCATTGCGCAGCAATCACACGTACACCTTTGACGTACCAACGCCAGTTGGCTCTTTGAGAAGAACGCCCCGTGTATAAGATTGCCTACTATAGGTGCGCAAGTGAGCAAGTGGACGCACACGAGAAGGCACAACAAGGCTGTGTTCGGAGAA
Organism: Dermacentor variabilis; assembly: GCF_050947875.1. NCBI lineage: Eukaryota > Metazoa > Arthropoda > Arachnida > Ixodida > Ixodidae > Dermacentor > Dermacentor variabilis. The sequence continues at coordinate 58,580,671 of NC_134576.1, read as the reverse complement.
GTAGTAGCCCATTATCGCACTTCATTCTTCGCCTATTTGTGTGAAAACACCGAGTACTACTTTCAACCATGAACAGCATTGAGTTTTCCTTGTTACCAGGTAGAACACTCGGTTGTACTTGAACCCATGAACAGCGCTGAGTTTCGCTTGTAACCATTAACAGCAATGAGTTTTGGTTGTAACCATGAACAGCGATCAGTTTGGCTTGTAACCACGAGGCAGCACTCACTTTTGCTTATTCGTGGGCAGCATTGGGTTTTTCTTGTAACCATGGAAAGCACAGAGTTTTCGTGTAACCATGAATAGCACTGAGCTTTGCTTGTTCCCATGAATACCACTCAGTTTTGTTCGCAGCCGGGGGCAGCACTGAGTTTTCGCTATAACCATGAGCAGTATCGTCTTTCACATCTAATCATGAACAGCACTCAGTTTTTCTTGTAACAATGAAAAGTACTGAGTTTTGCTTGCAAGCATGTACAGCACTGCCTATAGTTTATGCCCTTAAACTGCACTGTGTTTGGCTTATAACCATTAAAACCAATGAGATTATCTTCTTTCAAATAAGAACAATTCGTTTTGTTCGTGACTATGAAGTGTACTGTTTTTTGCTTCTATCGATGAACAACACTCGCCTTTGTTTGTAACCGAGAACAGCACTAAATTTATGCTATATCTAGTCAAGGGAAGCCCGTTTACCGCACCACGAAGTGGCCACGCTCGCACAGAATAAAAACAAACAACAACACTATCTTCAATAAACAATTCCATCGCTTACACCTACTGAATCTGTGGTTGTTGCCCACGCTGTAGCAGTCGTGACAAAGATGGGACTTCATGTGAGAGTTCTCTCCAGTTAAAAGAAGGGCAGGATGACATCTCGCCGAACTGTTTTTGACGAGACGGTGAGCAGTCGAACCACGTACAGGATACGATTGGAAGGCAATAGAAGATCCTACTATGCGAAACGCCGAGCTCTTCTGGTGTCCTCATTGAGCGATAATGTCATGCGCATGATGCAAGGCTTTCGTACGACCATATTTTTGAACAGCCAGAAATACGATCTAGTCGTTGAATACCTCGAGAAACCTTACTATACTCAAGCTAATCAAATAGCGGGAAGATTCTCATCCTTCATAAGTAAACAGAGGGACGGCACAGCAATGCGGGAATACATCGCCGAACTCTGGAGACTGGCAGATAGTTCCAACTTCAGCAAATCGCTGCACCGTATTCTACGGGACCGCATAGTATGCGGAAACCCAGGAGGGCGAGGCCCGACGCTGCCCACTAATACGGAAGAAGTTAATTTACGAGGAGGCAGAAGAGTTTGCCATAGATTCAGAGAATGCACCAGACGACGTTCGAGACATACGAGAAGCAGACCCAGTGGCTACGCGAACCAGCATTAATATTGTACAGTCGAAGGGAGGACGGCGGTCCTCGACGCAGCGGCGGCACGCGGCAAAGAACAACCATTCATGTGAGCGTTGCGGTGGCTCCATACACGTGCCGCCATTGGGACACGAAGTGTTGCCAGTGCGGCAGAAAAGGTCATCCTGGGAAGGTTCGCAGCAGTGGCCGTTCCCGGGAACCTGGTGTCATTACTGTAGAGGAAATGGAAGCTCAGAACGAAAAAAAGGCCCTTGTCGCTCACAGCCCCGCCGACACGTTGAAGCCTCTTGAAGAAGAGTTTACATGACAGGGCGGGAAATTTGGAATTATTATAGAACGCGTTCTCCGGTCGACGTCATGCCGAAGAACATAATTAAGAAACATAGCAAATGGTGGCCGTCACTGAAAAGACATCGCTCCGCCTAACCTTCTACCCCAGGCAATTACCATTTTTCGACCGGATAACCATGATTGTACAGTGCGGTTCGACTGTTCTGAGTAGCATGCAACTCGTGGTGGCATATAACGGGCCACTGCTCTGCGACTGGAACAGAATAGAAAACTTCAGTAAGAGGGGTTGTCCTCTGGGGCACTGGAAATATCTACAGTTTAAATGTTGTGCTTGATAACGACAAGGTCGAAGCCTGTGTTTGACGAACATTCCGATCATTTCGACAACAAGCTTGACTGTTGCTAGAGCGCTGTTGTGCCACTGCGCGTCAAAGGAGCCCGCCCACGTTTCTTTGGGACACGTACAGTTGCTTATGTGATGCGCTCGAAACAGTCGGCCGAAATCGTCCATCTTGTAAAAGACAGAGTAGATTCAACGTAAGCGCCTCATTTGGGCAACACCGGTGGTTACGGAAGCAAAAAAAAGCAAACGCGATATAAAAGTGTGGGAGGATTTTGATGTAAAATTGAACCCGGCGTCGTCATTGAAACAGCATGCACTCCCTTATGTTCAAGATGTATTTGTGGCATTTTCTGAAAGCTAAGTTTTGAGCTCTCCGGTCTAGCGCAACGCGTACAATCATCTGCCGTTTTACGCTCAAAGTAGAAAGAGAGTGGTATTAAACAGAGACCGGGGTCTTTACTGCTAAAATCGCTTAGCATTTGGAATTGCTTCCGTCCCCGGCTTGTTTCAACGACGCATGAATTTGATTTGCAAGATTTCCCGAATGTTCAAGTGTGCATAGATAACATCACTGTGGCGGAAAAGCGCAGCGACACCTCTGTACTACGGCAGCTGTTTCAGCGGCTTCTTTAACACAACCTGAAGTTGAAAAGCCAACTGCCTGTTCTGGGCCAACGCATGGATGGCAAAGTTCGCCTTTAGCAGGATAACCTCGAGGTGGTACTCGCCGTGCCGAAGGCAACAGTGGTAAGCCAGGTGAAATATTGCTAGGGCTTGGTTACATATGCTAAATCTTTGCCCAACTTGTCTACAAATGCTTTCTTTTTTATATCACTTGCTAGCAAAGGGTGTGATGTGGTAGTGGGCGCCGTTCCACGATAGCGAGTTTCAGGAAGCAAAGAGTGCCTTGGGCAAGACCACATTTCTTGTCCATTATGACCCGCGAAAACTCCTTCAACTTTAATGTGAAGTGCCATTGGTAGGCTCGGGCGCAGGGCTGTCACATCTCATCACGGCCAAAAATGATCGGATAGCTTTTCGCCCCTGGACCTTGACACCGGCTGAGTGCAATTATTTTCAACTGGAAAAGGAAGCTCTCGCCCTAGATTTCAGTGAGACGAGGTGGCGAGACTATCTTTTCAGAAATAAATTTCCTTTAATAAAGTGTCATAGGCTGTTGACAGGGCTGTTTCATCCAGAGAGACCGATTTCACAGATCGCGGAGGCCACTCTACACTGTTGGGGGCTACTTTTATCAGCGTGTCGGTGTAGAATTCTGGAAAGGACCATTGAACGCGAATGACGATGCTCTGAGCGGTTTTCCCTGCCGCAATAAAAGCATCCTAGTGAAGATGATCCTATCGAATCTCTGCAAGATGCCTAAACTTTGACAGATTATTCTTTTTGCGCACCGCATTTGGAAGACAGCACCAGCGAAGACATGCTGCTTCGACAGGTGAAGACTTGTTCTCTGCCTCGTTGGCCAAACTAACTGAGGACTGAGGAACAGCGCCTTATGCCGAATTTCACCCGCATACACAAACTCGCTTTTAGTAAAGCACTGATCTACTGCGGCCATCGTGTTGCACTGCCCGAGTACGTGAGGGCATTTGTTCGGTGAGAATTTCACGACACCCATCCAGGCGTGACGACAATGAAGCGCCTGGCTCGTACGATGTTTTGGCATCTCGGTTTGGACCATGACATAGAGAAAGGTGTACAAAACTGCCAGAAACGAGTGCAATGTTGGTCCATGCCAGCCGGACAGGTATCTTCAAGTGGTCCGAAAATCAGCGAATGTTAGGCTCGCCTGCACATTCATTAAGCAGGCCAGGTGAAAGGTCACATGACCTTGGTGTGAGTAGTGCGGAAACAAAATCGATTGAAGAAGTCCCCCTTCCCACAGCTACTGCCGAAACTACTGTTGGGCAACTGCGAGTGATCTGCGCGCATTTCGGACTGCGCCACACAGTCCTTTCTGACAATGGGCGACAAGAGTTCAGTGACAAAAAGATTTTTGAAAGGACCATGTGTGCCATGTTAGCTCTATTTCATACTATCCTCAGTCAAATAGGCTGACGAAGTGCGCAGTGCGAACCGATGAGGAAGGTATCAAGAAAAATAAGGATGCAAGTCTGCTCATTCGTATTCCTAGGTTCTTGTTACGCTACAGGTCACCGCTGACTTGAGAAGGCATATCGCCCACCGAGATTTTGTGGGGTTTTCAACCCACAACCCGCCTAAGTGCACACTTTCCAGAGGGAGAGGTGGCACGGGACCTCAGGGCGAGTAGGCCCTTGGCCGTTGTCGCAATTATCTTCTGCGGGAGCGCCTCTTTTCTCGCGGTATTACAATCACACTGGCCAGAGATGGTTACCCGGCACGGTGACGCCAACAAGAGCTCGACGTACTAAATTCATGGCGGGCACCACAAGAGAGCTGAAGCGCCTTCACATGGACCAAGTGCGCCCACGACACGCAGCATGTGAAGTAAAGCAAGAAGTCTGCTCACACCAAGTGAGTGTGTTCAACACCCTGCAGTTGAAGTCACCGAACCGTCGTGACACAGATCACTTGGTATATCGTAGTCTTCCAGGGAAGCAACCAAGTCTGACGGCGGGCTTCGGACTTCCTAGCCGTTCTACGCACAGAACACCACCACCCAAGAGGCTAGGTTTCTAAGGATTAGGTAGTTCCCTATCGCGTCAAGGCAAGACCGTTCATCGCATCACGAAGTGCGCATGCTTCGGTTGATTGGCACAGAACTGAAACAGCCATGCTAAGTTGAATAAAATATTCCATAGCTAACACCTATTGATTATGTTGTAGTTACCCATGCTGCAGCAGCTTAGCCTCTAACCATGAACATTGTTTTCATTGTAAGCATAAAAAGCGCTTATTTGTTCTTGCAACGATTAGCAGCACTGAGTTTTTCTTGTAACAGTGAACAGCACTGAGTTTTGCTTTCAAGCAGTAACAGCGCTGAGTTGTGATTTTAGCCATGAACAGCACTTAGTGTTGTTTGTAGCGACGAATAGCACTGAGTTTTCATTACAACCATGAACAGCACTGCGTTTTCCTTGTTACGATCAACAGAGGCTCTGAGTCAAAAAGCGACTGCTCTCGCGAGCGAGTGGCCGGGTACTTTCGTCAACGAACTATATATATATATATATATATATACTATATTGCCTAACACAGAAATTATATTATGTGATTGATGTAGCTTATAGAGTCGCGCATGTCGCCGTTGAACTGCTTTGACACCTATGAAGTTTACAAATTTTGGCATAGCTTTAGCGAAAGACAGCGCCCCTGAACTTCTCTCACTGGCCGTTTCACATGACGCGGCCGCTCGAGAAGATTATGAGAGTGGGAGATGAGGGTGGTAGTCGTCTTCCAAGCCGGCGCTCGTGCCGCTGCAGGCAGCCCCCAATGACAAGGCGAATTATATGTATATGCACCTACATACGGCTCCAGATGCGCTGGTTAAGGGCTGCCTTATCTACACGAATTGGGCAGTAAAATAAACGCTCTTCAAGGATCACCAACAGCCAAGGTAAACCTTCGTACAGATAATTTCAACAATAAAACGAGTAGCTTTCTAAAAGCATTTGGCTGTATGTGTCGATTGAAAACCATAAACGATGCTTTCTGTATAATTGTTTTCATATCGGCCGATAAAACAAAATTCTCGTCTTTGGGTATAAGCCAATAGTCATCACTTTGGAGGTGATATTTTATGAACCACTGTGATACGTATTTCTTAAGATGAGTTCTCTGCTTTATAGGTAAAACATTTTTGCAACTCGGAGCAGGAAAGTCATAGACACAACAACGTTGCACCTAACATGCAGAACGAGATCTGCAACGGCGAATCCACCTGGGACGCCATCAGACGGAACAAAGACTTCATGCGGTACGCGCCTTTCATTATTGCTTGGAAAACCACTGACGCATTAACGTCAAATCAGGGCGAGTTTGAATTGGCGTGTATGTTGAATCAGTGGGGCAAGCTACGACCACACAAAAGTTGAAGGACAGGGTACTCGCCCTGCGTCCTTCCTTTTTGTGCTCCTTCAAAAATGAATTTATGACGCCCACGGAAATCCAGCTTTAGCACAGTGGTCTTTGTGACCTCGTGGCGTCGAAGTTTAGTAGAATCGTAAATTTCTTCACGTGTAAATTTATTACAGCGAGACGGAATTGGTATTGATTGCATTTTTAAGCGTTCAAGGTACCATCCTCGAAGCTTTACAAAAAGACACATAATCGTACGCGAAAAAGAGCAGGCCTATAATAATTGGAGCCAATATATTTATCAGCTCCTGACATACAATTTGACTTAGCGGATCTTTTATTTGTTTCAATTCTTCTGATGTGATTTATGAAGTTCACGCTCGTACCTGACGCCGAAATAACCTATTTTCATCTCTGTTCCCACTGCGCGAATATGTTACCTGGCAGGAAAAGTGCACAATGCACATACACTCGGTGCCCTAATTTGAACCAGAGTTTAAAGATATCGGAATGCCATGTAGCTGAACAGAACCAAGTTAATGTTGTTTGCCGCCACTTAGAGTTGCTGAAATCGCTTTCTTTTATTACGGCTAATTAAATAATTAGACTTCATTATTTAATGAACTTCTAACATGTCATTAGATAAAAAGTGCCAAAGAGAACATTGTTAGGCGACATGAAGAAGTCCCATTACAGTGTCACGTTGCTCAATAAGTGCTACACAAAATTGTTTTTCCGAGACTGAAAGAGGTCCGCAAACGCACCCAGAATGTTAGCGTGACTGGCCGCGCGAAGCACATTGCATCAATTCACGGGCTTCCTTCACGCTTGGAAAAACTCTTTTATGTTGCACGTATTGAGGCACAGAAATGTGCAGCGGGAGTTTCTCATGTCGCTCTAGAGTCTTCTCTTTGACGATCGATCTACTATAATATTTGAGAAGCTGAATAATTAAGACTAAATACCTATTTAGGCGGAATATATATACCTATTTAGGCGGAAAGAATTTGAGCATCTCAAAGCAACGGCAAACATGACCTTGGAGGTGTCCGTCTACGTAGCATTCATATCGCACAGGCTTCCACTAGCCTTGATCACACAGCTCGCCTTTGATTTTGTCTTAATGCTAAATATTCCTTTTTCCTTGTGATGAAGGCATCTCGGTCACGTTGTCATAAAAAAGTTGCATGCTTTCAGATTCTATAAAGCTAAGTCCTTTAGTGGATTGCTATGGCCCTTGCGCGCAAGCACACTGAAAAGCTTTTTGAAGCTTTGCTTCATATTCCCACCGTTTGAGTAGAGGTCTTGAGCGGTGAAGTATACCTGGGACAACCATGTTGTAGGAAAAAGCGCTGTGTGCGTTTGGACACCCGAACAAGGAGACGCATTTGCTGACCTTAAGGCGCACTTTGCTGCAGCCACTACTAGTGGTACACTTCTATGAGACCGCTGCGGCTATTTTGCTCACGGCCGCCATTCAAGTCAGCACTGGTGCTGTTACAACAGGGGCCTTAAGTAGACCAGTGAATACTGTCTTATGCCTACTCTCAGCCCTCGGATGTGGCGCTACGTCGTCATTTGTTACGGTTGTGATGCCTCGTGGTTATAGTGGCTGTGGAGAAATTTCTTAGCTACTAATACGGCCGGTACATTACCGTAGTGGCCGATAGAAATCTAGTACCTTCGTCACAATCGTCAAGCCACTTAAGTCCAAATTTAGCAAGGTGGTCTCTGCTGCTACAGAAATAGTTCACAATTGTACGTATAAGTGGCACAAAGGACCAAGACGCCTACATTTTGTTACGTTATGATGTAACAGTAATGGGTGTCGAAGACTCGAGTACTGCACAAGGCTGTGATTTTAAACCCGTCACAATATTTGGGTGTGCCAGTGGGTCCAACCAACAGAGCTCGCCTTATACACGGATTCAGCGATGCTACAAAGCTGGAGACTAAATTCCTTTTTTTGCACGTTAGGGGCTCAGATACGGGCCCATATGTCGCTACCTGCGGTGCGACTAGCTTTCCTGTTGCACGTCCTGAAGTCACTTGATGCCACTACTACTGGTCATCCCCGATATACCAAGACTTACGCACGAGTTTCTCAACATTTCTGGTGGCGCAACATGGAACAGCACGTGAAAGCAAATATTGGAGCCTGTGCTCCCTGCAAGTATGGCAAGGTCGAATTGAAAGCTTCGAAACAATAACACCAAGTTTTGAATCGCCGTTCATCCACTTCAAATTTGGGCGCATGAATTACGTCGGCCTCTTCTCCAAGTCAAAAAGGGGTAACATATTCCTCACATTTTCCTGTGGCTGAACCTGACCGTCCGAAAACTACATTCGTTACACCCCATGGCTTCTACGAGATTAACGTAATGCCCTTCGGGTTGTGCAATGCGCCTGCTACATTTGAGCGTATGATCGACACCATCCTTCGCCGCCACAAATGGGAGACTTATTTGTCTTACCTCGACAACATCGTGGTCTTCTCAACCGATTTTGCGACACACCTCGCTCGCCTTCATGACATTCTGACCTGTATCGCATCTGCCGGCCTACAGTTTAACCTCAAAAAGTGCCGTTTTGCTGCAAGCAAGCTAACCATCTTGGGTCACGTTATCTCTAAAGACGGTATCCTCCCCTACCCAGACAAGCGCCGCCACGTGGCAGACTTCCCAGCGCCCACGTCTATCAAAACCCTCAAAAGTTTTATAGGCTGATGTTCTTATTTTCGCCGCTTCGTACGCTATTTCGCATCTATCATGGCGCCCTTGACATGTCTAGTTTCCACCACTAACGGCATAGCCGCGTGGTCAACTGAATGTGATGCAGCATTTCAGCAGTTGCGCCATTTGTTGACCTCACCACTGATTCTTCGCCAGTACGGCCCTGATGCTCCCACGGAATCTCATACTGACGCCAGCGGAGTTGTCCTTGGCGTGGTCTTAGCGCAACGGAAAGCTGGGTATGATGAATACGTCGCCGCTTATTCGTGCCGTACTCACATAAAGCACAATTATTCGGTCACAAAAAAGGTGTGCCTAGCGATCATCTGGGCACTAAGCCAGTTTCGCCCATGCCATTACCGCCTATCATTCGCCGTAGTTCCTGACCACCATGCCCTTTGTTGGCTTTTTTCCTTGAAAGACCCGTCGGGACGCTTGGCACGTTGGGCGCTTCGCTTGCAAGAGTGCGACATCCGCGTCATATACTGCTCTGGTCGCAAGCATTCCGAGGCTGATACACTGTCTCGCTCCCCACTGACGCCTGATTTGGTGTCTCTGTCAGCTTCCTCGTCCACTTTGTCACCGGCGACCATCACTGACATGCTTACAGAGCAGCGCAAGGACCCAACACTTGTAATGTTACTTGACTACCCTTCCGCTCCGTCTGATGTCGCTTCGACACGAGCACTGCGTCGCCAAGCAACCCACTTTTCGGTACGGGACAACATTCTATATCGCCGCAACTACATGGCCGACGGTGGGAAATGGCTCTTTGCTATACCTCGTCATATGCGCTCTGGATTCTGCGTGCCTTTTCATGCTGATCCTCTAAGCGTTCATGCCGGCGTCCTCAAAGCTTACACCACATTGTGTCAGCGCTATTATTGGCGAGGCATGTACAACTTTGTGCAAAAGTACATTCAGTCTTGTACTACATGCCAACAAGGTAAGACCCAGCGTTTAATAGGACCGTTTCAGCCGCTACCATGCCCGTCTAGTCCGCTCGACCGCGTCGGCATCGACCTCTACGGCCCGTTTCCATGCAGCGGGTGTGGAAATCGGTTGATTATTGTCGGCGTAGATCACTTTATTCGCTACGCTGAGTCTGCAGCTCTGCCAGCTGCGACCGCCTCTGACGTTGGTTTTTTCATCCTTCGCAATCTTTTTCTTCCCCACGGTGCTCCCCAAGAACTACTGATTGATAGGGGTCGTGCCTTGCTGTCGTAGGGTATACAAGCTCTCCTTTTTGAGTGCAGGATAATTGACAGCGAATCGACCGCGCACCATTCCCAAACCGACGGTCTGACTGAGCTGTTCAACCACACACTTGTCGACATGTTGTGGATTTCTGATTCATCCGACCACTCCAACCTTGACACCGTACTCCCCTTTGTTACATTCGCATACGACACCGCGACGCAAGCGATCACCGGCTTTTCCCCCTTTTTCCTTCTGTATGGCTCTGAGCCTTCATGCTCATTGGACCCGCCGTGGTTGCCCAGTGGCTATGGTGTTGGGCTGCTGAGCACGAGGTCGCGGGATCGAATCCTGGCCACGGCGGCCGCATTCTGATGGGGGCAAAATGCGAAGACACCCGTGTACTTAGATATAGGTGCACGTTAAAGAAACCCAGGTGGTCGAAATTTTCAGAGTCCTCCACTACGGCGTGCCTCATATTCAGAAAGTGGTTTTGGCACGTAAAAACCCATAATTATTTTTCATGCTCATTGGGCACCATACTGCCGTGTCATCCTGACGCTACACAGTATACACCGCTTTCGGAAGTCGCCAAATATGCTGAAGATTGCCGTCAGCTGGCACGTACCCTGACTAGTGAGACTCAATAAGGTCAAAGGAAAAGGCATGACCGTACTCTTCAACCGCCGCACGACTTTGCTCCTGGTTCGCTTGTAAGGCTTTCGATACCAGCCCACATTCCTGGCCTTTCTTCCAAACTCCTGGCGCGTTATCATGGTCCATACCGTATCATAGAGGCCACTTCACGGGTCAAGTCCATCGTCCAGAAGCTCACAGTGTCAACAGACCTGCGTCGTCGTGGGCGAGAGACAACACATCTCAACCGCCTGAAATCGTATTACGACCCGCTCATCTTCTGCGCGCCCTCAGTCGCCAGCATGGCTACGCTTCGCTCACGGTGCATTGTAATGACGCAGACGCGCCACTGTGTGTGTGTCGACTGAAGAGGAAGACGAAGGACCATGCCGTGATAGCGAGCGAGCCCCGTGCTACGGACAGCCATTCCAGTGCCTTGATATACCTAGCGTTCCACAACGTCACGAACAACAATAAAATTCGGCGCATCATATATATATATATATATATATATATATATATATATCTGAGTAAACATGTGTCACCTTGTACGTTCGCTCTGTACATGTTATGTTTAGAAGCGATCCTATTGTGGTAATATACATTCACGGTCCTTATTTTTTCTTACTAATTTATAATCTAAGGGTCCGTATATAAATTTTATGCCCATATATATGAGTAAATATTCGTTATTAGATGCCTTTCCAAAGCACGATTTTAATGTTAAGCTGTTTATCACTTCCGAAGAAGATGCTGGCTGTCTTCGTGAAGATGCTTAGAAAGCTGTAAGTTTCGCGGTTGCTCCGTCCTTGTATAAAAAGATATAGAACTTAATTGAAGATGCTAAATATACGAAATACAAAGCACTGTAATAAAGAAATTAGAAATAAGCACTGTATAAAAGACAATACTACAGATTATAATTTGCGCAGCGTTTTGCACCATCGCGATTACCAGCCTGCCTCTGAAGACGGCCAGACGCAGAGACCCACACCTCATGATCTACGTGTCCACGCATTGCACCGTCCCCTGGATCGGCCACTTTGCTAAGACACTGTATGCTTTGGAGACAAAGTGCAATAACAAAACTAGCATGTAGGCTGTCTGTTGTATCCAGAGAAGGCACTCATCCTAGCGCTAGCTGATACACGAAATAGTGCAGTTGTACGCTCCACCACTTCACTAAGCAGATGCGACAAACCCGAAACCTTTGGAATGTAAGCATAGACGCACCAAACCCTGAAATTTGGGAATGTAGGCGTAAAAAGGCTTCCTTTAATAAAGAAATTGCGCTCTTGATGCCGTATATTTATCGCACTGAGAATGTGTAGGTATCATTTGTTGTCGCTGCGTAATTCTGTAGCTGAAGAAAAAGCTTGTGTTTAAACTGACACACTATGCCCGTGGGGCCCTGGATATGCTCGCCCTGTCTTCACCTGAGTTGTCAGGCTTTCCTTAACAATATCCATATATTTCTTGTGAAGTAACAAGTGCGCTGTGTCTGCAACCTTTCCTTCAGCATTCCTCCGCCCAACATGTCCAAGCCCATTCGGGTGGAGTTTGATGAAATTCAGCAGAAACCTGGCAGAAGCCTGCGAGCTGTCCTTGTTATTGACGTTTCCAGGAGTATGAAGGTAGGAGCCTCTGCTTCCTGCGCTGTTTTGTAATACTAACCTTTCGGAATAATCAGCGAATGGAAAGAATTGCGCTCGAATCTCTTAGGCGACATACAAAGATAAGCAACTACCGATCAGTAATTTCACATCATGCAATGCTCTGCTCATATAGGAGTTCGAATAGCCCACTTTATTGGACAATCTAGTTTTCTGACAATATGTAAAGCGGGGGCTTTACAAACTTACGTCATGCATTTTTGCAGCGGGCAGTTCAACATCGTATTATAGGCGCTGTTTGATAAATCCACCTTTCTATAGCTATCACAATAACGTCTACGCAGGCAAATCAACTGTACTGAACGATACTAGGAATAGTACGGTTGTGGGCGCGCAGTTTACCGACATTCAGCCTCCCACTGGAAACCACGGCGACAACCGCGATGAGCCGCGGTCACGTGATCTGGCCTACGACCGTAATCTCTGCAGCGGCGGCCTCAATAGTGGTGCACCTATAGGCGAATATTCCGCTCCGACTGAAGAAAATGAAAGATGCCCATCGACTTAACAACAAACAAATCTTCAATATTTACACCCATGTTTTTTTTCCTTATTACACTTAAATGTCCGTAGCATGAAGAACAAACAAGATGAGCTGGACATTTCGCTAAAGTCCCTGCAAGTTAATTTTGACGCATTCATGTTCACAGAAACATGGTTAAGCAAAGATAAGTCTTCCGCTAGTTTTACTGATTACATGCCAATACGATTAGACAGAACAGGTAGAGGTGGTGGCCTGATTATTTATCTACAACGAAAGTGCGCATATCCTATTGTTGATGAGTGCACAGTTATGAATAGCACGTTTTTAATTGCTGATCTGTACAGACCACCGACTGGATACAAGCGGCATTTCCTACAGCATTTAGAAAATGTAATAATATATTGTATGAATATTATTAAGCAGTTCCTTCTCTTGGGAGATGTAAACATCGACACGTTGGCCGACGACTCTTCTGCGCGGGACTTGATGAATCTCTTCTCTTATGGGTGCGAAAATGCTATTTCTATGCCAATCCAAATTATTTCACAAAGTTCTTCTTCTATAGATTTATGTGTTTCAAACCTGAATGCATCAAATTTCAAAGCAGAGGCATCATCATGCGACATCAGTGACCATCTGCCTTTATTCTTTGCCACACAACACACCCTAACCACGAACTATAAACGCAGCTGGCTTGAACATAGGGTAGTGAATGACTCCACCTTAAGCTATTTTGATTCTTTATTTGAGCGGGCAGACTGGTCAAATGTGTACTTACAGCAGGATGCAAATTCTGCGTATGAGGCTTTTCTTCGGGTCTTTCTTAGTTACTTGAATGATGCATTTCCACTGAGAGAGTATAAAAAATGCAATCGTAAATTAAAAACCCCTCGAATGACACCGCCCTACTGAAACGCATCAAGAAGAAAAATATGTTCCACAAATTCATAAAATGCAAAGACGGTGACTTGTTCAAGGAATCTAAAAAATATCGCAATAAGTTAAACGCTGATATATAGGAAGCCAAACTTGCATATTATGAAGCAATGTTTGCTAGAATAAGAACGGATCCGGCAATGCTCTGGAGAGAGGTAAATTACCTCACTGGCAGAAACCCATCACCGGTCAAAGTTGACCAAATAGTAATCAATTACTCTATAGGAGGCAAGACGCTGGCAGATGAAGTTAACGAGTATTTCGTTATTGCAGCCGTACCCCAGCCGTCTATTCAACGAAGTGGGCTCTACTGGCCTTCTCCTCGAGTAAATTCATTCGTTTTGAATGCCGTTACCGAAAGAGAAATCAACGGTCTTATAACACGCTTAAAAATAATGTCGCAATGGGTATGATGAAATTAAAGTTGAACCTGTAAGGCGAGTGTCATTATTTATCAGCCCTGTCTCACGTTCGTCTTACGTCTCACGTTTCCACTGTCTCATTAGAAACGTGAGAGTCTACTGAGTCTCTACTGTATTAGTCTCACATATTCTACTGGGGTCTTCCCAGGTAAATTAAAACTGGTCCAAAGTAATTTCAATACTCAAAGGAGGTAGAATTGACGATACTACGAATTACCGGCCAACCTCAGTGCTACCGGTGTTTTCAAAGATTTACGAATTGTCAATCAATAACGGGCTGTCAATATATGTAACCAAGTATCATATAATATCACCTTCACAGCATTGTTTTCAAAAAAATAAGACAACTCAGGACGCTCTTCGTGCCGTCAAGCAGCAAATAATCAGAAATTTTGAAGATAAGCTCTTCACCTTAGGAATATTTCTCGATCTGCGCAAAGCTTTTCATTCCGTTGACCCCGAAATCTTAGCTGTAAAATTAGATTGCTATAGAATTCGAGATATCACATTGGACCTTATCAAGAGCTACTTATCGTTTCGGCGTCAGTTTGTTAAAATAGACTATAGTTCTTCAAAACAGCTTCACATTAAACTAGGTGTCCCGCAAGGGTCGATATTAGGCCCGTTACTTTTCCTCTTATATGTGAATGACATTACGGAACTACAAAGAACACCCAAAATAACCATGTTTGCAGATGGCACTAGCTTATTCTTTACAGGTAGAACACTGCATGACATTAAACAATCGGCCAATCTGTATCTAAATAATTTATCCACATGGTTGCAACAAAGCAAACTTCAGTTGAATGCAGTAAAACAAAGTACATGATATTTAGGCCAATCAATGAGCATAAAAAATGATTAACCTACAGTACAGAGGACATAACTTAGAACAAGTAGGTGTGATAAAGTTCCTTGGGGTATGGTTTAGTGGAGAGTTGTCTTGAACACCTTATGTCAATCATCTGCTCTCCGAACTCGCGAAGTCTATTGGGTGTATTAGAAAAATAGCTGCTCTTCTACCTCTTTGGCTAAAACAATCACAATATTACTCCCTGTTCTATTCTAAACTTTTGTATGGCATTCTGGTCTGATGGACAGCGACAAAGGGGAACTATGATAGGCTACAAATGCTGCAAAAGTATGTCCTCCGGATTTTTGTGAACCACACCATCCCTATTAGTTTGTTGCGAACGCAACCACTTTTTCCCACATTTGTTGTTTTACCTATAAATGTTTTACCTATTTATGGATACTGGCACAGCGAATATGTAAAAAGAAACTCCACAGTATTTACACACCTGTCTTGGCGCAATATGATGTCCGTAACCCCACACTCAGAAATAAACAAGTCAGAACAAATTATCAAAAACAAGATCTGGAATATCAGGTAATGGACATGTTAAATAACTGTGCTTGTATTTTGGATTTCTGCCTACCCAGAAAAACGTTCAAACGTGAACTGCGGTCAATTTTGTTTTCCGTTGAAATTGTTAAGTAACAATGATAAATGTAAATTTCCGTTTCAATTGTTGACTTCCTTCCAAGTGTTCTTCTGATATGAGCAAATCTTCAATGTGATTCTTAAAAATAAACAGCCCATAGTGGTTAAGTACAGCCATATTTTATAGGATGTATGTATGATGTAGGATGTATGCGTGTACTATTTGTAACACCACTTCTCTTTTTTTTCTACCAGCTCTCTGCTGTACTGCTGTAGACTGCTCCATTTGTTACGGGGGCAGAGATCTCGTCAGGCAATCATGCCTTTAATCTCTGCCACCTGCAGGATGATGTGATTTTCCTGCAAATAAATACAGGCTGACTGACTGACTTCGACGTATGATTTCGCTCCCACCTAAAGTTTTCGAAAGTTCACAAACCTTCTCGGAGCTGACAGAAACGTATCAGAGCGTAGCTCTTAGGCGGCCGTTCCTGCGTTGAGCGACAGCGTGATTCCGCGGCCTAACACCTCGTAACCGAGAGAACGATCATAGCGAAACATGAACGCGAGCGCGGAGCGCAGCGTCAAAGAAATAAGCGTGAGGAGGAAAGTGAAGCAGGAGAGCATAGTGAAAGCATGTGGCTGAAAGTGGAGAAGGAGCAGAGGGAAAATGGTTTGCGCATGCGCTGAGTTGCCGGTAACCAAGACATCCACCGCCACGTGGGCGATGTCATCTGCGCTCGCGAGGGAGCACCAGGGTGGCGTGTGGTAGGGACGGCTGCGTTCGTCGGCGGCCTCCGCTGCTGAGGTCAGTCCGAGGTTCCAGCGTCTATGACGGGGCTCACTGTTCCTGCAAGAGGCGATAGCGGGTGGGTACGAGAACGGCTCGGCGTAAAGGTACCTTGGTCAATGTAGCCGGTGGCACTAGTAGCAGGATTTCCCCGCGCCGAAAGGGCGCCCTCTTCGTTGGTGAAACGAAAGGCGTGGGAAGCATAGCGCAGCACAGTAAGAGCTGTGCGGACACTATGGCTACGATATGGCGACAGTGTAGCGCACCTTGTCTGTATGAAAACAAAGCGCGTTACACAAAGCGTTCTGGTTCTAATATAAACCATGTACTTATATAATCATAATGCAAAATATTCACACGCGAAATCAAAGCACATATATAGCTGCTCTCAAACTCTTACATTATGGAGTGTTGTAATTGTCAGGTATTTGTTTTTCAGTGGAATATTTCATGGCGCCAGAAAAAAAAAGGTTTTGGGAGGATGCATCTGCGAGCGCTTCTAAAGAGGCGCTGATCCACTACTGGGGCTTGATGAAATAACTTAGTCCACGAGTAGCATACGCTCCTTTGAACATCTGAGCCAAATTTTGCGGCCGTTTGTGGTGCGCGTATCTAGCAAGCGGACCGCGAAGTCACCTTTCTGACAAACGCCCTCTTCTCAACATAAGGCTCGGTTCTCACTCTGTTGTGGACTTTTTATATGTCGTCATGGGGCACTTCATTTTTTTCATTGCTTAGCGGCGTTCGGCTACATAGCGTACATGCCACGGCTGCCAAGGGGCGCCGGCACCAGTTCACTGGCTAAGGGCACTGCGGCTCGTTAAGGAAAACCCAGCTTGGCTTATGTCTAGTGTGTCCTAGGCAGAAAAATTCGAAATTGTGGCGCATAAAATGTTCTTTAACTGCGCGTTGTGGTGACAATTAAAAGGGGTTGTGCTGTCAATTAAAAAGAGTGCGCCGTACAAGGCACGCCCAATAGTGTACAGTCTCGTTTTCTGTAGTTGCTGATCATGTCGAAAACCAGGACTTGATGTGCAATATGAAGGAAAACGTAAGCGCAAACAGCACGCGAACGACAGTCCAAATTGACAACCTGCTGTCAGCATTATTCAAATGCGAGCTATTCTTAAGACTCAACCAATCTACTTTCGATGTGCGCTTGGTAGTGTAGAATGCGTAATTTGCCTTCTGGGTAAAACTGAAGAGTTGGCGGTAAGAGGTGGAATACCTTGTAATGACGTATTCTTACATAACAGATCTTCAAGCGTATGTAGCGCGCCAGTGCATTCGGCGATGGGATGCTTGAATCTGCGAAGGAAGCTAGCGCCGGAGCAGGAAGGCACCTGGAGGTGGAGAGAAGGAAGCATCGCGAAGGAGGATGGTAGGAGGAGGCACGCTGGCTTAACCTCCTCTGGCAGTTCCTTCGGGTGCTGTGTGCTATATGTGCCTGTGAGAGCGTGCGACGGTCTCGCGCGTGCAAGGGGGGGGGGGGGGGGGCTGGGGCAAAAGAGAGGAAGCACACCGTCTTCCCGCAGGAGAGTGGGGTTGGGGCTTTCTGCTCAGGCGGTTGCTGCATATAGCACGGCTGGGCAAGCCCTATCTTGAAAGCGATCTGCGATACGGAGCCTGGCCGTCTAGGCACACCGTGGGCGAATAGCTTAGTGTGAGGTATAGCACCCGCATCCTTCCGCGTCACCCGCGCTCACTGCGTGAACCGTCACTGACTTCTGTTCGCATTTGAGATTTTTTTAGTGGTACGCGATATATGTGGTAACCGGATTCTTGCTGTGCCGGAAGCGGTTGTACTGTGTAGAGTTAGTGTTTCGGTCGAGATTGCAAAGAATAAGCCTGTACTCTTATCGAGGCGTTTTTTATGAATTATCAAGGGCTCCACAAAATTTCCGCGGTTGTGTAACTTCTGTTGATGGTGAACGAACTGCTCTTTACGCACAGCAGTGGAAGGTAGCGCGCATGCTTATTTGTTATACCATCGTATGCACAGAGTAGTGAGCGCGTTTCTATGTAGGTTAGTGAATTATTTTTGTAGTCTCGTCAGCTGCGTGCGCAAGGAGAATTTTATTGTAAAATATTGAAACCGCCCTGTTCAGCGAGTCATCGAAGTGGAGGCCTCTGTAAATATTTTTGTCAACTGTGTTTTATTCACTTGCGTCCACGTGATTGATGGTGTACCTTTGTGCTGGGCGGAGAAGCTGTATCGTCTCCTTTTTTTATGAAAATACGCTCGAGTACCGTTCTTTGGGTACATCGTAAATAACCATGACCGCCGGGCATCGTACCTACGATTTCATTTTGTACTGATCTCAAGGTCATGGGTACGAGTCCCGCAGGCCACAATACGGTGCATAGTCATGGCTCTACAGTGGCGGTTATTCGATCTCATGTTCTCATAAAGTTGTGGATTATACGTCACGTTATATTATGATGCCTTCCCGCCTTCCCCACGTTCTCCCACGTTATGCGAACTTGATAAGTGAGCTGCTTTGTACGAATGTAGGAAGCTCTGACTGGGCCTCTTCAAGTTTTAGAGTTCTGGCAGCCCGCTGGCAGCTCGACCGCTGCCATTTCAGTCTGGTTTCGTAAAGTTTCTTTTGGCTGATGGTGCTTCTATTTATCCCCCTGTGCTGAACAGGTCGGGCTGCGGTTCGTACGTGAAAATGCACGTCGCTTATTACTATGCAAACGTTTCACACGAGAAATATTATCGGACGATCATGAGAGCAAAATGATGATCTAATGTACAGTGCTGAGCAAATGAAAGGTAAACTGAGACCACATTGCCGTCGGCGCCTGTGGCGCCATCAGTGAGGTCTCGTGAAACGGAGATGGTGCGTTGTGGTATACCCTGAGGGCGAGAGGGTTGGTGACGGAGAAAGGCTGCGTCCGGCCGACAGTCGTTTCGTCTGGGCTTCGCCAATGCCGGAGCGTGGCAAGCCGTGGTTTATATTGAGCGCTGGCCTACCACACCGCTCAAAGCGGACATGCTTTGGCGAGAAGCTGGTTGTGCGCGCCCGACGAAGGATTTTAATTCCAATTTTCGGGACGTGCAAGCGTGGCGGAATTATTCGAATCAGAGTTAAGCTGCTCGCATCATATTGTTTCCTCTGGAAAACGAGAAGAATTTGACGGACTTACTACAAAAAGGGAAGAAAATAAACGCAAAACAACAAAAGGAAAACCAGAGACTGCGAGCGCTTTCAGCATTAGCCCTTTTGCATACGGTTCTGTAGCATGGCACTCTATGGGTAGCCGAATACTTCAATACATAGACTCGAGTGGCCACTACGGCCAACATTAGCCGGTGCAGGCCTCTAAACAGGACCGCTGCTGAAAACGAAGGCTGTGGCATTGCGCAGCTAACTTCTCAGCTCCCCTTCCTCCTTCGCCCAAGTTTATTGAAAACATAGAGCGAGATATTACAACTTGCTTATGCCTGAGTATTTTCGGTGCACACTGTGATCCAGTTTACTTTCTGTATTTTTCAGCGCAGACACCGCAGAAGTATTCGAAGAGAAGTATTGCACAGCATATTAGTTTACCCGATGCCTTAAGGGCATGTGTTTTGTCGTATTTTCTCTGTTTTGCTGGTATGTAACTTTTAATTGTAGCCTTGCAATATTTTACTCCCTGGTGCGCAAGATTTCTGTTCGTTTCTTGTACTCCAGTTAATGTCCGCGTGGACATAATAACACGCCATACAACTCAATAAGTAAATCGTTCTCATTCACGTGAAGACTCGCGATACATTTTTCCGTTCACCAAATGTTTCCGTGCAGCCAAAGCCGGCTAACTCACGCCGTTATGGGAAGTGGCTTCGATAAACGTCAGGATGAATAAGTCGTCCACGAAAGGCGAGAGAAAGACGTAAAGGAGAAAGGCGTTTTCCATGAGATCACCGTTTTTGCCGGCGGAGAATGACCTAGGGGCTTGCCAAACCGCACGAGACGTTGTATGATAGGTACCCCACCCCAATGCTGACGGAGCACGACAGGTTGCTGTTTCGAATAGATAAGGTTATGCTTCGAGCCTCTGCGGCGAAAAATTCTGACAACCACCGATGGTTGCCCGTCTTATCTGATACTTTGTACGTGAAAAACGCCCGCTTTTATCACTCGCGTTACTCTGTAAATTCTTACCTAAGGACAGAACTATGCATGCGGACTTCCGTACTTCGCCAACCATGTCAGGCATATATTTCGCAGAGCGTGTTCAAATAGTTTCCTTGTATGACAGAAGCATCTCGCAGTCACCAATTATGGCTGTTACGGAGATCACGTAATGGTAGGATTGTTAATGCGTAAGCCATCAAGGCCACCTACAAAACGTGCCCCGAGGATACTGACCGACGGCAACGGCGTCGGACGAAGATGAACGTATTAAGAATGTTACAAAGTACGCCCCACTTTTTACCGCGAAGAAGAAAAGAAATGACGTCACGCTTGGCGCTAGCGCAAGCTCGGTGAGGCAACGTCTTCATGAAAGTGGCCACCGCAGCCACGTGGCATCTAGGAAGCCACTGCTCACTAGAACGAACAAAGCCAAACGCCTGGTATCAGCCCCGGAGCACCAGTTATTTAACTACGCTGTATTGGAGGTATGTGTTGTCCGAACGAGTCTACATACACGACCCCATGGGACTAGCATCTTGTGTACAGGGGGACTAGTAACGCAAGCTATGGTCACTTGCCTTACATTTTTCGAGTAATTAAACTTGAGAGTGAGACTGTGAAGTGGTCAGTGATGTCTAAGCAACAATGTAGTCACTACCTATGTATTGCTACGTCTGGTCAATCCAGCAAACATTGTTTCTAATGGACGATTTGTTTTATCCGCTACCAGCGTCCTCGAACCAACGATATCGATGTGAACGTGGTGGAAACGAACGTCTGGCTGTGGAAAATTATCAGGCGCGCTCATACTGTATCGGCTGATTTTGGCACGCTGGCGCTGTAATCGTGCCCGAGCCCCGCAACGGGCGTCAGCGTTCATACGCGGCCACAGATAGCGTGAAGGGACGAGACGCTGTGTGGCACGTACTACAGGGTGCGATAAGGAGTATGGTGCATTAAAAACTTGCTGCTGAAATTGTTGTGGAACGTACGGTCGAGGATGACCCGTAGACATGTCGCATATCACTGTAACGTTGCAGCAAGACAGTAAGATATCTTCGAACCAAAGGGAATCGGCAGTCCAGAGTGTTTGACCTTCACAGTGAGTGCGTTGAGCGGTAGCGTGGTGGACGATGTCAATGCCGGAACGATTTACTAGGCGTGCATTTATATGGATCCGTGACAGAGCGTTAGTATTGGGATTATCGGGACAAGTGGTATGCCAAATATCAGTACTGAATTCGGAGATATATGCAAGCTGGCAGATTTTGCGGGGAGAGTGTGGGGACCTGTTGGGAATAATAGCATAAAGGAGCGGTTTGTCGTCGGTGAGAATAACGAGCTCATGCTCTTCTAGGTTGTAGCCGAAATGGCGGACTGCGAGCTAGAGTCCTAGCAATTCGCGACCGAAAGTGTTGTAGCGGGTTTCTTGCGATGTCAGCTTCCTTGAAATAAACATGCAGGCTGTCATGTCTTCCCAAGTACCTGTTGAAGCGTAGCACCTACAGCTATGGCAGAGATGTCTACCATAATGGGCATTGGAGCGTCTGGTCGCGCGTGTGCGAGTGGAGTAGTGGTAGCATTGGTGCTCTTGGCAGTGATGAAGGCAGATTGAATAGCATTTGTCGAAGATAATGGTGTGTGAGCTCGTAGTGTGCCAGAGAGTAGACTTTGCCGAGGCTGAAAAAATGAAGCACAATGAGGAATGAAATGGGCATAGTAACTGATGAGGCCCAGATATGCCCGTAATTGCTTTATGAACGACGGATGTGGGGAATCCTTAATGGCTTGCATGCGGGATAGGAAGGGTTGGATGCGATACTCTTCGACTCGATGGCCCATGAAATCGAGGAGGCAACGCCAAACTCCCTCTACAATATGTTTACAACCAGGCCATATTTAAGAAGGCGTTCAAACACCTTACGTAAGTCAGATTTCTTTCCCCAACGGAGCTACTTAGCAGAAGAATGTCGTCCATATAGAAGAAGCAACAAGTCAGGCCACGGAGTACTTGATCAAAGAAACCACTAAAATGTCTGAGCTGCATTGCGGAGGCCGAATGGCATGCGCACGTATTCAAACGTGCCGAAATGATTAATAATTTCGCTTTTAGCAATGTCCAAAGGCTCGACAGGAATCTGTTGGTAGCCTTTTAATAAATCCACCTAGCTGAACGTGCAGCAACAATAAAGCGATGCGTTGAAATCGTGGGTGTTGGGTCTACGGTTCCTATCGGGAAACGTCACATCCTTTAAAGCACGGTAGTTAGCACACGACCACCAATCACCTACCTCATGTACACCATGTGTAAAGCCGATGACCAAGAGCTAGCGGAAGGATGAAAGAAGCTGAACTCGAGCCTATGTTCAAACTCTTGCTTTACAATTGTCAGACGGTCTGGGAATAAGCGGCGAGATCGGGCGTATACTGGTGGTCCTTTAGTCCCAATGTGATGCCCAATGTCCCAATGCATGCGCAATGCAAGTCCCAATGCATGCGCACGTATTCAAACGTGCCGAAATGATTAATTATTTCGCTTTTAGCAATGTCCAAAGGCTCGACAGGAATCTGTTGGTAGCCTTTTACTAAATCCACCTTGCTGAATATGCAGCAACAATAAAGCGATGCGTCGAAATCGTGGGTGTTGGGTCTACAGTTCCTATCGGGAAACGTCAGATCCTTTAAATCACGGTAGTTGGCACACGGCCACCAATCACCTACCTCATGGGCACCATGTGTAAAACCGATGAACAAGAGCTAGCGGAAGGATGAAAGAAGCTGAACGCGAGCCTATGTTCAAACTCTTGCTTTACAATTGTCAGACGGTCTGGGAATAAGCGGCGAGATCGGGCGCATACTGGTGGTCCTTTAGTCCCAATATGATGCGCGACGTTGTGCACAATTGGACGATCTGGCCAGGGTGGTTGGAACGGCTCTGGAAATACCAGCAGCATGGTGGACCACGGTTTCGGTACGTGGGTGTGTGCTTGCACGAGACGCAAAGGTGGTGAAGACGTCGTGATACCTTGTACGGACAGCTTTGTTAAGTAGTCAGTAAGGCAGCAGTGGCAATGGTCGACGAGAAGGTGAAACTTTCACAGAAAGTCAGCGCTAATGATCGGCCCGCGGTCGCCGACGATGAATAGCCATCTAAAAGGGCCTCGCCGACCACAGTCAGCAGTGACAGATTTCTGGCCATACGGTTTAATGTTGGAACTGTGCGACGGCAGTGAGAAAAGACGTGTCGTGGCGATGTCTTCTTCGGTCTTGAAAAGTAGGGTAATGACACAAGTTACCGCGTTAGTGTCTTCAATATAGCAAATTTTCGTGACAAGGTCGGTGACGTAGAAGAGTTTAGTTGATGTAGGGCCAGTAGCACTTACCGTCATGAGTGACTGGTCCGACCGTTTCTCTGAAAGTTGCAAGGCGGATGGCACTGCCGTGCGCCATTGCCATATCTGGCGTAGTACCAACAAATAAAGGGAGACGGAAGGCGTGCCACGTTTTGGTGATGCGAATGATGACGGTGCTGGTGGTTATTCACATGAAAGCGTAGGCAGCCAACTGGTTAGTAAACTCTTCTAATTGTGCAGCAGGGTGAGTGCATGAACTGTCAGGTTCATCAAATTGCTGGTGTAACTGTGGTTTTGTCGCATCGGTTTCTATAAAACGGTCAACAGCCGATATCGTAGAATGGGAAAAATTCATAATCTGGTCTGCCATTATCGCTAACGCCTCAACAGACATCGTAGGTGAGGCACATAAAATCATGTGTATCTGGTTCAGTATACGCTGGAAGAAGAGCTCGCGAAGGATTTTTGAATCTGCTAATGATGGACCGGTTCTCAGGAGTTGTCATGCGGCGAAGCAGGTCGGTCAGTTTACTGGCACCAAGGTCCTCCGATAAGAGAAGTTCTTAAATTCGTCGCGATTCAGAGTCGGTGGTGCGCCTAAGTAAATCTCTGTTAAGGGTGCCATACTGATCATAGGCGGAGGAGCTAGCAAAATGTAGTGGGCCAAAGCTGCAGTGACCGGGTTAAGCGCACTCACGACGTTGTCGTATTTGAGTACCTGAGGCATGACTCGGTGACGGTGAAACTGTGCCTCGGTGTGGATGAACCAGTGAGTACCGTCTCAGGGCTAGAATTTGAGAAGTTTGAGTGTGGCGACGGAAGGCGTTCCGTTTTCTTCGAGATTTCGTTGTTCGGCGGCCGGTTCCGTGGCGTCGAGAAGAAACTTCGTAGACGTATAGACTTGTGTTGTGGCATCACGTCCGAGGTAACCAACTTGTAGGAACAGAAGGCCTACATATAAATGCCGTTTATAATTCAGGTGACTGCGTTGATGTCGCGCCTACCATCGTTGAGATTACATGCTCAATCGCGCTGTCTCTCCTTCCACCACGCGGCTCTATGAGTGCTGCCCACTACACTTGTAGAGAGGGTGCAATTTGAGTAGACGCCGTAAATTTCGTATAAGCTAACTGTTCCTGGTTCACGGTTGTTAAACATAATCGGCGTGGCTTCACTGAGCGGCTGTTCGAGCAGCTCACCGATGCAGCGCTATGGACCACCGAGGCATCCTGATGTTCTATTGCTTGTTCTGTCTTTCGAATTATCGATAATCCAAAGCCAACGCTTTCACTGGGCACCACTGTATTCGCAATTCGTGTTTTAATATCATATCAAATAGGAAATGTGCGTTGTATTTATGAACTCGTATGATTTCCTAATTGGAATGTCCAACAGCCCCACGTGCGCCACATGCAACATCAATGAGACTTTCGCACATGTTGTCTGAGTTTGCCTGCGATAGAATGCCCAGAGACAAGCACTGTGCAGAGTACTGGACCAGTTGCACAATCATCCACTATCAGAATTCAAAGCTTTAGGCCAGTACTCCCTCAGAACACTCACGCTAAAGACCTTACTCCCAATATAAGGTTCCTGCGGTCTGCGGGTCTTCACAATAGACTGTAAGAACGCGGCCCGCTACCGCTCTGTAGTGTACGCGGTTTGGTCGTGCTCATCTGTATTTCTTTCGATCTCCCCCTTCCGCTCTCTTTCTCTTTATGTCCCCCTTCACTCTTCTCCCCGTGCAGGGTAGCCAATCGGAAGTGCCTCTGGTTAACCTCCCTGCCTTTCTATGCGTCATTTCCTCTCTTTATCTCTTCATATCATGCCCGAATATAACATAATAGTGACAAAAATTACTTCGTTTTCATAGACTTGTAGAGAGAAATCTTGAGCGAGTGGCCAGCAGCGGACGTTGTTTCAGCGGCGTCTGGGGAGCTATATTAAAGGACGAATTTTAACATGAGAGGAGGCAGGACAGGCAGGACAGAAGCCCTGTCATACGGCAGTGTCGGTGATTCGTTTTATCAAGCAAAGAGGCATTGGGTGGCTAGACTGGCCACCACAAGTGCGCCCATAAAACCATAAAGTGCTCCATATCTTGTAGACCGCTTCCCAGAGCCTCCGTCGATGAACTGTGGGTGGCCGTGGAGGCAGGTGAAGAGGAGATTGAAGTGTCTCGGAGATTGGTTGATGGTGTTACCCGGGTCACTGAGCTACACCCTTGCACCTGTATATACTGTAAATGCATATATTTTCTCCCCGTAACCATATTATTGTTGATGTCAATATTTAAGAGCATACTAAATAAGCGTACTTCAGTAATGACCATATAGGGTATTGGCGGAAGGAATGAATTGAAATTGAACATGGATCATTCTCTCTAGTGTGAAGAAGATTGAATATTATCGTTAGATGCCTTTCCTATTTTTGAGCGGTCTTGAGTAATGCAGCCATCAATATCAGAAGCTCTGCAGTTGCGTGATGAAGGAGAAACTAGAAGTCAAAATATTTATGGGGATGCCGAAATGAAATACAGCAATAGTAACCCACGGTAATTCTGTTTATCTTTCGCAACTTGATGTCGGAGTTGAATGGTTTAGGTGGATATTTATTGTATCTTGAAACTCGTTAGTCAGCATTTTTCCTTTCTTTAGTCTTGGCAATTTTATTCTGAGCTGTAGTGAGGTCTAGCGTGCATAAAGCCATGAATGAAGGAAGCCTTCTTACAACGAAGCTGTGTTTAGCTACCCTTTGGCAACGGTCGATGCCCGTCCCTCTGCCCGTCGCCTCGACCTGAACAAATTTTAATCTCCAGTTTCTCGCGAATGGTTTTTAGCTTTCAATGGAAGTTGCGTATCTTGAAAAAAAGATTAGGCTGAAACTGTTTGCTAAGACGTCTCTATCATTACGCCGAGTTTCATTTACTTGTCATAAATGTAAGTTCAGAGTGAAGTTGCAACGTTACAGAATTCCCTTCTGTTGTCAATACATGGCCGTCTACGGAGGGAGTATGGCTAGAAAAAGCGGCTGGAACTCTTCCTTTATCAAAGTATCTCGAAACAAATATCTGAAAAATAGCTGCTAAGACGACACTAACATTACGCGGAGTTTCATCTACATTTCGTAATTACGTAGCTCACAGTGAAGTTGTACACACTGTGGAATTCCCATGTGCTGTCAATACATGGGCTTCTCCGGGAGGGCAATGGACAGCCCCATACTTGCACGCTAAAGCAAAGCTCTTGTCCTTTCAAGTTTCATTCTGCTAATTAAACACAAATTGCAAATCAATCAATCGCAAATTGCTAAGAAACTTGTTTTCTTTTCTGCGCTCCTTTCACCGTGCCCCGATCATCACATATCATCGCTCGTGTGCCCCTTGTGTGTTCTCGTTACGTCATGGTCGCATCGGCGATCTTATCGACAGTTTCCACGAAGCTCCGGCACGGGCGAAACGCGTGTTGAGCGTAATACCTATATACACATAGATGCGTCGATTGAGGCAAAAGCCACCGCAGCTTCACTGCTTGTCCTTCTTCACAAAGTTGAAAGGCTGAAGGATTATTTTCTGCGCTCATTCATCTCTGTTTTAGCACGCAGTATGCCTCAAGCACCTTGGCCCTAGTTTCATACCATGAGTCGTGCTAGTACGTCGCGAAGAATAGTCATTCAAGTGCTGCGAAACGCGTCCGCTGTCAGTTCATGTCGCCACGTTAGCGCTGTGCCGAAATCGCGGCTTGCAGCGCTCTGGGCGGCGCCACCATGAAACACGGGCCGAACGACTTTCGGCCGGAACAGCTTATGTGAGTCACGAAACCTCTCGCCCTCAACGCATATCACAATGCACCAGCTCGCTTTCACGAGAACTCACCAGTGGCACGACAAGCGCCGCAGCCACGCGCTCGTGTTATCACGTTTAATGTGCTGAGCACTGTACGTGTGGTCGATACTCAACCAGTAGAGTCCTTTAACATAAGCGCCCTATGGTTAGTACACATCGGCGAAGCCAGAGAAAGATCAACAGAAAACGCACAACTTCGGGCACTGCAATTTGTGCGGAAGTCGACGCAAATAACATGATGAGTGAGAGCGCGGCCTCCTGTCTAGCTGTCTCTCTCTCTCTCTTTCTCGCTCTGCCCCCACCCGCACATACATATACATACATACGTACGTACGTACGGTGTACGCTATAACCTTAGAAAGATAAAGCTATAAGGTATGCAATCCGATGGTGACCATACAAAGTAGGGTGAGCGAGGTAAAAGTCCTCAAGCGGCCGCCTTGCAATCTGTCAAGACCCCACACAAACATCGGCGATCGCTCCTGGCCACATCTTGTGGACTGCTGGCCAGCGAACTTCCAGAGAGCCGCCATATCAAAATCACCCTGGCTGGTCCTGGCAGCCCACGGTTAGCCAGAAGTGAAAAATCACAGAGGCTCGTAATTGAGCACTGTGTCATCCTTGCAGAAAAAGAATATTAAAAAATGATTTCAATATTTACAAGCAATTTAATAGTAAATTGGAAATTGTAAATTTGCCCCTTCGTTTGTTCTGCAATAATATTTTTGTTAGTCAGCTAGGCACATCCAAATATATTGCGTTCACACAGATTAGTCGATTTCATTGTGTCATTGGGTTTCAATTAGGACTGCTGTTAGAGCTGTTTTTGGAGCATCCTTCTAATAATGACCTAAAACGGAGATCCTCGCATTAAGCCACATACCTTGTCTCCGCTTTAGTGCGTTTTTAAATCTTGCCATTGCAATGAAGAAAGCCATAAATATTTCTGCATTTCTAGAGCACCGCTTATTTTAGATCATTTCTTCATGTTATGTCTTCTGTATTTCAGGCACATAAGCGGCTAGAAACAGTAAAAGAGGCACTTGACGGCCTCCTTCTGCGTTTGCCCGAAGACTTGGTACAGCTTGCTATTGTTACATACAGCACCACCGCGAAGGTGCAGCATCCCATGAAGACAGTCAATCACCGAACCGTAAAAGGCTTTCGGGATGCTCTGAAGATGTTGTCGCCGGATGGTGGTACCTGCATAGGATGTGGCCTCCAACGCGCTCTTGAGGTACGTATATATGCGTACTTGCATTTGACTTAAAAAAAGAAATTTGAGAAGTCTAGTTTACACAGCATTTTCCTTGTCGATTGTTATAAAAATGTGCATTGAGTGTGCCTTCAACAATAATTCATAATAATAGTTTATTGGGCTCTTTAATTCTGTTTACTAATAAAGAAAGCGCGTGCTTGCTCTATGACACGCATGCAGTAGCTGTGCTGAAGTAATAGGTCACACACAAGAAATTCTCATTGGGTTTCTTTGGCTTTACTCATGGCTAGGCCAAATGTGCTCTCAGAAAAACCAGGCTACAACAGGCAGAATTCCGTAATATTTGTTTAGTTAGCTAGGGCAGCTGCGCTAATACTTATGTACTAGATTTCTTCCCGATGCCCCGCAACTCAACCCCTTGCTCAGTTTGTAGATCTGCTACAAAGGAGGACAGCCCCTCGTCCACCGTGTTGTGCTTGTGTTCCAATTCCAAAGCCTTATGCAACAAGATACGCAAGAATACGTTTTTGCAGGGTTGGAGCGGACGTTAACTTGAGATTTTATTATTGTAATCTTACGTTTCCGAGGGAACCGTAAACGCTGCTAGTAATTACTCCTTTCTTCGAGTTCGTTATTTGGTCTTTATGCTACGACAGCCCATCATACTTGCCAGCTTACTTGGTAAAGCAAGGGTTTATGTCATCGAATCTCCGGAGTAGCATGCCTTTTTACAACGTAGCAATTATTTTGCTAAAAGATAAGCTTGGGCGAGTTCGTGGCAATTCATGTTTTTGGAAATTAACAGCGCAAGACCTACAAGGACCAAGGAAATAAAGAACAAGACCCAAATAAGATAACTTCGACGATAGGTTATATAACAAAGGTTCCCAAGAATTTGAGGGACACATTTTTTAGCATGTATAACATCTAAAAAGTTAATGAAAGCTGGTTCCGATACTATGCAAGTTACTGATGCAGCTTGATTGTTCAACTCGCGCGCAACTCGTGCCACATAGTAAAATTGAAAGTTATTATTGGAAAAGAACAAATTCAGTTTATTGTACGCAAGTCTATGATGAGCTGTGTGGGATATGTAAAAGGAAGGCTCTGCTGTGGGATGTATTTTTAGTGCATTGTGTTGGCGGATGAATTTTCTGCGAGCTCGTTTTCGCCGAACCCTCAATTTGCGAGTGGCGATTATAACTGTGCTCACTCGAGCACCCTTATTAAGACTGCGAGTGTCGTGAAATACACGAGGCTTAAGGTGAGCATTTCAATCTGTCGACACTTATATATGGCGCAGACGATGACCTGACGTGCTAAGTATTGGAGAGGAAGGGGACATTACTCTGCTGATGGGTTGTAGGAAGAGTGCGTATTTTAAAGAGGTAAACTTGTGGATGTCTTTTAACGTTCCTTCGTGGTTTCTTCAAATTTAGATAATTACAAATTTTGTAAAGACAAAGTTCAGTGTCGATGAGTATTATAATCCGTAAGGGTGCCCAGAGGCAGTGTTAACGATGGACGCTATAAGTATACAAAAAGCTTCATGCATGAAGTGAAGGAAGACTTCATTTAATTGCCATGTATCCAAAGTTATGAGTTAGCATACCGGCACGGATGCAAGCGCTTTCTGAGAAGTACCAATGACGCGCGTGCTAATATCGCGTGCACTACCTTTGCAGTTTCGTAACGTTCACAGCATTGGGGGCAAAATATGGCCACAAAGATCTGTAGGTGGTGAAGCGTTGCTCTTGCCAGCGGATGGCTACAGTCAGCATAAAGGTGACCCCATGGCGAAGACTCTTAAGTGGCGCCTCTTCTGTGCAGGCGAACCCACAAGGGATACAAGAAGGGTTTGTGAACTCGTGTGGTAAATCGTAGACTTTCGTTTAGTTGTAGCAGGCCTCTCCAGGCGTCTCTTTGATTGCGGTACTCCCTGATATGGAAGGCGGGCGATGGGCTCAGTCCGCCTCCAGATGGCCGGGTGTAGCAGTTAAGGACACGTTAGACCGAAATTGAAGTATGGCCATTACTTGGGGGCTAGATGGCTGAAGATATCGTACAGAACATGCAGTTAGCTGTACGCGGCGGACGCTATGCATTGCCGAGGTTAAATCTGAGTAAATGAAAAGCACATTTTAGGGCCACACTGCATGACCTCCATGAAACGCCCAATTTCAAACTGTGTCATATACCAGCACCACGAATCAGTGCAGTGATGGCTGCAAGTGTGCATCTGATACTTGTATTACTAGCTGACCAAGTGTAAAGGCTCTTCCTTTAACGTCGGAACCGTATATATTGTGACGTTGATAAGCACTTGGCAAAGCATATTACAAAATAAGAGAAGTCGCAGCCAAGATGGTGGGATAACCACACAACACGAATGAGCTCTGCTCCTTCAGACATCACTTACAGCGCGTACATAGACAGGTACCAAAAGAACGATGAAGACAAGCACTCACTTCCAACTAGTTTTTATTTTTCAGTAACTTGCATACATAGCGATACACCAAGGTAAAAGCGCCCCCCCCCCAAAGCATAAAATCGACACGATTATGCATTCAAATAAACCGTGACAGCCGCCTTAAGATGCGAAGCTCTGCGGATCGTCCTCTTCGTCGTCCTGCCGAGCACCTTATGCAGAATGCTGCAATGGCGTGTAACATCAACTGCGGAGGCTGGAGCGCCGACTACGCGCTTATACAAGGGGAGGCCTGTAAACTAAAGCCTACGGCTTAAGACGGCACACCTGCACGATATCGGTGGGGGAAGCTGATGATGACGTGCCACCATACAGCGGTGTTATCTCCTATCTAACCTCGGTGACCTGGCGTAAAACCTTGTAGAGCCCAGAGTAGTGAGAAAGAAACTTCAAAGACAGGCCGACTTGCTGCAAAGGGTCCAAAGCGGCACCAGGGAGCCTAGTTGGAAATGAACGGTTCTGTGGCGGCTATCGTAACGGGCCTTTTAAGTCAGCTGTGAGGCAGAGAGACGGTCCGGGGCGATGCTATAAGCTGTTTGAGCACGATTCGTAGCAGCGTGCGCAGCTGCTGGAAGTATTCTCTCAAAGGGCCGCGCATTGTGGCGGCAAACTAGAGATAAAAGGGGGGAAAGCCAGCAGTATCGTGGCGGGACGAGGACATTGTCTCACAATCACGGTGATCTTTTGAAATATACATAGATAGCATTGTGATGAGCTTGTGGTTTGGGCGTTTTGTAAGTCTGTTATTCAGTGGGTGGTAGGCGCTGGCCAGCATATCACGTGTTTAACAAAAGCGAAGAATATTGTCGACAACGTGTGAAAGAAAATACCGACCGCGATCTCTGAACAGGGGTGCTATAACGTAAAACTATTCCAAACTTTTGATGATGTGATGCTGTGATATGATGTGTACGCACTGATTATGCATGATTTGAGAGAAAAAATAAAAATAGTTACTCCTGATCCGACTCCTTTTCGACATTAGCTCTCGGCTATTGGCAAAAAGTTTTCGGGCTGCACCCACTTCACCTGACTGTCGCACGACGTCACAAAACCACACAAACTCACCGCGTCAAACTGACGTGTACGCGATAAAGATGCATTAATATGCCGAACAAAACTTAATTTTTTTCGGAATAGCCGCAGGCTGCCCCGTTCCGATAGGAGTAAAAGATGGCTGCCGCTGATCGCAGAGACGCTGGCTACTCGCACCTGCCGGAGAGCATGGGTGTATTTGCGTATAGTTAAACATCTTGCGTGACAGTGTAACGTTTTCAAGCCCTTTCGGCACGTTTACTACCTCATTCTGCCAACTCTTCTTTGCTGAGGGTCAGTTTTAGTGTCATTCTGAAGCTTCCGTTGCATGCCGCTGCAATTTTCGACCAGCCACCATAAGCTAAGTAAGGGATAGCCGACCAATGCAGACGTCGGCACCACCTTCTTCATCCGGTTATCGATTTTCAGTGCACTGGCTCTGCTCCAGTGAATCCCTCTCCACTTGAGCGTTCTCCTCGCCTCTTGTCAGTCATTTATATACGATAGGCCGCTCAGTGTAGGCAATGTTATTCGTTTTTCAAGCAAACAAAAGTGACCTCGTATGAACGAGGAGGGCGTTTGATTGGTCTGTTCAGACAACCCTGCGGGTGACCGCCTGGTGCTTGCGTCGGTGGTTACGCAAATTTAACGTCAGGAAATTGGAATAGAAACATATTGGAATCGTTTTACGTTTTAATACCCCAGCTGTCCTGCACCGCCGTGGAAGAGGATGACGTCGTGAAGCAGGAAGCCTGAAACATCCGTGGCGCAACTGACCAGCAGTGCCCGTGTGATGTCGTATCGTGTCGCGTAGTCAGTAGCTACGGCGATGCGCTTGTTCCCCAAAAGAGCAGTTGGAAATGGCATAACGAGATGAAAGCCGATGTGGTAGAACGGACTAGTTGGAATGTCGACAGGCTGAATAGTGTGCCCAGACTTCAAGGACAAACGCTTGCGACGTCAGCAGGATTCGCGACCATAACCATACCAGCAAGCAGAAGGGTACAGACCTGGACAATAGAATCAGTTTCGCATGCGGTCGCATGTGCGGGATAATCCCAGGTGGCCGGTTGTTGGGGCGTAGTGGAGCTGGTTGAGGATAGTATACCGGATGGTCGTGGGTATTGCGAGCTGAAGCTCGGGAACGTCGAAGTTGATATTGCGGCGGTAGAAAATGTTGTTTCCGAGCATAAACAGATGCTGGGACGGCTCGGAGGGATTAGAGCGAAGACGATCTATGACGGTCCGCTACTTAGCATTACTGAGATGCTGGCTGCGTATTTCGCTGAAATCAGAAAAGGCGAGGACGCAGGTGTCGGAATCCCGGGCGGTGGAATCGGGACAGTTCACGGTATCACGTGATATGTAATCGGCGTTCTGGCGCATCAGGGCGTACTTCTACAGGACATCAAATCTGTATTCTTGAAGCTTCAGCGCCCAGCGTCCAAGGCGTCCAGTCTGGCCTTCGAGGATGGAAAGCCAGCACAGCACATGGTGGTCCGTTATGACCGAAATGGTGCGACCAAACAAGTACCGTCGAAATTTTTCGACTTCTCAAACTAGAATAAGGCATTTGCGTTCAGGGGTGCAGAACTTGCGCTCAGAAAGGGACAATGGCGACTGACGTAGGTGATGACGCGGTCTAGACTTTGTTCCTCCTGTGCGAGGATAGCGCCGATGCCGTGTCCGCTGGCGTCCGCTCGTGCCTGTCTAGGTGATGTGGGGTCAAAATGCGCCAATATGGGAGGAGTAGGAAGCAATAAGGTGAGGGTTTCGAATGCAGCGACACGTTGAGGACCCCATGAAAATGCGCTTTCCTTCTTCAGGAGCTGTGTTAGCGGACGGGCAACGTCGGCGAAGTACTTGACAAAACGCCTAAGAAAACAAGTTAGCAAAGCTCCAGGCCTTTGGCCGAACGCGGCCCAGGGAACTCTTTCATGACAGGAATTTTGTCGGGGTAATTTTTCACGCCGCGAGAAATGCCTCGGTGGCCTAGGACGAAGCAGAGAGTCTATTATTCTTTCAAACATCGCGGGGCATTACATAAGCCAAAAAGCTAAGCTTTATATTGAAAAACTTCGTCGAATTTAACAAATGCGGTCTTTTCGCGGTCCTGGTCTTCGAGAGAAATCTTCCAACATCTTGAGGGGATGTCAATGTATGAGAAGTAGGTGCACCCAAGTAGACAGGCGAGGACATCATCAATCTGCGGCAGCGGGTAAACATCGTTACGTGTGACTTTGTTCAAGTGCAGTTAGCAGGCGCACACGCATCAGCTGTCATTCGTCTGCTTTACTAGAACGACAGGGGATGCCCAGGGACTACAGGGACGTGCAATTATATTTATACTGAACATCTTGTCAACTTGGCGCTGAATCACTTGCCGCCCAGCATGGGATTCGCAATGGGGGGGGGAGGGGTCGTCGGATGGGGCTGAGGTCTCCTGTATGAATCCGATGACTTACGATGGATGTCTGGCCCACGGGCGTTCATCAAAGTGAAACATATGGCGATATCAAATTAACATATGTAGGAAATCGGCAGTGTGTGCAGGGACGAGGCGAGGCACTACCATTTTGTTATAACTGACATTAGCTGAAATGTACGAGAAGTTGGCCCTTAGTGGCGGACGAAGAATCGTCTGCAGCAAACGCAGAAATGGCGTGCGCGACAGAAGAGATGTTGGTCAGAGCAATGCCTACAGCGACAATTTGCGTGCATCAGCTAAACTTCTAGATGGGTAGTGACACTGAGTTATTAGTCATGGTAACGAGTGGGTGGGGAACGGTAATATTTCGAACCCATGGAACATCGGATGATGTATTCAACATGTAATCCGCATCGGAAGTGGAAGATACGGAAGTCAAGTTCACGTACATAATAGCTTGAGGTGGCAGGCGAGAGCGATCGACGGAGCACAAACGCGGTTGACATGTGGGGGGAGCATTAGAGCAGCAGGTCGAGCTGGAGCACACCACTTCCCCAATCAAACAGGGCGGAATGGGCTGATAGAAAGTCCATGCCGAGGATGAATTCATGGGAGCACTGCTTGAGCACAGCAAGTAGTACTGTTGTGTAGCGGTCGGCAACACTGATATGTAGCAAGCACATCCCTAGGACTCAAAGAGTTCCACCATCGACGACCGGATGGTTTACAACGTGGGCGGTGCGAGGACCTTCTTCAAGCGATGAGGAAGCTCTTTGCGCCCGTGTCAACGAGAGCAGCGACTCATACACTGCCAACTTTAACGTCTATTAGGTTACGTCCAGTCGACATTATGGTTGAGGCAGCGTCTCCTCCGGGCACTGCATTGTATAGTTATCCGAAGACAGACGTTGATTCAGCGACAACGGGGGATATGACATGGTGGGAGCGTCATTGCTCGTGGTACGCGATTGTGCGAAGCGAGGTTCGAAGCGGTCAGGATTCCTCTCCGGGCGATGGTTACGCCCATAGGCTTCATGAGGAGCTCAAGAGCAAGGGCTGTCGCTATAGCGTGCGACGTGACCTATATGGTGGCAGCTAAAGCAAATGGCCCGGCCATCGGCAGTCCTCCATTCAGCCGGATCGAGATGGCGTAGTGGAGGCCTCGGGCCTTGAGCATAGGTGACCTGGAGATGGTTATCTTGGCGTGAAAAAGCGATGGAACACGCAGAGTCCAAGCCAGCGCTGAACAGCTCCTGAAGAACAATGGCTAGGACAAGGGGTATCATGGGGTACGTAGACTCAACGGTGCAGGAGCACGTGAAAGCTCGAGACATGGCCTCAATTTTACGTCGGATAATCTTGGTGACATGCTCCGTGGTGACTGGTACCAGTGGTGCAGGTACGTCTTTGCACGACGATGTTGTGTTAGGAAGCCACATGAACTGGTGAGCGAAGAATCGGTTTTTGATGTTCTCAAAACGCTTGCACTGCCGTGTGATGTAATCCATCGTGTTGGAATCCTTGCAAAGGAGCAGATAATTTGCATCATCTGCTATCACTTTTAAAACATGTCCCACTTTGACTGACTTAGTCATGTCACGTTCCGCTTTGTGACAAATGGCCAAGACGTCCTGTAGGTGAGAAAGATAGGACTCCGCAGATCTTTGGGTCCAAGACGCCAGCGCCTTCTGCGCCACGGCACTATAACCAATGACCTTTATAAACAGATCACGCATGTTTTTCTTGCAGCAATCCAGCCTTTCGACTTCAGCTACATTATTCCCGAACCAGACAATTGCTTTTCCCTGTAAGTAAAATATAACCTTCGCCAGCATGACCGTATCTTTCCTTCGGTTGTGTTTATTTGCACGCTCGCATATGGCCAACCAGTCGTCAATATTGGCGTTATCGGTTCCGGAAAACGTGCGCGGATCTCTTTGCTGCGCAAAAACAGCCGTTGACGTTGCTGCCGATTGAGGAAGAGGCCACCTATTTTGTGACTGTGGAAAAATCTGAGCGACGTCTGCTGCGGAGTTCCGTCGTAAAGACTTCTTACCCCGGACTTCCACCAAAAATGTGATGTTGATAAAAATTAGGCAAAATTATATTTACAAGATATGTACAGAGATGTCACAGCCAAGATGGCACAATAACCACAAAACACGAACGAGCTCTCTCGATCGTTCTCTTCGTCGTCGTGGTGAGCACCTTCTTCAGCAAGGGAGAATGGCGTGCAACAATGCATGGCAGCTCCTTCATGGAAAACATAGCTTGCCGATTAGGGTACTGAAGAGGTCCTCATTTTCTTTTCATGGAACGGTGTAACTGAACTTGGCAGGCGTGCTTGGCAGGTGAACTTGGCAGGCTTGACGTGCCGCTGTAGGCACGCTTCGCTCGACATTCGGCAAACATCAGGTCGATGCGTATTCAACGGTGTTGCGCGTTTCACTCTACTCTTGAGCTACGGGGAGGCAGACACTTATGGTTATTTCAGAGTCGAGAACCAGTTGATTGCCCCGTTTTATGAGTTCATAGCTTAAGCACAAGCGAATTGGGCGATCCGAAAGAAGGCGGCATCCGCAATTGTTAAGTACAGTTGAAGGTCGTTTGAACTCTGTTCGAAATTGCGCTCGCATTCGACAAAAGTAACAATCACATAGTAGCTAAATGTGTGGTATTGCCGCCGAGTGCTCTGAAAGGCGCTGTTGAAGAATATGGCGTGTATACGCGCAGCCATGTTCGCTACTATTGGAGGAGAAAAAAACTTTATAGAGCAGTTAATCGGAGTTATGGCCGGTCTTGATGGGGCCCTCAGTCCAGCGCTCCACTGGCTCTGGAGGCTTGCTCAGCTTGGGCCGGTGGGGCCAGT
Source organism: Dermacentor variabilis (assembly GCF_050947875.1). Classification (NCBI taxonomy): domain Eukaryota; kingdom Metazoa; phylum Arthropoda; class Arachnida; order Ixodida; family Ixodidae; genus Dermacentor; species Dermacentor variabilis. The sequence goes on along the minus strand of NC_134576.1, from coordinate 58,542,948 downwards.
TCACACCCCGGTCCTCGCTTGCGAGCAATGCCTCCCGCTACCGTACGAAGTGCGTGAATTTTAGGAAATGTGATTTGACGTTGATTCGCCGAGCCGTACATTCCCACGTCAGGTTGGCCAGCGTGGGCTTTCCGCCGCACCACGGGCAGTTGTGCGTGTAGTATGTCGAGTGCTTCTTGTGTAAGAGGTATAGATGTGGGTATGAATTGGTGTTTATGAGGCATCACTCTTGCGCTTGTCTTCTATTTAATTTGAAGTTCGGAGGGCCGTAAGACCGTCTCTCCCTTCTCTGATTCCCTAATATGTGGCGCACGGTGGACGGACGTTGCCCTAGGGTTTTGGCCGCTGCTCGGTCGTTGCTTCGTCGAGCTCTGCGGTCTGCCCTTTCATTGCTGCTCAATCCGCTGTGGGCGAGGCACCACGTAATGCCGTGGTCAAGGTCCAGGAGTGAGCCGAGTGTTCTTTGCGCGCTGCGAGGTAGTATTCCCTGCGTGGAGTCGACACGGCGCCTCCGACTCTGTGCGCACAAGAGCCGACTGATTCTTGATGTCGGAGTCCGCTATTACCAGCACTATTGCTGCTGTCTCTGCTGTGTATACCGAGGTAGTCTTAAATGTAGCGGTTATCGCGGTGACTCTGTTAGTTGCGGTGATCTCGTAGAAGTCCCTGCGAGTGGTTGCGCTCGCGTTCCTGCAGTATTTGGCCGGATCCACACCGAATCGCTTCTGCAGAGTCGTCGTCCTGGCCTGTCTGCGGCATTCGTGGTAACTGGCACTCATATTTCTTGGTATGGGTGAGACATGGACGTACTCCTTCAAATATCGTGACAATAAGTCTGTTTAGTCGCCGCATTTAGGGATCGAGCATTGTACCCCAGTCTTCGGAGAATAGAGCGGCCCTGGGGTGTACAGCTCAGCTTTTGCCTATGCAATGTCAGAACTGTAGCGGCATGTTTTCATATTTGTTGTAAATTCTCAACACCACCAGGCGTTCCGTGCTTACTGCGTTCGGGAGTCCCAGAGCAGATTTGTATGCCGTCCTGACCAGGGTGTCCAACTTCTTCATTTCAGCTTGGCTAGGTTTTTTGAACAGGAGGCCGTGATTGATGCGGCTAATCGCAAATGCTTGCACAGCCAAATAGTTTCTTCTTCCGCGAGCCCGCCGCGGCTGCATACAACTAGCCATAACAAACGTGCCACACTCTTAGCGGTTGGTTTTAAGCTCCGAATTGTGGCATTGACTTTGCCGTTTTCTCGGATAATTAAGACAAGGACTCTCATTTGGGTGACTTCACAAATGGCCTGGGCGTCGAGATGTAAGTCTATCTTTTGTATGGCAGCTTTATTATGAAGCTTGCTGCGTACTCGCAAGAACTCGGATTTTTTTCGTGTGCCTACGGCGTACGCGCGCGAGTGGTGAAGTTTGCTACCTTGTCTATAGCATCCTATAATACATATGAACCCCTGTGTGCCCACAATGTTATCTAGTCGGCGTTGATTTTATATCCTAGGTCCCGTGCTTGCTGGACTTTAGGGCCAGTCACCTCATCCCGACGCTAAAAAAGCGGTGACAAGATGGAGCGCTGTGGACTCACTGTGTTGGCATTGGGAAGATCCAGTACTGCCCACTGTGATGACTGTGTACTGTGACTGTGTACTGCCCACTGGACTCACTGTGTTGGCATTGGAAAGAACCGGTACTGCCCAACACAACTGTTGCCTTCCTGTCTCGAAGGAAGGTAAGCACGCACCGAAACACCCTTCTTCCGCAACCTATGTCTTCTAGACCTTCAAGAATTGCTGCGTGAGAGATCGGCACAACTATCCAGGCTTCTTTTCTCCGTAGCGGGTCCCAAACTTCGACTCGAAGCATCAGAAAGGCATCCTTTGCCGATACGTGTGGCCTGAAGCCGATTATAGAGTCGGGAAAAAGTCCATCCCGCTCGATGTAGTTGCTCAGTCGAGTTTGTATAACCATATCAACAAGCTTACCTGCACACGACCTGAGCGATATTGCTCTCATGTTGTGCAGATCTCTGGGTTCAGCCGGTTTCGGTATGAGTGTGATAGTAGGCTCTTTCCAATCTTTCCCGTCTGGGGCAGTATTGTCTCTTCCGGAAACATTGTGCGGCTGCATATAGTTCTGCCGTTGTTAAGGGTGTGTCCAACTCCGCGTTGTTTGGTCTCTCATAGTTGTACCGTTCTGATGTGTCGGGTACTCCTGTGTAGACGCTCTTCAGGTCCTCATTGAGGGCATCGGTGATGCCATCGTATTCATTTTTGCTTAATAAGAATGTTCTGCTCGTGATGATCCGTGTTCCTGTTAAGTCCATCATACAGCGAAGAATAGCCCATGTTCCCTTTGTGCTAAGCGTTCATTTAAGTGCATCACAAAACTGAAGGTAATTGGTGTCTCGCCCCTGCTGCGCGTACTGACAGGCTTCCTGTGCAAGCCCGGCTATCCTGATCCTGAGTTTTCTATTGTGCCTCTGTCTCTTTTAACGTTCAGTCAGACTTTCCGCGCTTCCCACAGCTGTAACGGCCAGTGTTTCGACCATTATCGAGATTTCCCTTGTAGTGCTTCTGTGTATTCAGCTGATGAATTCAGTCGATTCTGCAGCACTATACCGCGTTGTGGTCTGTCTTTGCTTCTGACTATAAGCTGTCCAAACGGTTATGGTGGCTTTGTTAATTTATGGCGAACCACCGTCATGTTACCTCAGACATTAATAATGCATTGATCAGTGCTAAGGTATTCCCCTAAGTTCGTCTAGGTAACGCCTCTGTTATTGTTGTTCAAAGTTAGGTAAGTTGTGGCGCCTTTCACTACACAGTTCCCCATTCTGGTTAGCTCCCCCGGTCGCGTCAGCAGGACAAGCTCGTGCTCCACCGCGAGGCCGGCTAGCTTTGGCCCTTAGGTGTGCCTCGATTTTAGAGCCAATCAGAGTGCGGACAGTTAAAGCCCCCTAGACAGTTAAAGTCTCCCGTGCTTGCTTTTTCACTTTGCGCAATGAAGCCGTCCCTAGCACGTCGAACTTTGCCTTCCTTTCTCTAGGTGTGCTGTAGACGTTGGCAATCAATGGTTTCGGTTGACAACGTCTACATGGCCAAACCGTGAGTACCTGATGACAAAGCAGTTGGCGACGTTGTCCCCGTTCACCGCTATGTCCGCCCTTGTCAGTGCTGATACCTGAGCATGGTGAGGGTGCGTGCACTCGTTCTATCCTCTCAGGTTAGGTATCCTCTTGCCTACTTCTACACATATAATACCCGGGAGAATAGAAGTCGCATCCGTAAAACTCGAAAGTGCTGCGTGTTTATGTCTAAGAGTCCTGCAGTTCCGCTGACCGACCTCGAGGTCTTCGGCTATTCTCATGTGGAGATTAGCCATCTATAATACTTTTGCTGTCGATCAGCTCTGTCTCTTCAGGCTTGCGTGTAGCAGTTCATGGGCTGGCACTTTTTGTTTGTTCGGTCCATCTTAAAGGCTGCGAGAACAGGAGTCATCTATTTGTCGTATGAGCGTGCACAGTTCCGCGAAAATAAGTTGAATTTGTCGGGCTGAAGTATGCAGCTTATCGTCTTTTATCTGTGGAATCGCGTTCTGGGCTTCTCCAGGCATGGCTTTGTTTGTATGGGGCTCACTCCTTTGATTAAAATCAGCTAGCTCCCTTCGAATTCCTGCAAGACTGTCCTCTAAAATTCCTTCCTTCCCTAAAATACTTTGATACGTTGGACTCTATGTTAGTAGATTGACAGTGGGAGACATTACTCGCGATCAGTTCATCGGTTGTGTGGTGGTGGCCACCGTCTGATGTTTGCCGTGCGGAGCCGTCTCCTGTTTGGTGGCTAGAGGCTTGATATTGCGTGCCTAGGATGCTGACCTAGAACTCTGACGACTCCGTCTTCTGGTATGCGATCTCGGTTTGGATCTCGATCTCCTTGCTTGCCTGGGTTTGGAGGGGGTTCCGAATTGGCGTTGAGGGAGCTCTAGGAAATCGCTGAGCAGCGATTCTTCTTCTGTTTGCAAGCCAGCGGGGTGGTGTTGTTAAGCAGCTTTGCGTGTTGCGATCGTTGGTCGGCCTTGTGATCGTGTTTGCTTCTGGCGTTTCTCGCAGCTGTGGTCAACCGTGAGGTGCTGCTCCCCCCAAGCCGCACATTGCTGCAAGCACTTGTGTCCGTGTTCAGGTTCCAGCGCCCCACAGATCCCACACAATTTTGTGTCCGGTTGCGTGCAAACATCCGTGCGGGAGCCGACACTCTGACAAGCCCTGCAAACCTGCACCGAGTTGCGGTATGGATGGCATGCCATTTCACCACCGCAATAGTGGATGGACGACCTGCGGCAGGACCGTCCTCAGGAAAGCGATGGCTGCGATCTGCGAGTGCTCTGGCATTCTTGCACCGATTATCTCGATGATTGAGGCGCAGACTCTGAGGTTTGCCTTGGTTGTCTTCCCGGGCGTGTGCTTGGGGAGTCAGAATGACACCCATGACGACACCTTCTCTTGTGGCAGCGTGCGCATTGAACGCTTGCGTCTTGCCATTGACTGTGAGAGCTGTGATCTTGAGTAGCGGAATACCTGTCTCTTCCTCTGACGTTAAGATTACGTACATGTTTGAGCCCGCTTTTATGCACACTACACAATGCTCATCCTTTGCTGTAGCAAGCCGCGATTACTGCTTCTGAGACCATTGGGGTGGTAAGAGGTTTCAACAAGAACCCATGGTACCAGCGCAGAATGATCTTGAAATACTCACTGATAGTGATGGTAGCTTCTTCCGCCGCACCCCGCGTTGGCGGATAGGAGGTGAGTTCTGTTCCTTCTACTAAGGTTCGTTCCGCTTCGCATAGAGGCGTTGCTTTGCTTGCTGTAGTTTCTTGCGGAGCGTTACCACCGTCTGCCATCCCTCTACGTCGGGTTCCCTCTTAAACCGCCGCAGATCCTCAGCGTTTGTAAGAAGCGTTGGAGCAGTTTCATCTTTACGAGAAGTTAAAAGTTCGGAAAAATCCCTGCCGTCTTCCACTATGGCGCGTTTTGGTTAGGATGGCGTGCCATTTGCCACGCCCGCCACAACAGAAACCTATCTCTTTCTCTCTCGCGCCGAGGAAAACAAGATGAACTGCCTCATCCGCCAAGCCTACAAGTCAGCCCTTGCGATCTCCACCTACACCCCCACATCTCGTCTGCCTGCAATGGGTGTCCACAATACTCTTTCAGAGCTTGTGGAGGCCCATCGCACGGCACAACTCGACAGCCTTTCTCGCATCCCATCTGGTAGAGCCCTTCTCTCTTCCCTCCGCTTGACCCCTGTGTCCCCAGTCTGTGTAACCCACCCCTTACCCTCCTCTGTATGTTCCATGCTCACTGTCAACCGTCTTCCCAAGAAAATGCACCCTGAGCATCACGCCCCCCACCGCTTTGCCCGTGCCTCTACCCTCTGGCGCCAATACGGCACACAGTCTAGCGCTGTGTATGTTGATGCGGCGCCATAAAATTCCCACCCCGCCTACGCCCTTGCCACCATTTCCCGTACACTTTCTCCCCTGAACGTTGCCACTATACCTGCCCCCACCTCCACTGCCGCAGAGGAAGCAGCTATTGCGCTCGCCATTGCCACTACCCCAGCACGTTTCATACTCAGGGACTCCAAAGCTGCAGTCCACAACTTTGCGAAGGGTCGCATCTCTTCCTCCGGGCTCAGCATCCTTGAGCACTCCCCTCCCCCTTCTCGTCGTATCCAACTCATCTGGGTTCCGGCTCACGCGGGGCACCCTGGCAACGAGGCGGCAAATTCCATCGCTCGCGAGATGACAGACCGAGCTGGCCCCCTCCACTCCAGGATGGACAAGCGTGACTCCCTCCTCACCTTCCATGACATCACCCTTCATTACCGCAACTCTCGCATATCTCGCCCTCCCCCTCACAAATCCCTGTCTAAGCTCCAACAGAGCGCCTGGCGCCATTTACAGGCCCACACTTTCCTCTCTCCTGCCCGACTTGCCCTTATTCACCCCGGTGCCTTCTCACCTGAATGCACGCTCTGCAGTCACCCACGAGCAGACTATGCTCATATTCTGTATTCGTGCCCTAAACACTCACCCCCTGCCTCTTGGCATGCATCTAGTCCGCAGCTGTGGGAGGCTGCTTTGGCCAGCTCGGAGCGGGATGTCCAGCTACGACTAACGATCTGGGCAGCGGAAGTCGCCGCCAGGCATGATCTGGTGGCCACGACCGGCAGCCTCAAGGCCACGCACGGAATGGCGGCATCTTAATTTCCTTTCTTTTTTGGCCTTCACTAAATAAAGTTTGTACCACAACCACCCACAGAAGCGATTTGTTGAGACGCCATATGCGTTAATGGCGTTTTGCAGACGCTAAACCGACGCGACGCGGCGGCAGCCGCTGCGCCTTAGCTCTGTTGCAGGCTAGCTCTGACGCCGTGTACCTGTCAGCAACAAAAAACGAGGCTATTGCGGAAGTTGAAGCGGGTGCTACTGCACTCCTTGACGCCGCCTATTGGTCTTCGCTACCATTATGTTATTTGAGTTCGCGCGTGATTCAAGGTGTCTACTTAAATGCACACCCCTCTATTGTACTGAAACAAGATAACCTTATAGAACATTTCTAAGACTGAAATTACCGCTAGCTTAAGAATGTCGATTGCCGGATTTGAATCTGTTGAGAGTGATTTATTTACAAAAACAACGGGGCAAAGCCTCCTAAGGGGTGTTAGTTTCTTGAGTGATTACGAGACTCAATTTCAGACAAGAGATTGGACAAGTTGTGCCAATCTCCTTGAGTCTGCTTTCTGTTTGAGCAACTGCGAAAACGTGTCATGAGCATAACCTCCTTCTATTTGCGTGGCATCAAGGTTAGGAATCGAGGCCTGAAATCAATGATATTCGCCTTACATCAGTATACCTATGGAACATATATCCACATAAAATTCTCGAAATCTGACTATTCCTGGTACAACTCGAAGATTGTAAAGTTGAAGTGCGTTTTGTTTGAGAACTACTTTTGCATGGGCTGAAAAAGATGTACAAAAGCAGGTATACTTGCAAACAAGTGCTGAGAAAGTTAGAATAAATGCAGAAAGTTTTTCAAATCTAGATTTGTTGGCAAGTTCTCGGGGTAATCGGGATACGATCCTTTCAAGCAGAGGGATACTTCTAAAGCTGTCCCTGTTTAATGCGGTGTACAAAAGATGAAATTGAGCTTCAAGATTCATCTAAAATTCTACATATGAAGTTAAAACGATCCCCACATTCGTGCTTAATGTAGAAGGCTCTTCTCCATCATTTTTTTGTGCAAGTTACTACCAGACAGCATGGCTAATAAGTCACCATAACCGTAAAAACTGCTTCAACCCACAGAGCGACGGTCATATATCCCTCAGGCGTCCATCTGCGTGGCAACATTTACGCAACATGTAAAATCAGTGCTAAAAATTCTACCCGAGTAGGCAGATCTTTATCTGCAAATATTGTGCCTAAGCCTCTGCGACAGAATGTTCAGTGTATCAAGCTGCATGGAGATACACTTCCACGTAGCTTGACACAAAAGTAACACATGTCCGTTATTGTACCTTTGCTCTTTTCCTTTGATCTCTCGTTATTATGTAAAAAAGCAAATAGCATGCCACGCCTCGTGCTAGGCTATTCTGCTCAATTCTTTTTAAGTTTCTCTCAACAGAACACAGGCTTCGCTATCAGTAGCAGTAGTGTGCGCATCTGTCAGCCCTCGATTCTCTTGCGTAAAAAGGAAATGTCAGGCTTAAACACTTACCTTTCCCGAGTGATCGCGAATGGCCGTTGTCGCGTTTTGAGCCCGCTCAGTTAAATTTTGTGCGTTTCTTCAATGCCACAATTTGAATGTGGGGGCTTCTTAGGCGCGCAGTTCGCGTTTCTTTACTTCCGCACACGTAGTGCATCAGTCAACTGCATTTTGTGATTGTATAGTTTTTCTAAGGAAAAGACATATTCACTGGAATCTTTGTAGACACATGCAAAACACGTGGGAGTGCTGTCTAAGCTCAGGGGTATTACTTCGAAAAGGTTAGGTCCAAGTGGTCGGGCATTCAAAGTCACCCGTTCCCGCAAACAAGGACCGAAGCTCATCTTGAAGGATACCATCTCCATTTTGTTTCCATATTTTCTATGTACTTTTTATTCAGCTCATGTATTTTATTTTTGCTTGGAAATTCATCTTTGATTCACTGAGTAGCTGGACAAGCTGAGCTTAATTCACTATTTGCTGTATATTATCTTTTAAGCCACCTATATTGATACTCGGTCAAAATATTTGAAGGAAAAGCGACACAGAAACAGCTTATTGAGGTTATCGATTCATAATCATGTTAAAAGGGGGTATGGGAAGCAGAATATCACAAAGCGCTTATTCTCCTAAATATGTGTAGCCTTATATGCATGGCAGTCGTGTTGGTGCGGAATACGGTATGTATAATGGTAGTCATGGGTGCAGTTGTTGATGCAATTGTTTTGTGCGATATTTATTATTCTTCTTTCTGGGGCTTCACCTGCCAAAACCGAAATATATTCAGGTTGCCATGACGGTGAGGAACACAATAGCGAAAGGGTGAATAACGAAACAAATTACTTATTGGGCGTGGACGCACCCGTGCCCGCACAGAAGTGACACAAAGCTCACCGACACAAAGCGTACCCGCCGATCGGAAAAACTGGTCAGTGGGTCTAGCGCGTCGTATCTGACACGTCTCGTCGAAAGTTCTAGCGTATTGGCGAGTGCCCGCCTGCTTTTTGAAAGCTCGTCGCAGTTTGCGTTAAGCAAACCACGAGATTACACAAGGATCGGTCACAGCAGACAATGGATAGAAATATTATTGAAGTTCGAGGAACGTCCGATACACACAGGCGCGTTCTGCGCCAACTGATTACGTTTAACGTTTGTTAGACGGTGAAAAGTTGTCACAGAAGAAAGATGAATAACTTCACGTGTCAATGCCACCCTCAATTAAGCATGGCTCCAATGCTGCGAACAAACTGAAGAGCCGAAACCGAAAGTAGACGTAGGAAGCAAAAACAAGAACAAGTTCGGTGCAGTTCGCCAATACGTTGGATGATCTTGTAGGGGCTGAAATAGCGTCGCAACGGTTTATAGCACTGGCCTCCTCACCGTAACGGAGTCTAAACCCTAAAACGGTTACAGGGCTTGTGTTCCATGTGGCGTTGGCTATACGCCCTTTGCTGGCTCTTCTGGCGCAGGCAGGCAAGTTGCAATGCTTCTGTGGTCCCGACATCGAGATCCCCTTTGTCGCTAACGTCTGCCAGTATGGCATCGAGAGTACTCGTCGGATTCCTTCAGTGAGCCAGCTTAACCAGCGTCATCTGAGCTGTTTGTTGGACAGCCGTGTTGTGAGCGAGCGATGGTTATGTAGGGAAGAACGGCATCGCAGAATTTGTGTTCGACGTCGAAGTACATGCATAACGTGTCGGCGATGGTCTTAATTAGACATCTTTCCGACTAATTCCTCTGCGGTTGGTAGGCGGCTGTCCTACGGTGACATTGGCTGTACTGAAGAACGGTTTGAGTAAGCTTTGCCGTAAAAGCAGTTGCTATGTCGGTAGTCAGGACTTCTGGGGCACTATGTGGTAACAGGATATTACCACATTTTACCTTTGGTTTTCGCTTTTGTTTTGGCGTAGCTGGTAGCGTACTCGGTAGCCGCGATTTTCCGATTGTACCCAGTTGTTGAAGCCGAAAAAGGCCCGACAAGTCGATTCCGGCCTGCTATAATGGTTGCAAGGTGGTTTGATTGGTTGCAGCTATCCCGCTGCCCTTGTTTGCGGTGTCTTCTCTAGCTGGAAGTCTGAGCCTGTCCTTCGGTAGTGGGCAACGTTGGCGGTAACATGCGGCCATTATTATTTTTTGTAACCTCGATAGCGCAAGGAAGAATCCAAGGAGCTCGGCGTTCGCATCATCATTCAAAGCATGCAGAGCCTCTGAAGGCAATGCTGAGGGCACAAAAAGGTAGTTGGCCCGGACTGGCAAGAATTCCTTCTTTATTACGACATCAGTTTGCAGCGAAAACAAGAACAACCCCAGTCTAAGTGGTATAGAGACAAAGTTCCTGCTGCGTACCAAGTTCTCGTGCAGGATTTGCAGCTCCGGGTCTGCTTGTTGCTGCCCAGCAAAGTTTTGTGAACTTATTGTGTCCAGAAAGGCGTTGCCATCATCGGCCTTGCGGCGGCGGGTCAACGGCGGCGCATGAAAAGCAGTCGGCGTCAGGGTGCTTCCATCCGCACTTGCAGATAACGGTGGTGTCTGATTCCTGGAGTTAGAGACTCCGTCGTGCGAGGCGTCTTCAGGTTCCTTTTAAGTTTTCAAGCCAACACAAGGCTTGCTGGCCGCTTACGACTAATTAGCGGCCTTCCATAAAGCTAAGGGCGGAATTTCGTGGTAGCCCAAATGTTGGCAAAGCATTCCTTTCCCGTCGTAAGATGAGTGGCTTCCGCTTTCAAGAATGACCGGCTAGGGAAGCAATGACCCCTTCAACTACGTCTTCTCTTTCGAATGGGATGGCTCTGGGACTCGTAACATGATGGCTTCTCGTTCCCGCGTCGAATCTCTGTACAAGTTTTGACGGAATCACCGATCGCTAATGGTGTCGTAGCAGATGTTGGTGTCGACGTCTTCATCAAAGTGGGCGAGCACTGGTGGGAGCGCCAGGCGTCGCTTAATCTCTTCGAATGCTTTGCGGCGTTGTCCACTTGACAGCGACGTCCCTTATCGACGTGTTTGACAAATTCGCTTAAATTGGCAAACTTGCCTAAAAATATGCGCAATGCCTTGTTGTCGGCGGGCCATAGAAAGTTTGCAGTGGGTGATGCCTTCTGCCTATCAGCACGGAATGTAGAATTGTTGGTGACCTGGCTGAGGATCATAAGCTAAAAAAAATTGCGGTATTACGTGAGATAACTACTTTTTAATTATGAGGCATGCCCTAGTGTGGGACTCCGGAAGTTTACACCACGTGGGGTTCTTTAACGTTGACCTAAATCTAAGTATACATGGGTGTTTTCGCATTTCGCCCCCGTAGAATGCGGCCGCCGTGACCAATCATGTACTCAAAATGAAGGAAACAACAATTTTCCAGCGTTAACCAGAGTCCTAATTATTGGATGGCATCTACTACTTGTACTACAAGTTGTTCGTACAATTTTTCTGAAAAGACAACGAAGTCATCCAAGTATATGAGACAGGCATGCCACTTCAATCCTGCTAATACCATATATATCACACGCTGAAACGTTGCCGCTGCCGTAGAACATCGAAATGGCATGACCTTGAAGTCGTGGAAGTCATCTGACCTGCGGAAGATGACCTTCTTGTGATCCCTCTCGTCGACTTGTATTTGGTAATTGCCAGTCTTTAGCTTTATTTGTAGCGAAATGCATATCGTTGCAGAGCCGGTTCAATATATCGTCTATCCGTGGAAGCGGCTATACGTCCTTCTTCGCAATGTCGTTCAGCCGACGATAATGAACACGCAGGCCTTCATCCTTTTTTTGACGAAGACCACAGCAGGTGCCCACTCGTTTTCTGAAGGCCGTATCATTTTGTCGCGTCGCATTTCATCAACTTTTTGCTAAATTGCTTCTCGTTCCCGCGTCGAATTCCGGTTAGGGTTTTGACGGAGTGACCGAGCGCATTCGTCCGTTATTATGCGATGTTTAGAACCTGGAGTTTATCGAATCCTCGATGACTTGGAAAAGTAATCCTTGTATGACCGGAAAAAGACTTTTGACTAGAGTTGCGAACTCTAGGGAGACTCGAATTGATGTCGAATACTTGTCAAGAACCATGACCATCGGGCCAGATGCGACATAAACATAAAGAACAAGCGTATGGCTGGTTTCCATAATTTCTGCGACGTACGCGATTGTCATGCGGTTGGTGAAGTCCTTCTACTGTTGGATGAGGTCTGTCTGCAATAATTTCACTTTTCCTTCATACAGACGAACGATTCATCTTGGGACATGAATTACCGGTCTAGCACTAGATGTTGCTCGCCCTGACAACGTTTTCTACATCTTCCGGTATTTTTGTGCCGACGGAAATAAAGATGTTAGAGAGATACAGAATGCTGGCTTGACCTTCATGCACACTCCAGGCCTGGTGACTCAGACAGCTCTCCGGGGATATCAAACGGTCTTTGATTAGCGTTATGTACATGGATGTTAAGAGAAAGCTTTAGCTCAAGTGCTCCCATCTGAACATATGTAAAAGGAGAATTCGTTTTTCTCTGCCAACACTGCACGATACTTGGCGAGGTATATTATATTCCATTTGAAATAAAAACTTAAAATCTAGTGACTGTTCTTTTAGAATGTTTTGATTAAGGACGTCCATTTTTTATTAAAAGTGGGCAAAAGTAAAAAAATTATGAGGAAACAAAACTATCACATTTACAACAGTGTAACTCAACAATTCAAAATGATATCACAATTCTTTGAATTGCATTTAATAGTACCTCTAGAGCGGACAAAATTGTTATGGTACACATGAATTACAAAGCACTTTGTAATACGGAAATAAACTTTTTGCAGCACCATTGTACACAACGCAACATTTTCACGTAAAGTATAATATGACAATGAAATCAATCATCTAATGAGTACTGTTTACAAAACCGCGATATCCCTTCTTGATGCAGACATCTTACTTTGTAAATTTTTTTAAAGTTTTGAATTTTTGAAAACCGTTTTAGCAAAAGTCAGGCGGTAAATCGAAATTCCGGTTCAACAGTAACTAGAATTTAAGTTTATCTCTCGAATGCAAGAAAGTCCATTAAATTGTGTTGTGACGTTACTTCAGAAAAACGTTTTCGCGTTTTACATGTAATCAAATTGGCAGCGTCGGAGTTCACCCGAGCTAAAGCGTCCTCTTAAACCGATGACTGCGTCGTGTTGGCGCATGAAGTCCACGGCGTGGGTTACGTCTCGTGAGCGTTGCGCAAGTTAGCAATCGTCGCAGGGTAAGTGTGCTTATGCACTGTAACCCTTGCCGTCCAGATTCTAGTAGGCTTTATCTGGTGTCCTGCAGCTGTCCGCTTCTGAAGGCTTTCCAATGCATACTTGATCAACTGAGCGGCGATGGGTCAACTCATGACGTAGTAGTCAGCTCCTGCGTCCACTAACGATGTGACTACATGGTCATCGAGAAGCACGCCGAGGTTTATAGTTAGTCGTCTTGTGTTTCGGTCAAGACGCGGCGTCTTATCACGGCTGCGATGCCTTGTCCCTTTGGTTTTGGGTCTCGTCGGCGTTTCGCTGCTGCGTCGTAGAGTAGGAAATTGCAGCGCCATCTTCAGTGGAGCAGGATCTTCAGCACCTCGACGAACAGCAGCCACACTCCATTTAGTTGCCGCTTTAAGTTTTCCGGATATGTTCTGACTGACCGGCTTCGTGCTGGGACAGTGTTTCGTGGGCGATGCGGTGACAGGAGGCGTCCTGAGTACAGCGCGCGGGAAGGTCGTCGGAGTCTTCACAGCATTTAAGTGAGGTAGTCGGCGATACCACGAGGACATTGTCGGCGCATCGTGTCGAGTTCAAACCCTCGTGGTTCCATCTCTCGGTATGAACACCGGTGTAAGGCATGGTCCGCTTCTCCTCAGTGGTAGTAGAGTGGCCTGTGGTCGGGGGACCCGCCGTGGTTGCTCAGTGGCTATGGTGTTAGGCTGCTGAGCACGAGGTCGCGGGATCGAATCCCGGCCACGGCGGCCGCATTTCGATGGGGGCGAAATGCGAAAACACCCGTGTGCTTAGATTTAGGTGCACGTTAAAGAACCCCAGGTGGTCAAAATTTCCGAAGTCCTCCACTACGGCGTGCCTCATAATCAGAAAGTGGTTTTGGCACGTAAAACCCCAAATATTATTAATATTATTGTGGTCGGGGGAGCGCCAAATGGCCGTCTTGCTCGGGGCGTTGGGCGGGTCTATGGGGAGGCTGGGTGGCGGCGTCTGGCGATGAAATTAGTGATGACGGCGGGAAAAGGCTGTATAGGTCATTGTTGCCGGTTAAGCTTGCCGTGCTTCGGGAACTGTTCGAAACTGCTGGATTTCTTCTCCGACTATGCCACAAATCGAATTCAATCGCACAACTGCTTTTGTCGTCTCGCCCAAGTCGTTGAAGCAGTGCGCTTGAAGGGCTGTGGTCTCTACTATCAAGCGGCAATTCAGGTGTCTAGAACGAATTTCTAGAGTCTACTCAATTATGGTTGCCTCCGTCACAAATTCTGCTGTGGACTTGGGCGGCTTTCACATTAGTCGATGGCGCGTAAAGCCAAGAGTTTTTGCTTACGCGCGAGGAACCGAATTTTCTTGTCCTCAGGCATACCGGTGTAAGGGCTGTGCAAGAGGCCGGTAATTACCTCCATGAAGATTATGTGTTCCTTTTCGGTAGTTTCACTAGGGTTTCCAAGAGAACGTCAGCCCTTTTCTTCCGTAAGCCACTTGTGAAGGCCTTCAAGAAGTTCTTACGAAACCGGCGCCACATTTGTATATACGAACCAAGTCCGAGCAGCGTCATCCAAAGGAAAATAGACATGCCGCAGCTTGTCCTCGCTGTTCCAGTTGTTGAACGTCGCGGTCCTCTTGCAAGCCCCCAGACAGAATTCAGTTTTCAGCCAATGGTGCACATAAAATCGGTGCCTCCCTAGCCTGTTGATGTACGATAGCTGTTGACGATCCTCGGTCCGTCATGATGGGCAGACGTGCGGACGGCAGCGCGCAGGTTTTGTAGTCTGAGGCGTGCTCGTTGGCGGGGGCGCAACGTTGGTGCTGTCTTCTGTGCTCTGGCTTGGATCACGGCGTCGTGGGCGCGTCAGGCACATGAACACAAAAGCACCTCCAACAGATGTGACGTTTTAGTACGGTGAAGAACACACAGCAAAATTGCGAATACCAAAACAAACTCTTTATTGGGCAAACTTGTGCCCACAAGAACAAGTCAAAATGGGACTACAACGACAGCGAAGAGAGCAGTCGGCGATTGTCGAAAACTCATCAGCGAGTCAAGCATGTCAGCTTTTATACATTTGCCATCGAAGAGTTTAACATAACCGCGGGTGCCAGCGTGCTTCCAGAACATTATTTGGCAGTTCGTGTCCAGCAAGAAATCAGATAACACCATGTTCGGTAACAAGAGACAGCGGATGGAACTACCGAAAACTTTAGAGAAACTTCCAATACATTGAGGGCATTCTACGCCGACCAATTAGACTTAACATTTGTCAGCCGGTGAAACGCACTCATTGGCAAAGAAAAACAATTTCACAAGTCAGCATGATCATAGGCCGCACCGATGCGTGGGACTCCGAATCAATTTTGAAATGCCCGGGTCCTTAACAGGCACCAGATTCTCAGTAAACAGGTGTTCTTGCATTCTACCCCCAACCAAATGCGGCCGTTGTGTCTTGGATATTAATCCGCGCTCTCGGGCTGATCAGTGCAGCAGCATAGCCATTACCCCACCAGCCGCGTATATTCTCTGTATACGCGTGAACACTACGAGCAGAGAGATGAACATATTTACTCAAAGCATTATCTCGTCTTGGGTCTCGCTTAGTCGCCTTTCATGCTCACTAGTATGGTAGTTGCAGTAGCGTTGTCTCTGCTCTCTATCGCCTTCTACTACCAGCGTAGACAGCTTTCATAGGTTTACGCCTACTTTCTACGTATGGCGCATGTGAAAGGGCGAAAGCAGACGGGATCATAGAATATATTTCAGTCGTGTGTCAAGTGTTATCGCAGAAAATAGGTCGTTGGTTACTATAGTTCAAAACGCCACGGCGGCCGCATTTCGATGGGGGTGAAATGCGAAAACACCCGTGTGCTTAAATTTAGGTGCACGTTAAAAAGCTCCAGGTGGTCGAACTTTCCGGAGGCCTCCACTACGGCGTGCCTCATAACCGGAAAGTTGTTTTGGCACGTAAAACCCCATAATTTTTTTACTATAATTCAAACGACATATATCAGCCTCGCGCATAATAGCTTTACCTGCACATTCCTCTTCTGTATCGGGAAAAAGGTTTTCTTGATTGAAACATTTTTTCGACGAACCCTCCACGTAGTGCTACACACCAGAAAGCTTCAATGAAGCTTGACTAGCCCTTCCTTCCGAGAAGGTTTAACATACCATGTAGAATTGTTACTTTTTTTGATGACACAAAAAGATTAAAACAGCACCGCACAGATTTAGTTGGAACCCAAATATTCGGCTTTGACACATCAAATATTGTGTCTGCTCCTATTAGGTGTGGCACAAGTATACGAAAACATGTTCGCGTTGTACATAAATATGGCCCGTAACAGAGATGATCTACCCTGTCGACACTCTGGTAACACCACGCCATCAGCGAAACATAATCAGTGACGCTGAGAAGTACTTAGCCGCATGGAATTCATTCCTGCAATAACCACATACTCGCTGAAGGAGACATATACGAAGGTAATATAGCACCTGTTCAACCATAGGCAAACATTTACTATGACAACAAAGAAAAAGCTTGCTACAAAGTAGTTTGTGCAACGTAGAGAAAATTGCATGAAAAATAATATTATTTTTGTATGTCTAATGGGAATCGCGCTAGTGAGAAGACCAATATGGTGTTCACCTAAATGTATAGTGTCCATAGTGATTTTAAAACAACGTTAAAACTTTTATTATTAATAAAATCCCTATGACATTGAATCTGTATTTATTGTTCGCAGGCTCTGAATACTCCCAGTGAGAGTCCTGATGGCGCCATTATTGTTCTTTTGACGGACGGCGTGGAGAATCAGAAGCCCCACATTGACGACGTCTGGCCTCAACTGTTAGCGGGAAAGATCCAAGTGGTGACAATGGCGATGGGTGACAAAGCTGACGAGAAGCTTGAGAAACTGGCTGCGGAAACAAAAGGGCAAAGTTACTTTTTTCCTGACCGCCTTCAAAACTTGTCGAGAACCTACATCGAAGCCAACAGCTCGGCGCCTGAGCTCACATATCATGGGTTGGTGAGTATACTGTTACCCACGAGCACACTGTACAACAAAAACAATATAACATATCCTCACGCTTCAAAGCCTTCGTGAAATTTTCTCTGCGCAGGGAAATTTATATCTGTTCAGAGAAGCTCTCACACTCATTAAAATAGCTCAAATAAATTTAGATTAGTGTTCTCATTGTCCACATATTGACATAAATGAAGAAGAAAGCTACACCTGGTAACGTAACAAGAGGGTTTTGCCATGTTAATGATGCGGAGAGCAGCCATTATTCTAGTGTTTGGTATTTCAGCTGCTAAGTTAATATTGATAAATCCACTTGTTATCTATGTCTAGAGTCCTTATATCAAGGGCAGTCTCCTTGCCGAAGCAATTGCGGAAAAAATATTTACGCGTGAAGATGAAAATGTGCACTGTAGTGCATACGTTATTTATTGGTTAGCAAATAATTCAGAATTCTTCGCTTTCATGTAAGCTCATGCAGTGTTAAGCGAAGCGCGTACTTTTCCCGGTATCGTAAGATATTTGTATTTTTACGTAGTATTGACGGTGAAGGAAGCAACAAAACTCTGAGTGACAAAACTAGCGTTTTACTTTTTGACCCTATGTTCTGAAAAAAAAAAGGCTACATGCAAGCTCAGTGAAAGTGGCAAAACAATCGGCGATAGTTGAAAATCTTATCTGCCTGTCAAGCACGTTGGCTTATATAATTGAGTGAACGAAGGATCCAGTGTAATCGCTGGCGGCCGCGTGTCGGCCTGGAAGTTCTACACAATGCGCGTCAAACATGTAAGCAAATTACACAAACTTCGGTCACAACAGACAGCAGGTAGAACCGTGCATACCATTCGAGCAATTTCCGATGCGTGCGGGTGACACATGCGCTGAGCGATAACGTTTGTTAGACGGTTGAAAACGGTCACTCGAAAAAATGAACAAGTACACGTGTTAATAGCCCCTCTCAAGAAGATCGTTCCCATGCTAAAAATGTCACAGGAGAGCCAAAACCAAAGGGCAATTGTTAAAAAAAAGTCCAAAGTTAAAAAGTTCCAAAAATGTCTGAACGTCAGCCATGCGAAATGCCACAGCTCGTTAGCGCTGGCAGAACGGCATAAGTCGCACAACATGGACTATTTCAAGCCGTGAACTGCACCAATCGATAGCGAAATGCCCTCTGGTACGACATCGTAGCCGACTGAGCCCACGCGCCACATGACCTGGTAGGATCAGAAATAGCGGCGTAAAAGCTTCTCACTGTGTCGTTGTCGGCGTATCGGCATGCAAAGCCAAACAGGGTCTCCAAGCTCATATTGCAGGTATCGTTCTCGAAGGATGTAGCGGCGGCTATTGGTCCTCTGCTGATTTTTGATAACTATGCGAGTGAACTGTCGGGCATCTTCCGATTGCTGGTGATGGCGGTGACATCGAGATTCTCTATGTCAGTGACGTGCCTCAGTATGGCGCGGAGAGTCGTCGTGCCTTAATTCCGATAGCAATGTTGAACAGCGTCGTTTTAGTGGATTCTTGCACTATGATGTTATAAGCGAAGATTACCTACGGCACGACTGCATCCCACGTCCCATGCTCAACGTCGACGTAGATTTTAGCATGTCGGCAAGGGATTTTTCAGCCGATCCGTAAGAGCATTCGTCTGCGGGTGGTAGACAGTTGCCCTTTTGTGGCTAGTGTGGCTGCAGTACAGAATGGCTTGGGTGAGATCTAGTGTACAGGCCGCGTTCCTATCGGTGATAAGGACTTCTGGGGCGCCAAGTCGCAGCAGGATATCCTCGACGAAAAAATTTTGCCATCTCGGCTGCGCTACCTTTCGACAGAACTTGCGTTTCAGCGAAGCGTAGGCAGTCAGTTGCCACGACGATCCACTTATTTGCGGATATTGCAGCCGAAAAAGGTCCCAAGAAGTCGCATCCCGATCTACTCAAATGCTCAGCAAGGAGGCTGGCCCTGTCGGTCCTGTTGGTGGTGTCCTGCGTCTCTGCCAGTCTCGGCATACCTTGACGAAGCAGGCAACGTCAGTGGAGAGGAGCAGAGGGCAATACCTTTTCGGCATCATCGATAGCGTCCGTGTGAATGCGAGGTGCTCTGTGGTCGCATTGTCTTTTAGGGCGGCCGCTAGCTATAGACGCAGTGCTCTGGGAACAAGGTAGTTGGCGGGGACGGGTGAGAAGTTCTTCTTTACGAGTATTTTGTTTCCTAGCGAAAACGGAGATAATACAGGCTAAAATCACCTAGGGACAACGCCAGTGTTGCCTTCCAAAAACTCTACGAAGCTTTTTAGCTCTAGGTTTGCATGTCGATTTGCAGCGAAGTCCTCCGCGCTTATTATTCAAATGAAGGCATCGTCATGCTCGTCATCTTGCGGCAATGGGTCAATGGGGGGCATAATATGCAGTCGGCATCAGAGTGTTTCCATCCCGACTTGTAGACGACGATGATGTCACATTCCTGGAGTCTCACAGTTAATTGTGCAAGAGGTCCTGACTAGTGCTCGCTAAAGACTTTGAAGGGCCTGCCTTATAGATAAGGACGGAATTTCCGTGGTTGCTCAGTGGCTATGGTGTTGGGCCGCTGAGCACAAGGGCGCAGGATCGAATCCCGGCCACGGCGGCCGCATTTCGATGGGGGCAAAATGCGAAAACACCCGTGTGCTTAGATTTAGGTGCACGTTAAAGAACCCCGGGTGGCTGAAATCTTCGCAGTCCTCCACTACGGCGTGCCTCATAACCAGAAAGTGGTTTTCGCACGTAAAACCCCATAATTTTTTTTCTATCGCAAGGCAATATCTTTTGCGTCGTCTAATGAGTGACTTCTACTTTCGACAGTTACTGGCTAGCCGAAGCAAAGACCCTTTCAGAGCTGTCTGCCCTTTCGACTAGGACGGCTCGTATGCGTAATCTACTTGCGTCGG
Organism: Dermacentor variabilis; assembly: GCF_050947875.1. Lineage (NCBI taxonomy): Eukaryota > Metazoa > Arthropoda > Arachnida > Ixodida > Ixodidae > Dermacentor > Dermacentor variabilis. The sequence goes on along the minus strand of NC_134576.1, from coordinate 58,522,988 downwards.
TGTGGATGTCGGCATCGGCGTCCTCGTCGAAGTGGCCTAGCACTGATGGTGAGTGCTGGCGCTGTTTACACACTTGAAACGATTCGGCTTGCAGGCACCTGCCGCTTGGATTCGATGTCTGATTTCGTGAGAGAACTTGATGAAGCGTTCTTGACGAAGCGCATGTGATAGGCACACATGCTAAAGAATCTGCACGCGCCCTTCTTGTCGGTGGGCTTTGGGAAGTTCGCGAGGGAAGATATTTTCTTCAGATAAGGGCGTACTCCATAATTGCTGATGACGTGGCCAAGAACAGCAGCTCGGCCTAAGCGAGGCGGCACTTTTCCGGCTTCAGAGTGAGCCCTGATGAATTGATGTCTTCTAAGGCTGTCGAGAGCTGCCTAAGGTGATCGTTGAAATGCGTGGCGAAGTCAACGACGACGACACAGGCCTGCCACTTTAACCTTGCTAACACCGTGTCCACCGCGCGCTGGGGTGTTGCAGGCGGCACAGAGAAAAGCCTGAGTGGCAGTACCTCGAACTAATAGAGGGCGTGGTTGTCCTTTCGCGATCTCCGTCACCGACTTCTATTTGCTAGTACCGTCTTGAGATCCATCGACGGAAAGCATTTAGCGCTGAAGAGCCGATCCAATGCGCCGTCTACTGTGGGAGGTGGTATACGTTCTCCCCAGTTCTGCTTTGTTCAGCCAACGATAATCGACGTAAAAACGTGAGGTCCCTTCGTTTTTCATCACTAATACTACAGTAATTGCCAACGGGCTTTTCGACGGCTGGATGATGTCATCGTGCAGCATTTCGGCGACTTGTCGCCTTAAAGCTTCAAGTTCTCGCGTGGAAACGCGGTAAGGGCTCTCAAGGAGTGATCGATCGCACTTTTCGGTAATTATGCTACACTTTGCAACAGGTTTTTGTCGAATCCTCGATGACATTGAAAAGTAGTCTTTGTATCGCCGGAGAAGACCTATGGTCTGTGGCTGCATACTCATGGTAAGGCTTGAATTTATGTCCTAGTCTGGATCGAAAACTGTGGTCATCGAGATAGATGCGGTGAATTCGAGAAGAAAGACGCATTCTTTGTTTCCACATTTCCTTTGATGCACTCGATCTTTGTGCCCTTGTTGATGTTCTGGTACTCCTGCCTGAATTTTGTCAACACCACTTTCGCTATCCCTCCTTGCCATCGAGCAATCCTTCTTGCGACGTAAATTTCGTGCTCTAGCAGTAGACGTTTGTCACCGTCCATGAGGCCTTCTAGGTCTACAGCTGTCTAGGCGCTGACGGAAATGACAATGCTGTCGCGAGGCGGGATGCTAACTTATTCTTTGAGCACGCTGTTGGCATGGTGACTTCGAGCGTTCTCCGGCGGTATCGCTTGATCTTCGGATAGTGTGTCCGGCTTCAACTTCAAGTCAATGATAACGCCCTATTGGTTCAGGAATTCCATGCCGAGAATATCTCGTGAACGCTGTTGCAAGATGCCAAAGGTGGCAGGGTAGGTGCGGTCATGAGTGGTAGTTCTTGCCATGCAGATTCCAGTCGGCGTTATCAGGTTTGCTCCAGCTGTCCCAGTTAGATCACCGTCTAATGCAGTTAAGCCTTTCAAAAATTGGCGTGGAAATGTCTACTGATGACGGAGTAGTCGGCTTTTGTGCATATTTAAGCGGTGACTGAGTGGCAGTCGAGAATTACGTCGAGGTCGGTGGTTCTTTGTGGTGCGTTGCAATTAGGTCATTGCATGGAATCAAGCCTGGTTCGGGTCAATATGTGACTTGTACGTCGCGTCGTCAGGTCTTTTGTCGGCGTATCCTCTGCGTCTAGTCTCTCTCGTGATAACGGGGTGTCGTTGCTACGTCGTCGAGCTAGATCTTGAAGCTTCGTCGTCGTCGCCTGAGGATCTTCGGCATTTCGACGTACAGCAACCGCATCACCATCAGTCGCTGCTTTTCGCTTTGCGGATATGGGCTGAAGGACTGGCCCCAGGCTGGGCCAGTGTATGGCTGGTGCTGCGGCGACAAGTAGCGCCCTGGTGACGGCGAACGAGACGTTCATCCAGGGCTCCACTGTGTTGTACCGACGTTGTCGCCGATATCACGATGACGTTCACCTTGCTGCGGGCATGTGCGTAGACAGCAGTCCCAAGTCGTGGTATGGGCATCGGCCGTAAACATGGCCGGCTTCTCTGCAGTCATAACAGAACGAACAGTGGTGGGGACGCACCAAAGATCCTTCTTCCACTGGCAGCTGCGCTGGGTGACGAATGGGCATGTTAGCGGCGCGGTGGTGGACGGTCGAATGCCGGCGTTAAAAGGTGCTGGCGCTGCCGCTGAGGGGGTCCCTGACGGCGGGCGACCGCGGTGTAAGTGATCGCTTCTGGCTGAGTTCAAGGCCGTGCCAGAGGTTCTCGTAACTCCAGTGACCGCTGAATTTCCTCTAGGAAAGCGTAAGCAATCGAACAAACTTGAGGCTGCGACGCTTGTAACAACTTCCGCCGTTATTCTCACAAAACTGCCTTTATCGTTTCCCATAAATCACGAGAGCTGTGTGATTGAAGGTCTGCGTTGTCTGGCGTGGAGCGGCGGTTGTACTGCATAGAACATACTGAACGAGTTCTCTGATTTGCCGGTGCTTCCATCGAAAGCTCAGCTACGGACTTCGGCGGGTTAAGGATTAGTTCAGCGAAAAGGTCTTCCCTCACACCACGCACCGGAAAGCGAATCTTTTCCTCATTGATGTTCGGGTCAGCGTGGCGGAACAGGCGTGCCATCTCATTTTTGACGATTGCAGTGCTCGCGTTTAATTGGGAGCTGCGCACGGGATTCCAGTATGGCCTCAGCTCTCTCTTTGCGGTCGACACTCGGGAAGGCATTCAAGAAACTGCTGTGGAAGAGCTAACGTATTGTCAAGATGGACTCGTGTTATTTAAACAACGTTCTGGCGGCATCTTCAAAGTGGAAGAAAGTATAGCGCAGGTTGTAGTTATAATTTCAGTGGTTGAATGTAGCGATTCTCGTACTTTTCCAGCCAACTTTGTCGGTCTTGAATTGAAGATCCGCTTAAGGTCGCTAGTTCCCTAGGATACTGCAACACGACCAGGTGATGTGGAACTGGAGCTGTCATCGTGGCTGCTGTCGTGGCCATGCACTTCGTCTTCTCAGGTAGAAGTGCGTGCTCCGGGGGCAGTTGTAGCTTGCGGCTTGCTCGAGTTTCCGGGACGACGTTGATGCCTTCGCGGTCCGGCTTCGATCACCGAGTGTCGGGGGCGTCTGGTATATGATCTATGCGCCCCTCCACCAAATGTCGCGTAGTAGTGAAGTTGAAGAAAGCAGCAAAACTTTGAGGGACGAAACTATCGTTTTGTTGAGCAAACCTGTGTCCATATAAACAGGCTACCGTCAAAGCTCAACGAAAGCGGCGACCACAGTCGGCGATCTTCGAAAATCTCATCTGCCGGCCAAGAGTGCCCGCTTCTATACGTGAGTCATCCAATGTTTGACACTAATCGCTGGTACCCACGTGTTTTCGAAAAAGTACGGCACAATTCGCGTCCCACATGCAATCAGATTACATGAGCTTTAGTGACAATTGGCAGCAGATTGAAGCATCGCTAACATTCGGGAAGCATCGGATACATGCGCGCGCAGAGCTCTGAGCGATAACACTTCTGAGATGGTGAAAAGTCAGCCGAAAAACATAAGTAAGTACGCGTGTCGATACCATGTGGTGCCGCTGTGAAACTTGCATACGTTGTACTTTTTTCTCTTATTTACTATCGGCGAGTAAAATGTGCAGTTACAGCATTTGCTGAAAACTAGGTATACAAGTGCTCCAAAACATAACATTCGTGTACTTATACAAGCAGCGTACAATTCAGTTCCCTGTCCTATGTAAAATATAGCTGGCACAAAATAATTTTGGCAAGCATCGTAGAGGGGTTGGGTGAACTTAAGGAAATACGCATACTGCAATAGAGATGATGCGTTCTGGTCTTTTGCTATGTGCGAGATGTGAGCTGATGCATTCCTCGTACCGGCTACGTTTGTTTAAGGCTCTTTCGCCCTACGTCGACACGACACCAATTTTTGTCATTATGCACGGACGTCAACAGTCTCTACACGGATCACTGAGGGGCCTTTCAGTGGTGCGAACAGACTCGTCCGCATGGCGTCGCGCGATTTGCTTTGCACACTGCAACGGCACGACCACACACGACTAAACAGGACGTCGCCTTCGAGGCGAAGCGTGGGCGCTTGGAATTTATGATGTCATGTTCTTGCACTAGCTCGTACTATCGCGCCCAAGTTACCTGTATTTTTGCTTTTGTTTTCAGTAATAACACTTCGACAACAAACTATTAGGAACAAGTTCGCGCAGTTTGAGAGATCTATTCTAGGTTGGTTAGCCTAATAAACTAACAAAGGCAGCTATATAAGCTGGATGTCAAAGGCGATTTATTATGCAGGTTTTATTGTTTTTTTCTTCTCCACATAAGGTACGGCAAGGAGCCTTTGTTTATATTCGCGCCGTTCAACATTAGCTCTACATAAACGAGAAGCCAACATTCTTGTTGAAACATGCACTGGCGGCTTCAATAGTCACAAAATGCTGCAAAACAAACACATTTGCGCTTACAATCAGCGTCGCATCAACCAGACACGAGCTGATACAAGCGGCCATGTTTCGCACTTTGCCCTGACTGCTCATTTTCGTAGCAGGCTTTCACATTCCCTGCCGTGTGGGGCGCTGCCCACTTCTTGTGTGCGGATTGTGCGAAATCAAGCGCAGTCTAGTTCATCTTGCTACTGGCAGAAGTGAACCATATTGCTGGTTCGTTCAGGCCCTCAGTTATGGGTATACGTGCACGAATCCCACGGCTGCAGGTACGTTCTCCTCTTAACAAAATCGGTACCGACTCTAACTCGACAGAACACTGCTCGCAAGGACTGACGATATTGCTTTTCAACTTAGGAAGTACGTTTCCATTATTTTGAGCGACAATCAAGTGTAAATAAAAGCGCCGCAGCTGCGGCTGTGTCGTTGTCCGTGCAGTGTTTTCGCTCAGCGGCCGGCTTCACGAAGTCTGGCCTGACGACAGTCTGCGGAGTACTTTGTCGGTCTGGGCGCCACGAAATGCTGTCACACTGCGGTGACTCACTAACGTCGGTCGCGTAGGCGACGTTGTGATTTAAAAAAGACAGTGCCTCTGCGACGCAGTCTCCTATCTAGCTGGCCGATCCGCAGCGTGGACGCCTCGTCGTGGGTGGACCTATTGTGAACGGCCTTCTAGCGTTCCGTGGCCTCAATAGTCAGCCAGCCATTTGGCTAAACTGTAGTGGTAACATCCCTCATCCTGAAATTTCGAAGCTGTGCTTGGCCTACCTTTCAACATCGACCATGACCCGAGGTCATAACTGCAACAAATTGTTCGCCGCAGATGTTCACCCCGGATGATGCTGTCTTACATATAAAAACGAAGCAGACCACTTCTTTAAAAACCCCTCATATTACCATTTCTACTTGTATTTGATTTAAAGTTGCATAGCATCATAAGCAACTACGCACTGAAACTAAGCCTATTTAATATACCAACCTCTAGCACTACTTGCACGAGCACCCTAAATTTCAATGTCCCTGTGACTCGCAATGTCAACTCTAAGTGATTGTTCCAATGTTACGGTGCAAAAATTTGGAATTTATTTTATGTTTTCATTTATTTAAGATATATTAAATGTCCTAAAAGGGCGCCGCCTAAAGGGCATTCACAAAATGTAAGAAGGTTTAGAGAGCTTAGAGTTCCAAATAATTGCGTGACTGAAACCCTCTAACAGTTACATGAATAAAACATATAGAGACTGTGTTAATATTAAAGAATATTTGCACGAAGCGCTTCTAAGCACGAGGTCACTGTGGCTGAATACCGGCCACGATGACCCAACTTGGATGGAAGAGAGATGCGATGACACCCGCGCACTTAGATTTAGGTGCATGTTAAAGCACCCCAGTGGGTGGAAATTCCCGGAGTGCTCCACTACGGTTTGGCCCATTATTAGAAAACGGTTTTGGCCCGTAAATCCCCATTTATTTAATTTTTTTCATTACGAGAACGCAAGATAAAACACGCAAGGTAATAAAGTGCCATATTAAAGAAGGGCCACAGAAACGGATTATAGCCATTTGACACTCTGGTGTCAAGAAGTTTTGTACTTGCACTGAAATACCATTTCTTATGATGGATATGCTTCCACATATACTACATTTTTCTTCGTGCGTGTTTCTGTTATCTTTTATTTTGTTACGTCTAATAAGATTAGCTGCCAACGTTTGGAAATAGGGACGGCCACTAATTAGGATATTGGCCCAACCGTTTCGGGATGTACTGTTTTAATTCAAATCACTAAAAAAATTATTGTACTATAAAGAAAAATTCCAGCAGTCAATATGAGCCTTCTATCGACCCCCCTAGCGGGACCCTCCTACCTTCTGTAAAACTGGTGTGGCGACTTACCGTCGCAACGCATAGACACCCACTCTGCTAAGACGTCGACATGAAGCTTGTGCCAAATCCCTCCCCATCTGCTTGAAGCCGTCACGCCACACATGGGTCCCCATCACCGCGTCGTGGTTGTCTTTGGCCCTTACGTCATTGACATTTTAGCAGTCAACTAAGCTAACAGCCGAAGTTCAGCAGGCAAGAACTGCCGGTTTCATGAACAACTCAGTGACAGAGGTCGTATGTGCCTGTCGGTACTGATTCAAGCCATCCTCACTGCGGGCACATAGTTCAGCGAAAGTCTAGCAATCCGCAAACGAACGGTTACATTCACTCTAGCGCTTTGATCACACAATCGGTAGCATGTTGACTATGGATGTCACGTTGGGCCACACTTACTGGGATGCCGTTCTCACGTTTATTGCGCATGCCTATAACAGAAATACGTAAGCTACAACTCGGCTTTCGCTATTTATTTTCTACGCACGCGAGCCTTAGAACACAATAGACACTTTATTCTGAACCAACAATGGATTCCCAACTGTGCACTATACTGTCTAAAGCGGCCATATACGGAGAAGACTGTCTCGCTTCCTTACCACCACAGCTCAGTGTAGCAAGAAGTCTGACGTCATATTATCTTGCAGATGCATCTTTTAAAGCGAAGCTTTATTTCCATCTTCTTTCGACTTTCCTACTGGTGCTGCTGCTGCTTCGGTGCGCTCCTATGGGCTGCTGTGGCTGCTGCTGTGGGGCACAGCAGCAGCCACAGTAACTGCTGCAGCAACAATAACTGATAATTTTTCGCGGTGTCCCTCACTGCTAGAAATACTGTTTCAATGGGCTTTTTACGGGGACGCATAAAATCGGGCACACACAACCTGAGAATAGCGGAAACGGAATCCGGTGATAAGGAAATGCGTGCCGAATTGTAAACACAACGTGACAAACACAAAAGAACTTGCGACACATAAATACGTTAAGTAATCTGTTTTTGTCGGTCAATGTATGCATCTCTCATTTTGCGGTATGTAAGCTGTGTTACAATATACACTTTCATTGAAGAATGTCTCCCAACTTTCTATCGGAAGAGAGACAGACAAGTTTAGTAACACACCAGTCAATGAACGTCAGCAGAGAAGGCCATCTCCTCTGTCACCCTAAGATGTCGGCGGGAATCACTTGAGACAAATAAGCAGCAAGGGGTTCAACGATGATGTATAGCTGGACGATGGGGCCTGGGCTGTGGCACAAAGCCTCCCAGGATTCTAGAGTGTGAGTTATCGTACTTCGTCAGACAAATCCACATCATGTAATCAAATTTGCTGCCTCTTCAAAAAACTTGTACTTTGACCCTAAAACTCCTGGACGCCCCTTGCTGTAGAGTACGTGGATTGCAAAAACCTCTGTCTGGAATTTCCTCCACATACGTTCCTCCTTCTTATTGAGTGTCCTGTCACCTCCCGTGTAAGTTTGTCGATATAGTCTGTCGTGTATTCTGATTTCCGGGTGAGCGCGCATATCCACTCTTCAATTCATTGTTTCGGTGACTTGGTAGCTTGCGGAGGTGAACCGGTAAGTAAGAACTCGGGTGAACGAATGACCCCCTTCCCTCTACGTGCCTCATGAGCTATTGCTGAAATTTCAAACGAGCACAACCACATATACGAGTCCTCCATTCTTCTTTAGTACCCAGATGGCTGACACCGTCGCTCTCCCCGATTGATTGTTTCTTACAGCGCTTCTGGCGTCGCTGATGACCACCTTGACCCCCCTTTGGCTGGCGGTAAAGGCTATGGCCACTTTCTAATACTTTACCTTCTCGACGCCACTGGCTATGGAGCACGCCATCGCAGTTCCGTCTTCTCTAACCGCCTGTGCCGCTTTGCTCTCTTATCCTGGAGCGTCCGTATATAGGACCTCCTGTCGAACAATATACCTAGCTTGCAATGCTTTGGCCCTGTGTTTACGCCCGCCATCGTGAAAGACAGAGTTCATGTTTCGGGGCAGCGGAGGTATCTTTATCTAGTCCCTCGTCTCTCTCGGTAACTCTCATTAGCACACTTGCTCATGTGTGGACTCGTAGCCCAATCTCTCTGAAATTTTCTCCCTGTTTTTTATTCGAATAGCGTTGATGCTACGCCGTAACGCCGCCCCAATAAGCTCTTCGAGAGTGTTCGATACCTGTAGCCTCACAAGTGTGCCGGTAGACCCGTTCAGGGCAGTCACCTTGACACTTTTCAAGATTTCACTGAGTTTTACTGCGTTAAGTTTAAGGCGGAGTGCCACGTACACTATACTCTTGATTATTATGGCTTCCATGCGTATCTGGTGATTCGTCTCTCCCTTCCCACCGTGCCTGTTCGCTCTTCGTATTATCATACAACATGTTTGACTTGAACTGGCTTCTAACCTAGGAAGCATTTCATAATTCTCCCAGTCATCAACGTATGTGGCCTAGTTTAGATTCTGAATTTCCCCCAACTGATCAAAAATCTCAACATCGCAATGCTGAAGGTGGTCAGTGATAACACCGAGCCCTGCTGCATCCCCCTGTTGCCCAGTTGAATGTCCTCAATGTACTCTTCCCCATCTTGAGAGTGTCTTTCCTGTTCGTAGGAAATTTAAGAGGAAGGAAGAGAGCGTTGTGGATCACAGACCTATATTTTAATCAAAATTAGGCGAAACAAATGGAGCTAGGCTGGTCGCGTTACGAGTAGGTTAGATAAGCTGTGGACCGTTAGGGTTACAGAATGAATGCGTAGAGAAAAGAAACGCAGTCAAGGACGGCGAAAGAATATGTGGGTGAATTTCGTCATTGAGCTTGTAGCGACCGTGTGACCCTGCTTTAACCGCGCTTCTCGGAAAGCCGGTTTTACTCGCTTTGTGTGGTCGTTATGCTCTGCTGTAAGTTGGAATCGAGGAACTCCCCTACTGGGGCGTCACCACAGCCGCAAACCTTCTTTTACTTTCGAATAAAAGCCAGTTGGCTATCTTCAAGTTACCAATACATCTATTTCTTGCCTTCACTAAGCCGAGCTTCCAACAAGTGGTGACACAGGGGATTGACCTTTTTTAAACACTAGTTATGAACGATGCGGCTGCTACTCATACTCACAAAAACGACGCCACGATTACGTCTCCTGCCATCGCCGCAGAGCTTCAGCTTCCCAGTTTCTGGCCTAAGAATTCTTGAGTTTCGTTTACGCAGCTAGAGACCCATTTTCAACTCCGGTACACCACTTCGCAGGCAGTAAAGTTCATGCATGTCCTCGTCGCGCTACCGAACGATAATGCCCATGCCATAAACGACTTAATTGCGGGTACGCATTCGGCCGCAGCATACCAATACATGCAACGCACGCTCCTGCAGCACCTCGAGCCATCGTTGATCGCCAAGTTTCTCTCCGAGGAGCTCGACGACTGACGACCGTCACAACTGCTGCACCGGCTGCGTCAGTTACTTGATGAGCACTCCGAAAACCAGAGCCAGCTTTCCACTTCGCGCGAGCTGTTTTGGCAACGCCTTGCGCAGTCCGCACGCATGGTGCTAGCGAGTTCCTACAATATGAGTCTCAATCGGCTAACTCCACTCCCTGACCGCATCTGCGACTACTCATCTTTGGTACAGCTACCTATCGCCACTTCGAGAGTCTGAGAGCCTGGAGATTGACTCTCGCCCCTCGTGGAAACAGTCTACCGCCTTACTAGTGCACTGGAGAGGCTGACAACGGGCGACAACGCTGACGACGCTGACGACCAACTTCGTCACAGCCATTCGGCTTCACAGCCTGACAGTGCACCTGGAGACGCGCCGCGGCAGTTGTGCTGCTAGGACTATCGCTCTCACGAACAAGCAAGTAGCTGCACACAGCCCTTTTCGTAGACGCCGAACGCACTGGCCAGTCGCTAACGGCGGCAAGCGACATCGGCCCTCGAGGAAGCCGCCTATTCTTCGTAGTCTACCGCATAACTGGCGCTCGCCTCCTCGTCGATACCGGAGTCCAGCTGTCAATCGTTGCTACCACGACCGGAGATCGCCAACTTGGCGAGTCCTTACCCACGCTATACGCAGTGCACAACTCTGCCATCGCGACGTTTGGGCTGCGGTCAAGGACGCTAGATGTCGAAATCCGGCGCTTGCACACATTGGTGTTCGTGACCCCCGACGTCGGCTTTGCCATTCTGGAAGCCGACTTCCTCAGCCATTTCAAACATAGCGTATTCGTGATCGGCACATAAAGTATAGCATCGCATCCTTCGATGTACTTGGCCTATGTGCAACCTAACATAATCTGGCTTCTGTAAATATCGGCCGCTCTCAAAGTACATTATACTTGCTGAGACCTGCAACCCACGAGGCCCCGAAACGATGCACTGCCCGTGAAACACAAGGTAACGCATCATGTTGCACCCACCGGACCACCTGTATTCGCCCGGCCACCAAGGCTTGCTGAACGGAGGTTGGAAGTCACTAGCCGGGAGTTCGAACATATCCTTCAGCTAGGCATTATTCGTTCTTCCTCCAACAATCGGTCTTTAAATCTCAAATCCCCAACTGGTTCCAAAGCAGGACCGTGGCAGTTGGGGGCCTTGTACTGAATACTGAGCTTCTAATACCATCACTACACCGTATCAATATACCCTTCTCCACATACCTGACTTTGGCACTTGTCTCAACGGTACTAAACATACAGCAAGATTTCTTGATGGACGCGTATCACCAAATTCCTGTGAAACCCAGCGACACACCGAAAACACCAATCACTACTCAGTTTGGCGTATTTGAGTTTGTGCATATGCTTTACGGTTTGAAGAATCCGACGCGAGCTATTCAACTATTCATAGACGAGGTTACGCGCGGACTCCCTTTCATTTTCATCTACCTTGAGGACATTATCTTCATAAGCCAAACAGCCGGAGAGGACAAAGAGCGCGTTCGTTTCCTATTTGAATTCCTGGATGAACACGGCTAGTCCTAAGGACCAAGAAATGCATTTGCGGAGTTCAAGCCATGGATTTTCTCGGCCATCGTATTTCACCTCAATGCATCAAGCCACTGGAATCCCAGCTTGGGGAAATCGAGCACTTCGCGTCTGCAACCTCCATCACACATTATCTGAAGTGAAGGCGCTGCAACGACGGTGGACGAAGAGAGAACCCACACAAACACAGGGCGAAGAGTGAACCCACACAGAGGGCGCATGTGTGTGCGTGTGTGTTCACTCTTCGTCCACCGTCGTTGTCGCGCCTTCACTTCATATCATGCTTAACCAGTACCTCCAATTATCCATCCTTACGTTTTATCCTTCAGAGAGTTGCGAGAGTTTCTGGGGCTCATAAATTTTCTCAGAAGCTTTATGCCATCCTGTGCGCAAGATCTTCAGCCGCTTACCGACCTGCTGCTTCGTGACTCCAAGAAACTGCGTACCTTTTGTGGTTTCCGCGCAATCATGTGCGTCGTGAACCACATGGTTCACGCTGCACATGCAATGCACTGTCATGCACACGCGCACTCAGTTGGCTGCAACGCCCCCTTTGATAGTATGTATATATAAGAGTGGGTTCCGTTCAATAATGCACTTCTTCTTGACGCACATGAGTGCTTGCAAACCACATGGTGTCAGAAGTGGTCGGACTGCGGCTGACGTACGCAGCCGGTGAAGGAAAAGTGGACGGTCAGCAAGCCAACAAGGATGGCTCGAAGGGCCGTACTTGTACGAGAATGGGGAACAGCGCCAGCAGACCAGCGCCCCAGTCACCACGCTACTGCCACCGCCGACAGTCCTGGACACCACAGGAGACGTACGGCAAAGTTGGAAGACGTGGCGCCGGGAGTTTGAGCTCTTCGCAACGGCAATGTACCTATACCAGCAACCTAAAGAGGTACAGGCAGCCACTTTTCTCATGATTATCGGAGAGGACGCGCACAAGACGTATAGCACTTTTGCTTTTGCACCGGATGAAGACAAGTCGGACGCAGAAGTCCTGAAGCGTAAATTTGAGGCATTTTACAAGCCCGAACTAAACCTAGCCTATCACAAGCTTCGTTTTGGAAAGCGTGACCTAAATGAGGGCGAAAGCTTCAACGACTGGTCAAAAGACCTACGAGTGCTAGCAAAAGTTGCGAGTTTGGGGAACTCGAAGAGCGCATGCTCAGAAGCCGTATTATTCTCGGAATAAGAGACAAAAAGCTGCAAGAAAAGTTCGTGTCTGAAAATGCGTCATTTGAAAAAACGGTAGAAATGTGCCGCTCGCGAGAACATGGCAAGGAACAGTGCGAAGAAATATAGGCACGCCCCAGAAGCCATTACGCTGCCGAGATAAACGCAGTATCTCAGGCAGAAGGTCGGCGTTGCACGAAGTACTCAAGGAATCATCAGACTGACCATGTCTTCCCCGCAAAAGGACGCACATGCAGAAAATACGGCGGAAAGAATCACTTCGCCATAGCCTGCAAAAAGCTGCCCGAAAAATTTTACTCAAAGGAGCAAAATGTAGCATCTATTGAAACTCAAGACGGCGAAACGCTAGGCGAGTTCTGGTTGGAAACAGTGTCTCATGCACGTGGGAAAGACTCTTGCTGGACGGCTACCATTCAGATAGAAGGAAAACAAGTTTTTTTTTCAAGCTGGACACAGGCGCAACCGGCTCAATTATTGCGCGCAGCCAGTTGCCGAAAGTAACCAACAAGCAGCCGTACGACTGTAACGTAGTTTTAAACACGTTCTTTGGATTCCAGCAAAACTCAACGAAACAAGTTCTTCTCCAAGTTGCAACGAGAGGAAGCAAGATTCAGATACTTTTTTGTTGTGGAAGACGAAGTTGCCGTGACATTGAGAGGCGCAGTTGCTGAAAAGTTAGGCTTACTCCAAAGAGTCCCTTCTGTCGAGCAACTAGAGCTTTACGATGCTGCGAAGCCTTACGAAGACATGTTCGAGGGCCTAGGTCAATTGGAGGGTGCGGTTTACCACCTGAAACTCAAGACTGGTTCCCAGGGAGCGGTGAAAGCAGCACGGTGAATTCCAATAGCATTGAAAAGCAAGGTTAAAACAGAGCTGAATCGCATGGAGACATGGGGAGCGATAGCGCAAGTGACAGAGCCGACGGAGTGGGCCAGCAACATGGTCGTCGTCACTAAAGGAGAGAAGGTACGAATTTGCCTAGACCCTTTTGATCTGAACAAAGCACTGTTTCTCGAGCACTATCCAATGCCAACATTGGAAGGCATAGCACCTTCGATCAGCGGCGCGCAGTACTTTACTACTTTGGACGCAGCCTCGGGTTTCTAGCAAATCAAGCTAGATGACGCGAGCTCGCAAATCTGCAGAATGAGCACTCCCTATGGCTGTTACAGGTTTTTACGCATGCCGTTTGGGATCTCGTCCACACCGGAAATATTTCAGCGTGCCATGCACCGGATACTGAAAGGCATCAAAGGCGCAGCGGCAGTCATGGACGATATTCTAATGTGGGGCAGAACGAAAAGCGAGCATGACATCAACCTTGTCAACGTCCTGCGACGATGCCAAGAGCACAACCTAAAATTGAACAGAAAGAAATGCCGCTTTTTACAGGAATCTGCGCGGTACTTGGGAAACGTTCTGACACGTGACGGGCTGAGTTTCGATCCACAGCGGCTAGACGACATATTGCAAGGCCAGACGCCAAGCAACCACAAGGAGCTGCAGACGTTTCTGGGCATGGTAAATTTTGACTACCGCTTTATTCCGAATATGTCAAACCTAACGGCGCCACATCGAGAACTACTAAAGAAGGATGTCGCGTGGGTTGAGGAAGACAATCGAGAAGCAAGCTTCAAGGCTCTACAGGAAGCGCTCGCCCCAGCTCCTGTATTAAGCTACTACCAGAAGGCTAAACCGATCAGGCTATCGGTAGACGCCAGCTAGAACGGAATTGGTGCAGTTTTTATACAGGACGGGCGTCCGCTAGCGCACTCTTCACATTCGCTGACAGAAACGCACCAAAAGGTATGCTCAGATTCAATAAGAGATGCTGGCAATCGTTCACGTCTGCGAAAGATTCCGCGACTATCTTTTCGGGCAGCCCGAAGAATCCGATCATAAGCCACTAGAAATGATATTTAAGAAGCCGTTATGTCATTGTCCTCTACGACTTCAGCGCATGCGCCTCAGCTTACAAAGGTACCCGACAGTCGTAAAATACTCCTAGAAAGCAGCTGTTTGTCGCTGACGCTTTATCGCGATTCCCGAGCAAAGCGCTACTGAAAGAACAGTGCCTGAATTACCATGTGATTACGATTGCTTGCCTTCAGGTTTCAGACAGTCGGCTGAGCCAAGTTCTCCAAGAGACCGACGAGGATCCGGTTATGGTGCAACATTGCCAGTATGCTAGAACGCAGTGGGCGGACAGCAAAGCTGATGTCAGTGGCGAACTACGTTGCTACTGGAGCTTCCGTGATGAGCTACATACGCAGGACGGCCTCGTGTTTCGGAGCAACCGCTTCATCATTCCTGTCAAGATGCGCAGAGTACTCGCCTGCCTTCATACTGCGCATACAGGAGCAGACAAGATTAAGGCACGTGCCCGAACGGTGCTCTTTTGGCCTTTTATAAACAGTGATAGAGAAGTTGCCCCACGCTGCGAGACCTGCCAGAAACACAAACCATACCTTTCACTGGTATTCGGAGCATGACCAGCTCTTCGAGGAAGCGAATACGCAATTGGGGACTGCAGCGATGCTGATTCATCCGTTGCCCGACCCGCAAACTCGCCCTGGGGTAGACGCATCGAGCGTGTCAATGTGTGCAGTACAGCAGCAGCACGATATCATAGACCGAAGGTCGCTGAGCTTCTTCTCAAAGCGCCTGAAACCTACAGAAGCTCGCAACAACGCCTTTGAGAGGGAGATGTTGGCCATTTATTGCGCTGTCAAACAGCTGTTTCTTTTAGTTGAAGTTTGTAATGTTTACATTCTGACTGATCACAAGCCATTAGCTTCCAATTTCTAATATATTTCCTCATACTCAGAACATGAGCTTCGACAACTTTACTTATTTCGGAATTTTCGACGGGCATCTGCCACATCTCTGGGACATAAAATCGGTCATCTGATGCAATGTCGCGGATGGGCGCTGTGTCTCCTGGCCCTTTCAATTGCCAACAACCTTGCAAAACGATCCGGAGCTGGTTCGATTGTGCGACGGAGGCTCACCTCTCCGGCTTGCGGAGGGGCCGCTTCCTTGCACAACATTGGCCACGGGTGGCACATCGCAGGCAGCTCCTCGTCCGTTCGAGCCCCTGCAGTTTCGGCGGCCAATATTTGATTCAGTGCACGGGCTAAGCCATCCCGACATAAAAGCAACACAGAGGCTTATCGCAGGCTGCTTCATCTCGCCAGGGATCAACAAAGGTGTTCGAAGATGTTCAAGAGGCTGCACGCCTGTCAGGCCGTGGAGGTGACCTGGCACATGCGTTTAGCGGCCGCCATTTAGACCACCGTAGAGCCGTTTAGATCACGTGCATTTAAACTTGGTGGGGCCTCTTCCGCGCTGCCAAGGGTTCAAGTACCTCCTCATGTGGGTCGCCCGGTGCTCAAAGTGGCCCTCTATGAGGCGCCATGGCTGAAATAGTGGCGGAAGCATTTATTGCCACGTGGGTACCGCAGTTCGGTTGCCCGTTGCGCATAACTACTGACCGAGGCCAGCAATTTCAATGCTCCGTCCTTTCTGCCCTGGCGAGACTGCTCGACACGCGCCTTAATAATACCACGGCTTACCACCTACAGGCAATGACATTCTACCACAAATTCGGTTGCTCCCTCTGTCCGCGCCCCCGCTAACTTAATAGCCGAATATTCTCCTCTCTGACCTGATACATGGAGATTGGGGCGTGTAATTCTGAATTATCTCCCCCTCTGCAGTCCGCGAGGCGTCTAGGTCCAGTTGTATTTATGTACCTATTCCAACTTTCCTTTAAGAGTTCCGCATTACCTGCAGACTTTCCTTACACGACAGCTTTCTTACAAGCCCGTTCTTCCGGTGATAGTCGCCGCGCTTGGGCTCGTACCAGGGTGGGACCGCGCGAACGAGCATGGCGAAACATGAAACTGAATGCTGAGGGCAGTAGAGGATGAAATACGCGATGAAGAAAGTGCAGAGGAGGCTGCAGCGGAATGATGTGAACGAAGCGGAAGGGGGTATTGCATAATCGGGAAAAAAGTGCCTAGTGTGGCGACCATAGATATTAGATGGCGCCAGAGTAGCACGCGGCAACGGGTCGGTCTGTCGGCGGCGGCTGCCGTGAATTGCGCCCACGCATCATCCACGCGCTGGTTCACGGGATCTCCGCATTAGCGATCCATTCGCGCTTCACTTCGCTCCAATGTAAATGTGCTGCACCAGGCTTCGCTAGCCAATGTATCGTTAAAACAAGTATAGAGCTGCACTGAAATTTCGCATTGCTTCTTATATACAGTGATCCTTTATTAATTTTAGAAGTTTCCGTCTAGGCGAAGTTGTTTTACCTTGCATGGCACTACGTTATTTCTTAATATGCGTAATTTGTATTGTCCTTGTGTATATTTCCTCGCGTAACAAGAACTGGGTGTCAACTTGGCGCCACTTCCACAACTGCGGAAATACTGCGGAAATAGTTCATGCTCGTTACCGCCTGTACGGGGGGTGGCGGATGCCGTAGCTTCTCAGATAGCCGCTTGTTTGGCGGCCACAGTCAATTGGGGCGCTGCTGCAGTTCCCATCTGGGTGACGCTGTTGCACTGCGAATTTGGGGCGCAGCACTAAAGAATCACTTGAGTTGCGTAAGGCGTTACTTGCGGAATATACAAGATTGTGTAAAGGGAATAGTTGTTACTACAGAACAAGGGCGAAACAGTGGTAACGGCGGTTGTGTGACCGAGACGGCACGCTTCCTACACCATCCGTTCAACGCGTGTTTAGGACACGCCCATTGTGGGCTCTACGTAGATTGTCAACAAGCATAAGCGAGAGAAAGACGAATTTCGACGTTATCTGTAACGGAGTGTAGTACACTTTCACGTGCCTCTGTCATTGTTCTGGGGTCTACATTCATGCAGCCATGGCATCTGCACTGCAGCGCTGAAATATCAAAGTTTATTCGAGCTTGCCCTGCCACTAAACAGTGCAAGGTCACCCGGCTTCTTCTTAACTTTAGCTACTACCACCAAAGAACTGACTCAACTTGGTTCATCTCGAATGCTGCGTTGTACGTAACACGGCGCGAAGAAAACCAGAAACGGCCACATGACGAACGCGGAAAACGACTTTAAATATACTTGGTTTTCGCATAAAGGAAGTAGGCGTGGCACAGGTTGCAGAGGAACAAATATTTAGTCATAACGGTAATGGATAATATTATTAAATCATAAGCTTGGGTTGCTATGCTGCGAGGCGGAGGTGTGATTCCGGCATCACTCCCGCATTTCTTTTCTTGTTGAAGAGGGCCGGAACGAGGTGAATTAGGAACGTACATATCCATACTGCAAAATCCCTGGAGTGAGGAAAAATATAATTCGTGCAAGAAACAGCGGAAAACCACCGTCAACGAATGTGTATAAACAAGTAGACGAACGCTAATTGAAAACTGCTTGTTTGAATAATGGGATACTAAGGAAACACCAAATGTGCTGAAACGGATAGCTTATTCTTTCAAAACACCATGTGTCAATTTCATAGAAATTAGTTACATGCTAGGAGGCGAAATTTATGTCAACAGTTTGATTTAGATTTGCTGCCAAAATCCTAGCGCTTGCTGGTCCGAGTGACGCGGCGGATTTGGTAGTACGTCTTTTTTAATATTTGAGGTGTTCTAGCATGGTAAGTATTCCAAAACTTCGCAAGTTCTATATGTGCATTAATTATTGTTCTGTGGAGTACATCTTTCCCGTTAAAAATGTAAAAGGGTCCGAATATGCTCAATCAAAATCATGGCTTCATTGGTAGCTGGCACAGGAATTCTTAGGCGGTGTCGCCAGCTGTCTGCATTTGCTTCGTGGTTTCTGGTTTACCAAGCCATTCTCAAAGTGACGGTGGATTCTTCGCTGTTAAAAGTTTAAAAGGATAATTTTTTTTAAGGAACTGATCGTTTTTTCTCGTCTATGTTCCTTTAAAGTTATTAGGCCCTTGAAAGCATTCATTAGCTGCAGTGATAGAAGTTAGGAGTCGTTTGCTGATCGAATGCGTAATTTCATAAAAAGCAGACGCGTTGACCAGCACATCTGTCAAGGTGCAATAGTCGTGGCTATGCATGTAAGCCGGTCGTTCATGTGCGGATCGACTGCAGCGACATGAGGGCCAGCGCAGATCGGTTGCGCTAGGATATGTGCGCCTCGACGAGCAACATTGGTTTACCTTGGCCTACGAAAGCGCCATCGCGTCGCCTCGTAGGTTGTATGTTAGTCGTGGTTTACGATGTTTCCACGTATCTTAGGTTGAGAAATTGAAATACTTCAGCAAATTCCTTCCGTCACATGGAGAGCCTGGGTATGCGTGGTTCGAAAATTTTTTGCCGCTGTGACCTTTACGAAGACGCTTGAATTTCTGCGACGGAAGTTTTGTCCAGTCGTCAGCGCGTGCTCGCGAACGATAAGCGTGCTTTTCCAGCGATCGACCAACGCGAACAACAGCCAGATGTGGTCGCCGTGGTCCCGCTGTGGTAGCCAGGGCTACACTTAATCATCTAACTCAACAAGATGGCGTCTAGGAAACCCCCGCCTAAAGTGTACTGCTTCACTTTCGGCGCGGCATTGGGCAGCAGTGGCGATGAATCAATCGATGCCATCGAAGAAACCGTAGGGCCCGGAGGTCTTGAGACCCTTCAACACCAGGGAGGAGTGAACCAGGGAGAAGCTGTCGCGCCCGCAGCAGCCGTTGTAAAACTATCGTCCCGGGGCTCCTTCGTTCTGAATGGTGCCTCGGTCCCACTCACCCAAGTCGGACCACAAGACCTCTAGGTTACCGCCTTCCGTGTCCCCCCATGCGTGGGAGACCCCGCATTCGCGGCAGTCCTGTCTCTGTATGGAAACGTTTTTGCAATTCAAGAATCACAGTTCGAAGAAAGACCACTAATTGGTAGCGGCATGAGGTTCATTCGCATGGAAATGTCAAAGACCGCGACAAATTTTATGTCAATACAAGGCCATCGAATAGAACTCGACTACTGAGGAATTTGGAAGGTGTGCCCACGGTGTGGGATGGAAAGACACCTAGGAAAGGCATGCCACAGGTCACGATGTGAAAGGTGCGAAGTCTTCGGTGACGAGACCTCAAGTGCATGCCCCCTTGTTGCCGCTGTGCCGTGAACCACGAGGTCACAGCGGTCTACTGCTTGCCGAGATCCCATACCGGGGAAGCCACAACCAATGACACCCCTGTCAGCAACGAAGGAAACGGCGACCAAGAAGGGAATGATGAGCTCTCCAAAGAAGCAATCAAAGACGACCGGTACCCCAATGTACAGGCCTCGTCTGAAGAGAACCACGCCGCAATGAACGTTTCCAACCCATGTCTTCCTTGGAGGCTGCAGACAGCTCAGAAGATGAGCAGTTGCCACCATTCCCCTCTTCTGCGAAGAGCACCACCGAAGTCAGCGCAACAGAGTTAAGCTCAAGCGCAACGGCCCCTCCCTCATAACTTATAATCGACGAGTCAGCGCGCTTCACAGCCCAAGAGGACGACTTGCGAGCCACCGAGCTCCCTTACAGGCCGCGTCGTCCGGTAAGCCATGGCCACCGCCCCCAGGTCCGGCAGCCGCCGACACCTGACGCCACGCTAGAGACTGTACTTGCCCGAGCCAGCGGTTTCCGTATGCCGCCAACAACGGGCTCGTCTTTAAAGGATCCAGTGTGTAAAGCTTCCGATCTACTCCTCCTGGCAGAAGCAATGGACACTGATAAGGAGGGGAAAAAGAGAGCTGGAGAAACAGAAACGGACTCGAGTAGCAAGCATATAAAGAGAGCGCATCTGAAGTCCCGAAAACGTCTCGGGTTACGGTCAGTCAACAGAGAGGTGCTGCACTGCGCGCGAGCGCGGGACGACGATGTCCTTTTCTTGTAAAAACTTTCATTACCGGACATGCCTTGATGCGTAAAACTTTAAGACCCGTTTTGCTGTTGATGCATTCTTTTTTCTTGACAAACGCTGTGTCCTGTGACATAAGAGCAGTGCTTTTAAACTCTCGCCTTAGGAATAGAGTGCAGTGTACGCACGGGTTTAGACGGCCGCACATTAGCAGTGGATTTTCTGATGAACGCATGACGGGCTAGGCCACTGGTGATATATGCACCCGCACGCTAGTCCAATTATCCTATGCGACGCGTGGGTGCAGTGTATTCGGACCAACTTGGGAAACAGGCCGGTCAACAAGCAGGTTAGATAAATTTGTTTTGCCCCTGAGCTTAGCTGCTATCTCGAAAGCTGCTAAATTATGTCGTTCCCACAGGTACACCCCACATTTCCGATCATCACCCTCTGTACATGCGTCTGGATCTAGGCGAGACCGCCATCCAATGCAATTTTGGCGAATGGATGTCAATCTGCTTGCAGATATCGAGAGCATCGCTGCTACAGGCGCTGCATTATTAGCTTTCTGCGACCGCGACGCTCCTGGGACGACTTGAAGGCGGCGTGGCGCCCGCTACTCACCCGAGCCGGACGCGTTCGAAAAACGCGAATCACTCGCTAATTACATGAAGTAATTAGGTGGATTTGAATCGTCCGCAGTGCACATACGACTATGTTTGCAGCGCATGAGTATGCCTACCTGCTGAACACAAGGTATAAAACTTAGACTATCGTCTAGAGCTGCCAGTCAGGCTGCCACCCAGGGTAATCCTTTGTCCTACCCAGCCGCCATCCGGTACATACGAGCGCGCTCGACATAGGAAAAAGGCTCTACCCGAATGCCTCAGGTTACGCTTCCGGATGGCGCTCGCAGTGGCCGCTAGTCAGACATTTGCACAGTCTTTAAACAGCATGTCAGCTAGGTGTTTACAGCCGATGAAGGCAGCTGGTGCACGAACGATTACGGTGAAAGACTGAGGGAATTCTGACGAGCCCTGCCCGAAGTATCAGCCAGTGTCCTACAGCACCTGTGCGAGCCAGCGACACTCGAGGAGCTTCGAGCAGTAGTAAAATACATGAATGCTTCATCTGCGCCCTGCCCGACGGCATCCTAATCCAGTTTTACGTGCGATTGTTCCATGCCATGGAAGAAGCGCTTTTCTCCAGGGATAATAAGTTCGTATCCGATGGCGTTCAGCCAGATTCTTTTCGCGATAGCCGCATCGTCCTCCTCCCCAAATCAGGCAGCCAGGCCTCCAACCCATTCTCCTGGCGACCAATTACGCTGTTGTTAAACGCGGACTCCAATATTAGCCCCGAGAACGACCTAGAGGGGCGCTGCGAGCATCGCTCGCATGACGTAAGGGCATGGATTTGCGCCTGTCGTCTGCTGCACTTCGGGCTGTGTCCGGACGCCTTCTGCATTGTTCCCGTTTGTTCGCTCTCGTTCCCAGTGCTTGTATGTTTATGACGGGCCTCTCAAATATATATTTTACGATGTCTTTGTTCGCAAAAATGTAATCAAGCAGCTTATTTCCTATACGGCAATGCATTTCTCGAAGGCAACGCCATAGTGCCACTCGAGGGAGCTCGGACTCGCCCATTACGGGTCTTTCATGCTCGGATCTACACTTTCCAGTGGTAGCCCACGTGAATAATAAAAGCATCGACGCAAAAGCAGAGCACATAGGAATCTCGTTAAGGATTTCATACCCACCATGGTGTAATGTGCGTGTCACAATTAAACGCTGACTATATATGACTGCTGGAAAATTTCTCTTGGTTTTAACCCACTAAAACATGTTTGCTCACGACAAATAGTTCCCGGTATCATATCGAATTTTTACATTTCTTGACAGAAACCGTCGGTTGTAACACGAGGACTTAAATACCACTGCAATTTACATTCGGACATCACCATTGACGTTTGTAACTGGTTCTCCAAATTAGGCCGTTCTTCACGGGTTAAATTTAAGTGGCAGTAAGTTGAAGCAAAGCTGATTGAGGCTTACAGCTGTTGGCAGCACACAGAGAGGAATGTACCAATATTTATTCCCTTTCCGTGCTACACGTTCAACTCACTTAAGCAATTTACCGGTGCTTCTTGCTTGAGAAACAGACATGATTAATCAGTTTGGGGAACTGACACAGGAGGCTATTGGACCGGTTCGCTGCAGCCAGCAAGAAGCCGAAGGCTCATTCATTAGTAGTGTTGCACATATTTAAGATATTGTTCCCCAGCGGCGATCAAATAAGTGTTCATGTGAGACTTCTGGTGTCTTTAAGAGACGGGTACGCGAGGTTTTCTTTTATGCACTGACGAAGCAAATAGTTTTCACTCTGTGTAATCAAACAACGCAGGATAGAGACATGTTGTGGCAGGATGTACTTGATTTTTTCATTTCAACGCATCCTAAGGTGCGCTGTAGTGCCTCGAGTATGCTATAGACATTGTATTTGTAGCTGTAAAGAGCTACTATATGGTTTCATTTCGAAGTTGTAGGGAACTGCTGGGTGTCGCGAACAAAGCGCGCCTCGCCATTACGACAGTCGGTTGCATCCGTTGCGGGAGGTGCGCGCGATATCGTCGATAAGAGCTACTGAGGGACACTACGACACATTTCATCGCTAGCATTTACTTTTTGATCTTAAACATGTAATTTTTTTTCATGTGATTGCTGTTACGGTACTCGTGAAATTAATACATACTATACACGATGCGCCGTCTTGTTAACCGCCAATGCGTTTCTGGGTGCCTAGTTCTGATAACGATGAAAGTACCAAACTTTTTCTCCCAAAATTCGCACTTGTCTCTTCCATTTAGGCTTTAATACAGTTGCCACATTAGATTAAAACAACTCACCAGAGGGATAACAAGTATGATGGAAGCTTCGCAGGGCCTGGTCGTAACACGGATTTTTAATGTTGACACCAAATTTCAAGGTATTTCTTCCACGTAAAATGTCTCTCATACTCAAGTAATACGAAAATGTTAATTGTTTAGAGGATCATCATAAATAACTTCGCGTGTTGAACTTGCAGATGTTATTCTTAAGCAAAATTTATAACAGACAGGGCGCATATATGCATTGCAAGACCAGTAGACCCCTTCAGCGCTACATAGGTTGCGATATCCAAGTCGCAAATTTTAATGACTCACGCGGATTCAAAGAAGAGACTGTGGTCCACACATGACCACAGAAATAATCCGAAATACCCTCTGTAAGTACGGCTCAAGCCACCAATACCCCAAGCACGCACCAAGAAAACAAGCGCGCGCGGGGCAGCCGGGCGAGCCGGAGCGAGCGGCGTCCTGGCCGTGACGTCGCTCGCGAGAGGGCACCACTCCAAATTCTCACCGCTAATAGTCACCTCAATGCTATGCAAGAAAATTTGTGCCCTTCCTGACATAATCGGCAGACGCATATGTGTAGCGTGTAATCATCCGGGCGCATATGTGTAGCGTGCCAGGCCAAACAATTTTTCATCTCTAGCATTCACAAGGGATGTTATACCTTCGCTTCTAGCACACAAGATGCTTTGTTTCGCTGGACCAAGTGAAAGCTTTCGATCGTGTTGAGTGTTGGTATCTATTTGGCGTGCTGGAAACATTCGGTTTTCACGCCGAAATAGAAGATAAGATCGGCCTTTGTAATCGGGCTTACCGGCCAAGCTGCTCGTCAACGGTTGTCTAAGCGATTCTTTCGCGGTCACACACGGCTTTAGGAAAGTTCGTTCACTGAGCCCTCACCTGTTCGTTGTATGTCTTGAGCCTTTGCTGCTCAGCATTTTACTTTGCCCAGCGATACGTGTTTTTCCCTTGCCAGGCCAAGGAAAGATAAAGGTTTCTACGCATACGGACGACGCGCCCCTCTTTTGAAGAAACGAATACAGCTATTATGTCTTCCTTGTTCGACGATTACGATGAATTATCCGGAGCCGTTATGAATTAAGACAGAAGTAAGGCGATGGTATTTGGCAACATTACATGTGCCCTTGAAGAGCTTGAGTGGGTAGCAGGGATGAAAGTCCTGGGGGTAGTTTTCCTCACGTCTAGGAAAGTGGCATCGGAGACCTACCTGCGTAAGATGTCAGTGGCAGCAAAGTTCCCATTGTCGCTAGCCAAGCGCAGCTACATAAAATCTGTCATTTGCGAGGCTTTTTACTACGTTGCCCGCATAGCTCGCACACCACGCGAAGCTTCACAGACGCTAGCTGCACCCTGTGGTTCTTTCCTTCGGGAAGACAAAACAACATTGCGGGCACATCAGCTCCATCGGTTCCAGCGAGCCAGGTGGACTTAGCATGTCGAGTATCAGAACGATTAGCTCCGTCCTCGCATTGCCAGGTTTTCACGACCTCGTGACCAATCCTGAATACCAAGCAGGAAAGTTGTCAACTCTTTCCTAGGAACGTCCAGGTAGCTCTCTTTATCAGGAGTAAGGACAGGACCTACGGTGGAACAGACACCGCGATGTTATATATATGGATGCCGAAGTCTTCAATCAATTAGACCAACTTTACCAAGCGTACATGTAGTTTACAAACCGGCAACGGAGGTGTGCGAATTGCTAGCAACAGACCACTTGACACAAGAAAATATGCAGCGTTGCCGCCGCGTTGAAGCCCGTTACTACGCCACTTACGCAAAAACATGTATGAACAGGCTTGCGGAGACCTGATGAACCTAAGTGAAGACCAGTTCCTGCGGAAATGGTCAACACGCTTTATAAAACTCCGCAATGGGGGCATTTCTGTGCAGCCGTTACCCTACTGACACCTTAATCCTGCCATACTTGTATTTATGATCGTAATGTGCCTTAGCTGTTGATGTAATGTGACATTGTTGTTCTTTGTTCTGCTCATCAAGTGCACCTAAATTTTTCTGATTAAGCTTGTCGAAATAAACTTCTCTTCAACGTGCTAATCGACTCTATCGCCTTGATATACACTTTTGCCCATTGAGAGAGATGCATACTGTTGTGCTCGAGCTCCTTGGACGGTGTTTCAGCGATACGTGGGGTCGATACGCTGACGCAAAGCGCCTTGGCACCCGAATCAAGTGCTGCTGTGCAGGTGGAACGTGCACCAGATTTACATGCGTCTACGTATGTACCGTATATCCGTATTTCATGGGGAAGGCTAAATACCAACTGCCTGATGAAGTCCACACATCCAGTTACACACATCACCTTAGACACATCGGCATAAACACGTTGCTAATTTGCTAATTGCTAATTGCTAAAACCGAGTTTTCTGCGTCAACTGCGTACATTGTGCAAAATTTTAAAGTTTTGCAATAGCAGATTACAAGCACAGTAATGAGCGGTATTTACAAACCAGATATCTATAGACAAGGCGACTCACGACGTTGCCGTAATGAGGAACGCCGACAGTCGCTTGCAGGAGTCACACCTCAAAGCTGCAAGATATGAGGCCGTGTCGTGTAAACATTCCGTGCATGAACGCTAATGCACACAATGCTCGCAATGCTCACAATGCGCACAAGCAGAGGACGGTTTAGGCCTGAGCTCATTCCGCTGTTTTGGCAATTGACTGCGATGGGACGGCGTGCGCACTTGGGTTTTGAGGTTTTTGCAGGCAAGCGCACTGCGCTGTTCTCGCAACCGTCTAACCAGCCACGCGCGAAGGACGCATACCGTGATAGCACGACAGCGCGATGACAGTGCCAATTGCGTGGACATGGTTCATGTGTCCGCATAATTTCTGTTGAAAATAAGAGTTGCAACGGAGAAGTGATTATTATTTATGTGCTTCTTTCATGTTGTGCGCGAAAGTTCATAATCGTTTTCACAAGAATATAAACAGGGAAAACCGGTTTGTGACATTACAAAGAATAATTTGGGGACAAGAACACTTGCGAGGTTAGTAAAAATTATATGCTCGAGTAATATTCAGCTGCTGGTTAAAGGCAGGGGACGGTATTTTTTAGGCCAAAGATTGTGCCATTATTACTACAGAATTTTCATTTGATATGCAAACGTAACAACGAATTAGTACGCTGATTTCTCGCGACCATGGTCCGCACATGTGATATGTAGCTAAGGTAGGAGCTCAGTAATCAAGGTCCTTCTGATTGTACCTATACCCTTCAGGGGCTCATCGCATCCACTCAAACTGCGAAACGTAACGCCACTGAAGCATTGATCCATGACGAGGGTACCACGGAGCCCAATCAACATGAACTGAAACCACAAATAGCAAAACTCCATACAGATGCGGAAATATCTCAACGTACGGCGAAAAACGAACTCACAATTCTGGCTGAATCTGCAGAATCGGTCACCTTTCAGTCAGCGGACGGCGAGTGCTTTCCAAACGACGGATACAATCCCAAAGTCGAGATTTCGCTGGCCTTTAAGATAATTTCAACTTGAACAAGTACTCCTACGAGCCCTTGCATGTAAGTGCAGATTTTGTATTGCTGATCGAAGATTATTCTTGCAGGCAGTCGAAGTTTCTACACCTAATTAGTATCGTAGTTTTTTTGGCCGCCATAAAGTGTGTTACCGCACTTTGGAGATAGTTAGCTCACATTCATCTACAATCAACCTATTCAAATGCACGTGAAATGCATTTTTGAATCAATCACTCGACCAATTTTAACGGTGATTATTGCATTTAGGAGGGGAAGCGAAATTCTATTCAATCTGTTAAAACTGCTGTCCGGCTTCACATGTTTTCAATATGGCCAAATTGGTGTCTTTCAAAACAATCAAAGCGTGCAAAACTATAAAAATCTGTAGCTGGACAGCAAGCAGATGTCGCTGTTCTCTAAACACCGCCTGTTAAGCTGAAATGAAAACTTTTTATATTAGTTTAAAATTTACATCAAACAGATACTTTCATTGGAAACATTTTCCTAAATTCTATCTCACAAAGCAGCTGTGTCATGCAAGTCGGTGGGCTAACACGATATTTTTGTATGGTTTAGATATATTATTTAAAACGTCAAGTAGTCGCGCGGTAATTTTTTGCATTTCGTGTGCTTTAATTCACGCTTGGAAAAACATTTATGGGGTGCGTATCGAATATCAGAACGCAGGATCGACAGTTTTTCAGCATGACTGGGTACTTTCTCAATAATACTTTTACTCTAATTACAATATATGAGACGATGATTAAAAATAAATAATCATTTACGCATGATACAATAGTTTGATTGCTGCAAGCGATGGCAAACAGAGTGACTTCTGTTCTTGTGCGTGGCACTTGCATATTTCTTTAAATGTGGTACAAATTACAAGGTACGCGTGGTATTTTTGCTGTTTTTTGTTGATTGTTCATAAGGACTCCCGTCTGTAACGTCTTTGGCCCCGAAGGCATAAAAAAAATAAATACAGGGCTTAGGCATGTGAATCCCAAGAACCTAAATATAAGAATGGCACTTCGCACACTGTGGTAAGGTGGATGAACTCCTTCCGTTCGGTGTAGTATGCATCGAACCGCGTGCGGGGAGCATTGCATTAAGTCCTTTTTATTTCTTTTATTTATTTACATTTAAGCATACTGCAGCCCCGTAAGGCCTTGTGCGGTAGTGGGTACGTGCAAGGGACAAAATGAGAGTAACATATATATATATATATATATATATATATATATAATCATCATCATCAGCCTAGTTACGCCCACTGCAGGGCAAAGGCCTCTCCCATACTTCTCCAACTACCCCGGCCATGTACTAATTGTGGCCATGTTGTCCCTGCAAACGTCTTAATGTCATCCGCCCACCTAACTTTCTGCCGCCCCCTGCTACGCATC
Source organism: Dermacentor variabilis (assembly GCF_050947875.1). Classification (NCBI taxonomy): domain Eukaryota; kingdom Metazoa; phylum Arthropoda; class Arachnida; order Ixodida; family Ixodidae; genus Dermacentor; species Dermacentor variabilis. The sequence continues at coordinate 58,494,638 of NC_134576.1, read as the reverse complement.
CCTTCCCTTGGAATCCAGTCCGTAACCCTTAGTGACCATCGGTTATCTTCCCTCCTCATTACATGTCCGGCCCATGCCCATTTCTTTTTCTTGATTTCAACTAAGATGTCGTTTACCCGCGTTTGTTGCCTCACCCAATCTGCTCTTTTCTTATCCCTTAACGTCACACCCATCATACTTCTTTCCGTAGCTCGTTGCGTCGTCCTCAATTTCAGCAGAACCCTTTTCGTAAGCCTCCAGGTTTCTGCCCCATATATGAGTACTGGTAACACACAGCTGTTATACACTTTCCTTTTGAGGGATAGTGGCAACCTGCTGTTCATGATTTGAGAATGCCTGCCAAACGCACCCCAGCCCATTCTTATTCTTCTGGTTATTTCAGTCTCATGATCCGGATCCGTGGTCACTACCTGCCCTAAGTAGATGTATTCCCTTACCCCTTCCAGTGCTTGGCTACCTATCGTAAACTGCTGTTCTCTTCCGAGCCTGTTAAACAATACTTTAGTTTACTGCAGATTAATATTCAGACCCACCCGTCTGCTTTGCCTCTCCAGGTCAGTGAGCATGCATTGCAATTGGTCTCCTGAGTTACTAAGCAAGGCAATATCATCAGCGAATCGCAAGTTGCTAAGGTATTCTCCATCAACTTTTATCCCTAATTCTTCCCACTCCAGGCCTCTGAATACCTCCTGTAAATATGCTGTGAATAGCATTGGAGATATCGTATCTCCCTGTCTAAATATATATATATATATATATATATATATATATATATATATATATATATGAACAGAGAAATCCATCAAGATTGAACAAGTTCAGCAAGATAAATCACGCAAACACGTATTTGCTGTCGCTAAGTGGAGACACATTGTTATCGAATGGCACACAACGAACACCGCCACCCAAATGAGTTCGAGTTCAGTTGTCCGGCGAAGAAAGCTGAATTTGGAGATGTTGGTCTTGGAGCGTATAGGTGTACAGTTAAATTCAGGGTGAATTCGAGTTCACAATTCCTTAATGAAATTGAAGCTCTTGGTCCTCGCATATATGGGTGTAAAGGTAAATTCATGGTGAATTAGAGTTTAGAATTCTCTAATAAACATTTACAACCTGTTTGCAAGGTGATAGGAAGAATTGACGATACATTGTAATGTATCTAAATACTGGGTAACCGATGTTGTCCTCTGCGTTACGCCATATCAACCACTGTGTTCCTGAGCCTTCGCGAGAGCTACTTAAAGTACATCTTCCTCAATGGCCAGATCGCGTCACTCACACGAAAAAATAAATGGGCAACACACTATTGCCTAAATAATCTACTTCGCAGAAAAACTATCAGCTGCACTACCCACCTTGAGGCGACCACAGAAGTTTGTCATGTAACTTCCGAAAATAGTCTTACAAAGCTCTTTCTTTGCTAAGAAATTTTTTAAAATTGTAAACCCCTTAGAACTTTTGCTACACGCGCACTTGTATTCTAGGAAATTTTTATCTTATGTATTTGTCCTTTTCAGTATTGTTGCTCGCTTGCTGGTATCGCCGATCCCTTTGTATAGAAGTGGCGGTAGCATGAGCTTGTGTCTAACCGATCTGATGAACAGCTTTTAGCGATAGATATATTTGACAAATTGGTTGGAACCCCTTGTAAAGTAAGTAAACTAGCATTTCTTCGTTTCACAGATTATGTACAAAACAAAGGGCTTCACCGGAACTGTCCAAGAAACATTTATTGTTGATGAAGGCTTGGGAAACAACACGATCGCTACCATCATGCCTGTATCCACTGGAAATTACTCCCTCACGGGCTGGCTTGTTGACCCCACGGGAAAGAGGTGTCAGAGCTGTCCGGAAGCTGAGAGCGACGGGGACAAACTACTTACCATACCAAGCCCAGCCATGGTATGACTTTACTCTTGGAAGCTAGGATTCGTATAATAAGCAGATAAGTTTTGTTTGAATATATTGTTTGTCAAGAGACATGATATAAATTTTGATGTACCAGTCCACGTTCGATTAGCATTTCAGTTCATATATGTCTGTTTGAAAGTCTGTCCTAAGCTGACCTTCTAGTTTGGTTGGTATCCCTCACACCGTGTTGTGCGCATTTATGAATGCAGTATTAATGGAATAATGTGCAAACCGAAGAGCTTGGCATAGCTTGAGGCAGTCTGAATTTCGCTCTCGCATCTGCTAACGGGAAGTTCACAGCAACACAGCTCATCAGAGTCTCTCAGGTTTGAAAATGTGAGCTTTAGCGAAGAATAGGTATGGCATAGTAGGCAATCCTCTCCAGCGCTGTGCTCGGGAAACGCTGCTCGTGCTGAGAGTTCGTGCCCTGGCCTAACTGCTGCCAGCTAACAAACATGTTTAGAAATGGTGGAGTTTGTTTAGGCCTACAGCGTCAATCCTGGAACTTCGATCCCGTACCCTACGCTCACTCATGCCTGAAGAGACATCCAAGCCAGCACCTCCTCTGTCGGTCATGTGCTGCGTTGTACTTCACCGAAGGTATCCTGTCATTCTCAAAGGCACGGACGACACCGACGTCGAGAACTGGCTGACGACATATGATAGAGTAAGCGCCCAAAACAAATGGAACCATTTCTCTAAGCTGAACAACATGCTCTTCCCTCTCGCGGTTCTCGCCAGTCTCTAACAAGTACCGTGAGACTGCTTTTCCGACGTAGTTCTCGTTCAAGACCTCTTTAGGGGCTTTGTTCGGGCGCCCTGCTGTGCTCAAGCTGCCGGTGGAATCGCGATTTCGAGAACGTGTACAGCAGCAAGGTGAATCATTTGTTGGGTGGGTACATTTGGGATGTAATGGATTTGTGTAAAAATGTCGACGCGACCATGTCGGAGTGCGACTAAACCAGAAATTTCATAAAGAGGATAGAGGACGATGCATACAACATGCTGTCTGCCCCAAAACTTCAGTCCTTGACCAATGTTGTCACTCTATGCCAAAGCTACGAGGAGCTACGCAGGCAGTGCTCGTTGCCACGTCGCCCTTCCTCGTTCGACGATCTCGTTGCTAGTTCAGCTACCATCTCCGTTGCTTAAATGAACGCGTTCGTTCAGGTGCAAGTTGCACGACAGCTTTCCTTGATATTCTTGGCCCAGCCTACTTATCTACAACAGCCTGCATCATATTTTTTGCCTCCGCTCCATCGTACAATCGAGCAGGTAATCGCCCATATCTTGCCAGACCAGTGCCCACATCTTCTTTCGGCTGTTTAACTAGGCTATACGAGGTCTTTGTTGGCCGTACGAAGTGGTCGCGTCGACTGCGCCACTTAGCTACGCCGAAGTCGTCGGGAGGATCCGACCACCCTCTCCCCGTAGGCCTCTCCATTTTGCCGAATTCTCGCCTAGGCCTACACTGCAGCGTTATCTTCGGTTAACGTTATTCTCGGCTGGGATTTTCTCTCGCAACACAATACCGTTATTTTTAGCACCAAGCACCATAACAAGCGCCAGCTCTCAAGCTACGTTCACCTGGTGCGGCAGGTCGTCGAGCTTCACGCCAGCGTTCAACTTCAAGGTCACCATCCTCGTAGTTGACCCCTTATGAGACACGCCCTAAGCGCGCCACAGCTCGCTTGAGACGTCCGTCACCTTCCGAAATGGCGAGAAAGCAAGACGCCCGTCCTCGTCTGGTACGGTGTGAAGGAGCCAGTGCAGCTTTTTTCGAACATCCCGGTTTGCAGGGTCGATCACGAGACACCTCGGATTTTTCACTTTCAACTCGGGGGTGTTGAGAATCTTTTTCGCGGCGTCGGCATCCTTGAATGTAACCGCCCACACATGACTCATGCCGTACGCGTCTACCCAGGTAGCACACAAAGTCTTGAAAACGTCGTATTAAGGGATTCAACGTCTGAAACGGATTTTTGACCAAAATCGACGCATCAAAGACGTTCCAAACAAGATAGCTTAAAAACGAGGGGTGAATACGTTTTGATAACGTTGGAAGCCAGACAGCTTAAAAACGAGGGGTGAATACGTTTTGCAAACGACTCAAAACGCCACCGCCACGCCACGGCGCGTCAGCCTCTTTAGCGGCTTCTACAATATTCAACAACCCAACAACGCGATCCAACCTTGCGCAAGGTGGCGATACCGTCGTCAAATCATGTGACCAAGGTGGCCACGTGATTCGTGATGCCGGGCAGCCGGGCGAGCCGGGGCATAGTCGCGTCTTCATGGCGTCGTCACGTCACCGCACCCGCATTGCGCTGTGGTGTGTTTGCGGCTGTTCTGAACGTGCTGCCGCTGCCCTTTGCTATGTAAGTGTTGCAGTGTTTTGCTGTCAAGAAAACGATATTCTGTGATCAGTTTGGGTTGTGCGATATGTTTGTGTGGTTTTAATTTGGAAATCAGTAGTGTTTTCAATTGTGATGTGATCAAGGCGGCCACGTTATTCGTGAAGCCGGGCATAGTTACGTTATCGCACTCGCATGGCACTATGGTCTGTTTGCGACTGTTTTGAATGTGCTGCCGCTGCCCTTTGTCATGTAAGTGTTGCAGTGCTTTGCTGTCAAGAAAACGACGTTCTGTGATTAGTTTGGGTTGTGCGATCTGTTTGTGTAGTTTAATTTGGAAATCAGTAGTGTTTTCAATTGGAGGGCGCGGAGTGGAGGGCACTAATCACCTCTTCAAGTTCATTGTCATGTTATGTGAGGCGCCTTTTCACTGACGCTGTAGTTAAGGCGTTAAGGGCAGTATAAGGACGAAAGTTAGAGGGACGAAATCGTGCCTGTGTGTCCCTAGCGTCGGGGTCGGCCGCTATGCGTGATCCTAACAAGAAAGCATTTTGCAGAATGCGAAGAAAGGCGGCAAAATTTCTGTCTGTGCGCACCTTGCCGATCTCCGCAATAGAGCCATCATCGTGGTATTTTAGTCTCCCGTTTAGCAAGAGGGTTGCAGACAAGGGAACTGGTTCAAACAGGCTTTTTTTTAATGATTCACTACTAGTGCGGTATCCCAAAAGGTGAGGTCAAGTGCTCACCCTATTTTCTTCCCTCGCGCTACAGCGCACTGACAGAATTTTGCGTGCACCATACCGTGCTTTTATCGTTTGCGCTTCAGGTTCTCGATTGTGTTTTCGCCCCCTTTAGCCACGTGATGGGTATTTCATGGTATTACCATGTACCCCATGTGTCCATATATTGTGTCCAATATATGAAACGGCCAAATTCGATTTTATTTGACGCCTCAAATGGTAGTAATGTATTGAGTCCCTTGTAGCTTTGTGCTTGTTATCAATTTTACTATTTGGCGAATGGATATAGCATGTACGCTGCATAACTCGCTTGTGCATACTGCATACGTGAGTCGAGTATGCCCTTGGTATAAAATAACTTGTATGCTTTAGGTAGTACGATTGTTTGCAGTTTGGGACATGTGTCGGAATGTACGCTGTGCGCCCTTCGCGCTTTACGGCGGCCTGCCGAGTTCGTGCGGGTGCCATGTGTGCGCATGGAGTTCGCGAAGCGCTCTCGCAGTTTTTTTTTAATATATATATACATGTGTTCTGTTGGCGCGCTTCACACAACAGGGCATGTCGCAGTTCTTTGTCCTTGTGCAACACATTTTCCTAGCGTACGTCTGTGCATTATTCGGTACCGGTTTCACACGGGGCTCTTTTAGCCGCTATCCAGTCCGTTACAAATCGAATTTCTCGGTCGTGATGGCTCCTCTGCGCAAGCTACGAGAGTGAGCCAGTCGCATCGATAATTTCGATCCGGATCGGGCTTGATCGCGATCGAGAGTGGTCGTGTGACACCGGTTTTACACATGGCTCCCACACAGGGAACACTTTAAGTTCAATGCTACTGAGTGAAGAGCAAGTGCATATATATGCCAGTGGTGGTATGTGGGCAAGTCTTTCTGGTGGAGCCAATACTTGTGCATTCAAAACATTTCAATTACCAGCGTAGTGCATCAATGTGTCTACTTCGACAAAATAGAGCACCAGTGCAGATATCTGAACATACCTGTCCAGGGCAGCAAGTGTGTCTAGATTGAAACCACTACCAGCATGTGCGGCAGTTCTATTTCCAGCAGCGGGACTGCACAATAATCAGTAGGGTGCTCTGAAGCTGTTTATCTATGAAGCTCTGCCTGGACTGTCTGCCAAATATTTTTGGACGTGAAAGTGGGGGTGAATTGGTAAACATCAGTGGAACTGTGCCTGGACTTTGTGGCAAATGTTTTTGGATGTGAAAGTGTGAGTGAACTGGCAGAGAATTTGCTCTGGGCTACATGTGTTAAACGTTTTTCTCATTCTGAGTGCTTTTTTTTTACTTGGTAACTTCTGGAGATGTGCGCAAAGTGTGACATGTCAGTGTGCTAATTAATGTATTTGCTGGTTTGCAAATTATTCATTGCAACTTTATTTTTGCCAGAGAGGTACAACTTTGCCTCTTGTAAAGGGCTTTTTATATAAAACACTTACTATTTATTATGACCATTGCTTCCTTTGTTACACAAACGCAGCTTCCAGTGCATTCCAGTTTATTTCCATGTTTATGTAAGTTTCTAATATGAGGCTGGCATATTCATTTCTACGTTCTGGAGTGGCAAGATGCAGCATTACTGTCTCATCGTTCGCTGTACTACAGTAGTGTTCACTTGTTACACTGAATCCCCCGTTTAAGTATTCTGTACTAATTTCACTTTATTGCTTTTTTGTTGTATGGTTATTTTTTCTCGCCATTACCTTCTTTGATATATCCTAAAGGCAATATTTCCAATTTTGCATTGTTCCCATTTTTTTTTATTTCTGTCACAGGACTGCTTTATGATGGTATGCGGTGGTATTTCTTTTTGTGATCTTTTCAAGCTTCTAGATGATTGGTAACATTGCTTGGAGGCAGTTACCATCCAATTCATGCTCTTGCATTTTTCAGTCTACTTCTTCCATTCGCTCCGATGTCACTTCTGCATAACTCTAGTCCATCTAATAGCACGCGTACTTTACTATGATAAATTAGACACTTTAGTACACTCCAGGTTTTTCTGTTCATTTTTGTATGTGTACTTGGAATTTTGTTTATGTGCTAGTGAATGTTCACTTTCGAGTTCATTACGAATCCTTTCTGCGACTTTTGTCATTGTTGATGTGCTTTTATTTCTATTTGCATTTCTCACACAGTTTGTTCGAACCTTGCATAAGCATTACATTTTAATAAAGTGTTCTTGCTTTGTCACAATGTTCTCATTTCATGCACTCTTGGCATGAAGGGCTTGGTCTAGCCACCTGCCAAGACGTGGCCATTTGTTCTTTGCAGGATGTCATTCCCATTGTGGTTGTAAGCATCGTAGCTTACAAAAGGCGGTATTAAGGATTTATTATTCCTAACAGGCTCATTTTCGTGCGACTTGGTAGAGGATGCGCCGGCCATGCGGGGAACAGTGCTTGGCACTGCGCCATGACTCTTACAGTCGACACCGACGCTTCTACTCATCTGGGGCGCGATTGGAGATCGTTGTTCGAAACGCCCGATCAGTTTCACCTCACGCGATTGGCCTAGGCCGTGCCAACGGGTGCGGCTGACGACGTCTGCGCGGCATAGGCCAGTCGCGTGAGGCGAAACTAAACGCGTGTTTTGAACAACGATGTCTGATCGCGCCCGTCACCCGCGAAAATTAGCTTCAGATGATCGTAAACCTTTCAAGACAGCTTCTAGACCAGCTTTTTGATAACGTCCTAAAAACGTTTAGAAATTGGTTACGAATAGTTTTGGCAAAGGGATTACTTGTGTCTTTCCCAATCCTATTTATAGACCAGCTTTTCGAATACGTCTTGCAGACCTGCTCTAGATCGTCTCAAGAAAGTAATTAAGCCGGACATTAGCAGAGGTATCCGACGTTTTCCCGCCGAAGTTCTCTCATTCGTGTCTTCTTTAACCCGTTTTTATCGTCTTGGATAAACGCTACGAAAACGTTACGTATCTCTTTTGTGCTACCTGGGTAAGGCGATAACATCCGGCAGGAGCGAAAGTGGAGCGAGCGCATCACGAAAATCTTCCACCCGGTATGGGCGGGCACTGATGTCCCCGTGCAGGAAAACGGTATTTAAGACAAAATGACCTGTAGGCAAAGTAGGCAGTACGACCTGCTATTCATTGTCCGATGCAATAGGCGTGTTTCCGCGACCAGGCATGGCCGCTGTAGTCGCTCCGATGAAGCCCGTCATCACACGTCCGTCATGCTCGGTGGCCGGAAGTAGACTCCTTCACCACGGAGGTCTGTTGTCAGGAATGGATATTTAGACGAAGTTAAGCATCGGAACGCAAGTGCGGCAAAGAAAAAGCGACTTGGCATTTTGTGCATGCTATGCAGTGGTAGTCTAACGTTGAATGGTCTTGCAACCGAAACCGACTGCGAAAAGAAATCAGCCAGAGTATTCTTAGAGTGATTTAAACTGAGGCATTACGCGATGTATACGTCGAGCTCAAACGGGGCTCCCAAGAAGACGGAGAAGGCGAATTTCTCAGTCGCTTAGCTTGTCCCATTTGAGCTACACATCGCTTCAGTTCTCAAACTCCTTGAAACGGAAAGAACTTAGGTACTATTGACTAAGAAAGTCTAGCTGTCTACCAATGACTTGCGCGTTTAGTGTATATCGTTCACTAATGGCGTGCGCACGAAGGGTATGGCTCTTCACATTGCAGCTTTTAAGTTTCACGCAATTTTCTCACGATGAGGCAAGGTGCTGCTTTGCATGTAGTTCAATAGACAGTGCACGAACTTCGAACTATTCACGATTCATAGAAAATACCGTTTTCGCCGCATTGCTCCATGACACGGACGTATACAGCGAAGTGCATGGGGAGTAACTGTTGTCGTTCGTCCTCCGGTTGCTCTCTTTCCGACCAGGGACTAAACACTTACTCTCCGAAATTCGCACATGGCACGCACATTCATGCAGTTCATCCTTTGAGGGACGAAAGCGCCCTTTTTAGGATTAACGGTTGTTGCAACTTTGAGGTGGTCCCGGAGCGCTCGTCACCCCTTTCGTGACAGAGCGTTGCCAGCTCTCTAGTCGGTAGCAAAGACTCCGAGTCAGTCGTCGCTGAGAATAACAAAAGGGAGTTTATACACTACATACAGGCTATTATACAGGACAACATCTGATTGGCACTGGGGCCGAGAGCTAACAGCAAACGCGACTGTTCCCGCACGGCGACGTCCGGCGAGAATCCAACGCGTAACACATCTCACTCCACTTGGGAGCGGCACTCGGCTCACGGTGGTTCGGTGGATCCGGTTTTCCATGCGGTGGCGTCGGGGCTTATAAAGCCCGGAGAAACGATTGTCACTCAAACAGCCCAATACAAAGCCAACATTCGACGGTCGTCCTAGAGGTCCAACCAGCAGCCGCGCTGTATACCCGCTTCAAATTTGCCGCGCGCGGTGACCTCCAGGGGAAAGGAAAAAAAAATTGGAGGACGCTTAAGCTTCGCCTTCAAGAGTGGAACGCGACAGCGTTCCCGTCGACCCGCCAAGGGGTATTGGGCTACGGCGCAGCGACTACGCGCCCCGCATCGGACGCAGTGAGCGTCGAGCAACGCAGCGTTCGGCGCGACAACGAAATGTGCGCCTCAGCAAGCGACGCACGCCTGAGCCTTAGCAACAGCTCGTCTCTAAGGTAACACCGCGTTCACTAGAGGCGCTTTTGTACAGCTTTGAAGCACCGAACTCGTGGCTCAGTGGTAACGTCTCCGTCTCACACTCCGGAGACCCTGGTTCGATTCCCACCCAGCCCATCTTGGAAGTTGCTTTTTATTTATGAAGTGGCTGCCGTGATTTATCGCTCACGGCCAACGCCGCGGACGCCGACGCCGACACCGACGCCGACGACACCGGCTTTTCTGCGACACGAGCTCCTTAACGCTATCGCGTTAATACGGCGCCGGGCTGTCTAGCACTTTGTTGCACGTTTGAACATGTCACTCGCCGATGCTCTTCCACAGGACGCCGCTGTATGGCGGCGCAGCATCTTCGCTTGTCAAGGGAGCGTTAGGGCGCTGTGCCTTTCCGCGCATCCCCGGGTTTGTCCAAAGGGCGTTCGCAGGATAAATTCCGCATTTTGTAGATTCGGAATCTGGGCTGGTTGTACGGGCACAACAGCATCCCCGCGATCAGATAAGTCGCCGGGAAGGCGAGCTGCCTCCACGTCGCTCGGATGCCAGGCGCGCACGTTCGTCAGGGTCGTCCAAGTTCACGTCCAGCGTCCGGACGCCACGTAACTTCACGTGCCCAGGTCCCACTCGCCGGAACGCGTATTTCCAACTGCTCGTAGGTACAGCGGAGCATGGAACTTGCGGAGACGACGGACGTTTGCGCACATGCGCAAGTGAAAGTGGGTGCGAGAGAAGAAATGTGGGGAGTTTTGCTCCTTGAAAATGTGACTCTGCCTAGGTACTACGGAGGAGTTTCTTGGCGCGTGGTGTATGCGCTTGTCCCTAGACGTGCGGCAGAAGTCGCGGGGCGTGGTTGTGGTGAACTTAGCATCGCAAATTGGCGGCTCGACGCAATCATATTTAATCGATCGTATTTTACTGATGAAAACAACGTGTCATTGTTTCGCATTATTGGCGGCGCCTCCAGGACACCAAAGCGGAAACGGGGATATCAAAGCTAGAAGCCGGACTGGTCCGTGAGTTGGGGCTCGCAGAGGCCTGCGCGTGCCAGGGGAGTTTAAGATTGGCTGTTCGCTATCGCAGACAGCCAATGTTTTATGCGAACACCCCCAGGCCCGCTTCGGCCTCTGCGGCCTCAACCCACGGGCAGCCCGGCTTCCAGCTTTGATCCCCCCGCTACCGCTTGGGTGCCCCCGAGATCCTGCGCTGCCTGCTTTAATATAACCTCAGGTGCTTTCCAGAGGCCTCCGTTTGCCGGTTACATGTGCCCTCCTGGAGCAGTGCTCGTAAAAAAATGCGATCTATCGTCGCGACGAAAAAAGCGACCCGCGACTTAAAAAACAGCAGTCAGAACATTGTCCCTTCAGACACAGCGATCACCAAGCGGCGTCCGGGCTCACTGCCTCAGCGCGCGGGGAGCCAGCGGCGGAGCGTATAAACCAACTCGACCGAACTCCGCAATGCCAGCATGTCTAGGGGACAAACGAATACAACGCGCTCTAAGAAACCTCCTCCGTAGTGCCTAGGCTGAGTCATATATTCAAGGAGCAAAAGCCCCCAGGTTTTCCCTCTCGCGCCCGCTCTTACTCGCGCCTGCGCAGAAACGTCGAGCTCCGTCAAAAGTGACACGCCCCGCTGTATCTAGGAGCAATTCTATATACGCCGCCGGGACAGGAGCTCTGCTCACAGCGTTGTCGCCAAGGCACCTCGACCTGCCACCCACGGGTCGTTCCGATGCCGTTGCTTCTCGCCAGTTGTCAAGGATGGTCGTACTGCAGCTTGAAAAACCGACCGGCAAAAGGCAACAGCCAACACGAGCAAGTGCCCTCTGTCTCCCATCAAACACCAGACAAGCCCATAAGCCAAATGAACCTAACTAAATTGCTATCCCCCTTTTTGCTCCCGCTGCAACAAGAGGCAGGTGTACGATCTGGTACAAACGGCTCAAACAACCATTCTTCAAATTAACAACACACCAAAATATCAGGAACAATTAATAATCAGCAATTATAATTAAATATAGAATGGTTCCCTTGAAATCACGTGGACCGAAAACATGCTGCTGAGGAAGCAAACGAGGTCATTTAATTTTTTCCGCGATTTCCCTGCGAACATGACAGGTTGTAGCGAAGCAAGAGAAGGTAACGACTAGGTCACTAAAAGAAGCGAGACATAGAATGCACGACTTAGAGCATCTGCGTTCGCGTTCAACCTTCGCTTCTTATAACGGACAACGAGGCTGTGCTGCTGGAGGGTCACGCCCCATCTCAGCAAACGGCCGCTTGCAGACGACATGCTACTTAACCAAGTTAGTGGGAAATGGTCCGTTACCGCAAGAAACTTAGAACCGGAGACATAACAAGCCAGCTTCTGAACGGCCGACACAACGCAGGCGCACTCTTTCTCAGAGGTACTGTATGCCTCTTCTCTACAACATAGTTTGCGACTTAAATACAAAATTGGTCGTTCATGACCACTAGCTTATTCTTGGCATAGCACCGCTGCCACACCGCGATCACTCGCGTCACACTGAATGATGAATCATTTCGAAAAGTCTGGTGCTGTCAGAACCGGCTTATGGCTCAATGCTCGCTTCAGCATTTGGAACGCGTTTTCTTGCTTCGAGTCCAACGTCACCTTAACGGGCTCCGACTTCCGAATCGCGTCGGTTAGCGGGCTGGCAAGGTCTGAGTAGTCTCTCACATAGTGGTGGTAATATCCATCTAAACCTAAAAAAGGCCCTTATATCCGTCTTCGGGGTTGGCCTGGGATAGTTCATAATAGCGGCTACCTTGATGTCGGAAGGTCTACGCCGACCGCGCACCACCACATGGGCCAAATAAGTCACTTCGCCGTAACCTAGGTGACATTTAGCATGTTTCACACTAAGGCCTGTCTCTTTCAACCTGTTCAACACGACTCGCAAGTGCTCCAGATGTGATTTCCAAGTGTCCGAAAATATGGCATCATCATCGAGGTACGGCAATGCGAACTCGCCTAAACCATGAAGCGCTCTGTCCATCAGGCTAGAGAAACAATACGGCGCGTTTTTTGAGACCGAAGCTCAACATGAGTGGGCGGAACGTTCCAAGCGGCGAAACGAAGGTAGCGTAGGAGCTAGCCCGTTCCGTAAGGGTTACTGCCATAGCTTCGCACGAGATCCAGGCTAGATATATAATTTGATTTCGAGACCGTCTCTACCCTTTTGTTCCAGGTTCGGTATCGGATATGTCTGATCTCGCGTTATCGCGTTCAGACGCCGATAATCGACGCATGGCCTCGGATCTTTTCCTGGAGCCTGGACTAGTATCAAGGGCGATGTGTAGTCGCTCTCACTTGGTACTATAACCCCCAAGTCACGCATGCGCTGAATCCACTCAGCTATGATTTTTTTCTGCACGGCTGAACAACGGTACGGTTTACTGTGGATCGGTTGCTCAGATGCTAACTCGATGTCGTGCTGTAGGACCGTGGTCTTTCCGGGACGGTTCGAAAAAACCTCCCTAAACTCTGAAACGATTCCCTTTTAATCCTCCTTTTGAGCGGCACTTTGTCGTCGTTCAACGTCAGCTGTTCCAGCATTAGCTCTAAACCACATACCTTCATATCAGCCGTCCGCAGGATTTCGGCCCCTTCCTCATCGGCTATTGAACAGTATTCCTGTTGCTCGAGAATCATGGTTTCCCTTTCAACTGCAGCCAGCTCCTGCCAGCTGGCGGAAACCGGAGCGAGTGTGGAGCCCACGTCGCCTAACTGCAGCGTCGTGTCCATATCGCGGCTAGCACGTCACGTGTCACTCTCAGTCACTTCCAGGACATGCTCGCCCAGGCCAGCCTCCAAGCTCTGCCTCTCCCGTGCCTGCTCGTCACTCAAGTTACCTTTATCGGTCCGTGTGCCACACCGCTATTCGCTCACCGATGCAAAGTCAAGTTCCTTTGAGAGCTGGCGCGCTTTGGATCGCGTGGGGCCATGTATTCCACGTCGGCAAAGAATGATTTGCCCTGATCCTTCAGCAGCTACTCTGAGCTATTTGAGAAGAGGTAGGGAAAGTACTCCGGGAGGGCGGCAGACACAGCGGCCTCTTTGTTAAGTTTCCCAAAGTCTCCTTCAATAATAACCGCTGCGATCGGTAAACACTCTCCTCCTCTGCCACTTGCCGTATGGAAGCGCATTCTCCCGTAAAATCAATCGAAGAGTCGAAAGACGGGTGGACAACGTCCATAGTTGCTAAAGAGTCCCGAAGTGCTCTGCAACTCTTGCCGTTTACCCTAATTTTCTGCATATATGGCTACAATAGTCGTAGTTTTTTGTAAGTTTCCTGTATTGTTGCAAAAGAAACTTTCTCCTGGCAGTTCCCAGCGTTGTGCCCTTGCTCTTTGCAATTGTAGCAGGTTAAAGGTTTTTGTTTTTCAAAAGAACGCGTCGTATCGTTTCGCTGGCTAGAGAATGCTTGAGACGATCGTTAGCTCTCTGAGATGCATTCTGTCCTTCCCTTACAGTTTCTTTGGTATGGAACTCGTCTTTCCGAAACTCGCGACGCGTGATTTGCTTCCGTTCGCCGGGCTTCCCGGAAAACCCATCTCTCTTAGGTGCTTTTTCTACGCGCACTGCCTTGCTGTGCCAGCTGCGGCGGGTGTAAAACTCTTCCGCTAACTCTGCTGCCTTGTTTAATTTAACCTAGTTTAGCCAGCTTGCAGCCAGAGCCTGACATCCTCATCAAAGCAATGGTAGAACTGCTCCAAAGCGATGCATTCGACGATTTCGTCGCGGTCGTCGTAAGCCTCTTCACGCTTCAGCCATTCCACCAGGTCGGCTTTTAGACAAAACGCGAAGTCGAAATTTGACTCCCTGCCCCTTTTTTGCATACCGGATCCTCTGCCTGAAAGCTTCAGCCGACAATTTGTACTTCCGCAGTAGCGCTTCCTTCCCATCACTGTAACTCTCAAACGGCTCTTTCGATAAGGAAGTTATTACGTCTGATGCCTCCCCAGGAAGCAAGGCTAACAGATTCTGTGCCCTGAGGGATCGCTCAATGCAATTCCGTTCGCACACGTGCTCAAATTTGATTAGGTATTTGGCCATATGCTCTCCGAGGACAAAGAGTGGACGTTGATCGCGTGTTCTAGGACCGTTAGAAGTGAGACTAGGCGCGGACGAGGTATTTCGGGTCTCCAACTCTTTCATTTTAAGCTCGTGCTCGCGATGTTCCTTCTCTTTCCTTCTCGCAACTTTCCTTTTCCTTCTTTTCCTCCTCGCGACGTTCATTGATATGCGCCCAGGCCTCTTCGGCTTCCTCAGCCGTAACGTCCTCAGCAGTGGCGTAGCCAGAAATTTCGTTCGTGGGGGGCTCACTTTGCAGCTCGGCCTCCTGCTTATAGAATTAGTCGAGGGATCATTTTATATATATATATATATATATATATATATATATATATATATATATATATATATAATCTGTCATTCAACAACCTTGTTTACATTTTCGTACATATGCAACGACCTGGGGAAAATCTCAATGACGTTGTCCTTTGTTAGAATGTATTGCGCAGGAGCAGCTGTCACCGGTTGTGTATTGCGAGCAATTGCTCCGAAATTATAGTCGCAACAGAGAGCACATATAAAAAGCAGGAGCTCTGCAAAATATACGACGGCGAGTCAAATGAAAGTGAGCCAATGCGAATACAGGAAAAATGGCGTACTTTATGTAAAAGTAGTCACCATGAGTATTTAGACACTTGACCTACTAACGAGTCGCGTAATTCTCGTCTCATAAAACCCCTTGGGTTCGTGCCTAAAAAATCTGTAAATGACTACACGTCAGCTTCCGACAAAAATCTGATTCCCTTGAGCAGTTTTTTCAAATTTTACAAAATGTGGAAGACGCAAGGCAACAGGTCTGGGCTGCATGAGGGATGTTGCAGCGTTTCCCACTTGAACTTTGCCAGTTTTGTATTAACCACATCAGCGACGTGGGGACGGGCAATGTCGTGAAGCAAGATGTTCCCAATGCTCAATTTTCCACGTCGTTTGTTCTTGATTGCGACACGTAGCCGATCCGACCTTTAACAATATCTGAAACGATTTAGAGTCTCTCCAGGTTTAGAAAATTCGATCAATAATGGCCTCTGACGATCTAAAAAGAAGTCAACACTTTTCCGGCAGAAATGACGGCTTTTGTCTTCCTTGGGAGTGGTGAATTCAAATGTTTCCACTACAAGCTTTGCCGTAGTGTTTCAGGCTAGTAGTAGCGGCACCATGAGTCATCCCCGGTCACAATTGCAGACAAAAAGTCGTCACCATGATCGTGATAACGGATTAGATGAGTCAAGGCAGCGCCGAACTTCTCCGTCTTCTGGCGATGGTTCAGAATCTTGGGCATCCATTGCGCACTCAAGAGCCGATAAGCGAGATGTTCATGAATTATGGTGTGACTCGAGCCGTGAGTGATGTTCACACGCCCTGCCACTTCATCGATGCTTATCCGCCGTTCTTGTCTAATCGGCCTTTGCATTTGTTTAAAAAAATATAAATTATGGGGTTTTACGTGCCAAAACCACTTTCTGATTATGAGGCATGCTGTAGTGGAGACTCCGGAAATTTCTCCCACCTGGGGTTTTTTGACGTGCACTGAAATCTCAGTGCACGGGTGTTTTCGCATTTCGCCTCCATCGAAATACAGCCGGCGGGACAGGGATTCGATCACGCGACCTCGTGCTCAGCCGCCCAGCACCATAGCCACTGAGCAGCCACGGCCTTTTCAATCGTGTTGGGGGTGATTGCACGGTGGCTTTGGCCCGGCCATGGATCGTCCTTGTAACTTTCACGTCCTTCTTTGAACAGTTTGCTACAACGCTTCACAGTGGCCAATGAAACACAATGTTCAACGCATATGGCAGCCATACGTCGAATAATTTCTGTTTGGGAAACATCTTCATTTGTCAAAAACCTCGCGACACCAAGCTGTTAAACTTTTGCAGTGTCCATTACGTCACGCAATCATATTCAAGCGAGTGTATGAGAGCATTAAAGAACATTTAACCTCATCTCTGCAGTCACTTGTAAATGAGATGCGTATGTGCTACGCGCATGCCTCGAAAATAATGAACCGAACCACATTTCGCGGGGCGGGTTGTCTCACTTTCATTTGACTCGCCTTCGTACATTAGAAATGCGAAGATACAATGGAATATACAAATGTGAAGATACAGCTTGATAAAGGGCAAAAAATTGTCACTGGAAACAAAGTTCACTGCGCATACACACAAAACCTCGCAACAAAATATTTAAATATACGTATAAGTCTCCAATAAATCGACGCACCTAAGGAAAAGTCACTATATATAATGCGTCAAACAAGGCAAATAACCAGGTTGCGCAACCACAGATTCACAGATCACAGCACCCCCCCTCCCTCCACACTCTTAGGCAAAGTTACACCCTTTGGCTTGCCCTTTCTGCCACACAATAATCGTCATCTGCCTTGATGCGTTTCCTTTCTTTAACGCTGCGAGCCCGGAACTTTCCAGTAACGAACGGCGCGCGCGTTATCCGAAGGGGCACTCCAAAGGGTGTAAACTGTTTTATGCTGATAAAGCGCGTGCCGTTCGTTACTGGAAAGTTCCGGGCTCGCAGCGTTAAAGAAAGGAAACGCATCAAGGCAGATGACGATTATCGTTGTGTGGCAGAAGGGGCAAACCAAAGGGTGTAACTTTGACTAAGAGTGCACTCCCAAAATCTATCGCGCGCGACGGAAGGCGGCGCGCTTCCTCCCCGCTTTTCTCCCTTCCGCACACAAGACTGAGCCACCATCGTCGGCTTCCCCCCTCCCGCCCCCCCCACGCTTTCACTCGCACATAGAGCATGCGGCGCGCGGTCAGGATGTTATCGCCCTTGGCCTATATTTATACGCAACATGAGGGCTACGGCAGGAATGCGCCTGGAGTCTTTTTATAGCTGCTATCGCAATCTTATAATAGTATCCGGCAACTGAAGCGTCCCGTGGCCCATTACTTTCCGCAAAAGAAGTAACAAAATCGAACTTTCACCATGCGACAATTCGCTGCGCCGCAACAATATCTTCTTTTTTTCTTTTGTGGGGTGGGGGGCGGCAAAATAGAATAACGCAAAGGAAAGCATGTTGGCTACAATCGAATGCCTACTTTGGCCACCTAGTGTGGCTACCGAAGGAATATCGAAGAAAACCGTGTGTCGCTTGGCCCACAGAAAACCATACGCCTACTGCTCGGTATCTTACACCGGCGAAACAAATTTTTCCGGAGAGGTTGCGCTCATGCGAACGCGTTGCAATACGTCGAGTCCCCGCAGTGCTGGCGGCGAGTGACTATGTATTGTTTCTTTTTCTCGTCTGCTAGCCAGAAAGCGTCCAAAACCCTGCCAGGCGAAAATGCTGTCGGCCAGAGAAAAACGAACGCGCATCCAAGCGCACTGCGCGGTTGTCGATGCAGCACGAGAAAAACGCATGCGCTCTGGCTGGATCGGCAGCCCGCGGGCTGCCAGAACAAAAAAAAATGAGAAAGAGGCTCAATGTACCCTCGCGAATAAATGTCTAGGTAGAAAAATAAATAGGAACTTGGTTACAATGGTGGCTTTACTGTCTTGACATGGATGCTTTGGCGCAGGTGAACAAAAAATGTTCATATTCTTTTCTGTGACCTGACGGCACAAATAAACCACCACAACACTTTGTCTCATAGGTCCTCGCTGCGTGTTTTGTCAACTTGTCTGATAGTATGTTGATTTGGCTTGTCTCGTTGTATGGCCCGATGTACGACTTTAGAAAAGTCGATGCACCTTTGGCGTCAAATGTTTACAACAGCATCATTAAACCTGCAAATTTCCGGAATTGAAAATCTAAAGCACGACTTTGGAAATGCCAGTGCACCTTTCGCATCAAAATGTTATCAGAACTTTATAGCCACAAAGTTTCAGAATTGAAATCCAAGCGCTCCGTAGATTCCGCGGCCTCCGCGAGATGCCGAGACGAGCCCGCTCGCCATGAAAACGCCCTAGAAATATTGTGCTCGGTGGGGCTCCTTGCGTTACGATATGTGAATACCGATGCATGGGCGTTGCCGCGAAATCCAGCCCGATTTCGCAATGTTCGCGCTAAAATGTCTTTTCGAGCGTGAATTAAGGACATTCTAGACAAAATCGAGCATAAGTTCCGGCGCAGGGAGCTGTTCTCGTCGGCAGCGCAGAACAGCACGAAAAAATTTTGGGGGGCGCTGAAGCCCCATAAGCCCCCCCCCCCCCCCCCCTGGCTACGCCCCTGGTCCTCAGTCCTCATGACCTCAAGGATCGCATTCTTTCTTCTTGTTGGGCCCAACTCAATGCCCAACTCCTCACAAATTTGGAGAAGTTCCTTGACCTTGTACTTCTCCATCATTCACACTGTCCTCTTGCTGTTTACCCTTTTTGTATATACCTGCTGTATGCTACTATACAGCTACTAGTAGCACATCCGCAAGTATTTCACACATTTTCCTGTTTAGCCCCTCAGCATCCGCTGGTTTTCAAAACACTCTCACTAGGCTTGAAACACACAAGGTTAACACAATGCAACACCAAATCCTTCCTTAAGCTACTATAACCCGTGTCAGAGGAAGTCTGGTGTTTGAGGTAAACTTCAGGCACTCACCGCGCCGAGGTAGCCGATGCCCGTCAATGGCGTAGCTGTCATCCACTGTTGCGACTTTGAGGTTGTCCCGTATCGCTCGTCACCCGTTTCGTGACACAGCGTTGCCAGCTCTCTAGTCGGTGGCGAAGGCTCCGAGTCGGGCGTCGGTGAGAATAACAAAAGGGACTTTATGCACTATATACAGGTCGTTATACAAGACAAGATCGGATCGGCACTGGGGCCGAGAGATAACAGCAAACGCCGCTGTTCCCGCAAGGCGGCGTCCGGCGAGACTGCAACGCGTAACACATCTCAATCCAGTGGAGAGCGGCACTCAGCTCACGGTGGTTCGGTGGATCCGGTTTTCCAGGCGGCGGCGTCGGGGCTTATGACGCCCCGAGAAAACGATTGTCGCTCAAACGGTTCAATACAAAGCCAGCACTCGACTGTCGTTCGAGAGGTCCAACCAGCCACCGCGCCTGCCACCCGCTTCAAGTTTGCCGCGCTTGGCGACCTCCAGGGGAAAGTAAATACGGCGCCGGGCTGTCTAGCACTCAGTTGCACGTTTGGACATATCGCCCACCGATGCTCCTCCACAGGGCTCCACTGCCTGGCGGCGCAGCTTCTTGACTTGTCAAGGGAGGGTTAGGGTGCTGTGCCTTTCGGCGCAGCCCCCGGTTTGTCCAAAGGGAGTTCGCAGAATAAATTCTGCATCTTATAGATTTGGAATCCGGGCTGGTTGTACGGGTACAACACGGCCCAGTTACTCCCGTTTTCGCCGGGATTTTCCTTAGACTGTAGCTGCTTATCTACTTACCGCTAGAGTGTAGCAGACAATGGTCGAGTGGGCCTAACGGCTCTCTACCGCTGAGGCGCTGCGTGTAGAAAAATCGCGCGGGGGCGCTGCGAGCGTACTGGATTGAGGCGTAGACGCAGTTCGCGACATATTCAAAGTAGCGTCGCCGCTGGCGCTGAGACTGATTGCGCGCCAACGCTCTTTTAATTGTGCTTTATTTCAACTGCAAATTTATGTGGACACCTTCTTGCTGCGTATACATATTTGAGGCTTGCGTAATAGAACATGACGTCTTCACTTTTGCTGTCGTTGTCAAGCGCGTCGAGTGCAAGCGAGCACGCGTTCGTTTGGCGGACACCCAGTTTTTTTTCAAAAGTTCTGCGCAGTAAACATTTTTACGGTGTTACTTGCCCCGGCTGATATATACATATATATATATATATATATATATATATATATATATATATATATATATATATATATATATATATATATATATATATATATATATATATATATATATATATATATATATATATATATAGGGGTTTTCTTCAAAGTTCAGCACGCAGGACCCGACGTAACATACACAGGAAAGAGACGACGAACTTTTTGGGAGACTTCTTTTACTTAACGTTTTCGGCTGGTGGACCAGCCTTCGTCAGAACTCTGACGAAGGCTGGTCCACCAGCCGAAAACGTTAAGTCAAAGAAGTCTCCCAAAAAGTTCGTCGTCTCTTTCTTGTGTATATATATATATATATATATATATATATATATATATATATATATATATATATATATATATATATATATATAAAGAGAGAGAGAGAGTTCGCGATGTAGCGGCCGGCAGTCATGATTTCGGTCCGTTTCACATTCTGATACAGTGATTGATTCATTGCATGATTTATTTACTGATTGATTGATCTATTTTTTAAGCCGGGTACGTGGACGCTTCATGTGGACTGTTCAAGGAAGGGTCCAGTCGTTGTCACCATGGTGGTCACGTCCCAAATCAGAGACGTCAACAATGAGCCCATAGTGGCTTTGTGCGAAGTGGCGGAGGACGAGGTCAACCAACCAGAGGATGCAGTCATATTCGTTGATTTGGCCAAAGGAAGCGACGTTGTCCTGGACGCAAACGTAACGGCGGTGGTGCGCAACACGCAGGGACTTAGTTGCCCTCTCCGACTGCGTGACAACGGCAAACGTAAGGACATCTGGGTAATTGCTTGTTCTGTTCAGACTCGACGAAAAGCATCTGACATTTTAAACGTGGCTATGATATTATACATGTTGTTCAGTAAGCGTACAATGCCACCGGAATTGTTATAAGGGATAGAGGACGTATACGTAAGTGCCCATTTACGTACTTGCAGCGCTCTTAGACATTTCCAGCACTAATCTACGCGAGAAGTGGACAAGTGGGATTGTACTAATCGAAATGATCAAGGAATGTAGTAGGGTTCTATCGTGCATTTAAGCTAATGTCTCGCAGACCCGGCATGTAGCTCAGTGTATGGCTTTGCGCTTCTGAGTTCGAGGTCGTGGGTTCAATCGTGGCCGCGGCGGCCGCATTTTTTTACGGACGAAGTGCAATAAAAAGAAAAAGAAATTGTGCAGGAACCCCTGTGGGATTTGCCTAAGTGTGCGTAAGTGTAGTGCCACTTGCTCATCTCCATGCAGTCCGTTGTCATTATGAATTTTATGGAGCTTGATGCGGCCAGTACATACGTCAGCACTGTGGCGGCACGAACTGCTGCGCACGGCGGTTAAATGTGCAATGACGACACAAGCAAAGTACTGCCTGTGGCGACGCGAGCTGCGCTAATGATTGTTCGACCATTATAATTCGTTATTGCTCTTGAGCGCCTTATCCATCCGCGGCGAACCCTTACGAAGCGTTACCTTACTTACTGAGCCGGCGGCTGAATATGGCACGACCGCGCGGACGCTATCTTTAAAGTGGTCCCTAATGCCAACATCACTGTAAGCAAAAATTATA
Organism: Dermacentor variabilis; assembly: GCF_050947875.1. Classification (NCBI taxonomy): domain Eukaryota; kingdom Metazoa; phylum Arthropoda; class Arachnida; order Ixodida; family Ixodidae; genus Dermacentor; species Dermacentor variabilis. The sequence continues at coordinate 58,472,545 of NC_134576.1, read as the reverse complement.
ATTATAATGGGAGTTTTATCGGCTTATCAGCCCCAATGCCTCCCATGCCCCAAGCATTTTCTCCGTCATAGCGGAGTGAAGACGGCATATGTCTTCATTATACTCCAATAGGTTAGGAACGAAGTATTTAAAACAACATGACCCGATTATACTCCGCACGGAGTTTCAGGTCACCTGGTTGGAAGCTCCCCACGGAGTTAATAGGGACGGGCGTGCGTGTGTCAGCGCGCGTCCGTGTGAACTTTGTGAAGCTCCAGTGTCTTCGCTGGTTATTTCATATGATCATTTGCTGATAGAACGAATTATCAGTGCACCGAGCAGCTGCAACGACCGATTCGTGTTTTGTGTGAACGTGTCAAGGTTATTTGCACCCACTGCTAACACGCGCTGGACGTCTTCCCTGGGTTGTACGCTTGGAAATCCACGATAATATTTGCGGTGTACGGGAAAACGCCAATGCGACAAGATGTCGTGCGCCGGTGCAAGGCATGTTTTGGCTGTGTACAGCCGCTCAATCTACGAAATCGCGCCGTTTGTACATTGGACGCAAAACAAGTCGTGGTATGCAACTGTCGTCAGCAGTTCACAAACTCACGGGCCAATTGCAGCAGAAAGTGCGACTTCTCCGTCACAGCGACGTTTACTAATCGAAACAGACGACAAAATGTCTCCTCGTTGCGTCGTCTGTAGCCGTCCCTGCCGCTTCTCTGGCAATCCTGTTGAAAAACCCAGTACCCAGCGTCCAATGCAACGCCGGCCCTGTGTCGCGCGCTGCATGCTGGGGAGCTGGTCAGGCGCGGTGTACTGGTGCGAAAAAGAGCTCTAGCGCGGTAAATACGCGGTGCCCGGAAACGTACATATTTTGTTTTTGTTTACAGAAAGCAATAGAGAGCGTATTAGTGAAAAGAAATGCTCAGGTTAGGATTCGATCATCCGACCTAAAGATCCCAAATCCAGTGCTTTACCACTACGCCACACTAGCAGGTGAACACTTGAGGATAATTTGCCATATTTAAGTTTGGAAGAGAGAGGTCTCGCACAGGCAGTAGATGCGCTATCGCCCAGCAACTAAACTCACGCCTGTACCAGAGAAATAAAGTTGCTGTCCTTATTGAGTGGTATGCTTAGAAGTGTCACAACATCCATTTTCACTGGCGATAGGTACTTTAACTTCGAAAAAAGTCCTAAATTATCCGCCGACCCGCGACGCTGTAAGGGCTGTTACTACCAATTTCGATAGCCGATTCTTGTTCTTCTCGCATTAGATATGCAACATTTTCTTGGTTCAGTGATGCGATTCAATTGACACGTCCGTTTACTCACATATCTTCGTCAGAGAAGCGCAGGCTAGTGCTAGCAGCCTTCGGCGACAGCACGTATACTTGTGTTTATGACGCGTCACATCCGCGCGCATCGCTTCTTGTACTGGCACCGTAGACATGAAAAAAAAAACGGTGTATTTCAGAACATCGATGCGAAAGTTGAAATATGGAGTGATTTATCCTTGTTTAGACTTGTTGATTCCTGAGCCCAGACGCGCCGATAGCGTGCAGACGGACTCGGCGGATACGCCTGAGCTTCGGGGGGGGGGGGGGGGGTGAGCGATCTCGGCGCGGGTAGCTGGTGAAAGCTAAAATGCGTGTATTTGAGCCCCAGAACCTTCTTTTAGTACAGTAGGGAAAGTGGAAGCGCACGAATCGCCTCAGCTTCGTTAACGGTGCGATAATATCAATCAGCGGTATGCTTCGAACTCGGGGTCCGTTCGAGCGCGTCTGAACAACTTCTGGATTTCATGTCCACTCCACAATACTGCGACAACGGCGACAAATCCCAGTCATATGTTAAGCGCAAACTACTAAAAAACGTGGCGTCCTCTGCGTCTGCGTGATTTCGTTCAAGAATTTAGCTATCTGCCCAGCCAAAAGGGAAAATGCAAGAAACGAGAGTGATCTTCAATGTGAAATGCGCATGTATAAACGGGGCAGCTTACGCACCTTTATTCCAAGCTGCGACACGAAATAAAGTGTTATGACCCCAAGATATAACCTTATTTAGGACAACGGACTAGTATGAAGCGATGAAAATGTATAAAGCATTTAATATTCTGTCGTCCTCGCGCACTGAAAGCAGCGCGGCACAAACACAACCAGCGCAGTTTCCAGCGCGGACCAGTGAACTGCAGCGAGAACCAGCGCCTGTACAGCATAGTACAGCACAAACCAGTGCGCCCCAGCATCATGGCAGTGGAACCAGTGTCTCGGCCAGTGGGACCCAGCGTTCTGACTGCTGTCCCAGTCAGTCCCAGCGAGCGCCAGCGTCCCCAGTGCGAACCAGTGTCAAAAAACTTGGCTGAAGGCTTAGCTTGGTTAAGCCTGGAAGATTGCCCAAGCAATACCCTTGGCTGCGCCTTGGTTCGGCTGATGGTGTGGACATGGTTGCCCTTTGTTAAACTTATGGCTATACATCATCCGACATAGCACAAGGCAGCGCGCCAACCATTGCGAGAAGCCGAGCTGTAGCTCCATTTATCCTCCTAGCGTGACGTCACACCAGCGAGCGCCCTCTCTCGGTAGCGCCGCAGCAGCGGCGCGCAAGGCTTCGCCTCCACCATCGATGCCGTGAGCTGGAGCACCGTCTCTCGGTCTGGCATGACGTCACACCAGCGAGTGCCCTCCCTCGGTAGCGCCGCAGCAGCGGCGCGCATGGCTTCCCCTCCACCATCGATGCCGCGAGCTGGGGCCCCGTCTTTCGGTCTGGCGTGACGTCACACCAGCGAGTGCCCTCTCTAGGTAGTGCCGCAGCAGCGACGCGCAAGGCTTCGCGTCCACCATCGATGCCGCGAGCTCATCATCATCATCATCATCATCAGCCTGGTTACGCCCACTGCAGGGTAAAGGCCTCTCCCATACTTCTCCAACAACCCCGGTCATGTACTAATTCTGGACATGTTGTCCCTGCAAACTTCTTAATCTCATCAGCCCACCTAACTTTCTGCCGACCCCTGCTACGCTTCCCTTCCCTTGGGATCCAGTCCGTAACCCTTAATGACCATCGGTTATCTTCCCTCCTCATTACATGTCCTGCCCATGCCCATTTCTTTTTCTTGATTTCAACTAAGATGTCATTAACTCGCGTTTGTTCCCTCACCCAATCTGCTCTTTTCTTATCCCTTAACGTTACACCTATCATTCTTCTTTCCATAGCTCGTTGCATCGTCCTCAATTTGAGTAGAACCCTTTTCGTAAGCCTCCAGGTTTCTGCCACGTAGGTGAATACTGGTAAGACACAGCTATTATATACTTTTCTCTTGAGGGATAATGGCTGCCTGCTGTTCATGATTTGGGAATGCCTGCCAAACGCAACCCAGCCCATTCTTATTCTTCTGATTATTTCCGTCTCATGATCTGGATCCGCCGTCACTACCTGCCCTAAGTAGATGTATTCCCTTACGACTTCCAGTGCCTCGCTGCCTATTGTAAATTGCTGTTCTGTTAAGCATTACTTTAGTTTTCTGCAGATTAATTTTTAGACCCACTCTTCTGCTTTGCCTCTCCAGGTCAGTGCGCATGCATTGCAATTGGTCCCCTGAGTTACTAAGCAAGGCAATATCATCAGCGAATCGCAAGTTACTAAGGTATTCTCCATTAACTTTTATCCCCAATTCTACCAAATCCAGGTCTCTGAACACCTCCTGTAAACACGCTGTGAATAGCATTGGAGATATCGTATCTCCCTGCCTGACGCCTTTCTTTATTGGGATTTTGTTGCTTGCTTTATGGAGGACTACGGTGGCTGTGGAGCCGCTATAGATATCTTCCAGTATTTTTACATATGGCTCATCTACACCCTGATTCCGCAATGCCTCCATGACTGCTGAGGTTTCGACTGAATCAAACGCTTTCGCGTAATCAATGAAAGCTATATATAAGGGTTGGTTAAATACTGCACATTTCTCTATCACTAGATTGATAGTGTGAATATGGTCTATTGTTGAGTAGCCTTTACGGAATCCTGCCTGGTCCTTTGTTTGACAGAAGTCTAAGGTGTTCCTCATTCTATTTGCAATTACCTTAGTAAATACTTTGTAGGCAACGGACAGTAAGCTGATCGGTCTATAAATTTTCAAGTCTTTGGCGTCCCTTTTCTTATGGATTAGGATTATGTTAGCGTTCTTACAAGATTCCGGAACGCTCGAGGTCATGAGGTATTGTGTATACAGGGTGGCCAGTTTCTCTAGAACAATCTGTCCACCATCCTTCAACAAATCTGCTGTTACCTGATCCTCCCCAGCTGCCTTCCCCCTTTGCATATCTCCTAAGGCTTTCTTTCCTTCTTCCGGCGTTACTTTCGGGATTTCGAATTCATCTAGACTATTCTCTCTTCCATTATCGTTGTGCGTGACACTGGTAGTGTATAAATCTCTATGGAACTCCTCAGCCACTTGAACTATCTCATCCATATTAGTAATGATATTGCCGGCTTTGTCTCTTAACGCATACATCTGATTCCTGCCAATTCCCAGTTTCTTCTTCACTGTTTTTAGGCTTCCTCCGTTCCTGAGAGCATGTTCAATTCTATCCATATTATACTTCCTTATGTCAGCTGTCTTACGCTTGTTGATTAACTTCGAAAGTTCTGCCAGTTCCATTCTAGCTGTACGGTTAGATGCTTTCATACATTGACGTTTCTTGATCAGATCTTTCGTCTCCTGCGATAGTTTGCTGGTATCCTGCCTAACGGAGTTACCACCGACTTCTATTGCACACTCCTTAATGATGCCCACAAGATTGTCGTTCATTGCTTCAACACTAAGGTCTTCTTCCTGAGTTAAAGCTGAATACCTGTTCTGTAGCTTGATATGGAATTCCTCTATTTTCCTTCTTACCGCTAACTCATTGATCGGCTTCTTATGTACCAGTTTCTTCCGTTCCCTCCTCAGGTCTAGGCTAATTCGAGTTCTTACCATCCTGTGGTCACTGCAGCGCACTTTGCCGAGCACGTCCACATCTTTTATGATGCCAGGGTTAGCGCAGAGTATGAAGTCTATTTCATTTCTAGTCTTGCCGTTCGGGGTCCTCAAGCCGCGAGCTCGGGCCCCGTCTTTCCGTCTGGCGTGACGTCACACCAGCGAGTGCCCTCTCTCGGTAGCGCCGCAGCAGCGGCGCGCAAGGCTTCGCCTCCACCATCGATGCAGCGAGCTAAGGCCCCGTTTTTCGGTCTGGCGTGACGTCACACCAGCGAGTGCCCTCTCTAGGTAGTGCCGCAGCAGCGGCGCGCGAGGCTTCGCCTCCACCATCGATGCCGCGAGCTGGGGCCCCGTCTTTTCGTCTGGCGTGACGTCACACCAGCGAGTACCCTCTCTCGGTAGCGCCGCAGCAGCGGCGCGCAAGGCTTTGCCTCCACCATCGATGCCGCGAGCTGGGGCCCCGTCTCTCGGTCTGGCGTGACGTAACACCAACGAGTGCCCACTCTCGGTAGCGCCGCATCAGCGGCGCGCAAGGCTTCGCCTCCACCATCGATGCAGCGAGCTGGGGCCCCGTCTTTTGGTATGGCGTGACGTCACACCAGCGAGTGTCCTCTCTCGGTAGCACCGCAGCAGCAGCGCGAAAGGCTTCGCCTCCACCATCGATGCCACGAGCTGGGGCCCTGTCTCTTGGTCTGGCATGACGTCACACGGTCACGTGACACGCAGCTGTGTAAGGAGGCGCCACGACCACCAATGGGCCGAAAGTGTGCGAGCAGTATCTCTTTCGCGATAAAAACGTGCTCGTTGCACACTGGATGGCACTGGAAGACGCTGGTCTTTGCAATAGGGCAAGCAACAGACATGAGCGGCGGCGCTCTCCGTCGCGTTAGGGAAACACCTGCTTTGCGCGCGATCCGCTGTGCAACGCGTCGGAGTTGTTTCCGCGGCGATTCGTGTGGTAGAGGAACAAGCTCCTGCAAGCACGACCAGAATACTTCGCCGCCAAGAAGCTGCAAACAAACGTCTATGCTCAGCACTCCTTCGTTTTGTACAAAACGATGTTACTAAAGGCATATCACCGCAAGTGTCGCCGCAGTGGAGTGCCGTCTATTTAGGCTCACCTTGCAGCCGCTGATATCGATGGGAGCCACTAGGCTTCGAACCTATATTCGTCAGGACAATAACGTCTCTACAATTTTGTCGTGTCTTATGAAAATGCAGCTGGCTGTCTTGACATCATTGGCAGCGATGAGCAAACACATAGGCAAACCACGCAAACCACCGCGACTCACGATCGCTGTGCTGCCCGCCTATATACGAGTCAACTTGTATCGCGGATCTCGAGTTGTGACTAAATTAATTAACGTCGTGCCTCAGGGACGGGCGGGTCCCTTTTAAAACGCCGGGCCCTTTTGGAGCTGGCTACTTAAAGGTCGAGGTGGTCTTTAAGCGCAGTTGCAGAACCAATGGGCCAAGTAAAATTGCGGTCAGCCGACAAGAATAAACTGCCAACATATTTAACCAGAACAGGCATAATCACGTAACTGTAACCGAAGATTAGGAATAGTGTAACCTAGTATCTCATGTTACCAAAGTTATATGTGCTATGCTGAATGATATCTCTATAAACTTGTGCCAAGACGAACTGCCCTAATCTAACTAATCATAAATAATTAAGGCTAACCTTTAATAACATCAGCTTTACACGTGTGACAGGTGTGTCAGTATGTATTGATTCACTCAACTTACGGAACACGCTAACCTACCGAAACTCCTTCAAAGTGTAAGCTGCTATACCATATCTAATACCTGTCACACTGGACATTTTAATGTCATTAGATGAAAATTACATTCAGTGCGATGAATGCCATTGGACTCGTGCTTGAGGTACACAACAAAAAATTGATGTCATGCCGTCATGATATCAATGGCAATCATTGCACAAAAATTGGTGAGAAAACAAGAGCAAGGTATATGTAGAATGTCTGAAAAGCCAATTTATTTTAATATAAATATGGCGTGTCACTTCACCAAAATAACACGCATATACAACTTCCAATTCCAGAATTTCGGGCCACTACAAGCAAAAACAAGGCTTGACCAGCTTAGTAACCATAGCCAATAAATTGAAGACAAACAATACGACTGACATCACAGTGCTGGGCGACGCTAGGTAGCAGTAGCTGAAGCAGTTGATGTGTGCTTTGCATTGTGAACAAAGCAATCAGAGGAAGTGGCGAGAATGTCAAATAGATGCATACAGGCGCTCGACTGCTTGCAGTATGACTGAGTAGTAAAGCAACAGCCGCCAGACGCCACTGAGGTAGGGAGTAAAAAACATTTTGTGAAAGCCTGCCGTACAGGTTTCCTCTAGTAAAAATAGCAGATACCTTAAACCACACAAAAGTAATTACCTCTTTACATCACTGCTTCTGAAATTATGAATCTCAATGTCATATTTAGTCATTCGCCAGTGCAAAGCCGATCGATTTTCTGAAATTAATTCGATTGCAGAAGTAATTCGATTCCAATGGCATTAAATATTGCTGCGTAGCAACCGAATAATGTCATTCAATGCTAATGTCATTCGATTCGAATGACATTAAGATGTCCATTGCGACAGGGGTATAACACAACCACTTAGGATCCTCTGGCCATGTTACCACTATCCATTCATCTTTAGAATACTGATTAATTATGTTTCAGAATGATTTCATAAAATATGCTAGATATATTCCCAAGCCTGTGTGAATCAGTCACTTGTGAAGAAACTTTCCAGTTTTCTGTGAAGGATGGGTGAGGTTGCTGCATCAGCTCGGATTGGGTACCAGAAATTGTTTCTACCCGTAAAATGACAAAACACTGGTCTACAGTTACCTTCATTGCCTTTACATTTCGCTTATTGCACAAAGTATAAATGGTATTGCAGCTTTAGAAAAACTGATTCAACATCAGCTATTTATTTTGCATCCGTATTTTGCTCATGGTGAACATCTTTCTACACAAATTGTTACATCAATGTCAGCAGTAGAAGCAAAACTAAGGTAGATCATTCTTGTCGCAGATTTTTAGAAAACATTTGAATATGAAGTATATAGCAAGCAATCAGTGCAGGCTGAAATTATTTGCTTCATGACTTACAAACAACAGGCGATGGATGAATCAGATTTTGTGGATTCATATAAATACTTGTACGAAGTAACTATGCACGGCACATCATATAATACTCCTGAATTTATGTCGAAAGATTGTAACGCATACTGTTGACTAATATCTCATGGTGTCTTTTTAACTCTAGAAGTGAACAATGCCCCCATAAATTTTTTGTAGTTGGAACAAATGATAGAAGAAATCATATACACTACTTCAGATGAGTACACAATTGAATTTGCCTCTAACATAATGCACAACCCTCAGCACTGAGAACATGCTAGAGATATCGACACACCATAGCAATATTCACATACTGAAACAAGTTTTTACAGCTCGATGTCCGGAGCTGGATTGCTATTATCTTGTAAAGTTACCACTCACGCCAATTTTCGAGGAATGAAAAGCGTGATTATTTCATCCTCATTACTTTTTTTTTATTATCAAGCAAGAGCGTCTATAAAAGACCGCTCATTGAAGAAGGGAAACAAACACAAAATTCCACAATCACAATGCATGATCATGCAAACGCCTCGTGGTTTCTATCGCAGATGCAGATAAATCACAAAGATAATGCGGAAACACTACGTAACCGCGTTTATTCGCTGGAATGGACTGCAGCCACATGGGTGCAAAACATCGTACACCACCGCGCATTTCTAGCACACACCACGTAGGACACATGTACGCTGCAGAGATATGTGTTTTTTTCTTCTTAGGAATGTTCGTGATTCGCACGATAAACACAGAAGGCACGGGCGACAGGAGCGAAACCCGGGCACATTGAACATACCGGCACGAAAGCAAATGCGGACGACCTCGGTGTAACCTGCGCTACACGAGTGATGAACCCTCGTAGATTTGATGCTTTCCGACTGAAACAGTTACAACACGCACGGAAACATCGCACACTGCACAAGCGTACATCTGATAACGCGTCAACAACTCCTGAGGCTACACTTGATGTTGACGACAGCAGAAAGTTATTTGAAACGAAGTGACAACGCACGTAGCACGGGCAGGAGCTCATAACGTCATGAAAAGACTTCTGATTTGAAGTGCGGATCTCAAAGGCCATACTTTTGCTGGCTGCATATGGCAGAAGTTGTTCAAAATCGAAAATACGTCATACAATCTTTTTCTACAGTGAAGTATAGCGTGCAATATAGACGCTTCAATGTTTTTTTTTTCTTGTCTCGCAACTATACGTAGTTGGGCGCAACACGGCACATGTGTGTGTACTGGTTAGTATTCAAGGCATCACGGGGGCCACACAACCGCACAGGTCTGCAGATGACGCTCGCTCCATGTGACCGGTTGGTGGTGCAACCCAACCACCCTGTTTCAAAGGACACGCTCATAGCATTCATTCGTCTATTCTGCTCTCTATTTTGCAACGACCGGTCACCGGTCGGTCGCGCCAGCCGTTGCGACGTGTCTGTCTAATCGTGTGGTTTTGTTTGGTGTAACGAAATGTGTCTTAGTTCGTGGACACAAAAGTGCCAGAAGATAGTTTGTGTCTCTCTGAAAACTCGCCATATGCATGGCGTGCCAGGGCAATGGGGACCAACAATTTTCATGCCCTGGAGTGCATTCTCTCTTGTGTCTGGTTCTGGGAAGTTCGGTGGACGTCGCGAAGAAATAATGTCTATCATTAGCGTGCCTCAGCTCGTCCACAGCGTAACGGCATGTAGGCTGGGAGCCGACGCAGCACCGGCCACTTGGAGGGCGCTTTTCGACCGCGTCGTGCCATTCAAAATGTAAGTAATCGTGCTTGCTAACTACACGTGTATTGTGCGTACTTCTCGTGTGTGCACAGAGTGCACGAGCTTAGAATAGAACCAATAGAACTGCCACGGCAACAGTGGAACCCGTGCTGATGCTTCCTGAGCGCTGGTTGTCAGAATTTAGCTAGGCAAGTTTATTGTCTTAATGCGAAATCGAAAATCTTTATAAGCGTTTTCTTCCGTTAAGAAATATTACGTTCGGCAATAATCGTGTTCATCATGTGCGCCTGTGCGTGAGCTCCCGCTTTTCGGTGTAGGTTGCATAACCACACTCATCTGCATCTTAACCGATCCTTCCTGCAATGACGTTTCCTCGTGTATAAATGCTTCTACGTTGTAAATAATCTGCGCTTACGAGGTTCTGAATTTACGAGCAGTTTTAAAAAATAAAACGTAAGCAGTCAAAGCTTGCAACTGGACATAACTATGCGTAACTAAACATGACACGAGACAGTTGCTTAAACTAAGTCATGAAAAAATTGAATTGGTATGTAAAGAAAGATTCCTTTGTAATGTGTTGCTGCTGTGTGTGTGTGTTAAAAATTTGACTATTGATGAAGGGGTCCCTCTGTTGCCACTCTTCATTATTGCAAACATTATTTTCATGACTATTTTTAGATGCTCCTTGCATGTGTTCACACTGTGATAGCGTGAATGTGCCACTGCTATAAATTAACTGCGAACTTTCCGAACTTATTTCGTAGTGGTGAGCCCCCCCCCCCCCCCCCTCGCCAACGCACACCATTGTCCACATAATGGAGGAGCCAACAGAAATGCAGGAAAACCTTCAATGACCGCCATAGCGCAATGTGTAATCTGATTGCTTGGTTCAGGTATGTACGATGTGTATGTGTTCCAAAGAGTAGGACCTCGGTATCATTCGTGAATAAGTTTAGCAACGTATTACTCAAGACAGCTTACAAAGTAGGCTAAGTATTTTTGCAACTTCCTGCTTATTTGTGTTCATAGCTGTTATGCACATATCGTTTTCTATATAAAACTAGATCTAACATGTCCTGATAATAACTATATTTTCTTGCATCAATTGCTTAGCTGCAATTTATATTTCATTTTGTTTGACAGAACCCGCACGGTGGAGAGAAGTAATTAATAAAGGGAAAATCAGACATCCACCCATTCGTAGCAATTGCTACAAAAGAAACCCATACGAGTTCATCGAAAGAAATGCCTCGAAGTTCAAGAAAAATTCGTCATGGTCCGGGACTCGAACCCGGGACCACCGCCTTTCCGGGACAGCAGCTTTACCGTGTGAGCTAACCAGGCCGCTAGCCAATGGTAGGGCGAAGTCAAATTTGTCAATAGCTGAGAAATTCTTTCTGAATTTACTTTATTATTTTTGAAACAGCGTAGGTTTGGACATGTTTGTATTTCATAACTTTTAGGTTTTTAGCGCACAAAAAGGGATGACAGACAGAGGCACGACGCGGACACAACGCTAACTTCAAACAATTATTGTTCTACGAAGCGGTACACATATATATAGGTAACAGACAACACCGTACGCATGCGCATATTTACTGGTTTCTAATCAAATGAGACAGCAACGAGACACGTGTAATGAAAAGTAAAGATTATATCGAAGATAAAAGAGCGACCACGCATAGCCCAAAAATTTTTTGTAATTGCAAGACTAAAATGCCATCTACATCAAGCCACCCTCTGGGACACGTTTAAAAAATCGAATTCTTTTTGGAAGATCGATCGAAGGCGCGCTAACACAGATTATTGAAGCGACGATGATCGCTAGTTTGGGGAACGCTTGTGTTAGCGCGCCTTCAATCGGTCTTTCAAAACAAGAATTCGAGTTTGGCTCGAATTCTTGTTTTGTTCAAAAAAAAAAAATTTGGCTAGGCATGGTCGCTTTTTCATCTTCGATATTATCTTAACTTTCCATTACACTGTCTCGTTGCTGTCTCATTTGATTAGAAACCAGTACATATGCGCATGCGTACGGTGTTGTCTGTTACCTATATATATATGTGTACCACTTCGTAGAACAATAATTGTTTGAAGTTAGCGTTGTGTCCGCGTCGTGCCTCTGTCTGTCATCTCTTTTTGTGCGCTAAAAACCTAAATGGTTGTTATTTTTGCTTAGTACACAGTGTATTTCTCATTTGGCTTTATTGTTTTTAAACTGTTTCCTATGCTGTAGCTTTTATTTTTATCTTCTTTTTTCTCTTTTTATTCTACACACTTGTGCAGTTTCTGTGCACATGAGAATTCAAAGTGTAGTGGGTCAAATATGTTGCAGGTCTGAGCACATGGCGTCCTTACCATTGTTTTACATTAGTATTCGCAATTAGTTATCTGTTGTTTCCAGAATAACTTCCACTGGAAAATACACATTTGATGAGCTTCAACTTTTCGAAATAATACATGAAGGTCATCATTCACTGTGCTGCAGTTACTGCTGTAACATATGGGTTACAGCACAAACAGACAATCGCAAGAAGGGGGACACATACACACAGTGCAGGCTAACTGGTTTTATCGGCAAGGATAGCAAACCTTATATATGCCAGTGAAGCAAGGGAAATGAAGGGGAAAACATGTCAAGGTTGATAGCATGGAAACAACGCAAGCACAATGCAGCCAACCAAGTGCAACAATATGCAAACAATTATTTTTCTTTGCCGTCTAAAGCCCCGATAGCGACATCCAGAAGATAAAATTCATGATCAAGGAGAGCAAGGGAAGGGGTGCTAAAGCACCTGCTACCAGATTTCCTAATGTGGTAGTGTTCTCAACTGATGCGTGCGGTCTTGTCACTGCCCTTTCCTAGAATTGTCTGTTTCAACCGGGCCGCAAAATCCGCATACTTGCTAACGTGCTCAAATAAGCGTGTATTCATCATCTAGTGTTCTTTTTCTTCTTCAGTTTTTGAGCGTGTTTCCCTGAACGGTGATTGACATAGCGACCAGTTTCGCCGACGTAAAACATCCCACATGACAGGGGGATGCAATACACCACTCCTGTTGAACATTTTACTAATGGCGGTTGGTGGTTCTGGCATCCACGTTTCCTGGCGTTACAGATACGTGGACACAACTTTCCCAGCTTAATTGGGGCAGAGAAACAAATTGGCATGCCGTGCCTACTTGTCACCTTAAGTTCGCGAGAAAATTTATGGATGTAAGGATCCACCTCGTGTCTTACTTGCCGTCCATTTATCCTCAGCCACTGTACTTCCTGATCCACACTTGAATATTGGAAGGAGGTTTTCTGAAGCGGCAGTCCAGACCAAGACGGGGAACCCTGCAGCCAAAGGCGGCTTACCTGATTATTAAAACGGGGCTTAATCTGATGAGGGCACGATTTTTGGAGCCGATGCCATACACAAAACCGCTATACCTCTCTTAATTGTGTTGGAGTGTGCCGAGTCAAAGGGCAGCAACTCCTTCTAAGTTTCGTTGGTAGTAGCCCCAGCAAACATGTCCATCATAGAACATGATTTCTAGGTCTAAAAAGTGTAAACTTGAAAAGTCCGGGAGTTCATGGGTGAAACGCAACCCAGGTCCATGTTTGCTAAAGATAGAAAAAAAATTCGCTAATGTAGAGGGGTAGATGAAAGTGGGCTGCTTTATTAAAAGCACTAAAAATTGTGAACATACCTAAAAAAATTTAAGACCGGCATCCATTAAACATCTGTTCCAGTGTATTTTCCACCTTGGCCCGAAAAATGTAAGAAAGGATAGGGGCTACGCAAGCGCCTATGCAGATGCCATCGCGCTGCAGTAATGACTGCTAATAAAATACAATATATATAGTTAATTAAAAGAAAATGAGGCATCCACTAAATCGTAGCAATTGCTACAAAAGAAACCCATGTGGGTTCCTTGAAAGAAAAGCCTGGCAGTTGAAGAAAACTTCGTCCTAGTCGGGCACTTGAACCCGGGACCACTGCCTTTCCAGGGCAGCCACTCTACCGGCTGAGCTAACCCGGTGGCTAGCAGGTGGTAAGGTAGGAGATGTCAATCGTAGCAATTGCTACGATTGGGTGGATGTGTCATTTTCCATAATTAATAATTTCTTTCCACCTTGCGGGTTTCCGCAGAAGTATTACCACAAATAAAAGTAGAGTTCAAATGAAACTGCAATAAAGAGAGAAAGTTATGAACAGACAAACTGACTGTCTTCTGGAAGGATACGTCGCTGTTATCTTCAATGCAGTCTTTGACACACGCTAGCAGTTGATTCTGCGGAACATAATTAAAGAAGTCCTGCACGTCTGCTGAAAAACTTAAGCCAACTTGATCATTTCCCTCTAAAAACTGTACTACTGCGGCTGATTTCTTTAGAAGAAATGGGTCGTTCAAACCTAGCATCTTGAGCTTCTTTAGCAAAATCTGGCTAACACGCTTCTCCCACGATTCCTCTTCGCTAACAATAGTGCTAAACGGAACTTCGCGCTTATGTGTCTTGACTGTAAAAAAAACCCCTAAAACTGTACTTCTGCTGTTAGATATGTCCCTGGCAAACTTTCTGAGGTTAATTGCTTACAAAACACAAGGAACTTGGCTTTTACTCGCACTTCACTTTTCCCTCCGGGGTCAAAGTTCTTATTAGCCGCTACCAAACCTTTTTCATTGTAAATTCCCTTGGGTAAAATGATGAACTCGCCCTGTTTGTCAGCTTGCATAAGCATCAGGTTGTTACTCTTAAAGAGATGTCATTCAACAAACTAGTACGGTGCGAGTTCGGGGTTTTCGGAGCAAACTTTCGCAGGCAGTCAAGAACTTCAAGAAGGGAGCTGTTCCGATTATCATCCTTTCCTGAGTGACCACTTTTCGATTCATTGCAGTGATATAATGCGCAGGATCAGCTTGGACCCCAAATTTGGATTCTTTCTGCAGATGATGCATAATCTTCTCTGGTATATGGACGTCCCCCATGACGCTGACATTGCTTCCATCTTGCGTCATTTTCTTGTCTCCCATATAACAGAGCAACAAATTCAACGTACGCCTCCAGCTGCACTCCCTGAGCTGTGAAACTAGGTGCTTAAAAGATGCTAGCTTCTTAATCACGAGCCGATCAGGATGGTCCTTAAATGACAGAATACGCATCCTGTCCTGAGCGACTTATTCTGCAAAGCCTTTTCGAGTGCCCCTCCCCCCGCTGGTTTCACAGGGCCGAAGAGGGCACTTACTGCATTACGGACGAGTCATTTCCCGATGGAAAAAGGTGAACTGTCTTGACTAGCATGTTGCATGGGCGATGTGACTGAGTTGATGGAGGAAAAGGGAGGTGCTTTAAAACCTTATTAGAGGAAGGCAAGACACTTCACCTTTTGCATCCGGAAAGGACTTGTCCCTAACGAAGTAAATGCCCTCTTCCGCCTTGTCAGACCAGTGTGGGGGCATCTGAAAAGGTTTTGCAGAATAAGTCGCTCAGAACTGTGACAACAAGTTCAACTTTTAAAGGACAGGTTCCATATTCTATGTTTTAAGGACAATCCTGATTGGCTTGAGATTAAGACGCTCGCATCTTTGAAGCGCCTAGCGGTTACCGCTCATGGAGTGCAGGTGGAGGTGCATCTTGAATGAGTTGCTGCGGCGTTCAGGAGACAAGAAAATGACTCAAGATGGAAGCAATGTCAGTGTCATGGGGACGTCCATATACCAGAGAAGATTATGCATCATCTGCAGAAAGGATCCAAATTTGGGGTCCAAGCTGATGTTCCTGCACATGATCTCACTGCATTGAATTGGAAAGTGGCCACTCAGGAAAAGATAATCGGGACCCCTGCCTTTTTGAAGGTGTTGAATGCTTGCTAAAGCCTGCTCCATAAACCCCGGACTCGCACTGTACTAGATTGTTGAATGACAGATCTTATTTAGGAACAACAACCTGATGCTTACGCAAGCTGACAAAGAGAGTGGGCTCGCCGTTTTACCCAAGAGAATTTACAATGAAAAAGTTTGGTAGAGGCTAATAAGAACTGTGTGCCCAGAAAGAAAAGTGAAGCGCGAGTAAAAATCAATTTCGTTGAGTTTTGCAAGCAATCATACCTTGGAAAGTTTGCCAGGGACATATGTAACAGGAGAGGGAACAGCATGAGGAGTTTTCAACAGCCAAGACACATAAGCCCGAAGTATCGTTTAGCACTACTGATAGTGAAGAGGGATCGTGGCAGAAGTGTGTTAGCCAGTTTTTGCTAAAGAAGCTCAAGCGCTAGCTTTGAACGACCCATTTCCTTTAAAGAAATCAGTCACGGTAGTACAGTTTTTAGAGGGAAATGATAATGTTGGTTTCGGTTTTTCGGCACACGTGGAGGACTTGTTTAATTCTGTTCCGCAAGATCAACTGCTAGCGTGTGTCAAAGACTGCATTGAAGATAACAGCGACGAATCCTTCCAGAACACCATTGGTTTGGCCGTTCATAATTTCCCATCTTTATTGCAGTTTTATTTGAGCTTGAATTTTGTTGTATTTCGACAAGCAGCTGTTTTTGCAGTGCGATGGCAGCTGCATAGGGTCTTGCGTAGCCCCTATTCTTTGTGACATCTTTCAGGCCAAGGTGGACAACACACTGGAACAAGTGTTGAATTGGTGGCCGGTTTTAAATATTTTTACGCCTGTGGACAATTATTTACAGCTTTTAAAAGCTGCCCGCCTTCACCTACCCCTGTACAGTAGGCGAAGTTTTATCTATGTTTAGCAAACATGGACGTGAGTTGCCATTCACCTCTATACTTCCAGACCTTTTAATTTCAGTTTTTATACCTAGAAATCATGTTCAGTGATGACCACGTTGGCTGAGCCTCCAACCCACGGGCTAAAGAGTTGCTACCCTTTCACTCGGCACACTCCAAGACAATTGAGAGGTATACAGGTGTTACGTATGAAATTGGCTCTTATAAAATCGTGCCCACATCAGATTAAGCGCTGCTTTCATAATCAGGTAAGCCGTGCTTTAGTTGCAGGGTTCCCCATCTCGGGCTTTACTGCCGTTTCAGAAGTATTCCTTGAAAAGTTCAAGTGTGGATGTGGAAGCACAATGGCTGAGGATCAACTGAAGGCACCTAAGACAGAGGTGGTCCCTTACATGCACAAACTTTCCCACAATCTTAAGGTGGCAAGTAGGCATGGTGTGCCAATTTGATGGAATGCCCGAAATGAGTTGGGAAAGTTGTGTCCACGTATCTGTAATGCCAGAAAACGTGGACTCCAGAAGAACCACCAACCGCCGTTTGTAAAATGTTCCACTGGACTGGAGTGGTGTATTGCATCCCCATGTCACGTGGGATGTTTTACGTCGGCGAAACTGGTCGCTGTGTCAATGACCGTACAGGGCAACACGCTTAAAAACTGAAGAAAAAAATGAACACTAGATGATGAATACACACATTTATTTGCGCGCGTTAGCAAGTATACGTATTGTGTGGCTCGATTGAAAGACAGGACGATTCTAGGAAAGAGCAGTGACAAGACTGCCCCCATCAGTTTAAAATCCTTCCACATTAGAAAATTTGGTAGCAACTGCTTTAGCACCCATTCCTTTGCTCTCTTTGATGCTGAATGTGATCTTGTGGGTGCTTCTATCGGGGCTTCAGACTGCAAAGAAAAATAATTGTTTGCGTTTTGTTGTGTTTGGTTGGCTTTAGTGCGCTTGTGTTCTTGGCACGCTGTCACCCTTGACATGATTTTCCCCTTCATTTCCCTTGCTTCACTCTGGCATATAGAGCGTGTACCACATAACTTGAGCCAAGAACTTAAAAATGAAAGGTGCGTGTGAAGCGAATTGAACCATACACATACTATTCGCAATAGCCTATACTAACTCAGACATTTTTTTGTTGTCCCCATAACTCCCTAATTAATTAGATTAATTACTGAACATTTAGTTATTGGCTGAGGGCCCCAAGTATGGCACGCAGACTTGTAGAGCACCTTCAGAAACCACCGATCGAGTTCTTTCCTTTACGAAATGTGTCATGTAGTCCTTTTTTCCGGGTTGCAAAAAAAGCCCATGAAATATGAAAAAGGCCACGTGATGGAGCATATTGTTATTGTGCTACTCTCAAGCGTGCGTTCGGTGAACAAAGTCGGCTGCATCGCGACTGGCGACGAGAAAGTGGCAGGGTATTCTTTAGCTTATTGGCAGCGCTCCGCCTACAGCATGAATTTTCGGCGTCATCCGACTGGAACCGACCTTGTTCAGCGAAGGCGTGCTTAAGAGGAGCATGATACCACTGCGCAAGCGCTCTGTCACGTGGCTTGTTTCATACTTCGCGTGCTTTCTTAAACTCCAGAAAGAAGGACTATGTGAGACGTATCTTAAAGCAAACAACTCGATCGGTAGTTTCTGAAGGGGCTCTACAATCTGTGTGTCATACTTGGGGACCTCAGCCAATAATGAAAGTTACCCAACTCAGCCAGAGTTGGGTAAATAAATTTAATTAATTATTGAGTTATGTGGTAAACAAAAAATTGTCGGAGGTACTTTAGGCTATTGCGAATATTATGCATGCGGTTTAGTTCGCTTCCTACGTGCCTTTCACTTTTATGCGTTGCATATTGCAATCACTCAATTCAGCCCTTGGGCGCGGCCGGGCAGCCACCATTGAGGGTATGAGCCATTGTTCATTGCTGCGCGTCTCATATGTGGGTCTATTCTCTTTTAAGTTTGCTATGTTTGTTATTAAGTTGCTTCTGTTTTTATGCGTTGCATATTGCAATCACTCAGTTCAGGCCTTGGGCACGGCCGGGCAACCACCATTGACTTTTAGCGCAACCACGTGACGTGACGTCACGACAGCCGGAGGAAAAGCTGGCACCCAACTCCCGCAATATGCAACGCATTCTTGGCTTAACCAAGCTAAGCCTGGCCATTTTTTTAATTCTTGGCTCAAGTTATGTGGGACACCCTACAAGGTGTGCTGAGACATGCAAGGTGTGCTATCCTTGCCAATAAAATCAGTTGTTAGTCAGCACTGTGTGTACGTGTCTGCCTTCTTGTGGTCTGTTTGTGCTGTTACCCATATGTTTCAAGATGAACCAACTCTCCCAAAAGGAAGTGTTGATGACGCTACTGCTGTACTGAGCTTTTTTCTAGTAAGCTTGATTTTTTTCTCTCCCATAAAAAAATTCGTAAGCTATGCCCATTCATGCAAATCGGCATTGAAGCAGCTAAGAGTCTATGTCCAGTTACATTATTTTTCGCTTTAAATCAACACAGTATAAATCGCATAGCTGGTAGATCAGTATTGATGCTTAATCATTAAACAACGCTATTCTGTACATAGTGCTAAATTGTCTGGTTGCTTTTGCTATGGCATTTGCTCGTTGTTGCAGTGTTGCTCGCCAAATGAATTTGATTTCAACAGCACCACATAGAACATTCCCATTGACACTTGCGTAATTTTAATAGTGATTATCAACGAACAAGCCCTAATTCAGCAGCTATCAAGAATAATTTCTAATATTTTGGGTCCCTTTTCATGTGTTCTGTTTCATACTATGTATTTGGTCCGCACAGTGAGCAGTCTTCTATTCAATCTTCTTGGTGCTGTTGAGGTCAGAATATCTTCAACCAGCAAATTTAAATTATAATGCTATCAGTAAAACTTCGATTACTGGGCAGATGAAAGTATTTTATCTTATTCTAAAATCATCTTTGTTGAAACCACCAGTGTCTAGAGCAAACATCATATGCCCAGCAGCTCATAATAAGTTTTTAAGTTGGATGGGCGAGTATCTATAGCTAAGTATACCTGTGCATATACTTTCTACATATTAGCTAGTGTTTTAGCCACACGAAACAGCCTATGTTGTGTTTGCTGAAGTCAAATTAATGGTTGATGCACCTGTTTGTTTTTGTTTTGCACTTACACTTCTGTGGTCTCTTAAGCACTGTAGTCGCGTGACAGCTGAAGTATTGCAGTAGTGTCGAAGTTAGTGTGCTACACTATGCCAACACATACCGATCACCGCATTCATGCAATTTCTGAGAACCAGCCTTGTTCACTAGGTGAAATTTGTAGTGTCCTTAGGAGTTTGCCGGTCAGTTCATGGAACTTTTCAAGACAGAATTTACACAGGGAGGGAAGGGATACCATACAACATGACTGCTGCTAACAACTGTCTCTTTAGTTTCATGGAAGAATTAAAAATAACAATATCACTAGATATGTGCTTATATTGTGCACAAGTTCTTTAAGAGGAAAGGTGTAAGTTGTGATATAAAGGCATAAAACCACGATGAACAGTATTTGCATAGAAAGAAAAGTAAATATGTGCAGAATAATTTTTATCCCTTGTCATCTAGAAAGAACGCTTTTCTTTTATTGACAATGACGGCTGGCTCAAGCGTGTCTTATTTATGTGGTACGCCTCCATGATTTCTCACGTCAATTCTTCACCGTGGGTGAAAACAGATGAACGATCTTAATTTAGCCTGAGGCCCTATCGCGGCAGTGCACGGCCAAGTTGGACGACCATACTGGTGATTTCTTTGGCACACATTTGGCACATTTAGCTATGGCCAGTCTGCCCTGTGTACATTTGACCACATGTGAAAGGAATACAGTACACTGCCTCTCAAACACACCAGACACATTTGCTTTATTGAAGCAAACCTCGTTTGCCTGCTAAACTTTCTCAATTCACTTGTGGACTGTTGTGCATGTGTATACATCTGTATCTGTGTACAAATGTGTATTTCTAGCAGTCCACAAGTGAATTGAGAAAGGCACCCAGGCCAGGGAGGCTTCCTTGTTAGATACCACCAAATTTGTCTTGTGTCCGTTAGAAGTAGGGTACTTTGATCATCTGTATATTTGGTTAAATGTATATGGGGCAGACTGGTTGGTGCCTCAACATGCACCCAGGAAAGCACCGTATATCCCGCATGACAATGCATTGACATGACTGGTGCTGTGCATCAGATTTAGATTGGTAATCTATTTTGTTCAACTCTGGTAACTGAATGGCCAACAATAACAGTAAGGAATACCACATAAAATAATCGGCCGTGTCAGTCCGCTCTCGTTATGATTGCGTGAATAAGAGGAACACTCTCTAAATGACACGGAATAGCAATCGCTCTGTGCTTTCTAATTTTATTTCTTATGCAAGTACTGTTTATCATGCTTTTGTACATTTGTACTGCAACATTTGCCCTCATTCTAAAAGAACGTTTGTGCGGAACAAGTACACATGCAGTGTAAATATTTTCTTTATTCCTTCCATTAAATTTTTATTGTTTATTGATTTATACAATACTGCGGACAAGCAGAAAGCAGGGTGAGCAAAAAACAAAGATGATATACACAGAAGAACAAGATGAAGCAACTGTGTAACACGTTTTTCACAGAAATTGTTTGGTCGTAAGGTAGACGATTAAGAAAAATTTTAACTTGATTACAATACAACTATTATAATACACGAAATAACAAGATTTACACAAATGATATACAGCTCACGGGCGCTGGGGGTGTGCTTCAGTTAGTTTATTCCAGTCATCTTTTGTTTGTGGAAAAATAGTACCGAAAAGTGTCAGTCGTTGCTAAAATAGGTGTTAGAAAATGAGGGTACTGGTGCCGAGTGGGACTCCTTGTCAAGGGGGATACGTTTTTTGCGGTGTCTAAGGCTATCTTATGAATAATAAAGTTTGAAAGAAACTCTAGCCGACTTTTTTTCTTCGAATTTGTAATAGTTCAATACCGTTATCGGTTAGTAAAGCAGTGGGGGAGTCAGTAGCCTTAAATTTACTGTAAATAAATCGTACTGCTTTTTTTAATTCTTTCTAGGTTCCTAATGTTAATTTTTGTGTGAGGGTCCTAAACTTTGGGAGCTTACTCAAGTTCCCAAAGTTTAGGAAAAGTAAGAGAGTAGTTTACCACTAGATGGAGCAGTCTTGAGTTGTTGGCGCAGAAGGCATAGTTTCCAGAAAGCGGCAGAGCAGATGGTATTTATGTGTAAGTTCCATGATAAGTCACTCGTTAATGTTAAGCCTAAATATTTATAGCATGTTACTTTCAGTAAAGGTGCTGCAGCTAAATTGTAAGTGTAGTCTAAGGGGACTTGTTTGCGCGTTATGGGGTGGTAGACACACTTAGTTGCCTTAAGAAGCATTCCCGATTGTTCACACCATTTCAACACATTGTCTAAGTTAGAGTCAAGGCCATATTGGTCAGTAATGCAGGTAACTTCTCTAAACAAAACACAGTCATCAGGAAATAGACGAATCTGAACTGGGGTGTTAACGACATGTAGAGGGCCAAGTACGCTCCCCTGCGGAACGCCAGAAGTTACCGGAAGGCAGCCAGAGACTTCTTCTCCCACCTGAACGTATTGGTTGCGGTTGTAAACATAGGCTGAAATCCAGGAAATGAATAATTCTGGTATGCCAATCATCCGAAGCTTAGTAATTAGTTTATCGTGTGGGACTGTATCGAATGATTTGCTTGAATCTAGGAATATTACATCAATTTGACTGTTCGTATCTAGACAAGCTGCAAAGGTGTGAACTAT
This sequence comes from Dermacentor variabilis, assembly GCF_050947875.1. Classification (NCBI taxonomy): domain Eukaryota; kingdom Metazoa; phylum Arthropoda; class Arachnida; order Ixodida; family Ixodidae; genus Dermacentor; species Dermacentor variabilis. Next base: position 58,450,144 of record NC_134576.1, on the reverse strand, counting down.
AGTAACCAATTGTGTTATGGTTAAAAATCCTTTTCGAAATCCGTGTTGATGATTTGATAAAACTGAGTTTTCTTCTAAGAATTCGTGTAATTTGTGAGCTATTATGTGTTCGATAAGTTTAAAACACGAAGTTGTTAAGGAGATCGGGCGATAATTTTGTACTAATAGACGGTCGTCTTTCTTGAATATAGGCACAACTCGGGCTGACTTCCTGTCATCTGGTAATTCCGCTGAGAGCAGTGACATGACATAGCAGTGAGACACGAAAAATAATAACTAAGTATTTAGAAACAGACTCTGCAAAGCGACGAAGAATTATGTTCGGTATATTGTCGGGGCCACAAGAACTTCTAAAAATTAAATGATGGGGTTTTACGTGCCAACACCACTTTCTGATTATGAGGCACGCCATAGTGGAGGACTCCGGAAATTTGGACCACCTGGGGTTCTTTAACGTGCACCTAAATCTAATTACACGGGTGTTTTCGCATTTCGCCCCCATCGAAATGCGGCCGCTGTGGCCGGGATTCGATCCTGCGACCTCGTGCTCAGCAGCCCAACAAGAAATTTTAGTCTTAGAGTCAAGCAACATAGCACGTATGCCAGGATGAGAAAGGAAGTTTACATTTACAGCATGTTCCATGTTTCTGGTGGGTAAAGAATCATTATCGGCGGAAAATACACTATGGAAATAGTCATTGAAGTGTTGAGCAATGGCGGTCTGATCAAATCCCAATGAATCACCGAAAAGAACCTGTGATATGGGTTTCTTTTTTTTCGCTGGTATAGTTCCAAAACTTATTTGGATCATTTCTTTTATGAAGTTTGGGAGTGACGTATTGAAGTAGTAGTCTTTCGAGGTAAGCACCCCACGTGCAAGTTTATTTAGAGTGTCGGATATGAGTTGATCAGCATGCTTTTTCTTTAATTTTTTTGCTTCATGCTTCAGGTGAATGATGCTTCTCGTCATCCATGGCGTATGTTTATGCACCTTCTTACGTTTAAACGCTATAAAGTTTTCAATGCAGTAGAAGCATATTTGTTTAAATTGGTCCCACAAACTTCAAACATCCGTATTAACAAAATCTGTTAGACAAGTTTCTAGGTGGTCGATAATGCGTGCATCACGGGCACGTGTATAGTCTTTCACAAGATGAAAGGACGGGTTTGCAGTCTGCGAAAGCGGCACCAGGGGAATAAAAACTGAGACAAGGCAGTGATCAGACAGCCCTTGATCAATTACAACGGTGGATGTAGCGAAATCACGAGAAATAAACACCAAATCTAAAACAGATTTAGAGGGGCCTTGATAATGAGTTGGTTCATGAACTAATTGTATAAAATTATGTGCGAGCATTAAGTCAAACACAGTATTTGTATGATTGGTATTGGTCGAAAAGGTATCAAAGCGTTCCAAGTCTACTCCAGGCAGATTAATATCGCCAATCAAAAGAACTTTGTTGTACTGGTATTTAGACATATGTACCTTTAATTTTAGTAAGTATTCAAGAGGTGAGTTAGGCGGTGTATATAATGTGTATAGGATGAATGCGTGGCCCCGCAAGGTTGCTTTAATGCAGATACATTAATGTTCCTGTACGTCCTCCAGCAAGGCAGCGTCAAATTTGTGTTGGAGAACGGCCACACCACCTCCCCTTGATTGCCTGTCTTTACGAAAAATCGTATACGGAGGCGGGAAAATGTCGTCATCACTCACTTGTTCATGTAACCTTGTCTCAGTTATTACGGTAATGTGAGGATCGTACTGCAGCAGCAAAACTTCAAGGGGCCCCGTTTTATTCCTGATTCTGCGGGCTTTCAAATTAAGGAGACGAAGTTGTTTGTCATGCGCATGCACATTACGTCAAGGTTTTGACGGTTGAGGGGTGGTGCTTTTGTAGCTTGTCCTTTCAACTGCCTGTTTTGCACTTCGTCCCAAAAATACATATCCTAACCGATCTTTAGTTTATCCTGTATCAGGTTGATTCTTTTGCCTTGTTTTATCTCGGCCTTTGCGCTCTTCCAGAGCAGACTGCGTTTTCATAACATTGTTTTAGAATAACCATTCTTAATAAAGATATTTGAGCCCTTGAGTTGGCTTGCGTTTTTCAGTATTTGTTTCTTTTCCTTGAAGTCTTGCAGGTGTACTATTGCAGGCCGCTTTCCCACCTGCTTACCAAGTCGATGAATACGCCCAACAGATTCGCATTTAACCTCAAGTTTGTCATGAAAAATACCTTTCACAACCTTGATCTTTAGTTCCTCTTCTGAGTCTACGGAGGTGTCAGGTATACCATGAATAATTAAATTAGAGCGACTGCTATGGTCTTCGAGGTCTGTTAGCTTTTTAGTTTGAAAAGACATCACGTGTTCAAACTATTTCAATGTGGCTTGCAATTGATCAGTATTTTCATGCTCCACTAAGCGCTCAGACACAATATTTTCAATAGTACGCCTAAAGTCGTGCATCTGTTCTTTCAGTTTAGCAAAATCAGTTCTTATTTCTAATAGTTCCTTGCAAATTTATGTCTGACCTTGAAGTAGTTGCTCGGACAGTTCATTCTGGGTAGGTCCTGGGTTTTCCTCGACATCACCGCAAATTAGTAGTTTGAAACGACAGAGCAGTCATACGCTATTACAAAATAACGCCGTGGGCACGGCAGAACCACTAAGCCTCGACAATCACTAGGTATTGAACTAGAACTGGGACTAACCTGCAGTAAGCAGAGAAGCGTTCCGTTTAGCGACATGGCGGCTTTGGATCCGCTGTGCCCACAGAAGACGAAATCATGCCGGTCTTCTTTCATAGCGGCGCCAAACGATGACGTCACATTGTGGTACTTGAAATGATAGGCCAGTAGAGTTGCGCCGCCGGATGACGACAGCGTTGATAATGAAGGGCCTTTGTTGATCAGATGGCTGTTGGCACAAGACGCATCAAGTGGGCGCGCGCATCCAGAAGCAGTCAAGCCAAGAAAAACCTGCAGTAAGCAGAGAAGCGTTCCGTTTAGCGACATGGCGGCGTTGGATCCGCCGTTCCGATCCGCCGTACATTTAAACAATGAATTGATAGCTTTTGTGCCCTGTAGTCTCTCTTCTGCCCCTTGTTGTGTTGCACGCAAAAGTTAAACATCAACATGCGAGGACTTTCTTAATTACTCGTCAGTCAGTGCTGATAAACTCAAATTGTTTCTTCTTACCATTTACGTCACTTCCAGGCAGTATAGTACTACTCTGGCATTTCATAAAGCATGCTAATATGTACTTCTGCATTTATAGTTTATGTGATGATAGCCTCACAGCACAAGCCAAGAGTTGTAGCGATACTAGCTGTATTTTGGCGATCACTAATTGCTCAGAGGGTGACCAGAGGCGTATACTAGGAGAGCTCTTCTGATTGGCTGGTGCAACCTGTACCGCACAGTAACTTTCTCTTGAGCGAGTTCGTCTTTGATAAATGCCATGCTGTTGTAGTGCAACAAACTGTAGAAAGAAAGATTCTAAAGGACAGAAAGAAAGGAAAGAAAGATTGCACTACACTGACAACTGTTTATTAGTCACAAAACTTGCGAGAGTGTGCGCAGTACATGTGTACTGCGCACACTCTCGACATCAGGGGCAGCGAAAAGAGCAAGTGACAGGTCATCTTCTTTGTGTCAAACCCAACAATTTCATTTCCACATCATATAAAAAAACAGATCTTTGACTAACACATGCTTGACAACTGATCTGAATGTGATATGCATCTAGTAGTTCCCACGCGGTTTTATCTCTACTCTTATCTAGGATTCTTACCTCAGAAAAATATGGCTTGCAGGAGCATGATTTGCAATGCGCAGAGAGATCGGTGTTTATATCCTTTTTTTAAATTGTTTTTGTTCCCTCATTCGGTCATTCACACAAGGGGCAATCTACCCGACATAAGTTTTCTCATAACTTAGCAGTGTCTAGTAAACCACAGCAGTGTACCACTTTTCCACATAGCTTTTCTGTCTAGTTTCAAGCATCATGTCCAGCGGCTTTAAATGCCAGATTTCCTCATTCGGTCATTACCTAGTGGCAGAAACCTCGCTGCAGAAACTCAAATGTAGCAATAATCCCAACGGGAGTGTGGGATGTCAGCACAATTCCCGAAGAAAGGCTCAAGTGGCACCTTATTACCACAGGGTGAGCCACAGCCTCAAGGCGGTGAACAGGTATGAGGTACCTGTTGTTTTCTTCCTCGAACAAGCTGTCTCGCCTATGTCCCCGAATCATGGGATGTGCAGTGCAAATGTACAAAGTCAAGCAGGCAAAATACTATGTGGTAAAGTGTTCCACTGCTGTGGTTTACCAGATACCGCTAAGTTACCAGAAAACCAACATCGGGCAGACTGGCCGTTGTGTGCACGACTGAATGAGGGAACGTGTAAACAATTTAAAAACGGATATGAATGCCCATTTTTCAGCGTATTATAGGCCGTGCTGCTGTACTGTGAGCAACATTTTTCTGAGGTGAGAATCCTAGGTAAGAGTAGCGATAAAACTGCACAGGAACTGCTAGAGGCATGTCACATTCATATAACTGGTCAAGCATGTGTTAGTCAAACATCTGTTTTGTTATATGATGCAAAAAGAAATTGTTGGGTTTCACACAAACAAGATGACCTGTCGCTTGCTCTTTTCTTCCCCTGATGTCGAGAGTGTGCGCGGTATATATGCAGCAAGTTTTGTGCCTAATAAATAGCTGTGATTGGGGTGCCGTCTTTCTTTCCCTTTTTTCTGTCCTTTAGAATCTTTCATTTTCCAGTTTTTTTGTACTACAACACCATGCCGTACAACCTGTACCACTTTCTACGCTTCACAAAGCTGAAAGTCTACGTGGGCTCACTGAACCTGGTTATGTATTGCTTGTATAGTCTCTTTAATGATTACTTTCAAACAGTGGTAAGCCATATAATTTTGTGTGGAACCCTTACACTAATGCCACTGGACATACTTCTTTTTGCGGCCAGCAGTTAGTGACATAAGACCAATGGCCGATTGCACAAACGATAAAAATGTTTAAAAAAATGCCTGATGTCTGATTTCTGAGGTTCCCGTAAACAAAGCAAGTTAGCTGCTTTAATAAGAAAGTTCATCAGACTGGGTAGGAATATAAGCTGGGTTGTGAAACAAGGACACATCTGTGATGCCACAATATTCATGTGCTTTTGGAAGTAACCGTTGCAGATGTAAACGCTACTGAGGGTGAGCTTTGCGTCGCGCCATGAAGAACTAAGTACTTAAAGATTGGTGGTCAGTCGCTTTAAGGTGTGCCTAGTGTATGTGTCATATTGCGCATGTCACATTGCAGCCATCTGGTTCACTAAAGATGCTTTCATGTTCCCACACAAGAACAGTCTTAACGTGTCTCTGCCCTTTTTAATTGCATGTACACCTAGAAAATGTATACATTGACGAGGAGTAGGACCTGCTCTAGTTCCATGGCTAGGAGTCCCTGTTCTGCAAAGAAATGGCGAAACTGGTGTGGGGAGTCCTGGCCCTCAGGATAGAGCATCACAGGGGCTCCTTGTTTGTGCTTCCTGAACGACCGCTGTGTCATTGAGAAGCCAGCATTGAGCCTCAATAAATTGGATGCTGTGGACATTACCCTTGAGATTTTTTTCATATTTGTTTGTGTTATGTTTGTAACAATACGTGTATTACAGTGAAATGATTAATTTTCCAGAAGCATTCAGTGCATATCTTTCGAGATGTGCTGCCCCTGAGGAGGAGAAATCGCGATGCTCAATATGAGCCGTAGCCTAGCAGATATGCTGAGAGAAATTAGGTAAGCGTGTAATTGTAAACATGTGCACATGCACTAAGCCTCGCTAAATTGAAGTCGTGGGGACCATGCAAAATGTCAGGACTAAGCAAACGCAACCAAAATTGTTTAAAATATCTGTTTACATTTCGGCTTCCCACGGGAGCCTTGTTCACTATGTAACCAGCAGCAAAATAGGTAGCCTTTTTATGTGCAGCTCAAAACATGATTAAGGTACTTGGCATACATGGACATAGATGATTAGAGATTCAAGATAAAGACACGTAGAATGATTTCATTCCTTAATAATCAAGCGATATTTTTGCAAGTTAATTGTATGTGACGTAGTTGCCCAGTGTTCGGCCAGGGCATTCGATGCAATGTTTCGTTTTTGAACATCATTCCTGTGCTCTATCATTCTTTTTTTGAAGTTACCCGTTTCTCCGATGTAGACAGTTTGCACACCGAATGACCTACACCATGCCTGAGAACTTATCCTTTTCCGAAGGGTCTTTCACATGCCTGATCTCGTGTTTAAGTTTTGGAACGTGCAGTGCCTGCACATCATATGACCACAACGCATGCAAGGGTCTCGCTTATGCAGTGGACATATGGTAATGAAGCCCATTTGTTGGGGGGTCCAATGTGGATGGGTATTGCGCAAGCCAGCTGGCACCCCCCTGAGTCAACGCAGTACTCAGGGTATCGGCAAGCCATGAATTCCCGCCGCGCAAGTGCATTGTCTGCCATGTGGTCTTCCGCTGTTGCGCGCACAATTTTCACCCGACGAAGAAGATAGCAGACAACAGACCTCTTTTCGTGAAGCAGGGTGCACCAATGTGTAGTTGAGGTAGCGCCCGATGTGAGTTGGCTTCGTAAACACCTCGAATAACAGGTTTGGCCTTTTACATTGCACGAGGCTGTCTAAGAATGACAGTTGGCCTTCATATTCCACTGATATGGTTAACCTAAAGGGAAGCTTAAGAGTTTTCCAGCAAAATGAGTGGAGAGCTGTACGTTTTCAACCCTCCGAATCCGAATATCGCATCGAAATTGAGCGAAAGAAAGCGCAAACAACTTTTATTTCGACGAAAAGTGCAGCAGCAGACTCGGGCAGCTCGCGCGCCTCGTTTTCGCCTCTGATTGGTCGGTCGCCTCGTGACGTCAACATTGGTGTTTGTCCGCACCGGCCGCTGCCGCCACTCATAAAGCACGGTGCAAGGTGCTTTGGCGCTGTGGTTTGGTGAGACGGTAATGGTAAATTTCGAGAGCTTTCATTTGCCTGAGGAGTTCGGCATTGCACCCTACTTGTATACGTAGCCGGCCTCTCCACGAAGCAAGATGTGCTGGTAGCAAGCAGCACTTTCGACGCAAACGAAAGCGAAATCTTAGCATCGCCTCGTGTTAGAAATGTTCTTTCGTGAGTAGGTTTTTGCAAAGCTGTATTCGGCGATCCAGTGAGTTCGTTTCCGGGCCAACCTGCATGCCTCCTCGTGGAACGTAAGGAGGGATGCGATCGTCGACATTTGTGTGCTGCCCCAAGGCTGTCGGCAATTTACACAGGTTTGCATGCGGGAAAAGCTTTCCAGCTCTCGTAGCACGTGTAGTGGTTTTCATCAGCGCGCCATCCGCACGCGAATCGTAACCTTACCATAAAGGCGGCGAATTCCGTCGTCTACGTGCGACAGCCGCTTTCTCTCTGTGCGCGAGGGGGAGCGCAGCGTCCTGGCGTGCGCCAGATTTCAAACACATGAAAACTTTACACTTGCACTGCATTATGGTAGCTGCATGTTGGCTGTTTCACAATACACGTGCGAATACAAAATTAACGGGGGTTTCCAACCAAACCTGCGTCAAGGGTTGGAAATGAACACGTACCTTCCGTTCAGAGTGCTAACACGAAGGCGCTAGTAATAAATTAAAATCCAGGTTTATACGAGTTCCTGTATTCATAAGGTCTTCCAAGACCAGTTACCATCCGTCCGCCCGCCATTTTGCGTTTGTTGCCCCGACCTTTTCGCGCTGCGTTTAGAAAGCCTGCTAGCAGAAAGTCGTACTTTCACTCATTCACGCCTTATTGATAAACTCTGGTAGTAATCGTCGTCACGGAAGTGGTTACAGCACAGCACTGTTGTTCTTGAGCGCATGAAATTCTTTCGATTCACAGCAGCCTCCCATTTAGCTGCAAGCTTCTTGTCTTGCGGGGAGTAATGGAACATCGACGTGGCCGCTGGTGTTCGTGCAACCGTAGGCTCCACAGAACGCCGGCATAATCGGCCCACCACTTTAATTGATGCTGCGCACGTCAACTACCACTCGACATAAACACAAGCAAAGAAATGCAAGCTCGAGCGAGGCCGATTTTGACGGCACGCACGCAGAAACAAGTGCCGTCAGGCATGGTCGCGGAGACTGCGAAGGTGCGGAACACTAGTGCTGACGTCACTACGCCGCGGTTTCCGGTCTCCGCTCGCATCGTCAGCGTCAGCAGCAGCGCGCGGGGCTCGACGGGGGGCGGAGCGACAGCGCAGATTTAACTGGCGATTACGTCGTTCCTAAGCGAAAAATCTCGCCCAAAATTTTACGTGCATCGTTTATAAGGTTCCCGCATCCGTATATGAGCGTTTCATTGATTTAAATACAATCTTCAGCTTCCCTTTAATTGCTGCTTGCATTACTGTTTAGGTGAGTCGTGAAGAGGTGAACGTTCTGTCATTGCAAAACGCTGAAAAAGTCGACATATCTGAAGAAGATCTAAGGTGTCGATGTAAACGAGTTAACCTTGAGTTAAACCTCGACCTCTTCACGGCTCACCTAAACAATATGCAAGCAAAATTATGCTCACCATAGAAGTGGAACGCGAAGGCCAACTGCAATTCTTGGACACCCTTGTTCCACGCGAAGGGCCGAACCTGTTATTCAAGATGTTTAGAAAGCAAACTCATACTGGTCGCTACCTCAACTACACATCGGTGCATCCTGCTTCTCAAAAGAGGCGTGTTGTCGGGCGAAAAAATGTGGGCATAACAACGGGAGACCGCATTGCGGACAATGCACTTGAGCGGCGGGAATTGACGGCTTGAGGATACCCTGAGTACTTCATTGAATCATTAGGGTGCCAGGTCCAGGGTGGGTACCCACCCACCCTGGACCCCAAAATACGGGCTTCAATACCTTACATCCATGGCATAAGCGAGACCCTTGCTCATGTGGAAGAGCGGGGCAGGAAGAACAAATCCTGACAGGCTCGCCAACTGTCACGGATTCCAACACTCCAAAAATGGACAGAGACCACTATGCAAACATGTTAAATATTTTTTCCAAGACAGAATTATAACCCAAAACAAATGAACAGCAAAGTAAGTGTGCACAAAATAAATCCTGTACACAAAAGAGATAATCATAAAACTTGGTATATATGTAATCAAAACAAATTAGATATTAGCTGTATAATGTTCCTTGTCTGACTGGCCAAGTGACACATATTCCCCAAGAATTGAATGTTCTGACCGTCAGAGTAGCAGCCAACGCCGGCACGGTGTGGCGCAAGATGTCAGCTTGTGTAGTTCCAACACAGCGTAGACACCGACTTTCGTTGTGAGTGACAAGGTTGTAGCCCCCTTACGAGACTTGCGTTGCAGAGGACGCGGTCTGGACTAGTTGGGCATTGTGTTGCTAACGTGGTCAGGTGATTGTGGCACTAGACAAGGCTGGTTATGGCAGCGTGGCGTTGGGCCGGCGTTGCAGAGCACAGCCATGGCGATGTAGTCAGGTCTTGGAAGCTGTTGCTGGCCAACTCTCGGATGTCCTCTCGTCTGTCCGTGGTCCCAAGCTACTACTTACCATCTCCAAAGTACAGCTAGAGATGCCACTGCCTTGCTTCTCATCTATGTCACCAATGCCTGCTCCTTGGCCTTCCTTCCCTTTTACTTCAGTTTTTCTCTGACACTTCACATGGTTCCTCACCTGAGGTATCCATTCCCCATTTCACTTACCTATGTCGTCTGCTCCATCTTATCGCACATGCTCTGCCGGTGACTCGTGACAGTGTAAAAAGGGACAGCATGGCAGCAAACGTATCCACTTATCAGTCAGCACTGTGTTTTTCTTTTGTTTTATCTCATCTGTTGGTACTGTTCCTTGCCAAGGTGGTTTGTATTCAACATATGAAAAGAGTACAGTGCAAACCGGAACAGAGATAGAGACCCTGGCTTGAATGGAAGCGTACTCCGTTCACTTCACTTGCACAAATGGCCAGGAGTGTACACCTTCAGACACTATTTTGTGTCATTGTAGGTCTTAGAGGCCGTGGAATTGGCTAACATGGCTAACAATTTTCTGCATGCTTCACTTGATTCTCGTAAACCACATGTGTTCACAGCATTATATTCAAATGCCTGACGCAATGTTGATGTGATGTTTAACATGCCTCCCTTCTCTGCTACTAGTGCACTTATTATTTTGTTGCTTATATGTAAGTTTATTTACTTATTAGTTATGGGTAATATCTGCAGGGTCAGTGTTACAGCGACAGTGTTACCAGGAGTTTCACAATGATTACAGTCTATATTCTTTATTTAATTATTTGCAATATATGCAGTGCCACAGAGGCTTCCACCATCTTACAGCCATGCTGTTAAGGGGAGTTACAGTGTGGATGCGGCTACATTAAATGTAAATGCAACACTGGTTCGGAGCCTTTAATTTCTTCTGAAACGTAATTATCAACAATTATAAAATAAAAGTGACCTGCATATACCTTGTTTGAATGCAAAGCTTATTTGCACGGTTTCTTAATAAGTAAGTCATAATTTTTGTTTGTCGCATTTTATTATACTGGCTTTGTGTTAAAAGTAAGCAAGGACCTTGTATGGCTGCTGCCGTAAAAGCAGATGCCAAGATGCTACTAGCCGGCATGCAGGCTACCACTAAAACAACGAGCCTTGACCATGCTCAAGCACAGCAGCACTTGCTGTGTGCAAGCAAGGCTGTGAGCCAGCAATTAGAACCCTTGTTCCTCTAAAGGGTGTGAGAAATCTCTTATAACAGTCTTGCAAGATTGGCACACCTTTCTGAAAGATTTTTTACTTTTTATTCTTCCCAAAATGTCATGGAACGAAGCTTCCAAAAGTTGTCACCTCAACTAGCCAGCGTGTTCTTTTATGATGCAGTCTTCAGCACTGCCTGTTTTTTGTATTTCTTAATCGTCAGAAGTGAACCCAGACGGTCGTTCAGAGGCTCTGTAAGCCGTGCACAGCCGTCCTCCAGGGCTAAAAGCTGCTTGTGGCAGCTTTTAGCCCTGGAGGACGTTTCTAATGTATACTAGAAGAATTAATAAAGTTGAAGCTACATCGAGGTAAGGATACAGTTTACAAAGTTGAAAAGTAATTTCAAAGTTAACGCTCTAATCTTGGCGAAGATTTTACGTTAGATTCTACAGTACCCAAAGTTTGCATACCAGCAAAACCAAGAGTTCTTTTTCGGTAGTTTCTGCGTGATTGTAAGAGAAAAATGAGATTATGGAATGAAAATCTCGTAATTTTGGGCCTGTTGAGAATATTTCAGCCAACGAGAATGTATATGTGTATTTTAAGTGGGCGATATATACCGATTCTATCGTGGTAGAAGATAATTTTAATTATTGAGAAAAGGTTTAATGGCGAGAAGATGGAGTTACCATGAGTGTTCTGAGCAGCCGAACCAATGACACGAAACGTGTTATTTTGGATGTGGTACAGACACTGTATATGTCATATTTAGACATGTATTGAGATTACAATTTTTGTCTGGGTTACACAAGTGTTTTGAAACACAGGGAAACTAGACTGCCCTACGGCACTGACAGTGCAGATATTTCACAAGGGTTTATTGCCACAGCATTGTTTCATTTATATTTAAGTTAATGTTCTCGAAGTCATGCTAATTTTTATGCTCTTTTTCTAAGGCTTGATTTTTTTACTCCAGGTTTCCACAGGGTAATATGACCATTCAATACCATTTGAGATGTTTTGGTTGCTGGAGTTGTTTTTTACGCAATAACGTAGCGATGAAAAACAGACACACCTAATATATTACTATACCAACGGATATGCCTCATCAAGAGCATAATTCTTTTATTATGCACGCATTTTTATGCTTACTTTCCTAACGTTTGAGGTTTGGCGCATATGCTTGGTCGTTCTCCCGAGTAAGGTGTAGTTTATTATTGAGCTATTTCCAGGATCCGCTCTCCATTGTAGGGCGCATGGTCCATGCATAGTGTCATAGCAAAGGGGGCCTATGCCAGAAAGTGTGTATTTCATGACAACGTGGGTCAATTGTTGATGGTTTCTTCTCTTTGCATTCTTCTTTGGACTGCAGGTAATCGCAAGAGTAAAATAGGCTTTTCAGAATACCACAGATGCATGGAAATTTATGATCAGCATCACCAGAACTTAGCTTCTCAGGTGCCCTCACGTGGCTTAGTTCTTGATAATTATTTAGCTGGGGAAAAGAACGGCGCAGAAAATACCACATTGAAGCTACTGGAAATATTTCAGCGCATTCGTTCACCTCATGGCAATACTAATTTTCTTTTGCCATAGATCACTTACACTCTTGTTCGGCTTCAGGGGTCCCTGCTTCAGTTGCGCCCACAGCAACAACTGCGATAAAGTTAGAGAAAGGGAGACGGTGCATAAAGACAGGTTATTGCCTACGCGCATGAGCATCCAAGCATACCGCCCAGAAAATGAAGAAGCGCCACTTGTTAACACTACCAGCTCATCTTGCAGTCTGTCATTTGCATCTCTCGGACACCTTGGAGAGCTTCTATTATTATCATTTAAAGGGCAAACGATCACGGCAGAGCAGATTACCTTCGTGTTCAATCTCGGCGCACCCTGCACTAACAACACGCTGGGGCAGCCTGATTGGTATCGCGGCCGCACAGAACGCAACAGCTGCTGAGGTTCAGAGATGGCGCCCTGGCAGTTAACACGCGTCTGGAAACGTGGCACTATGAGGTACCACTAGTGCGGTTGGAGAAGTCGAACCTCGGTGTTCCTCAAGAAAAGACGATAGGAAACCCGTTGGTGTTGTCAGCACCCATTACAGGCATTTTATTGCTTTTGGTTGAGGTTTATTACTAGAATGAGAATGATGGAATGTCCAGGAGAATTTTACCCTACGGCAACGCCGTGTTAAATGGTGACAAAAAAAGTCAATTACGTAATATGCAGTTTTTGCTGCCGTCTGATTCTTCACCGTGAACACAGCGTTGCAATATGAGCATATGTGTATGGTGTATGTAAATATAAATATTAGCCGACTGGGATTTGATCACGGTGCCGGCCTCCAGCACAGAGCTCTTGTGCTCTAAGCATTTAGCCTCAGGCGCATGGCTTATGTGGCTGATTGGGTGCAAATTTTTATTGCATAAAAGGAGATTAATATCGCAGTCTTCATGTTTGGCACCCCAGGCCTAGGCCACAGTTGGGGTCTGCTGCCCGGCGTGCTCGCTCTTCTTTCGATGCTCTAGCTCATTCGTCATTGCTTACTAGACGTCGCTTTATTTCAGTAGTCACGTTGCTGGCTGTTGTCAACGTTATGAACCACAAGGTAGCGAAGGCGCGCTGTATGCATTCTACTTCACTTTCTTCTTGTTCTGTTCCTTCCAGATTTGGCTTCGTAGTGTATTACTCTTGTGCAGCTTGTTGTTGTTGTTGTGGTAATTGCTGAGTCTGATGTTGGTGTCTCCTCGAACATTATCATAACCGTGTTCCTAAAGTCTTCAAACATCTGCTGTAGAAGAGCAATCCCCTTGTCTATTCTCTGCTCTAGCTCGAAGGGGCTACATTGTGCCGCTGACTTCTAGCGCAGCGAGTTCTACTTGTAGTGCTACAAGTATCTCTGTATTCGGTAATTCTCGAGCGTCGTCATCTGTAGACGTAAGCATGAAATGGCTATCGACAAAAAAGATTGGTTGGAGGTGATATTATATGTAACCATTAAATGGCTATAGTGCATGTTTGCAACGGCACACATTACCACAACAAACAACAGCGCAGGAACCTGTTTTGAACTGAATGTCACTGAAACGGTCGTTTCGGCCAAAGAGCTATCCGCTGCGCATCGAACGCTGCCGTCTTGGTCACGCAGCAGAGAGTCATCTCTCGAGACGACACAAAACCCGCGCCGCAGAACTAACGGGTCGGTGCCGTTGAACAGCCAACTCTCTCTTAGCGCCAAAAGATGACAACCAACTGTGTGGTGCCCTCTATCTGCCTTTGAATGACGCTATTGAAAAAAAATACCTTGCTAGAAGTTCCAGTTTGGATGATATTGCGAACAGTAGGAAGAGACCGAATGCAATATTTTTTTTGCAACTTGTTTGGGCAATAACTAGCGTATATAACGCGGTCCTGTACAGAGGGTTCGGGTCCAGACGGTTATTAACGCGAAAGCATTAAGGGACCTGTGTCGCAGAAAATGCGGTGACTGCGCCAGGCGTCGACCGTCACATCGGCAAAATATCATTCCGTACCACGCATAAAGAAATACGCATGCCCAACCAGGCAGGCTCTCCATGTAGCACAAAGAATCTGCCAACTAAACAATTTTTCATAGCAAAATGCATTTGGAAAATTTTGAAGTACGACTTCCACACAACATACAGGCATGATAGCGTAGGATGGTAAATTGGATATACGAGAAAAAAGTGCTGTTACGCGAAAGTCAAACACAAACCGCTTTGACGCGATAGCGTTTTCCGGCTGCCGTCAGAGGAATGTTTTAGGAGGAGTGGCGCGGCGCCCTCGATTCTCTATGCAGCTATCTTACCTTTGTACATTGCGTTCGCCGACAGCGTTTCCCGGAACACGTTACGGTTACATGAGCTGCACTTGCCGGGATGCGTGAGAAACACTCAGGGATGTTTGAATGCTATCGCCTTCCAATCTTAAACGCGAAGCTTAAGCGTCCTCCAAATTTTTGCAGCTAAGCTGTTTACCTCTACCTACCGACGATTTTTCGTGGCGTTCCACAGAAAACGCTCCATATACGTGGGCCGATCCCCAAGGTAGGGCAATGGTAGGCCGACCCGCGGCAGAGTAGACGCAGACGCTAAGCACACCCCATACGTAGGCCGATACCAAAGATAGTGCAGTACCGGCCTGACCCACGGCGGAGGTGAAGCAGGCGTTAGGCACTCCCCATAGGTGGGCTGATTCCGAAGACAGTGTAATACCAGCCCGATCCGGAGCGGAGATGAATCAGGCGTTAAGCACTCACAATACGTGGGCCGATCGCTAAGATAGTGCAGTGCCGGGCCGGCCAGCGGCGGAGGTGCAGTTCGCCAATAAGGGGCCCAGATACACTGCTTCGCTGGTCATGCTTCACAAAGTGGAACGACACTGAGTTTTGTCTTAATTTTTTTCTGGTTGCCAGAATAATCTTGAGTTTCTCTCGCAACGATGTCCGGACGTTCTCTTCTGAGTGTAAGGGCCCTGACTTCTGGCTCAAGGTCAGTTGAAGGTTGCCGATTACTGGAGATAAAGTCATTTGATGTTTAAACACGACGCCACTTTCGGGAACTGCGTACATGCCGCTCGGTCATTGCTGTCTTCCAACAAACCTCTTTGACGCCAGCGTGGGTAATTATCTACAGGCAATGTGCCGCTGTATATGCCGAAAAAGGTTCCTAACTTTCTCCGATTGCTGATTGGAAATGACTCTACGTCACAAGGGTTCCTCATGGACAAGAACCTGGCGCAATACAAAACTCGGCCGCGAATGCTCTGGGTATGTGCTACTTTTCATATTACGCCTTTCCCGCCAATGCTTAAGCGAACTGCTCTATGAATTTCACTGTGTATGTGCCGTTCTTCAGTGAACCTATCGCCAACTTGTCATTGAGTACATGTCACTCAGTGTGCGGTCAAACGAGAAAACTATTCTTGGGAGTGCAACTAGATGGCGCAGCGTCCCCAGACAGGAACGCGTGGGCGGATACGATTGCTGCATGACGCGTTTGTCGGCTTTCACGCCCAGCAACACGCTCTGTATTTCGGAAGTTCACGGCGCAGGCCTCACGGTGTTGGCACTAGAGAGAGCCGAGTGTTCTTATGAAAACGCAAAATTGCAGTCGCGCTGGAGTAACGCCTCGTACATAACGCTTTTGAACAGTGGTAATTACTTGTATCACTAATTAATTCATTCTTAAGATATAACTGTCGACTGTTTTTTTCTACCCTCCCCTCCTCTCCCTCGCTGATCTCTACTTTTTCTACCCCTCCTCTCCCTCGCCTTAATTCGGGACTGGTCGCAAGGCGAAGACCGTTAGTGACTTCAAACTAGAGTGGGAGGTTCACGGGGTTCAGTTCCTCGATCTCGAAGGCGTTGCTTTCGCGTCCGAGCTAAACAACTATCTCCTCGACCCCTGGACCTCTTTCTTGTCTTGAGCTTGCCCCTGTACACGTAAGCTTAGATCGAGCCACCCACAGCATACACTTGGGCTCGTATGCGCGGAAGTGCTCAATCACGGCTTCTCCATAGTGCGGGTAGTCCTAAGCGTCCAGCGCGGGGCGCACGTCGGCACAGTGGCCTGGCTGGTAGTAGATCTAGCACAATTGGCGGGCCGGGGGGGGGGGGCGGCAAACCCAAGCCACTTGAATAGCGTAATAGTGAACAAAGCAAGTGACCGTCTTTCCTTGGAAACTGATGTCTGTAGTTTTCAGCTTTCCAAGCATGCGAGCTCGCACGATGTCCCCGGCCGGCGGGCACACAGTTCAGTCAGAATTAGTGCCGGTAACAATGCAATGCACCAGTCAGAGACAGGCCGCGTAGAATACCGCCACCTAGGCGACCACCTCGTAGTTCATGTCGCCGAAGCGCAGTCTGCCAAAGCCTTGAATGGGGTCGGCTTGGCGTGTCAGCCATTAAGTTCTACCCGTTCCCGAGACTTATATGTAAGTCTTATCATTACTCTCGGGTCCCTGTTCAGTAAAGGGGCAACCGCCTGTTGTCGAGTCTTGGGCACACTGCTCCTTTCGGTAATCGTCTTACCGAGAGTGCATGTTCTCACGGATATGGGTGTAGCAATGCAATTTATACGCTCGTTGCGTTGGAACCCGGTCCGGAGTCCAGGATGTCGATGAGTAGGTAGCTGTGAATCTTGCAAAGGGCGATGAACCTTCCGCCTGTATCTAGCATCGTGTCCTTCCTTGATACTGTTTCAATCTTCTGTACAAGAGAATTTTTCAAAAAGATTCCCGTGGCTTCGGTAGAGGTTGCGGTTTGTGAATGCTGCCCGATTTGTGGAAAACATGGTTTTTGTTCAATCTCGGTCGGTGTCCGATGTCGTAACTCAACCTAATCTTGCCTAGGCTGAGCGAGTCCGATAAGTTCCCGTGGGTGAGCGGCGGAATCAGCGTAAAGCTCAGCTAGGTGATCCCAAATGCAAAATTTTAAAGACGGAGAATACCAAATTAATGGCACTCACACTCCCTACATCGGTCCGAACAGACTCTTTACGCTGGTATTCATCGTTTAGTGCACTTTTGATGTCTCGGTGAGTCGTAAATCTGGTCGAGTGGATCCTCAAACACGGAGCCTACGTGAAGCGCATCCACTGCACGTGAACTGCACCCGCCATGGTGGCGCAGTGCCTTCAACATTGCGCTACTATCACCGCGTGCCGTGCATTGGGTGTACGTAGTATAAATGCAGTAAGTCAAAATTATTCCGGAGTCGCTCTCAGTAGCTTGTCCCGTATCATATCGCGGTTTCCACACATGAAAACACGTACTTCAATTTCCACATCAAGGACGCCCGCTTCTGATGCGGAATTGAAACTTTTAAAATTTTCACACGTACCTAAGTGACAATGTTGATATGCGTTTTGCGATGGCACATGGCTTCCCTTCTGTCTCGTGCAACTCGTGCCACGTTGATGTGGTACACCTGCAACACTACTGTCTGCGTTATTCATCATGCAAACGTTATTAGACGTTTGCTAACTGGCAGGCCATTGTTTCTGCAACCCAGCACGAGTTAACTTGCGTGCAGCATCGCTCCACGAATTCGCACCCACGTACACTCTCGAATACCGTCCGTAGAGATAAAGAGCAACGCGAAACCTTGCTATCGCTGCTGGTCCTTCAGGTAAAACTGCTACTGTTCTTTTTCTGTGCCTGTTGCATCGCCACTAAGGTATGTGAAATACGAATCTGCAAAGCTGTAGTTTGCACGTTCACAATGTTCATGTGAGGTATTGAAGAAAAATGCATTGGTTCCACTGCAGAGGCAACAGGAGGCTGCGTGTGTCTCCTTCTCTATTGGCAGCCAAGTGGTTCTTCGTAAAAATCCTGCGATCAAGCCACTCTGGAGCTCCGGCGCTGCTGCCGACAGGCTATGATCTGCTACGACAGGCTACCGACCAAACTGATTGTTTTCGGCGGTATAATAGGCGACCAGTCAGTTTGTGACCAACGTTGTCACGTGAACTCTGCAATTTGCCAGTATGAATGAGTCATTTTCAGTCTTTAGATAGCGCATAATGGTTCGGAAATGCTACATTTATGCGCCAATATATTGCATCAAATGATTCTTTTGCAAAGTCACGAGACGAATCGAAGCCAGGGGGCAAAGTTTAGGCATGTAAATGCGCCATAAGCATCATTGGCATGCTGAGAGAACGGCCATACTTTCAGCTCTCCCTTAAGGAATAGTACCGCAGTTTTGTGTTACATTATCCGCAGGGAAATCTGTAGAGATATTCATCGCTGACGCCTCATAAGGCCTTGAAAGTAAGCTGTTTAGTAAACCATAAACCTCCCTTCTTTACCTAAGTTTCTGAACTTCGCTATCTTTCCCACACATAGCATATCGCATGACCCTAAATTGTTGGTGCGCTGGCCGCTCAAGTGCCCGCGATACCAAAAGCATTACTGTGGCGCCGATGGAGATCGAAAGGGCATGGATGTGGCGCGAATGTCTGTGTGGTTTCTCTCAAAATAACGTTATAAAAGAAAACTGCGGTCGAAAATTTTTCTTTGGGTGTCCGGAGCAGACGGGTGGTCCTGTGTTGCAAATGGTGTCGTATGATTATGATATATTGAATTTTCTGTCAACTATAGCCTTTTTGTTTAAAAAGTATTTCTTTCAATTTACATTCTCAACTTCGTATGGGAGATTTGTAAGAAGGGGCAAAACAAGAAGGCCTTTCAGTGCGCAGCTGGTCGTACAATCACACACTCAATGACAGAGTGACAATGGGAAGTACCAGAAACCATTTACCAAACATGAAATCTTCGATACAAAAAAAAAGGCTAGAATCATCGTTTCCTAAATCCGAAGTGTGAACTGGTAGAGAACAAACGTAATGAAATATCTTAAAAATAAAGTACCGCATACTTCGGAAATTTCCAAATCGACCATTTTACGTGTTAGCTGCTGAAAAAAAAGTTACTTTCACATCGCTTTGGCTCATATCTACAACATTTAAATCTGAAGAAATTGATGGAGTCAAAAGTCTGCTATATAATCACGTTTTCAACAAGTTTTCGTACTAATCTTGCAGATCCTGATATCCTGGCACATGATGGTACGTACAGCGGCTACTTCACCCAGTTCACGGGCAAAGGAAGGTATGCCATCTGGGCATACATTTACGGGGACAACAAGACCAGCCATGCGTACCGTACGCCGGGATTCCCTCCTGATGCCACCACTTGGGAGGAGGAAGGACCACTTCCTCGTGAGTTTATCTCTCGTTCATTAACGTGCAATGCGTAGGCTCTCTCACCTTTAAATGACCAATGAGATGTTATCATAATAGTCATAATACTTCAGAAGAATTTTCAGAAGACCCTAGAATAGCTCAGCTAGCGGAAGAAAACGCGTGCCTCAAGGCGGAGATTCAGCAAATGAGGGCGGATTTTGAATCATTTCGGAAACAAGGTTACACTCCCCAGCTAGTCGAACAACAGAACCAGCAGGTGCCGCAAAGTACACAGACCCCGCAAGGGGAGCAGTCGGTTCGCTCAGTCAAACGCAGGGCCCCTCCCCTGACGGAGGAGGGAAGCCTGGCGGAACCTGAGTCCAGTAGTATCCTATTGGGAATTAAGCAGTCGATTAGCTCTTTGCAGCTAATGGTCCAGCAACTAGCGGAAAGCAGGGTAGCGCTCGTGACAAGAGTGATGCGTATCGAAGCACAGATGGCGCCTGCAGGTGCTAAACAAATCCAAGGTATCAATCATGGCGAAGAACTCAACTGTAGAGCTGGTCGTGTGGCGATGGAATTGTGCTAGCTTCAAAAAGCGCAACGCTCCGCTGCTACGGTTCGTTGTCTCACAGGCGGACAAACCGCACGTCATGATCTTACAAGAAACATAGGGTAGCGAGGCGGCCCTGCCCGGCTACCGGGTCGCCTCGTCGAAATTCGAACAGGGTAAGCGCGGAGTGGCGACCCTCGTCGCGAACAAATGCACTTTCCAGGAACGAGATTTGAAATTAGGCAATGCGAAAGCGCAAGTCACCGCGGTCGAAATCCTACCGAACAGTTGTCTGAAAAACAGCGTATTCGTAGTGAACGTGTGCAGCCCGCCCTGTGACCACAGAGAGTCTTTCACATCGAAAGAAGCGTTAGAGCGAAGCATTCGATCCGAAGAGAGAAACTTGCGCACTGAAATTGATGAAATGAAGAAAAGCATGGATTTCTTCAGGAAGAGCCTTGATGATACAAATGAAAAATTGATGGCAACGTTAAGTGAAAATAATGAGCTGAAGAAAGAACATGAACTACTACAACATAAAGTTTCTACGCTGCAGAAGGACTTGGCAGATTGCCAGTCTGGCCTCTTGCAGTCCGTGCAGTATACGCTTAATCGAAATCTTGAAATTAAAGTAATAGTCGAGAAACCAAATGAAAATGTGGTTGAAGTACTAAAGAAAAGTGGCGAGGTGGTTGGCGAGCCTATAGCACGCCGGGACATGGATGTTTGTCACAGATTTCGTACAAGAAAGGAAAATAAGACAAATATAATTGTTCAGTTTCAACGCCGCAACAAACGAGATGAAGTTCTTCAGAAGTCACGAAAGAAAAGTCTAACAAATGCATCCCTAGGCTTGCCCACTGAAGCTCCGGTATTTGTAAATGAACACCTTCGTCCCGAAATGATTAAAATGTTAGGAAAGGCTGTAGCACGCAAACGTGAACGCAGCTGGAAATTTGTGTGGGCGAAGAATGGCATCATTCATGCGCGTCACACAGAGACTTCACTTGTCATTCGCATCAGGCGTGAAAGCGACCTGAGCGAAATCGCAAGCCTTTAACAAACAAACTTTGACACATTCATACCTGAAGTAGAGATGGCACCATCAGCCTGTGTGATTCCTGAGGAAACCATTGAGACACAAAATAAGCAGCGAAGCAAAGCTGCTAACATTCATGCATCTGAACGCAAGGTCGCTGCTGAACAAAAAGGGTGAAGTCACTGTGGTAATCTAATCATGTAAAGTAAAATTTGATCTGCCCTGGTTGATCAGTGGCTATGGTGTTAGGCTGCTGAGCACAAGGTCGGGGGATCGAATCCCTGCCACGGCGGCCGCATTTCGATGGGGCGAAGTGCAAAAACACCAGTGTACTTAGATTTAGGTGCACGTTAAAGAACCCCAGGTGGTCGAAATTTCCGGAATCCTCCACTACGGCGTGCCTCATGATCAGAAAGGGATTTTGGCTCGTAAAATCCCATAATATTTAAGGTAACATTTGACGTGTTGATGTTTACCGAAACTTAGTACAATGACGACACGGAACATTATATACCTCAAGGATACGAGCATTTCTTCGTGAACCACAAGGGAAGCAGAGGTGATGGCGTTGCAATTATAACTTCTCTAACAGGGTATGATATTCTTAAAGAATATAGCAGAGCTACAGAAAATTACGCAGTCTTATGCATAAAGAAAGAAAAGACGGTTTTTGCGGTTTCGTATCGACCCCCTAATGCCAGCCACTCTGCTTTTGTTTTAGTTTTAGATAACCTTCTGTCACACGTAACTGAAAACGACTATCTGTTTGCACTGGGCGGGTATATCAACACTGACATGATGACTAATTAAGCACCTACTGCGCAATTTGTATCTATCCTACAGTGCAATGACTTCTACAGCATCATCAGATCCTGGACGCGTGTAACTGTCACTACGTCATAATTAATAGACACTTTGATAACAAACTCGACTATCGATAACACGAAATCGGGTGCCATAAGCTGAAATATCAGCGATCATATGCCTGTATATCTTTTACTAGAACGTAAAGGCGCCGCTAAAAGTTCATGCACTGAAAAGACAACGTACCTCAATATATCGGTTCAAACGCTAGATAAATTCAGAGAAGCCATACGCGAAATGAACTAGAACGATATTTTGGCCATTAAAGATTCCAATGAGTCATACGATAAATTTATGAGCTAACTCAAAACACTTTACTTCAAATCATTTCCGCTTGAAAACTATCGGAGTGGAAGAAAGTCGCGCAAGCTATGGATTTCGAAATAACTCATTAGGCAAATCAACAAAAAAATAAGCTTTATCAGTATTTTATCAAGTCGAAGGACTTGTCAACGTGGAAAGAATATAAACAGTTTGGGAATAAATTGAACAAACAAAAATAAGTGGCGAAAAAGGACTACTACAGTCGTATACTTATCAATGATTGCATGCAAGCTATGGATTTCGAAAGAACTTATTAGGCAAATCAACAAAAATGTAAGCCTTATCAATATTTTATCAAGTCGAAGGACTTGTCAACGTGGAAAGAATATAAACAGTTTGGGAATAAATTGAACAAACAAAAAGAAAAGGCGAAAAATGACTTCTACAGCCATATACTTATCAATGATTGCATGCGCAGAAGTTACAAAGTATGGAAAAAGTTAACGAAACACTAAATCGGAAGTCAGTCGATTCACGAACAGATACGTTGAACATTCATGGCACCTTTGTAGGTGGTACAGAACTTGCGAACCACTTTAACAATTCCTTTGTTAAATTAGAAGGCGTAGATCACGACATTCAAGATACAATGCATGTAGTTTCATTAAGAGAATCTTTATTCCTAAAGCCTACTAGCATCCCTGAGGTGATTACAACGTGTTAGTCCTTGAAAAATAGCCACAGTTGAGGCGTAGATTACTTAGAAATTAGGC
Source organism: Dermacentor variabilis (assembly GCF_050947875.1). Classification (NCBI taxonomy): domain Eukaryota; kingdom Metazoa; phylum Arthropoda; class Arachnida; order Ixodida; family Ixodidae; genus Dermacentor; species Dermacentor variabilis. Next base: position 58,427,164 of record NC_134576.1, on the reverse strand, counting down.
CAATTAAGTACGTCATAGACTTACTTGTACTTGCAGTAATGCACATTTTTAATATTTCTCTGTCAACCAGAGTTTTCCCGTGTAATATGCAGGAAGCAAGAGTAACAGTTATTCCCAAAGGAGGTGACAAAAATAATATTGGCAATTATCGACCTTTATCTATACTTTCTGTGCTATCAAAGGGACTCGAAAAAGTGTTTAACTTTCGTATTGATAAATTTTCGCAAAAACGTGGCTTGCTAACCGACTGTTAACCGACTTTCCGACTCGACTAGGCACGTCGGTGGCGTGGGACACGACGCCCGAACTGACCTTCGTCAAGAACGTGCGAATTTAAGGTCACCGACGGGGACGCCTTCCGCAAAATAAGGAAGGAAGACACAAGCGAATACGCGGACCTAGACAGCCTTTTTAGAAGGCTCAAAGAGGGCGTTAGCACCGCGACGAGGGTGTCCAAACTGAACCCAACGTGGAAAGGACGGACGCGAGATTAGCACATCTATTGGAGGCAAGGAATTCCGTCACGGCCAGGTGGAAAACGCAAGGACTAAATCGGAGACCACGAAAAAAAAGTAGCGGCACTAAACCGGGAAATCGAAGCGCACTCGATCGAACTTTCCAAGCAACAGTGGAACGAGGTGTGCGCGTCGTTAGACGGACAAATGAGAACCAGGCTCAAATGGAACCTCCTAAAGAAATTGTTCGACGACAGGGAATCCAAAAGCAATCAGAGATTGGCAATCGATAAGATTTTACACAAGCGATAAGAGCAAGGCAAAAGAGAGGGAGAGTTCCTAAATGAGCTGGCGGAGACGTATCTGCCACTGGGCCCGTCAGGCGACGCGACTATCCGCAATCCGTCGGCAGAGGTCGAAGAACTCGACGCGCCCTTCATGGAATCGGAAGTTTGCGATGCCTTACAAGGCCTCAACGGACGCTCCGCGACGGCCACTGACGGGGTCTCGAACAAACTGTTGAGAAACCTAGACGGAAAATCGGTCAAGAAGCTCAGCAAAGAAATCAACAGAGCGTGGCGAACGGGACGAGTACCAGAGGTCTGGAGAGAGGCCTCGGTCATACTAATACCGAAACCCAGTAAACCACTTGCGGCGGAGAACATGCGGCCAATATCGCTAACCTCGTGCCTAGGTAAGACGGTGGAACATGCAATACATAACCGAGTGTCGCGGTACATAGACAGAGAAGGGCCTCTTCCAACAAAACATGGGGGGCTTATAATATGTATTTACTTCTCATTTTTTAATGTTTTATCAATTTTTGCATCTTTAGTTAGGATTGTTTGCGAGACTGGTTTGGGTATGAGATTATTATTGGTGTTAATAAGATTTTGTTGGAAATGAAATAGGTAAGTCAATAAGATTAATTAAATGTTAAAAATTTTAACCATCAGAATTTTAATTTTATGTTTAATTTTTAAAGTGAACGTATACCAAATTGTAATTTACTTATTAATACTATCCTTATTTTCTTTAATACTAGGTTTAGCTAATGACGGTAATTTTATTACTAAATATTTATTTTTAGATTTATTAAGATTTAATATAATAATTTTAGCAGTTTGAATAACTTTTTTAATGGTAATTGCTAGATTATTTTCTCAAACATTTAAAAATAAATATTTTTATTTTATGTATTATTAATAATAAATATGTTAGTTATTTGCTTTTCTTGTAGAAATTTATTAATGTTTTATTTATTTTTGAGTCTGTTTTGTTTCCTATTATTATAATAATTTCTAAATGAGGGGGCCAGCCTGAGCCCACCATGAGCCCACCAAACACAGATTTCTAACAGAAACGATCTCGGTGATGGTGCTAGGCCGGAAGGTCCACTCTTACATAGGCTCCTTCCTCAGAGACAGGAACGCCACGATCAAAATAGGACAGGCCACGTCCGATTGGAACACGCTGGGCGCGAGAGACACCCCACAAGGGGTGGGGCTCTCCCCATTATTATTCAATCAAGCAATGAAAGGGCTCTCGGACCGGCTGACGCGAGTGATCAACGTCAATCACGCCCTGTACGCAGACGACATTACGGTGTGGTGCCAGGGAGGGTCCGACGCAGAAGTCGAGCGGGCTCTTCAAGTGGCGCTGGACACAACGGTAGAGTACCTGAAAGAAACGGGTCTCCGTTTGTCACCCAGCAAATCGGAAGTCTTGCTCTACAGGCCCTCGAAACAAAGCATGAGGAATTTGACGCCGATCGATCAAATACCGATCAAATTACACACGAGTGCCGGCCAGCCGATCCCCAGAATGGACACTATAAGAATCCTGGGGCTGTAATTGAGGCTAAAGGCGGCAACACGCAAACGGTCATGAGACTGACGTCCAAAACGAAGAACATGCTCCGGCTGATCCTCAGGGTGACGAACCGCCAGGGAGGGCTCAGCGAGAGCAATCTCGTGAGACTTTACCACGCCTTCCTCATGAGTCACGTAAGTTACCTAGCCTCGGCGCTAAAATGGACCAAGAGAGACGCGGCAAAGATAGAGACACTGATGCGCAAGAGCATCATAAGGGTACTAGGTCTTCCGATCGCTGCAAGCATGGAGCAGCTCGATCGGTTAGCGGTCCACAATTCACTAGCAGAAATCATCGAAGCACAGACCATGGCACAGGTCGTGCGGCTGTCGACCACCAGGGCTGGCAGACGCATCCTAGAAGAAGCAGGGACAAATGCAGAGGCAGAGTGCAACGCATGCAATCTCGCGCTCAGCGAAGCGGTCAGGGGCACTTCAAAGGTAGAACCGCTTCCGAGAAACGTCCACTCGCAATTCAACGAGGGGCACCGAAAGGCGAGGGCCCGAGCACTGCTGAAATCGACCGCCAACTTCCTGAGACTGGCGGCATTTGTAGACGCGGCCCAGTAAGGTCGCAGCGACTGGTACGTGGCCGTCTTGATACGCTCTGATGGTACGATCATTAACGCAGCGTTGGTCAAGGGCGCAACGTCGGCGGTGGCCGAACAGGTGGCAATAGCCATGGCAATGAGGGACCCTGCACGTCCTTACGTGTACACATATTCGCGATTGGCGTCGAGAGCATTCGCATCGGGATCGATATCACGGGAAGCGGCGGCCGTCCTCGGCAGCGAGGGAGCCACAGGTCATCACATCGTCAAATGGTTTCAAGCCCACATGGGGCCGACGTGCACCCCGACTTTCCCAACGCCAATGAGCTGGCGCACGCGCGCGAGGACTCACGCACAGCGGCGATCGTGGCGACGAAGTGTTGGGGAGGGAGGAGAGCACCGAGACCCGCTGCTCACCTTCAACGAAATAACAACGCACTATCAGCTGTCGAGGAGTACCTTCCCACTCACCCACGCTAAACGCACTGGACCACAGTCATCTATATTCAGAATGCTTCCGACAGCGTCGTTCCCCTCGAGAGGCCGACTTAGCCTTTATTCATCAGAGGTAGAGCCGCAATCTCCAAATTGTGGCGAATTGTACTGCCCGCTAGCGCACATGCTCTGACAATGCTCCGCGTTAAGCGCCACCATGTTCAGTGAAGAAGACTGGGCTAACGTCCTGCGAAGCGACGACCACCAGACCCTGCTCCGGGCCGTCCAGAGGGCTCACGAAAGGGCGGATGCTCACGGGCTTCCTGTCCCAACGTGGGTGCAGCCCGCGACCCCTGTCGACCACTAAACCAAGAGTGGGTGGGGAGGGGTTCCTCAGGACTCAATAAAGTTATTTCCTCCTCCTCCATCTTCAGCCTATTTTTATGTCCACTTCAGGGTGGAGGCCTCGCACTGCTATCTCTAATTCCCGCTGCCTTGCGCTAGCTTATTCCAATTTCTAGCTGCAAATTTATTACATTAATTGTGTAACTTCAATGGTCCACCACTTGTACTAGAAGGTCAACCAAGTAATTTTTTTCTCTTCATGTCAATTAGAGTATCGGCTATCGCCATTTGCTCTCCGATCCACACTGCTCTCTTCCTGTCTCCTAACGTCGCAACAGATAATTTTCTTTCTATTGCTCTTTGTACGTTCCAGAACTTGTCCTCAAGCTTCTTTGTTAACGTCCAAGTTCCAGCCCTATGTTTAGCACTGCTCGAATGTAATGATTATGTAGTTTTCTTTTCAACAACACTGGTAAGCTCCAAGTCAGCATTTGTCAATGCTTGCCGTAAGCACTCCAACCCATTTCTGTTCTCCTGTAAATTTCCTCCTCATGATCAGGGTCCGTTGTGATTAAATGACAAATTAAAAGTACTCCTGTACAGACTCTAGAGGCTGACTGGCGACCCTGAATTTTTGTTCTCTTGCCAGGCTGTTCAACGTTATCATTGTCTTGTGCATATTAATCTTCAACCCCACCCTTATACTTTCGATGTTAAGATTAGATACTGAATCGTTTGTTGTAATTCGTCCCGAGTGTTCTTGAACAGGACAATGTCATCTGCAATGCGGAAGTTGCTGATGTACTAGCTGTTGATCCTAATTCCTGAGCATACCCAGAATATTGGCTTTAATACTTCTTCTAAGCATGCAATGAATAGCACAGAAGATATTCTGTCTCCTTGCCAGACCTCTTTCTTGATACGTACCCTTCTAGTTTTCTTGTGTAGAACCAAGGTAGCTGTCGAGCCTTCCCGTATGCCTCAATGACTGATGGTACCTCTACTGAATGAAATGCGTTTTGATAATGTGTCAAATACATATAGAGGTATTTTATTTCTGGGAAAAAAAGATACAAGGTTGTTAGGACTTACATATTAAGAAATATGCTTCACAACTCCAAAACAAATCGACAGAGTTACATGATTTCTGTTTTAGTGCCTGCCCGTCGTACATGGTCTTCTTTTCCTTCATATAATTTTAGCGCTGTTTTTCTTCAAGCATGTTATTGAACGATTAGTTGAGCAATGTAGTAGCGCATGCATCGGGTCATGTCTAGCAAGGCCCTTGCGCTGCACCTTTCATCTACCATTCAGCTTGACCTCGAAGTTTATTTACATAGTGCAAACGCTTATCGCATAATAATAAGTTCGCAATCTTTTGATTGCTTTTAAGACTGAAATTCTTCTATAGTTATGAAGTAGTTCAAATCAGCACATCTGTATAGGGTGCGGAGCGGCGTAACTTTTGGACTTAAGTTTCCAGGCAATAGCCGCTGGTAGTTTATAAACATTGTCCAGTTAACGCAAGGTGCATGCTGTCAGGTATGACAGACATAGCACAACTCCTTCTATCACAATAAACTGCTAAAAAACTTGCATGGTTTCTCGAAATCGGTTACATGTCTAGAAGTTCTATTTATTGGAACCGCAAGTCTTGAAACACATTAAATGATGTATGGCCGAAGCTTGTTATATCTTATAGAAAACTACGAAAATAACCATTCCATTTCAACAACGTATTATGGAAACAGCCAATGTATACCTGCGGCATATCTGAGTGTGTTATTACTGCAGCTGCCTGCAGGTACTGCACGAGCATTGAATGCCGCGTGCAGGGTCGGCGTCAAATGTAATCATAAATGTTATTTCCCGGGAAATCCTCCTCCCGCCACACACCGCTAGATTGCCTTGCTTAAATTTTTTGCGGTAGTAATACTGTCGCTATGTGTTGTGCAGCGTCAGTACCGGTCGTACAAGCGCCTGACAACTACACATTCAAGGATACCCTCCTGGGAGAAATGAAGCCGACGGCTCCGTTCCAAAGAGTCGCCTACGGCAGCTACTTCAAGGTCACCAGGGACCTGTGGCAGACTGATGTGCCTCCTGGTCAAATCAGAGACCTAAAAGCTCCCAGCGGTTACGTCGAGATCGACAGAACTGCTGTTCTCAGACTTACGTGGACTTGGCCTGGCGCACACATGACACATGGATTAGGTGCGTGTTATCTGTGAGCGGCCATCTCGTACTAGGAAACAAATTAAATGAGGACACTCTACAAGACTATTATAACTAGTAATACCAGTGAGTGAAGCTCTACTCTTTAAATGTGATTAGTATTTGGACAACCGTATTGTAATATACAATACATAGTGGATGCAAGGTAATTTTTTGCTGTCCAGAACGCGTACAGATTTCAGTTGCTAGTCTGTAAAGTGTCGGATTTAATTTCTCAGAGGTGTTCCTAATCATGTCTACTACGTTAGGCCATAAAAGATGTTAAACTCTGTAACAACGCCTTGAAAGATCAAATTCACATAGGGTCTCAGCAAATCGCCTCTCAAAAAATAAAAAATAAAAGATAAGTGCGACAGCCTACTCGTAAAGTTTATTCTTTTTGTTGTTGTTCTTGTTGTTGCATTGCGCTGATATAAAATTGATAAAAATGTTTGCTTCCGTTCACTTACCGGGTGGGCTAGTATGTGCAGTGAATTAACAAAATGTAATTGTTTGCAACATATCTTCTTAATAATTAATAACTATTGGGTTGCCAGTTCATGGAATGTAGCAATGAGAACTTGGGGCCGCTGATTTGTGATCTTGCGACATATGGTAGAAAAACAGCCAGAACATTGAAACAACAATCCTTACCATTAAGTGAGCAGCTTTAAGTAAGAATGTAGCGCTGTATGTTAGAAAAGCGCAGATGTATTGTATAGACAGTATTTTTATACGTTGTAGCCATTTTTCGACGCAAATATGAATTAGGAGCGTTTACCAATTATTTTTTGTACATTCAGTGCAAGCAGCCGACAAGCTAAAAAAACGAAGAACGCACGATGACCACTGTAGACAGCAAATAAAAAAGTTAAGTGAAAAAAAGGTATTTAGATGAACTGTCTACTATGAACATGGCTGCCTCTAAAAAAATTCTGGAAATTATACGCATCAGATCAACAACCTTTTATGCACGAATTATTTGTATTCAACTTACAGGTTAAACCCGCCGTGGTCACTTAGCGGCTAAGGTATTGAGCTGCTACGCATGAGGTCGCGCGTTCGAATCCAGGATACGACAGCCGCATTTCGATGGGCACGAAATGCGATAATACCCGTGTATTTAGATTAGGTGCACGTTAAAGAACTCGCAGGTAGTCAAAATTTCCGTAGTCCCCAACTACGGCGTTCCTCATAATGAGGTCGTGTATCTGACATGTAAAACCCAATAATTTACTGAAGTTCATTATGAAACATATAGGCTGTATTTATTGCACGGACTATGCGGTGTGGTGATTTTGCCAAAAAATGCAAAGTCACCACCCTAGGCTTGGACTGGCGCCTGACACCTGCAAAAACGCCGAGAGCAAGTGGGGCTATACTAATCCAGATACAACCCAATTAGGAAGACCCACTAAGCTTCAACAAGACACTCCCTAACCGGAACAGGAATTCGCCTGCTTGGTGCAGTATTCGGCCACTCCCTCCCAAATGACTCATTCAATTACCCAATGGCCCTCAGTACCCAGCAACTGCGGAGCACATGACCAAAGCGGCGGTCAGACTTCTAATGCAGCAGACAGTGCTAAGAATCTCTGCACCCGGAGAGGCCGCCAATGGAAACTGACCACTGCAACGTTTAACACCCGAGACCTCTCGAGTGAAGCTAGCCTAGCAGGACTGTTTGAGTAAGTATTAGACATAGTTTTGGATATAATGGGCTTTTAGTGAGGTTAGAACTGGCGAAGCTTATACAGTGCTGGCAAATGGCCATGTCCTCTGCTATAGAGGACTCCCAGATGAGAAGCAGTTTGGAGTAGGATTCCTAATCAATAAGGACACAGCGGACAACAGTGACGAATTCTACAGCAATAATGAGAGGATAGCAATAGTCGCAATAAAGCTAAATAGGAGGTCTAGAATGAAAGTAGTACAAACCTACGCCCACACCTCCAGTCACGATGATGAAGAAGTATAATAGTTTCATGAAAATATTGACTTAGCGATGCAAAAAGTGCGAACTCAGTATACTGTATTCATGGGCGGCATCAATGAAAAAGTGGGGGAAAAGCAGACTGGTGAAAAAGCAATTGTAAGCTACGGCGTGAACTCTAGGAACACATCTCGGAGAGATGTTAGTAGAATTCGCGGCAAGGAAAAAGCTGCGAATAATAAACACCTTCATCAGGAAGCGTTGAAACAAAAAGCGGACTTGGAAAAGCCCTAATGGTGAGACAGGAAATGGAACTGACTTCATACTTTCGGCCAATCACGGCATAGCAAAGGATGTAGACGTGTTAAGTAGCGTAAATTGCAGTGATAATATGTTAGTGAGGGCTAGGACTTACCTCAATTTGAAGAGAGAAAAGGTAAAATTGGTCAAGAAGGAACAGGGCAACCTAGACGCGGTAATGTTAAAAGCAGACCAATTCAGGTTGGCACTATCAAATAAATTTTCAGCCTTAGAACAGAGAGATGAAGATGACGTAGAGGAAGTGAATGAAATCGTAACTAGGCTGGCTCCAAAAGCAGCAATTGATTTGAGAGATAAGGCCCTAAGGCAACCAGTAGGTAAGTTCTCCCAAGTAACAAAGGACCTAAGAAAGAAACGAAAAAGAATAAAAGTGTCCAACTCTAGAGATAACATAGAATTCGTCGAACTGTCAAAGCTGATCAACACGGCAGAAATAGGGATATTCGACATAACGTGCGAAAGTCTGAGGAAGTAGTGAAAAAAGTGGGGCAGCCTGAACTCTTCGAGATGGAAGCTTGGAATAGGGCAGACCAAGATGTATGCATTGAAAGATAAGCAGTGTAAAATCATCAGCAATCTCAGATATAGTAAAAGAAGCGGAAGAAATCTGTACTGACTTTTACAATACCCAGAGTACTCAGAATACCTCCATTCAAAGCAGTAATGAAGTGGATAACCTGTAACTAGCGATTAGGTCAGAAGGGCATATCAAGACATCAGATCGGGAAAGCGGCGGGAGAAGATGGAATACCACTCCATTTTATAAAAGATGGTAGAGACATAATGCTTGGAAAACTAGCTGCCCTTTATACGAACTGCCTATCGACTTCAAGTGTCCCAGAGAACTGGTAGAATGCCAACATCAAACTAATCCACAAAAAGGGCGACGTTAAGGAATTGAAAAATTACAGGCCCATTAGCTTACTTCCAATGCTATATAAAATATTCACCAAGATAATGTCCAATAGAATAAGAGCAACGCTGGACTTTATTCAACCTAGGAAACAGGCACGTTTCAGGAAGAGATACCCTAGAATGGATCTCATTCATGTCTTCAATCAGGTAATAGAGAAATACGCAGAGTAGAATAACCCTTTCTACGTGGCTTTCATAGATTAAGAAAAGCCATTTTATGCAGTAAAGATACCAGGAGTCATAGAGACATTACGTAATCAAAGTACATAGGACGCTTACGTAAATGCATTCGAAAATATCTAAAGAGATTGCACATCTACCTAGAGAAAGTAGGAAGGTACCTATAAAGAAGGGGTCAGACAAGGAGACACAATGTCTCCTATCCTATTGACTACACGCTTGGAAGAAATATTCAAGCTAATAAACTGGGCACACTTGGGAGTGAGATTCAATGGCGAATATCTAAGCAACCTTCGGTTTGCCGATGACATCGTTCTATTCAGGAACAATTCGGACGAGTTGCAATAAATGATTGAGGATCTTAAGAGAGTGTAAAAGTGGGATGGAAGAATAATATTCAGAAAAGAAAGATCATGATGAATAGCCGGACAAGAGAACAAGAGTTCAAGATCGCCAGTTAGCCTCTGGAGTCTGTGAAGGAGCACGTTTACCTAGGTCAATTAATTGCAGGAAAACCTGATCATGAGAAGGAAATTCAGAGGAGAATAAAAATGGGTTGGATCGCATACGGCTGACATTGTCAGCTCCTGAGTGCTAACTTAGCATTAAAATTGAAAAGGAAGGTGTACAATCAGTGAATTTTTCCAGTGCTAACATATGGGGCAGAGACCTGGAGACTGAGAAAGAAGGTTGAGAACAAGTTAAGGACCGTGCAATGAGCTATGGAACGAAGATTGCTAGGCATAACGTTGAGAAACAGAAAGAGAGCGATTTAGATGAGAGCAAATATGGATAGCTGATATTCTATTTGACATTAAGAGAAGGACATGGAGCTTGGCAGTTCATTTAATACGTAGTTTAGATAACCGTTGCACCCTTAAGGTTACAGAGTGGATGCCAAGAGAATGGAAGCGCTGTCGAGGACGCTAGAAGACTAGGTGCCGTAATGAAATTATGAGATTTGCAGGCTCTAGTTGGAATCGGTTCGCGCAGGACAAAGGGAGCTGTAGATTGCAGGGACAGGCCTTCGTCCTGCAGTGGACACGATCGCTAGGTATTTATGTATTTGGGAGTACCGTGTGTTCTCGCTAACCTTAGCCAAGCTGTTCAAAGCAGGGTAAGATAGGACTTGAAGACCAACGGTGTTCGTTTGTCACGCCTCTCACGACCGTACACCGTAGGTCCTAAAATGGTATCTAGCACAGCGTCTTTTTCTGATTTCTTTTCAACACCTCAGCGGACGTTAGCTGGCACAGCCGAAATATATATAATAATAAGATGTTAGATAAAGGCCATTTTGCAGACTCAACCGCACCTTCCATATATACTTCGGGTAGCGTCTTTGTGAATCACTGCAGAACTCTACTGCAACAAAGGAGTTGTAAACAGAATTTAAATAAAACGGGGGCAGGGGGAAGGAGGACTAACTGCATAATGCAGAGGTTCCATCTCATTCTTGTGGCAATATAATTGCATAATCTTGCTTAATGTGTTTGCCCGAATTGTTTAACAGTGCTGTCGTGACGTGTGTAAAACCATTCTTGATAAACCCTAACATTAAATTAATTAATTAAATCATGGGGCTTTATGCGCCAATATCACGATCGTATTTTGAGGCACACCGCAGAGGGGGACTCTGGAAATTTGGACCACCTAGGGTTCATTAACCGGCACCTAAATCTAAGTACACGGGTGTTTTTGCATTTCGCCCCCATCGAAATGCGGCCGCCATGGCCGGGATTAAGGCCCCCGACCTCGTGCCCTACACCATAGCCACTGAGCAACCATGGCGGATTTGGTAAAACCTCACCCCTGAAACAAATATGCTGTTTATTTCAGCTAGCAAATTTTACGTAACAATTGAGTTGCCAGTAAATCTCAGCTTTGTAACATTACCATAGCTAAGCAATATATCAAAAGCTTTAAATAGCGGGGACAATGCCATATATATATATATATATATATATATATATATATATATATATATATATATATATATATATATATATATATATATGTGTGTGTGTGTGTGTGTGTGTGTGTGTGTGTGTGTGTGTGTGTGTGTGTGTGCGCGTGTGTGTGCGCGTGTGTGTGCGCGTGTGCGTGTGTGCGCGCGCGCATGTGTGTGTGTGTGTGTGTGTGCATTTTGTGGTATCGTGGCCTGTATAAACCTGCAACGATTGTGTCAGCAAACAGATGCGGCGTTTGCGCCTCGCGCGTCGTCGTACCGAATGACAGCTGTCTTCTGTACCTTCAATTACAGCTGCGGGAGTGGAGATCAGAGGTGACACTAGTAGAGACAAGCTTGAAAGGGACTTCGACAGCCAGGAGCTTCTGTCCAATGTCGTCAAAGGCAACTTAGACCCCCTCCCCCCCGGTTCCAAGCACGACGTGACGATCGCACTTCCTCGCGACTGGGAAACGACCACTCCAGGCGACAGTGGTTTCAAGCTGACGGCGTACGTGGCGGCGCGTGTTATCAACGCGGATGGACTAAAGGGGAAGCCATCCAGGAGCCTGATATTAGAGTACGAATTCTCCAATATTTCCGCCAAATCGCTCACAACTGGAGCTTCCACCTCTACACGGGCAGTGGGGCACAGCAAGCCTGGAGCAGCAAGAACCACGACCACGCCGGAAAAGCCGTACATGCTGACAGACTCGGCAACGACCTCAACAGGCCCGACCAAAACGGAGCCAGCTCGCGAGCCGGCGGCAACAGCCACGTCAGATGCGGAGAATGCGAAAAATGATGATCAACCGGTTATCCTTTGGATTCTGCTGGCCCTAGTTGCCGGAATCGTCGTCATGTCCATCGCAATCAAACTGATGCTCAGGGTGAAGTCGACCTGCATTGCCGAAAATCAAGGAAGCGCCACGAACACGTTAGCAACGGCAACTATGTGAAGCCGCGTAGTATCCGTGGCCAGAGATGGCAGAATACCACGTGGTATTGGCGGCCAAATAAAGCATTAGCGGCTCCGACAACGCGAGACATTGTTTGAACTTCTCGCCAGCAGGTGTACGTTTTCTTTTCTTTTTTTTTACAATTTACCTCACTGCTTCTTTATTTAAGTGAGCCATTTCACTATTTCCTTTGAAAAAAAAATCACTCAAGATGGTCACTTGACCAACCCCAACGCATCACTCCAAAACGTATGTTCTTGCACGTACATATGCAACCCCTTTAGTCACAAATTACGATATTCTGCAGGAAAAACGTTAAGCTACCAAGTCTTAATATTTTAGGTGTCCAGAGTGCGAAGAGAAAGTTCACCTCTCTCGCACTAATATTGTGCGAATTTGGTTGCATCTTTTTACGTAGGCATCATGACGCAATAATAAGTTTCTTTTTCGCAAGTACGCATTGACATCAACCTGTTCACATGCTGTGATGTTTTAACAAGAGGTCCTGAGCTGCTCTGCACCGGAAAACGTCGCATTTCTGGCAGTTTCCCTAGTTTTCGCCACATACTTCTCGTTCTTGCACCGCTACCGAAACTACCACAGGACTTGCTTATACCAGTGGTTCTTCACATCGTACCTCAAGAACTCGCATTAGGTTTATAGCGAGGACGGTGACATAAAAGGATCTTTTGAAGAATGAAATTAAAGAAGCAATGCTAGATTTCAGCGGGAAAAATACTCAAATACAAAACCAACACTTCGGGCTGCTACTGCTGGTTTGCGTCGTGCGAACGAAATTCTATTGATCTGGCCTCAAACAAGGAGTCGCAGGTATCCGGACAACCACTCGAGGACGCGACATAACATGGAGACGTGACAGTCTTCCATCTTCACGGTCAAACAGTGTGTACGGCGATATTTCTATTACATTTAAAATTGCCGCCACTTGAAACTTAAAAAAATGGTAAAACAAGAAACTTTAATTCTTCGACAGTGCACTAGATGGCGCAACAAGTCCGAAAAGTGTCAGTATTTTTAAATTTCGCGTGGTGCATGTGGTTTGTCGGCATGTGGTTCGTCGCCGTATGAAGACGCGGTTAAAAGCAGGGTCAAAACTATTCAGTAACATAAACCTTAGTATTTAGTAACTGTTTTTCATATTCCCTCTTTACATAAAACGTGGGTTTTTAACTGTCTGTATGACTGAGGCTGTTGTAAACGAGTAACATGAACAGCTTGCTAAAACATGGAGTCGTCCGAGTTGAAACTCCTTTTTCTTCAGGAGCGTTTCGCCGCTTCATATGAGATTGCGTTTATTACGCTTGTCTCGAATATTAGGCGCACATGTGTGCCACTTGATTCCTTCCGTTTTCGATGAAAAAGCCAAAGAAAGTCGCGTCTCCAAGTGGAGACACTGCGACTGAGATGGTTCGAGAGGGTGGTGCCAGTTTGAGGTCTTTACATCAATAAGAAAGTAACGAAGGCACTGGATGGAGAAAAACTGAGCCGGACTCCAGGGCATATGGCATTGTGTAGCTGCTGCATGAGGGTTCATTGTGACGTCAGGGAGTGGAAGAGTAACGTTTCAGCCTCCAAATGTGATGATGTGGCTGCGGACAGAGTGGAAAGCGTAATTACGTGCCTCTATGAAATTCTTCAAACGTGGTAATATGTACTGTGTTGTGAAAAATAAAATTACAGAAAACTTTCCACTGCTTAGTGTACAAATTCCATGAAGGTAACACGAAACACGTTACTACCTAATAATTTCGCGCCTAAGTCGACATCTTTTGCAACGAAAAAGCCAAACCAAGAGTTTCAATAAATGTAATAAGTGAAATGCATAGATTCAAATTGTACCATAAAAGTCTATATTTGAAGAATGAGTGAGTGAGTATAAACTTTATTGAACATAAATAAAATAAGGCACGATGGTTGCAGCCCCTATTCCAGGGCCGCACTGGCACGAGCGGCTCGCTGAGCTTGGTCCAGAACAACCAAGTGACTCTCCCGACCCTCGTTCGCAACCCATGCCTCCCACTGCCTATTCCTCATTAGTGGGTGTTGCTGTAATATGGGGCTGTTTATGTGCGGAAGCCTCCTGGAGCACTCCCATGTGATGCGTTTCAGTGTGGGTGTTTCTATGCACCACGGGCACTCGTCAGCGAACCTCGTGGGGTGTATTCTGTGTAGGTGGGGCAGGTTGAGGTATGTATTCGCCTGAATACGACGCCAGTTCCTGTCCTATAGGCTGTTTAAAACGGAGTGAGGATGTCCAAAACGTTTCCGCTCCTGCCTTTGGTGTAGGAGGATGTCACGAGAATTCGGTGGAAGGCCGTCGCTAGGCCATGCCGTTGCCCGGACGTTCAATCCTCGAGCAATACGGTCTGCCCTCGCGTTTCCTTCCAGTCACTCGTGTGCCGGACACCATATGATAGTGTGGTGCCCCTCTAGTTGATTGCCTAAAATTTTGATTGTTGATTTGGGTGTCGTTCCATGCAGAAACAAGCGGCAATCCGCTTGACAGCCGAATTGGCTTGGCACTCGGCGTCCTGAATGGCCAAAGTGATGGCTGCAGCCTCTGCCACGCATGTCGAGGCGTGGTGAAAGTGTCTCAGTGAAAGTGTCTCAGCTGGCTCGACTGGCATCCGTATAATGCATCCCCGGTCCCATGCCAAAACGTTTGTGAAGAGTCTTTGCCCTTGCTCTGCGTCGTCCGGGATGGTACTTGGGGTGCATGTTTTTGGGAATTGTGGCCACCGCGATGTGCGATAGAACATTGCGATCTATCTGTGCCGTTTCCTTTCATCAACACTGGGGTCTCAGGGGAAAGCCTAACCTCGCAATACTTCCCTGCCCTGAGTTGAAGAACAAAGTCATTTTTCCTGAGCATATAACGTCGCGACTGCGTACTCGTCAAAAGTATCGTGCAGAGCCAGTCCCTCGAATCTGTCTGTGCTAGCGCGTTCAGTAAGTTGAAAGTTGAAGGAAATTCTTGTATAAGTCAAGGTCTCACGTTTCAACATTTTAAGATAGCTGCGTTAACGGAAACCACAGGGCTCGAATAATTTGCGTAATTCAACTATTTGCGCACGCAACACTGCAAAGTGCTTCTCATGGTTAAACCCTCGATGAACCAGTCTGGTTAAAAATGAAGCTGGGCGATACCGCGCAGTAAGGCGGTCCGTCTCTCATCTGCTGCTGAAGTGAGTTTACATGCAATCGAGAGTTTACACAGCGCCAATTGCAATAAAACTTCATGGAGAGGGAAGTGCGATGGCACCTTAGATTTACGGTGCCATGCTACGTGGCAGAAGGGTTGTACCGCAATTTGTGGTCTGCAATGCTGCCTGCCTAATCAGGAAAATTGAACAATTTCCGAGCAATTATTTCAGGTTACATGTCGGTTTTACAACGTTTAACCAAAGAAGACCTTTCTGTCAATTCCCTTCAACATTCTAACATAAAATTGTGCCATAATGTTTTTAGCTTAATAGTCAGTAATGTAAAGAGTTTATTAAAGGAATGCATATCATAAGTTTTCTTCCAAACGATGTTCATCTAAGCACAAAATTTTACAGAGGCACAATTTGAATAAATTTTTACGAGGTATTGAAAAAAAGTGTTCGAATTGAAAACCAAATAACAATTATATACTGGGGCTCCACCAGAGGACTTCAAACTAGACGGGGTAACAGCGCGAAAAGACGGACTAGAAAGATAACGCACACCAGCGTCCCCTCCATTACTTTGTCTACTGGCGCAGTTGCACCGGCTAGCCCAAGCGTTCACGCTATTGCCTTGAAACCAACTTGAAAGGGTCGTGAGCTAGTGAACGCCTGTGCATTAAACGTCCGTTACAAGGCAGCGATGAAAATGCGGACCTAATGTGCAGCAGCAGTAGAGTCAGTGTTGTGATATTGCGACGCGTGTAATTTCAGAATTTCATTATGCTGTTTAAAGAAATGAAATAAAGCACGGACGTATTTGATCGTATTACTTATGGTTATTTATGGAGCCACGCAAGACGTATGTTGCTGGTTAAGACATGTTAGACGTCAACATAAATCGTCAATAATCGCGCGTAAGAGCTAACTATATGACTCCTTTGCGCCAAAGCTCCTACTGTGGTGTGTTGAGGTGTATAACACCTATTTAAGCGCCGGGAGGTGTGCTCATTACTGATACATCAGCTGCCGCATCTGCTTCCATGGCGCTGTTGCGCGCTTTCACCGGTAATAAAAATAAAACTTCTTCAATGTGGAACTTCTCGACGGGACACCGTGACATGTGGTTCTCGAATATCGAGCACTGATGTAATCTTGCTTTGCTGACCATCAGCAGCTACTGTGCTGCAGCTCTTTTGTTTGAATATGTTGCCTTTACGGAAATTGCCATTTCCGAAATGCAATTCACAATTCACCTGAAAGTTCAAAACCTGAAGCAGAGGAACGCAACTCTATACAGCACCGTTCAATTCCCTAGCTGTTCTTGAAGTCGCCTTCTGTTGCCGTTCGCGAACGGCAGCGATGGAGCATTCTTGTGCCGTTTACTTTGTCGCTCACAGGCATTTCCTTGAGTGTGAGCTGTGTTTTACTCATACTGTAATAAAGTACACTAATAAAGACTTAGAATTCGATGGTAAGTGCAGGGCGTCGTCGTACAAGACGTCTCGCTTCTGCATATGTTTACGAGCCCATGCTCGTCATTTTCCGCACTCACTTATGTTCTCATGCTGCCTCGTTTCGTTCAGGGAATGGAATCCACCACGTTCAGCGCGAACTACGTCATAATTATCATCAACACTACATCATCAGCCTGGTTAGGCCCACTGCAGGGCAAATGCCTCTCCCATACTTCTCCAACTACCCCAGTTATGTACTAATTGTGGCCATGTTGTCCCTGCAAACTTCTTAATCTCATCTGCCCACCAAATTTTCGGCCACCCCCTGCTACGCTTCCCTTCCCTTGGAGCCCAGTCCGTAACCCCTAATGACCATCCATTATCTTCCCTCCTCATTACATGCCCTGTGCATGCTCATTTCGTTTTATTGATTTCAACCCATATATATATATATATATATATATATATATATATATATATATATGGGTTGATTGTATTCCGCACTTGTACGTATCACCTGATTGATATTGTGAGTATGGTCTATCGTTGAGTAGGCTTTACGAAATACTGCCTTGTCCTTTGGTTCACAGAAGTCGAATGTTTTCCTGATTGTATTTGCGATTACCTAACTGAATACTTTGTAGACAATGAACTGTAACCTGATCAGTCTATAATTTTTCATGTCTTTGGCGTCCTGTTTCTTATGGATTAGGATTATGTTGGCGTTCTTCCAAGATTCCGGTATGCTCGAGGTCATGAGGCATTCTGTTTACAGGGTTGCCAGTTTTTCTAGAACAATATGCCCAGTGTTACATGTAGTTACCGTCAAATCACGTGGGAAAGAGCGTCACGTGACGTCACGTATCTTTCGCTAGCCGATGCATGATTGCCAACCATACTGACATGGATATCAAACGATGGGGCTTCGAACAAGGTCTGCGATGGTATGCACTTCGCGTACTTCAGACCAAGGGGATAAGAGTCACTTGACATCACGTAACGATAAGCAGGCCATAGGTAAATACCAACCATGCGCACATGACAATCTAACGAACGGAAAATCAAAAGGTATGCAATGATGTACACGCCATTATCACCATCAGCCTGGTTATACCTGCTGCAGGGCAAAGGCCTCTCCAATACTTCTCCAACTACCCCGGCCATGTGCTAATTGTGGCCATGTTGTCCCTGTAAACTTCTTAATCTCATCCGCTCACCTAACTATCTGCCGCCCCCTGATAGGCTTCCCTTCTCTTGGGATGCAGTCCATAACCCTTAATGACCATCGGTTATCTACCATCGTCATTACATGCCCTGCCCATGCCCCATTTCTTTTTCTTGATTTCAACTTAGATATCATTACCTCTTGTTTATTCCCTCACCCAATCTGCTCTCTTCTTATCCCTTAGCGTTACACATATCCTTCTTTTTTCCATCACTGGTTGCGTCGTCCTCATTTTAGTAGAACCCTTTTCGTAAGCCTCCGGGTTTCTGCGCCGTAGGTGAGTACTGGTAAGACACAGATATTATCGACTTTTCTCTTGAGGGATAATGACAACCTGCTGTTCATGATCTGAGAATGCCTGTCTAACGCATCCCAGCCTATTCTTATTCTTCTGATTATTCCAGTGTCATGATCCGGATCCTCGGTCACTACCTGGAATAAGTAGATGTATACCCGTAACGATTCCGTTGCCTTTCTACCTGTCGTGAACTGCTGCTCTCTTCCAAGACTGTTAAGCATTACTTTAGTTTTCTACAGAATAATTTTAGACCCACCCTTCTGCTTTGCCGCTCCAGGTCAGTTTGCATGCATTGCAATTGGTCTCCTGAGTTACTAAGCAAGGCAATATCATCAGCGAATCGCAAGTTAGTCAGCTATTCTCCATTAACTGTAATCCCCAATTCTCCTCAACCCAGGTCTCTGAACACGTCCTGTAAACACGCTGTGAATAGCATTGGGGAGATCGTACCTCCCTGCCTGACGCGTTTCATTATTGGGATTGGCCGACGCTGGGTGCACGCGCGTGGCAGCAGACGACCCCAAGTTGAGTCCGCTGCTGCCACGCATGATGACGTCACAAAAAGAAAGCTTAATAGAAATACATGAAATGCTAACGTTATCGTTTTGTTGTTAAATGCACTACGCCTAAATAAATGAAGGATTTATTTTATGCTGCGTTTTAAAATTGAAAATTACTGTCGGCGCCTACACACGCGTGCACGCAGTGGGAGGACCGTTGTGATTCCTTGTGGCTGTGTGGTGTGCACTGCAGTACTGGATCACTGTGTAATATCGGCGAATACGAATAACGTTGCCGTTACGAAGCTACAGAAGCTTCTGAACGAACTGTGCTGCATTCACGAAACAGCACGACATGTCTGCTCATTTGGACTTTCGGCTTCGAAGAGTCGTGGTAACACAGCGCCGACTATATATGGTGCCGACACGGATGACGCATATTGCAGGGCGTGTCATATGTAGCGATTATTTAAGTTGTGTGTACGCCTTCTGGCAACGCTGGATGCCTGTTTGGCCTTGGACACCACGTCGACACACTGCTCTCGAGCTCGAAAACGCAGAAGCGGTGCGCGTCGGCGTTGACGTCGATGTAGGGTGCATACACATTTCCAAGCACTTAATGAAACATTAGTAAATTAAAAGCACTAGCATTTCTTCCTGCCTTCGGATGTCAGAGGATGTAAGATCATTTTCTGTATAATGTAAGAATTATTGGCGTATGATGTTGTCGAATTAGAAGTGAAGTAAAGGTTGCATAGCCTATACGACTTCCTATGAGGATATTTGACATACATGCACGTTGTCTTATACCTTTGTATATCAATTGTTCTCCCTGCCCCCCCTATGTAATGCCCAAGCTGGGCCTTTAGGGTAAATAAATCAAAAAATGATAATGAAAAAACCTGTCATGATCGGCCTCTAGGATCCCAGCGACGAAACCCAGAAAATAATTGGGCTGTGCGTGCTAAAGTCCGGCCTGCCTAGTGACAGGCATGGGTTTCAAAGCCTCTCACTCGAACCGGAAGGTAAATAAGGGAAGTGCATGTGCGTAGCAATCCTCCAAAAGGTGCAACCACACGTTGGTGGCGTTGCTCCACTACTACGGGTAGGATCTATGACTGTTTTGGACCTTCATATCAGCAACTCCGCGCTCCAATTCGTGTTGGATTATATCACTTGGCGTCGTAGAATGAAGAGGCCGTAGCGTCTGTCATGCCTTCAGAAGCTAAACACGGATGTTAAGAGGGATAGAACGAGGCTAAATGCTGTTGAGGTTTAGCCCGATTTTTGGTCAGAGCGTCATGGGGTGAACAAAAATTTGTGATGAAAACAAACAGTTCAGGTTCTGCCTCTGATGCTCAGAGTGCGCGAAATTCGAGGTTGGGTATAGGCATGGGAACACAGTAGACATCCGCTGCCCGTACGAATTTTTAAACCTCGGGGTAACGTGAGAAGCAAATAACTACTGGAACCAGCTGAGTTTCTTCCAACATGCTTCTGAAAATTTGTGACTGCTTTCCTTTTCAGCGGTATCACCTATATTAGAGTAAATTCATGACTCGAAATCGAATCAAAGCAGCTGTAAATGAATTTAGCTCTGTACGCATAGTTAGAAAGCAACGTAGCTGCACTGGGCTAAGGTCCTATACTCGAAATCATGAACGAGAGCTGCGTACAGTTGCTGATAACTTTCTTGCGAGCAAATGAACTGAAAACTCCCAATACTGAACGAGAAAACTGCATATTGTGCTTACACGTCAAACTAAGGCATGCTATTAGAACGGTGTGTCACCTAGCAGCTTAAGATGCGTCACGATGAACATGCGACCTCCCTATCTAGTTATCGTTCCTACTACCGGCATTTGCGGTAGCATATGCCTGCCGCTGAAGTCATTATAGGAAAACAAATGTAGGGGAAGAAAATAATACTAGCGAAACCCAATGCAGCTTAAGCATACATCAGTTATTTATTAAAGTGCCTGTCTAAACAAAGTACACTTTGTGATTTGAAAGTGCCGCAACCTGCTGCATCTATATAAAAAGATATCAGTGGCCTACTCGACAGAAAGAAAGAAGTCCGTTGAAATGAAGTGTTTCCAAAAAAAAGAAGCTTAATATTGGTCACTTTTCCTCAATGCGTGAGATTCTTATCCATGTCGGTCTGGGATGCGCATCCTGTGTGTTTTTTTTAGAGGAACGGTGAAATTATACATTGCTGTCTTTACACCGCTCTGACGGGCTTTTGCGTGGCGGCATCACCACATCTTGAGAACTACGAGGCAACGTTGCATAGCACGCTAAAATGTGGGAACCTGAGGCTGAACCTTGATCGGCTCTACTAAATGTTCTGCTTCCGTGCCGGCAACTGCTGCAAAGATGGTAGCTACCAATAAATGGTTCCAAACCTATGGTATCAACTTACACGCGGATAACACACCATGTGCTATTACCATGCATATTACGGTGGGCTCCAGTGCCCAGGATCGATGAAAGAAAAATTGTCGTGTACACTTTAACGAAGCGCTGAACTTCTTTTCACAAGCTAAGCATGCGAAACTGCGTGCCCTTCGCGGTCTAGGTATCGCTTGTCGTATATTGCATGACTTCCACTCCCCGTTCGCTTTTCTGAAATTGTATTCTATTGTGTGCCTTCCACTGCTAGAATGTGGCTCTGTATTATTGGGGGGAACATACAAATGAAATTATAACCTAAATTCTAACCTAACCGCAGAGAAAATAAGCTCATGCCTATTCCAAAAGCACCACTTTTCCAGTTTTCGTTCCTTCTGTTCCTCTACCAAGTAATCCATGCAATTATACATTGTCCAAAGCTTCTCGATTGTGTGCAATTTTCTGTGCCGCAAAAATCTACCAGGCAGCATACCACGTTTTGCGCGTGGTTTAGTTGCATTATAGTGTGCTTTGGCCGGTCTCTAAAAAACGCGTTATAATTATTTTATCTGTATTGACCCATTTAGCAGTTCATTTCTTCTGCTTTCGTGTGTATTTAGATAATCATGTCGTACGATTATGTCGCTTTTACGTGCACCTGCTCGCTTTTTGTTTCCCTATTTGTATATGCTTCGCTACCTCCCTTTGCTTTGTCTACAAAATTTGTCTTCTGTTTGTATTTTGTTTCAAAAAGTATTTTTAAGCACACACGTATGCAGGCTGCGTAGCTGTTGTTCGGCTCAAAAATAAACATTTCATTTATTATCGTTGCTAACCTTATTATTATTGTTACCGACACTCAACCGTCCACAAGATAGTCGTTATAACGCTGATTTTCATGATTTTGATTGTTCTTTTCCGAGCTTTGCACTAGAGTGTCGCAGTTTCACCTACTGTTCAACTCTCCTTTATTTTCTTTTGTACTCACCTTGAGCGTTGTTTTATGTACACTGTTTTTCGGAATACTGTTTTTATTCATTTTTCTTCCTTTTACGTATATTCCGCTGATGTTTCTTTAAATGTATGCATCCACGAGCTTTCACACTTTATGGCTGTTCCTGGGCACGGGAAACGATTGATTGATTGATTGATTGATTGATTGATTGATTGATTGATTGATTGATTGAATGTTTGTTTGATTGATTGATTGATTGATTGATTATTGGTAGTAGTCGCTTCTGGCCAAGCGACAACACCCGATGTCAGTTGCGAGGACGGTTACTGTGGGATATGTATGGACGACCTTTTCAGCTTGTTCAGTGAGCACTCTAACAGTACTATTTCGGCAACACACCCACGCCAAGCCGTTACCTACGGTCTACGCTAGTGCGCGAGGGATGCTACTTGCTGCGGCTTATCGCTAAACGCAAAAATGTGCCTTGCACCCCTGCGCGTCGTATAGTCGCTTTTGGCTTCGCTCTGTGAGGGGACGTATTTTGGCAGTTTCAGTTAGCGTTACGGCAGGCCTCGGGCGATTTGTGCGCTTCTCGTTGTTAGCGGTACTTTTTTTTTGTTTCTAGAAGAATGCCTTCTATGGAGCAGTTTTCCCGGACTGCCATCAGTTTGTTGGTTCGCTTCTCGGCTAGTTGTCTAAGTTTTTATCTTTAATCAGTTTGCTTTGTACATTGGGAAAGCTTACAACTGCATTGATTGTCTTAAGACGCTGCCTAGCAATGGAAAAATAATAATTAGTGCTAAATGCCATATTCTTATCATCTCGTACAGCCATGCACTAGAATAGCCGTTAATACGTTTACAGTCAAACCTCTATATAAGGAACCTCAATTTAACGAAAGTCGCGATGAAATGAACTATTTTAATTCGCCGATGTTAACTCCTTTGAAAACCGTGCATTTGTTTCGCCATTAAGGAAGGTAATTTCGGGACATGGCTTCGATTTACCGAAAGTTTTTCGTGGCAGATGCATTGTACAGTTCCTCCTGGTTATGCTTTTTTTACATGCTGAATGTACGGCGGTCAAAGGTTGTAAGAGGTCATTTTGTATGCACATTTTTCCTATCCATGGACCGCCCTAATGCAGACTTCCAAGTTTTCTTACAGAGCTTGGTAAAACATGCGGCAATGGGGCTCAGTGGACCAAGTTTGTTTGATCGGCTACTTATTATCAGCATTTTACTCCCCGAAAAGATATGTCTGATTTTCTATCTACGTTGCAGTTCGTGGTTCGGAATGTAAATTGGAGCTCCAACTATAGCGGAATTACTTAATAATAGCGTAGTGAAGTCCAGCTTAGAACACATATCAGTCAGAGAATTAGGTCGTGTAGTATTGTGCAAAGCTGAGCTGATCAATACTTTGTAACCTGCAGTCTTGTATTACCGGACGCGTCGGGAACGCCTCAGATCGGAACTACATCTGGACGACGCAAATACCTTATCACTATAGTTAAGCAATCTAAGCTTGAAAATCTTATCGTTTCATTTGACTGGGCATCCTTAACCAAGGAACATTCGTCATGTGAAGTCTATAAAAAGTTCTACACACAACTGGAAAACTTTCAATGGCGTTGCACACGGTTGGTAGCTACACCGATAAGTAAGGGTCATTGCGTGAAGAACGCGGAAATTATTGCTGCGATTTCGTATCGAGATACCTTGTCGAAACTGCAGGAAATGCTACAACTAAGCACTATGACTAGAATATCAGTCCGCAATAAATTGAGTTGTTGCACTTCTGCGTGGCGCAAAACGCCCTTATTTTTGATTAAATTCTAGCAGTCTTCAAGTAATGTTAGCCAAACTAGGTCTTCCATAATTAAACTCAGAGGAGTGAGTTTCCAATAACGGTCTCTTTTTATTCTTTCCAGCAACATCCCACAGGAGCAGCTGATTCTTTCAACAAACACTTTGTAAGAGCGTCCTCAAGCGTATTCGCTCTATTCCTAAACACTCGGTCGTTACCGCAATCCACATCTGCGTCAGATTTTCTCCCTAGAACTCCGAAGTGTCATCTGAAGGAATTTTTTTTCAGTTTCCGTCTTAACAAGCCCCGTGATACGATGGAATACTATCATTACGCATCATGCGAGAGAATTTTGATGCGCTGTCAGATATTATTCAGGAATACCTAAAGACTACAGTTGTTATACCATTACACAAGTGAGGAAGGAAAATTAAGAGAGAGAATTAAAAGGTCTTAGAGTTGAAAGGTGAGAAAAGTGAGTTCAAAGTTCTTAGAAAAGTTCTCTTCCTGGCTACGTCTTGTTTTCTTAAGAAATATTCTATCCTAACTGATTGGCAGTTTGGTTTGGTTCGTGGGCGTCTTAATGTTGCACTGCTTGAGGAATCTTTAGATGATCTTCGGCATTCGATCCGAACCTGTTCTCACGTGCTCTCTTCTTAAATGTTGCGAAAACGTTTGACAACCTGAAGCTCAAAATCTTAAGTGAACAATTTCTTGAGGTATCGTAGGCCCTTTTACAACTTTCTCGAAAATTTCTTGAGCAACTGATTTGAACTGGTACTTACCGATGTTAAGGATGCTTTCAGTTTTTAGTTGTAGCTGAATGCTGGTGGTTCTAAGGGATCAATTTTATGTAAATTGTTGTTAGACATCTTCGTTAATGACATCCCTGTCGTTATTTCAAAATGTTCGTTGTTCCGTCATGCTGATGACAAAGTGGTACTTGCAAAACATTGAGCAGCACCTTGATGGCACAGGCCTAATGTGCTCGCCCGCCAAATCCGAGCTGTTCGTCCTCACACCGCTTCGACCAGGACAGAAGCGCGCTCCTCTTCGGGAGTGTGATCACATCAAAATTGTGACTGCATCGGGGCAACGCGTCCCCGAAGTTCCCAAGATCAGGGTCCTGGGCCTGCTGCTCAACCAGAGCGGCCGCAACGACGAGACCATCAACAAGCTTACCACCAAGGCAATGGACGCCATCCGGCTCATACATCGAGCCTCTACACGACGGGCGGGCAGGCGTGAAGACAGCCTCGTGCGCCTTGTCCAGTCGTTCGTGATCAGTCATATCGCCTACGTTGCGGCCTACCTTAACTGGCACGTCACTGACAGGACCAAAATCAACACGCTGATCAGACGGGCTTACATGACGGCACTGGGTTTAATGGAGACCACGAGCACGGCTCGGCTCTTGCAGCTCGGCGTCCATAACACCCTAGAAGAAATAGCCTAGGCACAGCTCACCGCGCAATTCGAGCGCCTCTCTACCACCAAGACGGGCCGCAGTATATTGACCTCCCTGGGCTACAATCCCCAAGCTCCCAGCCGGCAACCGTGCGAGATCACAAATGAGGCGCGGGGCCACATTTACGTGGACCCCATCCCGAAGAACATGCACCCAGAATACAACCAAGAATGGCGGCAGGCGCGGGCCATGGCCCTCACCGAACAAGCCCAAGACCCGCACGCCCGGTACGTGGACGCCGCGGAATACAAGCGGGAAGGCTTCGCGGCAGCGGTCGTTGCGGTGGCTACTGGCACCAAGACAACGGCAGCGAGCGTGCGGTGCATGAATGCCACGGACGCTGAGGAGGTTGCCATCTCTCTGGCGATCACCGAGGCCAAGTGTCGCACCGTGCTCAGCGACTCGAGGAATGCCGTGCGCAACATTGCCAAGGGGCGAATATGCGCGCCGGCGTTCGCCATCATCGGCAAGCTCCAACTTCAAGACCGCGGCAGCACCGTGCGTATCAAGTGGTTTCCGGCGCACGCCGGCGAGTCTGCATCCTCGCCGAACCACAACGAGACGGCCCATTCGGCGGCGCGAGCGCTTACGTTCCGTGCACCCGAGAGTGACCGTTCCGTGTGGTGGTTCGAAACCAAGGACAGATTGACTAGTTACGCCGAAGTAACCAAGTGTTACCGCTTAGCTCGACGGACAATGCCACCTCCCCATCCGGCACTCAGTCGGGAGCAGGCCGTAATCCTAAGGCAAATACAGATCGCATCACTCCTCGCTCTCGCAATGATGCACGTGCTTCACCCACCAGAGCTCTATCCTAGTGCGCTGTGTGGTGTTTGTGCAGCGGGTCCGGCGGACCAATGGCACCTCATATGGGACTGTGCTAGGCTCCCGACGGCAGCTACCTGAAGGACTTACCCGCCCGAACTTTAAGGTGCACTGCAGTCTGCAGACAAGGACTCACAACTATGGGCCGTCCGGCAGGCCCGGGGTGCACTCGAAAATCACAAGCCTCATGACCTACTACAAACGGGCCCAACTGGGCTAGTGCAGAGTAGGGTATAACCGCGGGTCGACGCTTGGCCGGCATCACGACACGTTAAACCGTCGTTTGCCGGCACTTTATTAAAGCTATCCATATCCTATCCTATTCTTGCAAAACATCTTTCTGATAGAATGCCCACTCGAATCTCACAAGATAACGTCTACATTGGAATGATTTGATTCACTAATGATGTAAGTTAGCTAGCAGCGGCATCGGCAGCGGCAGCGGTGGCAGCATGAATGTTTCTTCCTGCTTTCTCCAGTTACCTCTGTCTTGCGCAAGATGATTCGAGCTAGCATGGGCAAATTTTCTGATTTCAACACCTCGCCTAATTTTCTCGAATCTGCTGCACTTCCCTTCTCTTGACATCCATTAGGTAAGTCTATTTACCACCGGTTCTTTCCTGCATATCACGTGACCTGGGGGCTCGATTTTTTCTGCATCTTCTCAAGTATCAGCTGTCCCTGCTAGCTCTATAGTTCACACAACCCTGTTTGCTTTTTCCTTATGCTAAGCGATAAGTTTTTTGTCCATCCTTCGTGGCGAGATGCGTAGCTTTTTCTGAAGTTGCTTATTTAACTTACGCATTTGCGCCCTGTATGTTAGTCGGCTAGAAAACAATTATTGTTCGCTTTTTTCCTAAATAATTGCGGTAAGCTTCAGGTCAGGACTTCTTTATACCTGCCGTATGCATTGGAACCCATTTTTGTTTTTCTGTAAATATAATTTCCCATGAACATGTTACGCTGGCAGTAACTTGCCTAGAAGAACGTGCTCTTGTACGTATTCTAGACGCTGATTATTGAAGGCGAACTTTTCTTCTCTTGCCGTTCTATGCTTAGATTAAGCTTCAACCCAGTCCTTTCACGTTGCCGTCTAATGTCCTGAATAATTTTGGACAGTCATCACCATCATTGTTAAGCCTGGTAACGTCATCTGTAAAGCAAGGTGTCTGAAGATATAGCTCTTAGACTTTCACTCCTAATCATTACCTGTCTAATAGATTCGGCACTTCTTCCCAGCATAACTTAAACAGCATTGGCGATCCCGGATTATGTTAAAGTGAAATGCTCGATCACTAAGGCATTCTAGTAGTAACGTGAGTCGGGAACAGAGATAATCTAACTTAAATTAGGCCAGCTTCGGAGACTGAAAATAAATGTGATGAATATACGTATGCTTACATTACAACAGTCCATTATATGTGTGTGCAAGCTAGGGTTGTATACTTAAATAAAAACACAAATTTATTTCAGCATCAATAAAAAACGGTGTATATACATATGCTGGAGGCATAGACAAAAAGCCATAAAGCCTTGTCGCGGTCTGTAATCTTTTTGAGCAACATAGGGGCTTTCTTCTGGAATAATAGGACAAAACATATTTAGACAAGTATTTTATTCAAATGGTTAGCCGCGTTGAGCGCCCCTAGCAGAAAAAGTACAAATTAAAGTAGGCGACCAAATCACAGTAGCTCCACTTGCGCGCTTCATGCTGCAACGCGCCGCGGTTTAGTTTTAGCCCTCTCTGACGGTGCCTGGAAATGGAGTGTGTGCTTGGCCTGACTGATGGTCGCGGCTCAATCTCGCGCGACATTTATGGAGGAAAATGGGAGGGCAGCGCAACAAGGTGGGTAGGGGGTGGCTTCGTTTCCTACAGCGAGTCTGTAGTGTGCACGGCCGTGCGCCGTCACGCATGCCGTACTTGAAAGGGCTGCGCAAACGGCTAATTCCATTGCCCGCGCTGTGTTATCGTCGCTCTTGCGTTGAAGCGATATAGCGCACGGCAACATTCCTGGCTGAGGCTTCCGCTCTTACTCGCGCCAGCGTTTGAGCATCGAGTGTCCGCGCTCATCGAGTGTGATGTGTTCAGATTTCCTTCTGTGCACTAACACCATGCTAATTCAGCTAGTAAGCGGATGTTTCCAATATTATACGGCCGACAAAATTACTACTCTCAATCCCTCTAGCTGTCTACTTATTCCCTAACGCAATTGATGCTTCGCCTTTCGGCCGAAATGGCTTCTATATTGTTGTTGAAAATGATGAGTTTCCAAAAGTCGCATTTGCCGGTTTGCGAGTTACGAAAGTCATCATTCTCCAAAAAAAAAAGAGACGCAGTTTCGTCCGAAAGACGAAGTATCGATTGAGACAGCTAATCAGTGGGCAGATATACGAAGTAAGCAGAGTAGTCTTGTCGGCCGTATAAACTTGGAAACATTCACTTACTAACTGAATTAGGAAGTATGGTGTCAGCGCACACAAGCAAACATGAACACATCACGCTCGATGAGCGCCGACAGTCACCGTTAAAACGCTGCTGCGAGCAAGCGCGGAAGCCTCAGCCAGGAATGTGGCCGTGCGCTATATCGCTTCAACGCAAGAGCGGCGAGAACACAACGCGCGCAATGGAAGGAGGCGTTTGCACAGCCCTTTCAGGTACGGCGCGCGCGACGGCGCACTGCCGTCCAAAGTATGAACTGGCTGGCGGAAACGAAGGAGCCTCCACCCACCCGATCGCGCTGCCTTCTTACTTTTCTCCATATATGTCGCGCGAGATTGAGCCGTGATCATAAGTAAGGCCCCGCACACAATCAAGTTCCAGCGATCGCCACGGAGGGCGAAAACTCAACTGCGTCGCCTTTCACCATGAACCGCACAAGCGGAGCTACGGTAATTTGGTCGGATACTTTAAATTTATACTTTTTCTTCTAGAGGCGCTCAACGCGGCTAAATATTTGATCTATGAATTTACATATAGTAAACGACAAGCATAATTAACATGTCATTTTGTTACAAAATAAATAAATAAGCAGATCTTTGTTTTTAGTGCACTTGTGTTATTAAAAAGTGTGTTTTATTACTTGAATAAAGGTTTTGAGACCTCTCTGACGCCTGATATGCAGCAGCCCCTTGGTATCGATTGCAGTACGGTTATCGATTCAAATTTGGCGGCACTAATGTTTGCGAACGGGGTAGTCGTTTCTTTTAGCAACATCACGCTGGTTTGTTTTAATATAATAGCAGTTATATCTCAGTCAATATTTGCTTCCAAGATTCGACAGCCGCCACCATGCGAACGTGTTTAAAGCCGGTGAATTTCATCAGCTGCGACGTTTAACTGGCATAACTGCTCATGCACGAATTCCATCGTTAGTGATCTGCTGCATCTGGCCGCGTAATGATATGTTGCTTTACAAAATGTGCTAACTAGCGTGAAAATTCGCCGCTGGAACCGAGCACAGTCTGTTTGTGAACCATCCACGAAAGCGGATTAACCTTGCAGCCTCTGTGTGTGTGTATCGGAGAGTAAAACGAGCACTGCTTTGCATTTGCAACTTTGAATTTCTTTGTGTACGATGAGAATAAAGAAGATTCCGTCAGTCATTTCTTAAAAGTGGAAAATAATGATTATCAAGTTATTGCTCTTTAAAGGGAATTCAAACAAGGCTCTTGTTAGTTTGCCAACAATGCTATAATTCCCAACGTGGAGTACAGCATAAATAATAAATAGTTTTGGCTGTTTAAGCATAAGTGATACGCTGCAATAAATTTGCTGCACATTAGTACAAATGTACTTACAGTGATAGTTGATATAACTTCATTTGGTGCCTAACAAAATTGATGTGATTAGTACCTATTCCCTGGCAAAAAAAAAATGTCATCTAATCGAGGCTTCACTACGCACTGCCCACACAAGCACACCACTGAAGGAAATGCACACTCAAAACAGTCTTCTGTGTGTCCTTTTCTGTCGTGAAGAGATTTGTGCACTGTTCTTAGTCATACATGAATCACAAACTCACCCACACTTCGCCCATAGTAAGTGAGGCTCTTTTTGCCTTCTACTATAGCCACCAATACACTGGTCATATGTGTTCGCGCCTTTGCACTCTATTGTTTCAGGATGTACAAGGCAACAGCGAATGTGTCACCACTAGGCTGGAATCCTCGCAACGTATGTTTTTGAATGCTTCACCCAGAACCGTGATTTGTTCTTTTATTTGACTAACTTTCGTTTCATCATATTTTGCTTGCATGTGTGTCATGGTTTCATCGGCTCTCTTTTCAGGAAGACGTACGAAAGAGAGATTATTGTTCGACAAGCTGCCCACGCTAAGCCATAAGAAGCTCAACTGTCACCAGAATGACATATCCTCTTCAACTATGTGCCTCACCATAAAATGTTTGCAAGTTTAGCAGATAGAGTGGTATGAGCCCTGTCAAGAAAGCAGCAGCCTACAGTTTTGTGTCGTACGGAGCGGAACGCTAAAATTTTCCATAGGCTTACTTCATTTTAAGGCGTGTTATGACAACCAGACTAGTCACATGTTGAGTACCAACTTGTTTCTTTTCAAGTCGTTAAATCCATTACGACCAGAAGACAAACAATGTAGCAAGGTCTTACTTGGTAAGTAACAAACTATCTCATTTGCTGTTTGGAAGTCCACTTGACGGGCAGTACCACGAAGCATCACTTGCTCCCCCCCAATTTTATTTGTTACATGAAAATGCAAATAATTTTCAAACCTTCAAGAACGCTCAATGCAATATTGAAGAAATTATACTTCCTGTTGACTGAAACCCTGGCAGTCACACTTTAGTTTATTATTGTACCTTTTTTTGAATGTACCCTCAGGGTCATATGGCATTAAAACGGGGAGTGGTTACAAAGTAGTAGAGTGAAGCAAACACATACAAGTGCAATGATTTCTGGTAGCGTAATGATTCTCCTGAGTATGCAAGGTTAACTAATGTTTTGCAAAAAAAACATTTTCCTATAGGTGATGGCTACCATACTTGAGAGAGGGTGGTTTTATTATTTAGATGTATGGAGGGTGGAAGATTGAAACAAAGACTTCGTGTACCGTGAAAAAATTCCTGCGTTACTACCATGAACCATGAATGCTGTTTGAAATGTACTGAGGTCCCGCATGAAGTCGTTGTTAAGTGTGGTGGGATGGAGACTTACATGAAATAGCGAAAAACTGGCGCCTTTGCGGCGGTTAGCTAGTGGAGTAAGTGCTAGGTTAGTTTTCATTGAGGTACTCGCGGTACGGTTATAATACATACGAATGAAACAAGTGGAGCTAAGTAATAAGAGTAATGCTACCAGAATCCCATATGCCAGGTGCATATTCAAGTTTCGATTGTATTAGAGCATACTAAAGCTGAAGTTTTGTCGAGAGTGCTTTGGAAAAGTTACGCCATAATTACCCGAGCATTTGATTAGCATTGTTAATGAGGTATTTTATATGAGTGATCGAATTTAAGTGATCTGTAATGTGTACACCATCATATTTATACGACATGAAGAAATCTCAGAGAACGTCGTTCAGATCGTAAGTGTTAGGACTGGAAAGAATTATATCTGGATACGCACACTATTTTACATTTGCTAACTACAAAAGACTCATGCACAGTTTGCATGAAAACAAGGCTAACCCCGCACCGTAAGAGACCGCTAGAAAAGGCAAATTCACACAGCCGGCCTACACCATACTCCACAAACATAAAGAATCACTAAAAACTGTTTTTTTCTCTACAAAGAGCAGATGACACACCTGAGCACTGTGTTCCCAAAAACTTTTTGAAATATACTCGGCGTAAGATTGGCTTAACAATCAGCCAATCAGCTGTGGAGAAGCAAGGGAAGCCTGAGTGGGAATTTGTCTTCGTCATCGCCTTCCCAAATATGTTTGCTACTTGAAACGCTGGCTCCAGGCTGAGGCTTCCCTTGGTCACCTCTGTTACCCAATTGAAATGTTCATCTCCTTCCAGCGTGTTTGTTTGTTTGGACATACACACCAAGATGTTTTGTTTTTCAATATTAAACTGTAAATTGCATTTTTCAAGAATCCGTGAGCATTAAATGGGCAGACGTATATGTTTATTTGGCGTCATTGTTTATACGCAAAATTTGCAGAGGTCATTGTAAACACTGTTGTCTGCACAAAGTTTCTCGCCTTCCTACGAGCATTCCACTTGTATCAAAGTCTTTACTGCTGCACGTGAACACTAAATGTGCCGCAAAAATATCAAGAACAAACAATATGTGATGTAACATTTCGCATAACGTTTTCCTTCCCCTACACTTTGTGCCTCTCATCAATGTCTCATAAAAAAGATGGGAGATTGCAGCTCGAGCGCATCTTGCGGAAAATACACCTTTGTCGAGCACTTATGTTTCTTTTTTTTTATTATAGCTTAAATAACCGAACGCAGACAACATACTGCGAAACATGCCAAGCAGCAATGTACGTCATACACGTACGAGGATAGCCGAGCTTAAATATCGTTGTATGACGCTTCGTTCTCCTTCCTTTGGCCGAAAGCGATCGGAAAACTCAATTTCAGCTTCCAATTTCATAAAATAGATGGCTATCTGTGTTTCTGTATGTTGTAAATTCAGTGAATGACAGCATTAACTCCACCTGACCTGTACGAAAATCGTTACATGTACTGCTTCATTTACCATGAAAAAACGGTAGACACTTTGTCGAGACGTTTGCCACTTTGCCATTGTCAGTTGAAATACAATGGCGGAGTCGGAGCAAGTTTTTCTACTCGTTTCGGAGCAAGTTTGTTCCAATGACAGAGTGAGGGCGGGAGTAAAGCGTTCCAAAGAGAGAGTCGGAGGGGATTCAGAGCGGGAGTCACTCCATGGAGCAGAAAAAGATGCTCCGCCAAAATCGGCGGAGCGGACCGGAACTGTGCATGACGTATCTCCTTTACCACGTTTGTCTGCTGGGAGGCGCCACCGGTCACGACTCGCGAGTTGTGTTGGTAATGGCGGACGAAATGAACTGCTCGGCTTGTTCGGCAAAGCGTGCGGCATTGCTTCTGCTACTCGATAGCGACAGCTCCGAGTCGGAACGCTGAAGTTCCGACACGAGCAATTGCTCGAATAGTGACAGCGACGCTGAAACTGCCGCTTACGAGCGGGAATTCGCCAAGATGTTCCGCATTCCCGCAAAGAGGCCTAAAGTAGTCGGCTTCATCGAGGACGTCGTACGGCAGTACTCGGATGATGAGGTAAGGAAAAAAAGGAAAGCGGCATACTCAAGGTTTAACACATTGTGGTGCTTTCGTTTCTGTTTCTTTTTTTGTGCAGTTCCAAAGGCACTTCAGGCTATCTCGACCTGTGGCGGAAACGTTGATCCCCGACTTTGCCGCGTCGTCAATGTGCCCTTCGGGCACACATGGAGGGGTTCCAGTGAAATCTGCGGAAACGCATATCTTGTCTTTTATCTGGTTAGTTCTCGCCGTTTTTTCTATGCACCTGCCAAATTAACAACGATAAATGAAACACGAAAGAGTCGGATGCCTGCATAAAAACGCATTTGACTATGAAACCGTTGCTTGCAGTGCAGTGCAGTCTGAAGCTGCTTTTCCGGATGCGTGTAATCCCACTGCGCAGGTACGCGGCCAACAAAACCTGCATGAGAAACGTGGCCAACCGGTTCGACTTGTCGGCTGGCCACGTTTTTTTTATCTTTCATAGAGTAGCCGACTTACTCCTGACTCTGGAACAGTCGTTGATAAAATTTTCTGCTGACCTGGAGAACCTCACTAGAAGTTTTGAGAAGGTTTCTTTTCATTTTCTTTACCTATAAGAAGCAATGTAGATTGGCCAGCTAAGTTTTATTGATATCGCAACATCACTGTGCACGTTTTGGTTGCTATATTTCAAGCTCTATAATGCTGGACCTTCATTCAAACGTGATAGCTTGGGATGATAACACTCAGAATTTATACCAGGGGTAGTAACCTAAAAGTATCTCTTGGGGTCACAGCCAATTCCTTGCTTAGGAATAATGCTGCATGCTTTGTCATCACCCACAATAGTAGATGACTGTTCAGATTTCCGGGCGTACGATGCGATATAGACCAAGTCTGCTTTGGCAAGCAAATTCTCATTACGTGCTTCAAATCGATTAAGGGAAGATACACGGGCTTTGTTTTACTTTCTCTCCCGTTTTCTTATAGTAAAAAACAGAAGTGGATAGTTAAAAAACATGTAATATGTTGTGTGCACGGCAGTGTATGCTGCCTTCAGTACTTCTCAAAGTTGCATTCGGTTTGTATTTTGTTTCTTTAACTTAGCATAAATGGTGCTGTGCCATAAAGGGCATGCTGTTAACGGGAGTTAATGGGCATGAGCACCAATATTTCCTCTTAAAACTCCTTGCAAATGCTCATTTCATGTTCAGACATTGATGATATCGCTGAATACAAGTGTATGACTCGCTTGCAGCTGTCTAGAATGCCTGATGTTGTTGGTTGCATAGATGGGTCGTACATAAAAATACAGTACCCGGAGAAGAAGGTTGCTTCGACATATTGTAACAGGCACCAATACATTTCACTCACACTACAGGCCGTCTGCGATGACAAAAGGCGCTTCTTTGATACATTCATTGGAAGCTCAAGCAAAATGCATGATTCGCATGTGTTCAGCTTGTAGCCACTTTCAAAGAAAATCTCTGATGCATGCCAGGGGTCATACCATCTTTTAGGGGACGCAGCGTATCCACTGCGGGAACACCTGTTGACACCCTACGGGGATTACGGTGCTTTAAGAAAGCACCAAAAGCAATTTAATGATAAGTTATCAGCCACAAGCGTTCTCATAGAAAATGCATTTAGCACCCTCAAAAAGCGCTTCAGACAGCTCATGTATCTTGAGCTCCGCACTATTCGCTGGCTCAATAATTTTATTATAAGCTGCTGCGTTCTCCACAACTTGTGCATTGAGTATGGTGATGTAAAGCCAGATGATGATGATAATGCACAAGTATCCAATGACGTTCAGTGGCAGAATTGCAGTGATAATCATAATGACAAATCTCGTGGAGAGCGAGCACTGCGAAGGCTTGGAGAAATTAAGCGCACGAAAGTCTTCGCAAAGCTCCTGTAGAAAAACTGTGGTCACTAAACCATCCTGTTCCAAACTGTACTTGTCCTTTAGCTCCAAAACACCAAAAGCCACTTTAATGACAGCACTAGGCTTCATGCGTAATCATGCAATGATGGTATGACATTCTTTGTAGCCCTATAATTCATCATCATCATCAGCCTTGTTACGCCCACTGCAGGGCAAAGGCCTCTCCCATACTTTTCCAACTACCCCGGTTATGTACTAATTGTGGCCATGTCGTCCCTGCAAACTTCTTAATCTCATCCGCCCACCTAACTTTCTGCCGCTCCCTGCTAGGCTTCCCTTAGAATCCAGTCCGTAACCCTTAATGCCCATCGGTTATCTTCCCTCCTCATTACATGTCCTGCCCATGCCGATTTCTTTTTCTTGATTTCAACTAAGATGTCATTAACTCGCAATTGTTCCCTCACCCAATCTGCTCTTTTCTTATCCCATAACGTTACCCCCATCTTTTTTCTTTCCATACCTCGCTGCACCGTCCTCAATCTAAATCGAACCCTTTTCGTAAGCCTCCCGGTTTCTGCCCCGTACGTGAGTACGGGTAAGACACAGCTGTTATACACTTTTATCTTGAGGAAAAATGGCAACCTGCTGTTCATGATCTGAGACTGCCTGCCAAACACACCCCAGCCCATTCTCATTCTTCTGATTATTTCGGTGTCATGATCCGGATCGCGCTCATTACCTGCCCTAAGTAGATGTATTCCCTCACCACTTCCAGTTCCTCGCTACCTATTGTAAATTGCTGTGCACTTCCGAAACTGTTACACGTTACTTTAGTTTTCTGCAGTTTAATTTTTAGACCCACTCTCCTGCTTTGCCTCTCCAAGTGAGTGAGCATACATTGCAATTGGTCCCCTGGGTTACTAAGCAAGGCAATATCATCAGTGAATCGCAAGTTACTAAGGTACTCTCCATTAACTCTTATCCCCAATTCTTCCCAATCCAGGTCTCTGAATACCTCCTGTAAACACGCTGTGAATAGCATTGGAGAGATCGTATCTCCCTGCCTAACGCCTTTCTTTATTGGAATTTTGTTGCTTTCTTTATGGAGGACTACGGTGGCTGTGGAGCTGCCATAGATATATTTCAGTACTTTTACATACGGCTCGTCTACACCCCGATTCCATTATGCCTCCATGACTGCTGAGGTTTCGACAGAATCAAACGCTTTCTCGTAATCAATGAAAGCTATATATAAGGGTTGGTTATATTCCGCACATTTCTCTATCACCTGATTGATAGTGTGAATATGGTCTATTGTTGAGTAGCCTTTACGGAATCCTGCCTGGTCCGTAATTACCTGGATGTAAACATGAGAACCACTAGCTCCAATGTGCATCGAAATACAGTCCATGCAGTTGTTGGGGGCTGCGGTATGTGTACTAACGCGCGGCCCCCTTTAAATACACAAACATATGTTTGGCACTGTACACTTTTCTTTGGACAAGCCGATATTCTGGGACACTGGAATTTTTTTTCTCGTCTTCAAGGCCAAGAGCACGGCTTAGAAGCCTAATTTTTTTCCGAATGTGTTGCTTTTTCTTGCCGAATACTATCCTTTTATTCTTGCGTTTCTTGGTGGCGCCTCTCTCTTTCTTGTTCCCGTGCAGCTCGTTTTTTTCTTCTTTTTCTTCTTGAATTTTGCTCATTTCATCGAAGAATACCTTCATATCCAGCATTCTGGAACCTGAGGGCTTAGCTTTTTGGGCATAGGCTCCTTTGTCAATGCTTGGCTCGGCGCTAAGCTTGCAGACTCCTGGCTGTCTGATGCTTGGCTGGTCGACGCTGGGCTGTCTGATGCTGGGCTGGCCGACGCCTGGCTGGCCGACGCCTGGCTGGCCGACGCATGGCTGGCCGACGCATGGCTGGCCGACGCCTGGATGGCCGACGCCTGGCTGGCCGAGGCCTGGCTGGCCGAGGCCTGGCTGGCTGGCCTCTTAACAGCAACAACACGAGAGCTGTCCCTCAGCTCTTCGGGCTCGAGGCTGTCGCCTAGACAGCGTATTCTGGCTACTTCATCCTCAAAAGACACTTCACACGGGGAATTCCCGGATTTGTTGTTGTGGGCTGTACCGCTTCTTTTTCTACGCATGATAGTTTTATAGCGGCTGCAGCACTGCTCACCGGTTTTTAGAACTCTGAGTGCCTCTGTAATGTTGGCTGCAATTCGGCTACATTAGTTGGCTACATTAGCTTTCTATTTTTGAATATTTTCAACGGCCCAATCTCAGCAAAGTATTGCTCATAATAATCAAATAGCAGATTTCTTTCCCCGGCTGCCCATTCACAACCTTTTCTTGGAAACGAAAAGTACATGAGGTAGTTGTAGAGGTGTTACAGATGCATTAAGCTAGTGTATTTTATGGTTTGATTTGTGTAGTGCCCGTGTTTGCAGCTATCTTCTTAAGCTTATTTAATGATTTCTCCATCCTGTATCGGCCTTTGGGCTAACAGTATCAATAAATAAATAATATGTCATCATAAATGGACTCACTGGGCTGCAATTTGGCTGAACATTAGCTTGTTATTTCTGAATTTTTTTCAATGGTCCAATCTCAGCAAAGTACTGCTCATAATAATCAAATAGCAGCTTTGTTTCCGTTCACAGCCTGTAACTGCAAACAAGAAGGGCATGAGCTAGTTGTAGAGGTTTTACAGCTGCATTAAGCGATTGTATTTGCTGGTTTGATTTGTATAGTGCTCGTGTTTGCAGCGATCTTTTGAAGCTCATTTTACGATTTCTCCATCCTGTATCGGCTTTTGGGCTAACAATATCAATAAATAAATAATATGTCATCATAAACGAACTCACTGCGTTGATCATTCTTTCGGCTCTGTTCCGGCACTGTTGATGGAAAAACCAAATGCAACATTATTCATTGCCCTGGATTCACAAAGGTGGCATATATGAAGCCACAATCATTACGAAGTTGCATTCTGTGACATGTTGCAGTACATTGAACCACCACGTGCATTTCATGCAACTACATAAGCAATTAATTAAGCCATGACAGACCTCCTAACACAGCTTGGCAAAATGACTCACTGTTTGCTGCGCTACCTCATCTGAACACGAAATTTTGAATAATAGCGTAATATAAAAATGCACGGTGCCACGCAAGTTCAATATTTGCTGAACACATGGTGCACATTCTTGATTAAATTACACACGCTTAGCATGATGCAACGTTCCTGATCAGGTGGCTGTTAATCAATATTACCGTACGGTCCTTCTGGCCGTAAATCGACAGTGACGCTTCAGGAAAAGCAATTTGTAGATTTCTGTGGCACGGAGACTGATTCGAAAATTGGATGCAATTACCGTCCTGACCTACATAACAGCACAACTCCATTCGGCAGCAGAATGTGCACTCGCACTGATACCTCCGCTAAAATTTCGTGGGAGACAAATTCTCAGACACTTGACACTGCTTCATTGCTTCTTCGCGACATATAAAGCTAGACAACTACTTCTGACCCACGATGGACACGCAGGAAAATGCACAATACAATGACGGATGCAATGCGTTTGAGTGAAACGACCACATCAGCAGTAAAGCAACTACGCAGCTGAAATATAGCGTCAACAGACAATTGCCCCACCGAACAAGTTCGTTGCATTGAACTTACAGCACAGCGTTCAAGTTACGAAGACACCTACCATGTTTGTCCCCATCCTGTGTGCTCACCACAGGAAGCAAAAGCCGCTGCACGCTTGCCGAGATATCCATTCCGCACTTTTGAAAAAACAACAGCTGAATGGCGCTGAGCTGAAGAGACAAGTGACTGGCGCGGAGGTGCCGGGAGCAAACAGCGGAAGGAAATGACAACACGCAAGGTATCCTGGGTAACTCGGCAATATTGTCACGCGGTCGTGACGTCAAAGAACACAGTAGCAATACTGTGAGCGACAAAACTAACTTTTATTGGGCGAACCTGTGCCAACAAAACAGGCTACACTTATGGCACAACGATAGCGGCGAACACGCTCGGCGATTGTCGAAAATCTGATCAGCGGGTCAAGCGCGTCGGCTTTTATACAGTAGTCATCGAATTTTCCAGACTAATCGTCGGATCCCACGTGCCTTCTACAAAGTTCTACAACATTCGCGTCAAGCGATGAAATCAGATAACCCAAGGTTCGGCGACAACACACTGCGGATAGAAGCATCGATAACTTTCCAGAAACTTCGGATACATGCAGGCGCGTCCCGCGCTGTGCGATAACATTTGTTAGGCGGCAAAACGTGTCGCCCGATAAAGACAAGTACACGTGTCGGTACCCCCCTCTTAAAGAGCATCGACCCGATGCTACATACAAACGAAAGAAAAACACCCGTAG
This sequence comes from Dermacentor variabilis, assembly GCF_050947875.1. Taxonomy (NCBI): domain Eukaryota; kingdom Metazoa; phylum Arthropoda; class Arachnida; order Ixodida; family Ixodidae; genus Dermacentor; species Dermacentor variabilis. The sequence goes on along the minus strand of NC_134576.1, from coordinate 58,387,441 downwards.
CAAAGAAAACAACAAAAATAAGGAATTTCGTCAGCGTCCGTAAAAGGTTTAAGGAACACCACGTGGACCACTCCAGATCGTGCGCGGCGCCGCTGTGAATGCGAAATGCCGTCTGGCACGACCTCATAATCCAGAGCGCCAATAAGTCGGATGACCTTGTAGGGTCCGAAATAGCGCCGGAGTAGTTTCTCACTGAGCCCTCGTCGGCGTATCGGGGTCCGTAACCAAACACGGTCGCCGGGCTGGTAGTCGACGAAGCGTCGTCGCAGGTTGTAGTGTCGGCTGTCGGTCCTCTGCTGGTTCTTGATCCTCAGGCGGGCGAGCTGTCCGGCTTCTTCGGCGCGCTGGAGATAGGTAGGGACGTCAACGTTCTCCTCGTCAGTGACGTGCGGCAGCATGGCGTCGAGAGTCGTCGTCGGTTTCCTGCCGTAAACCAACTTGAACGGCGTGATCTGTGTTGTTTCTTGCACCGCCGTGTTGTAAGCGAATGTTACGTACGGCAGGACGGCATCCCAAGTCTTGCGTTCGACGTCGACGTACATCGGTAGCATGTCGGCGAGGGTCTTATTCAGCCGCTCCGTAAGCCCATTCGTCTGCGGATGGTAGGCCGTTGTCCTTCTGTGCCTTGTCTGACTGTATTTCAGAATGGCTTGGGTGAGCTCCGCTGTAAAGGCCGTTCCTCTGTCGGTGATGAGGACTTCTGGGGCGCCATGTCGCAGCAGGATGTTATCGACAAAGAATTTCGCTACTTCGGCTGCGCTACCTTTCGGTAGTGCTTTAGTTTCGGCGAAGCGGGTGAGGTAGTCCGTCGCCACGACGATCCACTTATTTCCGGTTGACGTCGGAAAGGGTCCCAGCAAGTCCATCCCGATCTGCTGGAATGGTTGGCAAGGAGGCTCGATTGGCTGTAGTAATCCGGCTGGCCTTGTCGGCGGAGTCTTGCGTCACTGACAGTCTCGGCATGTTCTGACATAACGAGCGACGTCGGCGGTCAGGCGCGGCCAATAATACTTTTCTTGTATCCTCGATAGTGTCCGGGAATATCCGAGGTGTCCAGAGATCGGATCGTCATGTAGGGCGTGCAATACTTCTGGACGAAATCCTGACGGGACAACAAGAAGGTAGTTGGCGCGGACTTGTGAGAAGTTCTTCTTCACGAGTAGATTGTTTTGAAGCGTGAAGGAAGATAACCCGCGCCTAAATGCCCTGGGGACAACGTCGGTGTGCCCTTCCAAATATGCGACAAGGCCGTTTAGCTCCGGGTGTGCCCGTTGCTGTTCAGCGAAGTCTTCCGCGCTTATCATTCCAAGGAAGGCGTCGTCATTCTCGCCTTGCGGCGGCGGGTCAATGAGGGCGCGTGATAGGCAATCGGCATGGGAGTGTTTTTGTCCGTACTTGTAGCTTACAGTGAGGTCGTATTCTTGTAGTCTGAGGCTCCACCGCGCCAGTCGTCCTGAAGAATCCTTTATATTCGCTAGCCAACACAATGCGTGATAGTCACTGACGACTTTGAATGGCCTGCCATAAAGATAAGGGCGAAATTTAGCTGTAGCCCAAACGATGGCGAGGCATTCCTTTTCGGTCGTAGAATAGTTGCCTTCCGCTTTTGACAGCGACCGGCTAGCGTAAGCTATCACCTGTTCGACTCCGTTTCTCCTCTGGGCTAGAACGGCACCGAGGCCTAGGCTACTGGCGTCAGTAGGGATTTCTGTATCGGCGTACTCGTCGAAGTGCGCAAATACCGGCGGCGACTGCATGCGTCGTTTGAGTTCTTCAAATACGTCGGCCTGCGGCGTTTCCCACTTGAACTCAACATCACATTTAGTTAGACTTGTCAACGGCTCGGCGATGCGTGAAAAGTCGTTGACAAAGCGCCTGTAGTAGGCACACCTGCGAAGGAATCTACGCTCTGCCTTCTTGTTGATGGATTGCGGAAACTGTGCGATTGCAGCTATCTTTTGCGGGTCTGGACGGACACCAGATTTGTTGATTACGTGGCCTAGGAACAGAAGCTCATCGTAAGCGAAGCGGCATTTTTCCGGCTTCAGAGTAAGCCCTGACGACTTGATGGCCTCTAGTACTGTCGCAAGCCACTTGAGGTGATCGTCGAGATTTCCGACGAAGACGGCGACGTCATCCAAGTAAACGAGACAGGTCTACCACTTCAATCCTGCTAACACCGGGTTCATGACGCGCTGGAACGTTGAAGGCGCCGAGCACAGTCCGAATGGCATAACCTTGAACTTGTAGAGGCCGTCTGGGGTGATGAAGGCCGTGTTTTCGCGATCTCTTTCGTCGACTTCTATTTGCCAATAGCCAGACTTGAGGTCCACTGACGAGAAGTATTTAGCGTTGCAGAGCCGATCCAATGCGTCGTCTATTCGTGGGAGGGGGTATATGTCCTTCTTCGTGATCTTGTTCAGACGACGATAATCGACGCAGAAACGTAGGGTTCCGTCCTTTTTCTTTACCAGGGCAACATAGGATGCCCACGGGCTTTTAGACTGCAGGATGGTGTCGTTGCGCAGCATTTCTTCAACTTGTTCTCTTATAGCTGCACGTTCTCGCGGTGAAACTCGGTAAGGACTCTGGCGGAGTGGTCTAGCGCACTCCTCGGTGATTATGCGATACTTGACAACTGGTGTTTGCCGAATCCTCGATGACGTCGAAAAGCAGCCTTTGTATCGTCGGAGCAGACTTCTGAGCTGCTGTTGCTTAATCACGGGGAGACTTGGATTAATATCGTAGTCTGGTTCGGGAACCATCGTCGTCGGCGAAGATGCTGCGGAATCCGAGAGGACAAACGCATTACTGGTTTCCAGAATTTCCTCGATGTACGTTATCGTCGTGCCCTTGTTGATGTGCTTGAACTCCTGGCTGAATTTTGTCAGCAACACTTCAATTTTCCCTCCATGCAGTCGAGCGATCCCTCTTGCGACGCAAATTTCACGGTCTAGCAGTAGACGCTGGTCACCTTCGATGACGCCTTCTACGTCAGCGGGTGTTTCGGTGCCGACCGAAATAACAATGCTGGAGCGAGGCGGGATGCTCACTTGATCTTCGAGCACGCTCAAGCCGTGGTGATTACGAGGGCTCTCCGGCAGTATCGCTTTATCTTCCGACAGCGTTATTAACTTCGACTTTAGGTCGATTATTGCGCCGTGTTGGTTCAGGAAGTCCATACCGAGAATGATGTCTCGTGAACACTGTTGGAGGATAACGAAGGTGGCAGGGTAAGTCCTGTCATGAATGGTTATTCTTGCCATGTTGGTTCCAGTCGGTGTGATGAGATGTCCACCAGCCGTTCGAATTTGAGGGTCTTCCCATGCAGTTTTAACTTTCTTCAACTGGGCGGCGATGTGTCCACTCATTACGGAGTAATCGGCCCTTGTGTCCATTAAGGCGGTAACTGCGTGGCCGTCGAGAAGCACGTCGAGGTCGGTAGTTCTTTGTCTGGCGTTGCAGTTAGGTCTCGGCGTCGGATCACGGATGCGTCGTGTTGAACTGAAGCTGGAACGTCGCGTCATCAGGTCGTCTTTCATCATCGTAGTCTTTGCTTCCAGACTTCGCCGGGACGGCGGCGTGTCGTTATGTCGTCGAGGTAGTTTCTCCGATGTCTTCGTCGGAGGCGGAGGATCTTCGTCAGTTCGACGAACAGCAACCACACCTCCATCGGTTGCTGCTTTTAGTTTTCCGGAGCAAAGCACCTCCACCAGATGTCACGTGGTCGTGACGTCAAAGAACACAGTAGCAATACTGTGAACGACAAAACTAACTTTTATTGGGCGAACCTGTGCCCACAAAACAGGCTACACTTATAGCACAACGATAGCGGCGAACACGCACGGCGATCGTCGAAAATCTGATCAGCGGGGCAAGCGCGTCGGCTTTTATACAGTAGTCATCGAATTTTCCAGACTAATCGTCGGATCCCGCATGCCTTCTACAAAGTTCTACAACATTCGCGTCAAGCGATGAAATCAGATAACCCAAGGTTCGGCGACAACACACTGCGGATAGAAGCATCGATAACTTTCCAGAAACTTCGGATACATGCAGGCGCGTCGCGCGTTGTGCGATAACATTTGTTAGGCGGCAAAACGTGTCGCCCGAAAAGACACGTACACATGTCAATATAAGTTCCGTTTTCGCCTTGCTCCGGCGGCTCAGGTTTTCTTCCACTCGCGGATTTGGAGGCGTCGCTCTACGCCAGAATCGAGTGCTCGCTCGCGGAGTCCATCGGCTGCTCCGACTCCGCCATTGGAATTCAACATAAAGTGTGAAAAGGCGGAAGCCTGTCACTATTGCCAATGGCAATTTGTTGTCTCAGAAAAACCACGGAGGCACACAACTCGTACACTCTTATGTGAATGTTTTTTAATAAATGCCTTTCATTATTACTATTAAATGCTTTTAATAAATGGTGTTTGGCTTGAGCTGCAGTGCACCTCACCGCACCAGAAATCAGGAAAAAATCTGAGCTGTCTTCACCTGCTCCTAAACAACTAACTCTGCTCCTTTTGCACGAGAGGTACGCCAACCTCGTACATATTTATACTGATGGATCGGCAATAATGCAGTGTTCCTCTTGAGCCATGGTTGTTCCAGCGAAAGCCACCACCATGAGTTTCAAGACATATCACCCAACGACACTGATGGCTGTGGAACTTGCAGCTCTTCGCGCTGCACGTCATCTCGCCAGCTAAGAACAACCTCCAAGATGGCCAATATTCAGTGACTCGAAGGCTGCACTGCAGTGTTCGCTATTATCCCTGCGGCGTGGACCACACGAAGAACTAGTATTCGAGTTTCTGCAATGCTTTTACGGGGAATCACGGATCATTACAGCTATCACTAGGGTAATATGGTGCGGCCGAGTAGCTCCAAAAGGCAGTGTGCACATTAGAGACAGTGAAAATTCAAAACGACGTTCTAGAGTCACCTTTCCTCCTTTCCACGCTCCTGCCATTTATATGCACGCTCTATACCACCTCCAGCCGCGGCTTTTAAGATAGAAGGAGTAGCTACCGAAGCAGCAGCAGCGGTGATGAAGTCAAAGAAAAAGGAAAAGAAACTTTCGCTTTGAAGTTCGGACGCCTTACTTTTACTCAAGGTGCGAAGTGTCAGTGGAAGTTGCGCTCGATGCACTACGGTGAGGTTGTCCATTTCAGTGCAGCCTCTGCTAGAACACGTGTACAGCAATCGCAAGAACTCTTCCTCGCCTCGATTAAAACCGGGTAATGTATTTCACAATGGTGCGATGACTCGCTCGCAGAACTTCGACGTCTTTGTTGTACCAGTTGCTCACATTGGTGCACATCTGTGAATTAATTCTTTAGAGTATAAACATATACATTAGGTATTATAAGCAGACAAATCGCCAAAATCCACTTGAATATCTATAAGAATTCTTCAACGACACTCTCACTTTGCTTTCTCTTAGCTTTAAAAGCAGTATCTACGGTGGTGTTGACGTCCCCTAAATAAACATGATCATTAGCTCATGATAACTCATTAAAAGCCGCGTCTACGCCAGGAGTCGTTGTAGGACTGTTTCGCATTGTCCACATGATAATCGCATGGATGAGGGTCCACTGCGACCATTGAGGTTGGCCAGAACTCTTGGTGCGCAAGGTTTCTTTAAGTTATGCTCACCTGTGTACTTACGGACATGACGCTGTCATCCAGCTATTTATTAGTGCGTCATCGTGGCGGCAACATAGGCGTGGGTGCCGACTGTGATCACAAAAGAAGCGATGTGCAGCCGATTTGCAGTGCCATTCCAAGCGAACAACATTTGAACGGGCAGTCGAGACCAAGCGGCACTGATAGGAGCCCCGCCACATACGCAACGCAGACGCGAACATTAAAAATTATATTATGAGGTTCTACGTGCCAAAACCAATTTCTTATTGTGAGGCACGCCGTAGTGCAGGACTCCCGAAATTTCCACCACCTGGGGTTCTTTAACGTGCACCTAAATCTAAGTAAACAGATGTTTTCGCATTTCGCCCCCACCTAAATGCGTTTGCCGTCGCCGGAATTCAATCCCGCGACCGCGTGCTCAGCAGCCCAACACCATTGCCACTGAGCAAGCACGGCGGGTGTGCGCACTTTCAAGAGCTCTTTGTTGAAGACGAATTTCTTGCTGCGTATAGCGTCTGCGACAGTCTCTCGTAGCGAATGTCTGTCATCAGGGTGTGGCGGCCCACGCATGCGATGGTCTTCGAGCCAGTGTTTCCCCAGACAGACGTGAGTTCTTTCTGGATTTGCGCCATGTGCAGGCACGAAATGCTTCGCATTGAGCTAGGTAATTATCGAACAGGATTTCTGCTCTAATTTCTTTCCCTCCATGTTCCGCAAGCAGCCGGATATCCTTGGCTGAACTGTCTTTCAACGCGAAGGAAAAGTTCGGGATGAGGACACGAGCACCAAGCAATGAGCACCTTGCTGTAGATCAAGCTCACAGCGTCTGCTGAAGAATGACTTCAGTTCATCACTTGGCTTGCGATTAATAGGGTCATTGCCATGCACCTGCAGTGATATAGCTTTATTACTTAGTCGCGGCTTGTCGCTTTAGATATGCACCTACAGCTGAAAAGAGTACGACATGAAAGCAGTCTTCCTTTCTTCTTTCACTGAGGCCCTAAAATGAAAAAAAACAAGAGACATTCTGAGTCCGCGTTTTTGGACTGCGACATCAACCTAAGCGTTTTAAAGCTGTACGAAGACAGAAATATTGTCCAACGCCGCATTCATCAGCAGCTCTGGTAGGGATGCCTTTCTTGGTCTAAATGTTTGTGCAGTGATTTGTGCCCCATACTAATACAATTCGTAATCTCTAAAGATACCCAGTTGAAAAAGACAACAGGAATTCTTGTCGCAACTACAGAGATTACTGTCGCGGCTACAGATATTTCTGTTGTACGACAGAAGTTCCTGATGTTTCTGTAGTTGCGACAGACATTTCTAACGTTACGACAGAAATTCGGATGTCGCAACAGAAACATTCTGTCGCGAAGACCAAGAGTTCTGAAGTCGCAACAGAAACGTTCTGTCGCGTCAACAAGAGTTCTGAAGTCGTTACAACAGCTTTCTATCGTGACAGTGATTCTGACGTTACGACAGAAATTCTCTCGTCGCAATAGAAAGATTCTGTCGTGACGACGAAGAGTTCTGAAGTCGCAACAGAAACTTTCGGTCACGGCAACAAGAGTTCTGTAGTCACAACAGCTTTCTATTGTGACAGCGATTCTGACGTTACGACAGAAATTCTGTCGTCGCCTCATAAAGATTCTGTCGCGACGACGAAGAGTTCTGAAGTCGCAAAAAAACGTTCTGTCGTGACAATAATTCTGTAGTCACAACAACAGCTTTCTGTCGTGATAGCGACTGACTTTACGACAGCAATTCTGACGTTGCAACAGAAACACTCGGTCGCGATGGCCAAGAGTTCTGTAGTCGCAAGAGAAACGTTCTGTCGCGACCACAAGAGTGTATGAAGTCGCAGCAACAACTTTTTATTGCAACAGCGATTCTGACGTCGCAGCAGGAAGTCTCTGTCGGGACTACACAGAAATGTGCTGGTTTTTGTCGCAGCGACATAAGTTCTGACGCCTCGACAGAAGCGCGTTCCGTCGCGACGCTTTAAAATTGTATGTCAGTTTCGCATTGGTAGTGTACACGGTACTTTTTTCTTGCACGGTATTCAATCGTGCTTCTCTGAAGCCGGCAATGATGATAGCACCCACAGCGGTATTAAAGTCGACGTGGCCAATTGTTATAATTGTGCCTTACGACGAGGCACTAGCAATGCCATACTGGCCTCATCAAAACCATACCATTTGCGGGAATGGCTGCGTATCCGTTTTACTTTATTTGGTAAGATGTGGCACACAGGCCTGTGGACTTACATGTGCCGTTACACTGACACATTAGTTAATTTCCGAGAAATATTGCATAAGCTTTTGAGAAACGAAAAGGAAGTCTCGGTTTGTTCCTCAAAGTTGCGTGAAAAGCTGTTTCGCTCTGGTCTCATTATTCTGGTACAGGGCTGCGGTGAGAAACCAGTATGCTGTCAGAAAGAACTCTCATCCACGAATGTTTATGCAGCTATTTTGCATTGAACACACGAATTATGTGCGCGCTCAAAAGTGTAAAGAACGAGAGACAACTGTCGAAATTAGCAGTAACAACCGCAACAGTCACCGTTGTCTATGTCTGAATTTCTTATTTATTATGGACATCGTACATCAATATTGATGTTCTCGCACTCCACGATGTACCTGTCGATGGTAACAACACTTTCGCTCTTCTAGAGATGCGGCAGTGGACGTGGTGGAGTGATAGTGGATCTTGTCTCTTAAAATGCAAGTGTAAACATCAGCGCATCGTACTATTGACATGGCCAAAATGTACGCTTGAACGACAGGAGTATTTTCCGCAATTTGTGGTCGGCGCGCTGACCGACTGCAAGGACGAGGCAGCTGACGGGACCCCCAATACATCGGTTGATGGCGCGGCCGTCAAGCGACCGCTGGAAAAAGACCTCAAAGGTAGCCATGAGGCAAACAAGACGGATGAACCGCCTGCAAAGGCGCCTCTGGGGAGACGCCCCGGCTACAAGCCAGTGCCGAACGTCGGGGCAAGGAGGCGTGTCGGAGACAATCCGGCGCCGCAACAAAACGACACCGGGCAACCGGACAAGCATGGTGACGTCTAGCGTTGTGCTAGACCTTAAAGGTAAGCACCATGCTTCGGGTTTCTCTTTAAAAATATTAGTGAATGATGGCTTCCAACCTTTCTTTTAGCTTCGCCACACTTAATGTGCGAGGACTGGCTGCCAAGAAAAAGCAGAGTCAGGTCTATCGACTCTTGGTGGACCAGGACATTGAGGTGTTGGCTGTACAAGAAACAAAAGTTGAAGGGGAGGAGGAAACCGGAGGCATGGTGCTTCGTTTCACGTCTAAGTATCTTGTGTTTGTTAGCCATGCCGTGGGAACATCTGCTGGCTGCATCATTTTTGTTAAAAAATTGCAAAGCCTTGTGATACAAAATTATTTCTCATGTGTGTCGGGTAGGATTGTGTGGTGCGATTTTTCGTTGGGCGAGCGTGACTGGCGGGTCATTTGTATTTATGCACCAAACGCGGATAAAGACCGAACCATTTTCTTTTCGGAGATTAAGAAGCATCTCAATGTCACGAAACAACTGGTTTTGCTAGGGGATTTTAATTGCGTATTGAGTGCGAGGGATAGAGCGACAAAGAAGAGACCGAACGACAAGAGCACCATTTTGTTAAAAGAACTGATAGACGAGCATGATATTGCCGACGTTGCTGAATGTCTAGAAGGGGAACGCGAGGTGCAGTACACGCAATTTCAGGGCTCTAGCCTTGCTCGGCTAGATAGGATTTACGTGTCCCTTCAAATCATACCTGCCTGTAACACTTACACTGTACTACCCATCTTTTCCTCGGACCATTGCTTAGTGAAATGCAATGTGGGTGAAAAAATAAGATGTAATAGTTTTAACTGGGATCTGTGGAAATTTAACGCAACGTTACTACGCGACGAGCACTTTATTCGTTTTGTGTCAGAAGAAATAAACGAGGTTAAACTGGACGGTAATAAGTAGATAGGTGTGGATTGGGAATTACTAAAACAAAGTTTTAAAATAAAGGCAATCGAAAGAAGCAGCGTCTTGAAATACTGTGAAAAAATGAGATAGAACGGGCTGAAGGAAACATTGCGGAAACTAAATGCGCTGGAAAGCAAAGCGCCAGGTCTTTTTAAAGAAGACCTACTTAGGATAAAACAACAGCTGGAACAATTCGAGGAGAACCGCTATCGCGGGGCGCTCGTTCGAGCCAGAGCACAATCATGGGCCGTGGGTGAAACGCCCACGAAACGGGCGCTAGGTATCGAGAAGACGCATGCGCGGCGAAACGAAATAGCAGTGATTGAAGAGAATGGCCAAGAACTGAACGACCGGGAGAGCATCGCAGGTGCTTTTCACCGGCATTACGAGCGGCTCTTTGCCTACCTGCCAGTCGATATCGAGGCATACAGAGCAAACTTTCTTTCCCGTATGCCTCAACTATCAGCGGAAACGAAGTCACTTCTAGAAGCACCCATTACGCATGCTGAAGTAGAAAGTGCTATAGATAATCTGAGCCCTAATAAGTCGCCAGGCCCGGATGGTCTTGGCGCGGCCTTTTATAAAGCGTTCAAGAACGAGTTGGTGCCTTTGTTGAAAGCGTTGTTTGACGAAGTTTTTGCTACCAACAGATTACCGCCGTCTTTCTCTGAAGCCCATACCGTCCTTATTCCTAAGACGAACCAAAAAGCAATGCTGAGGCTAGTCACAGCATACAGACCCATTTCATTGACCAACACGGATTACAAAGTTTTAATGAAAGTTCTTGCAAGCCGATTACAGTCAATAATTAAGGATCTTGTAGGACCACACCAGACTTGTGGTATAAAGGGACGCACTATTGCGACAAATGTACACGCGATGAGAGGCGTCTTGGAATGCTGTGACGATTTTCAATATGCCGTTGCCATCCTGCAGATAGATTTAGAAAAAGCCTTTGATTTTGTCCCACATGAAATTTTGTTATTAGTTCTTGAGTACGTTAATGTAGGATCAATCATCGCTGATGGGGTAGCTCTGGCGTACCGCAACTGCTCAACACGGCTGATTATTAACAAGACACTGGGGGCCCCCATTAAGATAGAGCGTTTCATGCGCCAGGGTGTCCTCTCAGCCCGCTTTTGTTTGCCATCTATCTAGAAAGCTTTTGTTTGGCAATTATTCAAAACAGTAGCATAAAGGGCTTCAAACTCATTGAAGCCGAAGTGAAACTCCTGGCATATGCAGACGATGTAGCGGTGTGCTGTATAACTAAAGAAAGCATTACAGAGGTAACAACCATTGTTAAACATTTCGGAAACACAACAGGGAGCTTTACAAATTGGAATAAGTGTCTCTTTTTTTGCATGGTGAATGGCAGTCAACACCGCAAATGTTCGCCAACATTAGATGGATTAAAGCGCCAGCTTAATACTTGGGCGTTCCGCTCGAACATTACCGGCAGAATGAGGACTATTGGCTAGAAGAGGCCAAACGACTCAAGGAAAAAACAACAGATTGGAAAGGTGCTCATCTCTCGATGTTTGCGAGAGCTACTGTATGTAACTTGTTTTTAATAAGCAAAATATGGTACGTTATGCAAGTTTTCTGTTGCTCTCGTTTAAATGTGCAAAGGTTCCATAGGGTTTTTGCTGTGTTCATTTGGGCATCAGAATGGGAGAGGTGCAGCCGCACGAACTTGTTTAGGAGAGTCAAGGACGGGGGCTTAGGCCTGTCACATCTTTTTGTGAAGCAGCTAGTAAACCGGTTTTCTTTCTTTCGAGACGTGCATGACCCCTTTCTGCGCACAATGTGCCAATTACGACTGAGCAAGCGTCTGCCGATGTACGTGGTTTGCAATTTAAGTATGCCTGGTGCTCTTCGAGGGTATTTAAGGGAAGTCGTTGACAGTGTCCGTTTTCTGTCCGTACGTTGTTCTAATGATTATCTCTTTTCGGTGTCGCGGAAGAAATTGTACAGGGATGTAGTTGACATGATTATGCCGGTTCCGATGTACAGAGCCATAAACAGTGGAGGACAGGGAAACGACGTGTTAAAGCGTGTTAAGAAAATGCAGCTGCAGCCAAGTACTAAATCCTTTTTCTTTAAGTTCCATACCGGAACTTTGCCGGTACGGGCCTTTTTACAAGAGAAGGGTTTTTATTTGCCATGGGGAGCAAACTGCCTTATATGTAAACAATTAGAAACAATTGACCATGTTTTTTTTTTGCATTGTTGGGCAGGGGTTTTCTTTTGAGACGTTCTTCAAAGAACACTACAGAAAGAATTGCCTTTAAGCCCATTAGGTATTAGATTCTTGACGGTAGAAAATGAGGACGGCATGCCATTGGACTTAATCATGCTAATGGGCCTCCACTGTTTATGGAGGGCTCGAATGGCCGGTTTCTTTTGTGAGCCTGACAGCCGGCCTGCGCGGCTGCTCTTCCGGGAAGCTATTTCCAAGTTCATTGATGTAATTAAAGAACAAGAATGTACTCCGGATTGGCTGGCGAGGATTGAGCCCCTCGCCACATTAAAGGAATTTTAAACTTGACATGGCCAGCCACAATGTGACTGACAGCACAATATGCATGCGCACAAAGTTGAATGTGTGTTAATGTATATTTATGTATCGCTTACCTTATTTCAAGAAATGATGCCCTTTTTGTTAGCTTGGTGAAACTTCCGGCAATAAAGAAAAAAAAAAGGGAGTGGTGCAGTGGTAAGATGCTGGGCTCGACATCTTGAGGTCGCAAGTTGGAGTGCTCGATGGAGACGCTTTATTTTCAATATTTTTTTTACTTTTATTTTTTTTCTTTATTGTACTAACAAATTTAAATAGCCTAAAAAATAAAATATTTTGCGCGCACAATTGACAAGGACACAGTGAAGGGGGGACACACGAGCGCTTACTCACAACTATTTTATTTTCGGAAAGATATAGAGCATATATACCCCAGCTATCAGCGCTGACCATGTGCTGAGCATGTCAGTAAAAGAGAAACAGATTAAAAAACAGATTAAGAAGGTTCAACCAGTATTTAAAAAAGCGAATTCATTTTCAGTGGTTACAACCGATGGTTGGCTTATGCATCTTTGAGCGCACTTTTTTATATGAAATGCTTCTGCTATTTCACGTGTTAGTTTATTTTTATCTGAAAACAAAATGTCAGTGTTAAAAAATACCGAATCGCAGTGGCATAGATTGCAGTGGTTTGACAAGTGCGAATGATTTTCTTTACCAAGAGAACGTTCATGTTCTTTTAGACGGGTGTTTATGCACCGACCGGTTTGCCCTATGTACATGTGGCCACAGGTCAATGGAAGCCGGTACACAACACCTATTCTGCATTTTATGAATTTTTGATCGTCTTTTAGACCGCAGCTACATTTTTTCACCCTATTGTCTAATTTGTTGGAAATAGCTTGACACAGTTTTTGCACCTTGTTAGGAGCGCTGAAAACCACTTTAACGCCATACCGGCTGGCAACATTCTTTAGCATTCTTGAACCTTCTTAATCTGTTTTTTAATCTGTTTCTGTTTTACTGACATGCTAACCACATGCTCAGCGCTGATAGCTGGGGTATATATGTTCTATATCTTTCTGAAAATAAAATAGTTGTGAGTAAGCGCTCGTGCGTCCCCCCTTTACTGTGTCCTTGTCAATTGTGCGCGCAAAATATTTTTACTATGAATTCTTACCAACTCGCCCAACTATCAGTTCTGCAACAGAACTACAGAAACAACGTCCCAAAATACGACGGACAGAAATTTCCTGTTGTGTTTTTCAACTGGGTAAAAGTTACACTTTTTTTTTTTAGAAATAAGGCGAACAGACCGTTTCCGATTAGGTTGTACACAACGAATCTTTTGTATAAAGTTCTGTACTCATAAGCAATTGGGTGCCATTGGCCATTTCAATAAAAGAACCACTGTCATACAATGACGTGTTGCAACACAACTGTAGGGGCAGGCTGGGATTCTCGTAAGCGTACACTAGAGGCACACATAACAAGGCTTTTGAAAGGAGAAATGCAGCTTCGCACTCGTTGCTCCAAAACTACGGTACGTCGTGGCACAAAAGCCTACTCAGGGCGAAACCACACTGGGCAGACAACGAATGAGACCGCCAGAGTGGCTTAATAGTCCAAGGAGCGAACTGAAGTGCTGCTTGTTGTTCGGCTTTCGTGCTTTCTGAACCGCTTTGTATTTGTCTCGGTCTGGGAAAACTCCTTCAGACCTTACGATGTGATCCAACTAGTTCAGCTGCTTGAAGAAATCACCCTTAAGTGTCGTCGATGGCAACTCTCGTCGTGAGCGTAACGGAATAGAGGAACGGACAAGGCAAACCTAATTTGAGCACATAATTGCTGTTGAAGTAAAAATCAGATAGTGTCAGCTCATGGTTTTGTTAGCGGTATTCAATAGAACGATTCTTTTGAATCACATATCTGTTCTACAATGATCGCGTAAGGTTTTCGCGACGTATATTGAACTCATGTGTTTTGCATTGTGTGGTGATCGTTGTTGTGGCACCAAAGCATTCCGTTGAAAAAGGGCAAGCACCCATTACTCGACGAGATAGGCTTATATATTTAGGCTGCGGTATCTTCGGTCTGTGCAACGTGTAATTCAAAGAGCGACGGAAGGCGCATCGCACTGACAACAGTTCGTCCCTAGAAGGAACTGCAACATGCTAAGAGGCAGCACGGTGTAGACTCCCGCACTGCTTTCAAGCTTATCATCGAATTCCAGGGCAGTCTTCGGTTTAAGAGCAGCTAGCGGCGCTCTTTTCTTTTGTTTCCATCCTAAGTAGCCCACACATGTTCACTGGAAGAGCTTCGAGCCGGCAGGCGCATGCGCAAAGCGGCAGGTATTTCGCAGACTTGATTCGCAGCCAGGAATTGTGCCTATCGTAGAGTTAAGAGTCAAAGAGCTTAATTGAGCAGAGCCTAATTCTCCTCGGGGCAGAGAAAGTAGCATATATCTACGGAAATACCTACAGTGACTGTACTGAGAACACACTCAGTGTCCAAGCGCACCTACTTAGTGGCACATACTCACGGAAACTGCCTAGATTACCCAGTTACACTTGTTGGCATCAATGTAGTACATATAAGAATGGCACATACACTAGCATATAACCACAGTAGCAGCACACATTTACACCACTGGGCACATACCTAGTTGCACATACCTACGGGAATGGCCCTTATAGCCCAGTGACCAAAGTTGGTGACAAGGCGGCTGATTTAAGAGCAAAATATATCCACTTGCACCTGCAAAGAGGCATATATCCAAGGGAAAGTCCAACATCGACATCAGTGGTCACTTACCCAGTGGCACAAACCCACGGGAAACGCGGTGGTTTCTAAGTAGCTTTGTGCTCGCGCTATTAAGCACTAGGTCATGGAATCAAATACCCACCGCGGTTGCCCCGCTTCAATGACTGCGAAACGCAAAGACGCTCGTACTTCATGCATTCGGCACTCATTAATGAACCCCAGGTTGTCAAAGTTAATGGAGCCTCCCGGTACGGCGTGCTGCGTAAATATTGTTACGGTGGGAAAAATGAACATTGTCGACGACGGTAAAGACGACAAAGTGGCAACAGCCTCTCGGGATTCTCAGCTGCTGTTTATGTATCTCTTCTAAATACATCGTGTAAATAGTTTTATATCTGTGACATTTTGGTGGAGTTGCTGGCTATGCATCTTCACCGTCGTCGACAATATCCTCTTTTCCCACCGTGACAATATCTTGATTTTGGAATGTAAATTTAACTATCAGAACCTCTTAAAATCAACTTTTAATACAGATATGGGTGACCTATTCAAAGAGCAAAAGAACCGTGACTATAGACGGGACGTGGGACGAAATAGTGAACAAGACGAGCGGTAACTATCAACTGTGGCTTATTTCCATGAAACACATAGCAGCAAAAGGTCACATCTGTACGCAGAGTGCCTTGACATACTGAAGAAGGTGAAACACACGTGGCAGAAAGCAGGGAAGTTTGCAAAACGTGACATTTCCGCAGCAGTGTTGTCGAGTCCGATCTCTAAAGTTATACATGAACCGATCTGGTCTGGCAATATCCCCTTTGTGCCATTGTCCCAACTTTTTAGATGCGATCGAACACTGCTTACTGGAATGCAGGCGTTTCTCCTCTCTGAGAAAAGTGACATTAGAATTTACAGTACGGCAGCTCGGCCTGTCATTGAACACTCAGGTACTACTGGCTTTCGGAGCGTCTGTGCTTGGGTACTCACACAGGAATATTTGGATTGCCTTAGAAAAATGTAATATTGAAACAAACAAAATTTAATGTATGATTCATTTCATTCCCCCTTTGGTGCCTAATTTAGGGTATACAGACTTCTTTCTTTTTCTTTTCGTTGAATGACAGACTACAGAAGTGTTCTGAACTTCCCTCGCTTCAATTTATGCAACAAACTTATAGATTTTAAATTCATTACCTGAACACACATGTAAAGTCTACCCAACTCTTGGCTAATCGCCATGAGTGGGTATGCGCCAAACTCATCAAGGTAATTATTATCATCATCAAGTACCCTAGATTACTATGGAAAGTGCCAAGGGGCAAGAAACAACTATCACTAGTTAATAAAACACCGCGTTTCTTTATCTAGGGGAGCCACTGAAGGCTCCTTTACACACGTGTAAAGACAAGCCTGCGCATGTGTGCCCCTTCCAAAATTTCTCGCTCAAGTCTAGTCCCCCTTCCTACAATGATGGCTCGATTGAATTTGGGTACCAACATCTGCATTCCCTGCTGCGCCTGGGGAGATTCGCGCCGCTATCACCCTTCAAGGAGCGGATATAGTGCCGCAGTCTATCATTATAGCACTGACCAGTTCGGCCAACGTAAACAATGCCGCACCACAGCGTGAACTTGTCCACCACACTGGTGGCACAGTGCACGTGCCACCGATCGTGCTGTACTACTAAGTACCAATCGTGCTTAGTAATACAGGGGACCTAGCGCGGGCCTTCTGCCACGCGCCTAGGTGGTTAGGATAATTTTCTGGGGGCTGAGAACACGAGTCGAATGCCCTGTTTAGCCGTGTTCTCAACCCCTTTGATCCGTGACATTTTCCATAGTCACCTAGAATGCCTTATACCACGTGTGTTTCATCTTGTTCTTTAGTATGCTAAAGGCATCCTTCGCGATGACTCGACCTTTTGCTGCTATGTGTTTCATGGTAGCAAAGCACAGTTGCCCCTTACCGTTCGTCATGTCCACTACTTCGTCTCACGTCCCTCATGATGTCGCAGTTCTTTTCCTCTTTAAACATGTCGGACCAAATGGTCCTAAGTTCCCCCACCTGAGGAGGGACGTACATTGCCAAGTGAACCATGTTGGCATCAAAGTGGTTCATGAAAGCGTCGCATACCTAGTCGCAAATACAGAGCAGCACCTATGTGCAGGAATGGCCCACAGTGACATCACTGGATACATATCTAGTGGCCGTAGGCCACATGCCCAGTTGTACATAACCACGTCAACGGGCCACATTATCAATACGCCCAAGTTGGTGTCAAATTTAACATTGAAGAGCGGCGCATACACAGTATCCTAAATGAACGGGAATGGCCCACGTTGACATAACCTGTCAATATTTGTTCAGAATCTACTTATCACATGCATACTTATTTTATTTCTTGTAAACTGGCCGCGCACATTCTATACTGTTGCTTAACTTGCTTTTAACTACTGTGTAACAGTATATATTTCTCTGGCGCAAATGGTATTTACCCTAGTTGCAATGCACTCGTTATGCGTATACATGTATGTTAATCTATTCACGCCCAGGGATGGGCATATATACCACGTGTTGCATTAATGAAGCTACTCATGAGAGCTTATTATTTGTAATGCGGATGTGTGAACTGCCGGCCACCACCAGGCCAAGGGGCCTGGTAGTGGCCTCCTGGCCTCGTCAAGCTGCATGTTTACAGTTTTCTTGCCAGGGTGGCCTTCAACACAGTACTTTGTGTATGTTGTAAATAAACTTGACTTCACTTACCCAGTATCCCGCGGCCCATGCCCAGTGGCACAAACCCACGCGAAAGGGCAATAATACTGTCATGTTGGTGACAAAGCTGTTTATTCAATTAACGGCACATATACTAACGAAAGGCCTACGTCACCCAGTGACCCAAACTGGCTTCCATTGTGCCCTGTAGAGCGACGAGTATTCAGAGACGTGCACGTAAATGACCCTGGGCCACATACGTGCTGTCATATACCCTGTCACTCCAGGGGCACATACTTTTCATCTGAAAGCATTATGTACCTTAGTACTCGAAAATCCGTCGACGGTGGCGGCCTGACAGAGCGATGGTACTAAAAATGGCCCACGCTGCAAGGAGTAAGAAAGTTTCATGTGTTCTTAGCTATCGACTAAGAAGCGCAGAGGAAAGCCTTGTAAAGCCTACTGTAATTTACCCTAATGCACCCTTACCCGCGTTAATCACGTTTAATGCGCCTTTAACGACTCTAATTCAATCTATAATCAATCATTAATTAACTTTGCTGATCATAAATCATCCTTTATACACGGGAGGACATCCTTTGGTTTGCTTCGAACCTTGCTTGCGTCACGTGATGTTTTTGTACCTCACAACGCGACCTTGAAACATAGACATTTGAAGCTTTCGCCTTAAGAACCATCAATATATGCTCGGAATGCCAACTTTCTTTGGAAGGTTCCTGTAAACAAAACAAATCTACCTATGAAATAAAAATTATATATCGAGCCCAGGCCTCTGGGATGCGAGACGAGCACGCTTACCTGACACCATGGCAGCTTCACAGTTCTGGCTGACTAAAGGTGTGCCTAGTGCGTGCGTCACTGCAGAATTCGCAGTCATATGGCAGTCTAAAGTTTTCGTGTAGTAAGCACACCATTGGGCACGTGATGGTGCAACATCAATACTTTCAGAGCTCTAGAAGTGGAATAACACTTTCGCATTCTCCATATGAGCAGTCTTTGGCGTCTCTGCCGAATTTCTTTTATAACCCACAGGCTTGGCCCACTATCATCAAACACGTGACGTACGCCAGTTACGTATACATATGTGTATATCTATGAAAAATCCCAGCATTGCCCGTCATGAATTTTATGCTTAGCTTGGTGGAAAATGTGCTAGGCTTGAGGGAGGACTTCCTGGGTATGATGGAATTTATCGTGTGTATACCGGGTAGATAGTGGGTGCAGTGGTAGATGGTGGGATGCATTGGTGGTATACACACTGGGTAACTTGTCTCAGTGGCGGGCGTGCTGAGTGCTGAGTGGGTGTGCTGGGTGGATGCGGGGATACATACTGCATGACCTGTGCAAATGGTTAGTCAATGATGAATGTGCTGGGTGAACGATGGGTTGACTGGATGGATGGTGGGATACATACTGGGTGAGTTGTGAATGGATGGTGGGATACATACTGAGTGAGTTGCGGCCCGCACCCGACGTGGGCCGCGACGGCTACGGGGAATATCTGAAAATGGAGATGCCCTAACGCGGTTCCTCAGGACCATCAATAAAGTTCACTGTCTGTCTGTCTGTCTGTCTGTCTGTCTGTCTGTCTGTCTGTCTGTCTGTCTGTCTGTCTGTCTGTCTGTGTCTGTCTGTGTCTGTCTGTCTGTCTCTCTCGTTGGAAACGTTTCTGCCTTGTTTAAGTACACAAATCGAGATGTTGTTTTCAGTATGAAACCGGAAATTTTTTTCCCCAAGAATGAGCTCTCCACAAAAGATTCCGTAGTGCCAGGGACGTGGTCTATGTGGACGCGGAGGAGTACGCAAATGGACAGAGTATGTCGATATTTGCTACGAGTCTAGAGGGTGACTGCAGAGTTAGTGGGACGGTAAAAACATGGAAGGCAGAGGTGGCGGAGGAAGCTGCCTTAGCACTGGCAATAGCCTCCACGGAAGCTAACATCGTAATAAGCGACTGCAAGACAGCCGTCAAGAACTATGCAAAAGGGAGAATCTCGCCGGAACCACTGAGAATTTTAAACAACTTTCGTGAAGATCGCGACATTCACATTATATGGGCACCCGCACACTCCTCCCTTCCCGGGAACGAAATAGCGCACAACCTGGCTCAAGAACTGACAGGCCGAGCAGGTGACACGCAACAAATACTGGGAACGGAGAGAGACTGGATGACCAGCTTTAACGAGATCTCCAAGCACTATAAATTGGGAAGGGCCCATTTCCCTCCGGCACACTCCTCGTTAAATAGACGGCAAGCGACGGCATGGCGCCTCTTACAAACAGATATATCCGAACCCGGTGGCCTACCACCACTACTACCCGGACCTTTACACGGATAGATGTAGATTCTGTGAAGAAAGGGCGGACCTACAATATATGGTTTGGACTTGTCCTCGTACAACCATATAGAATAAAATAATTAAGACCAGAGAGCAGTGGGAGACCGCATTGCTCAGCTGTGCACCGGAAGACCAACTCAAGGCAATCCAGCAGGCCGAAGATGCCGCCAGGGCCCAAGGGCTCGAGGCCGTCATTTAGGTAGAGGCCTAGCTCTCAAATCTGCTGTGCACAAATAAAGTTTATTCCTCCTCCTCCTCCCAAGAATCCGTGAGCTAATTAGGCTTAGATATATGTTTATTTGGTGTCCTGTTTACACACACGATATTTGTAGAGGTCATTGTAAGTACTGTTGTCTCCAAAACGTTCCTTGCTTACCTACTAGTACTCCACTTGTGCCAAAGATATTACTGCCGAATCTGAACACTAAATGTGCCGAAAAAGAGCAGACAATACGTGATGAAAAATTTTGCACAATGATTCTTTTTCCCATACACTACTAGCCACTCGCCAATGTGGTATGGAAATAGGACACTGCAGCTCGACCTTATTTTGCTGACAGTACAACTTTGCCAAGCACGTTTTATGTTTGTTCTTTTTCATCTGGCTGAAATCGTATAGACGATATAAGTATAGTATGAAACACGTAAAACAGCACTGTACACAGCCAGAAGTACGAGGCTAGCCCGGCATCGTTGTCTGAAGCTTCTCTCGATTTCAGCTTGAAATTTTATTGAATAGATGGCTATTTGTTTTTCTGTGTGTTGCAAACTTATTGACAGCCAGCATTAAGTCCACTTGACCTGTACGAAAACTGTGAGCATATACTTATTCATTCACCATTGACAACAAACAATGTAAGCTTATTTGTTTTACGTATGATTTTGCCGATTTAGGCCCCTAGGTCACCTAGCTACATAATCAAGATATATGTAGTAATATTAGACTACCCTACATATGAATAGTGCCCCAAAAGCGGTAACATACCGCCCGAAAGCAGTGAGCGAGCAGCGCGACGAGTACTATCAGCCACTACCGCCATGGTCATATTGCTCGCTGCGTAATAATGATGATATTAGTTTTGAATTTCTCAGCGCCATCCCTCGGTAGTATACTTTAGTTCCCAAAGCTACCGCTACTCTTATTTCCGTTGCACTCTGGAAGGCAGGGTTTCCTTTCTCTAAGTTTATATAAGTGTCCAGTGATTGGGTCTCTCCTACACGACGGAAGAGAGCGCGCAACCTTCCCGCTTTCGTCCCTCTCGCGCGGGCGATACCGAGCGGCGATCGTCCGCTCCCCTCGCCCGCCTTAACTGCACATACGGCGTTCAGCGGACGGCGACGGTGTTGTCACTCTTGGACAAGCCGACATCGGCGCCCACGCCGACACCTACCGTGGAAATTGTTTTGACTTCGGGGTGGAGAACGGAAGACGGACTCTTTGTGTAGACGAAGAAGAAATGAAAATTTTATGCAATATTTACAGATAGTGCATGACAGCATACAGGTAGCAGTAGGAGCGCATCAGACCGACTGGGCGGCTGGAAGCGACTCTCTCCTCTCACTCACAATGGGCCCGTTCTCCCTTAAATCACTTCAGTGACTCCTCGTCCGCAGAAAATAGTTTGGGCGACTTCTCGACGGCAGGAGCCAGGCAGGGAAGGGTGATGACGTCGCCCGTGTCGAATTATTGATTCGTCGAGGCGAAGTGGGAGCACTCGTCGCGTCGTGGTAGCCACGTGGTGCACGTAGTATGGCACAGCAGCACCACTGCCTCCAGCTAATACATCCAGATGTCGAGCTGTTCGATTCGGCTTAACGTATACGATATGCTGTTGAATGAAGTCCTTGACGGGGTTAAGGAAATGGCTTTGCCGCCCTTACATGAGCTGGTCATCCCTTTGCTTGGATATGGGAAAATTCACGGAGTTACCGAAAATCAACGCCAATCACTTCAGTGAAAGTGAGCACGCCCCCCCCCCCCCCCCCCAATGCTCTTCACAACGCCACACCAAACTCCATGAAAACAAACTCTCTAATCCCCTGTGTGCTCTCAAAAGCACCATTATGGTTTTTGTCTTCAACACGAAACAGGCACCTGATAAAGAGCCCGGTATACAGATTTCCACAAATAGTGTTCTGAAAGAAGACACATTCAAAGAGAATAAACAGCTAAAGAATAGATTACAAAGCAATTCCTAGCAGTCATTCGGGCAGGCAAGACACAGCTAAGGCGATGGAAGAAAGTTTATATTTTGCCCTGTCTCGCTCTGAGTGAAAATCATATCCCTTTTCATTGGGTTTACCAATTTGCTGGCATACGTCGCATGACCGAACAAGTGTTTCAATCCCTTTGCTGCCTCCTGGCCAATAGAAATTTTGCGCTAGCCTAACCTTTGTCTTCTTCACACTGACGTGACCCGCCCAAGCATTGCCATGCGATAACTCTAAAGGTTGTGTTCGGTAATTTCCTGGCACGAGTGGCTGGTTGTATGTCCGCCCTTTCAAATCCTAATATATCCGGTACCCGAGACCTGACCTAGTGTAGAACGAGATGATCTTTCGAGCCACTCCTTAATTTATATTAGCGTGCAGCATAGTTAGCGAAGGGTCACTTTTCTCTGCCGGAATAAGTGCCTCTCGTTTAACCGTACTAAGCTCCACCCAGCAAAAGGATGCAGGACAAAGTAGT
Organism: Dermacentor variabilis; assembly: GCF_050947875.1. Taxonomy (NCBI): domain Eukaryota; kingdom Metazoa; phylum Arthropoda; class Arachnida; order Ixodida; family Ixodidae; genus Dermacentor; species Dermacentor variabilis. The sequence goes on along the minus strand of NC_134576.1, from coordinate 58,364,754 downwards.
GAACCTTCCACTTTATAGCCCTAGGCGCCCCTTTTTTCCGACTCTCGAAAGGCCCCTTACCTACTGTCACTGATCCGGTAAGCGATCCATCACACATCTGAGTCTTCTGGTTTTCATCAGCCATATCTCTCGTCCTAGGCTGCTGCGGTGAGAACGTTACATTGTCAGTTTCCTCGTTTGAAGATGAGCTTTCACATTTCTTTGAGAGGACACGTGACCGCAATAGCGTTCATACCCTGCAAGTGAGACTGGTAGCGAACGACCAGCCGTCCTTTTCAAAAAGCTGCTCCGATGTGTTCGCAAAAAGATAAGAAAAGCGTCCGGGTAAACTTAGACCCACGGCTGTTTCCGTTTGCAACCTTCCCAAAGCACCCTCGATATTTACGCTGGCAACTAGCAAGCGCGCGCTGTGCTCTTCTGCGAATTGCCTGATCCAGGCGTATTCCTCTGTATAATCCCCAGGAGAAACACAGGACAAATGAGGTACATCAATGGTGGTGGTGGAATCGGGAAGTGCCTTGCACATTTTGCCGTTTACCACGACATCCTGCATATATCGATCGAGCAGCCTCCGATTTTCGTCTGAATGACTATTGCTGGCGAACTCCATTTGCTCCCTGTCATTTCAGGAAATATGACCTTCCTTGTTGCAACGGAAGCAGATAATTTTTCCCCGGGCCTCGAACGGGCGCATACGTCTGCCTTTGCTTTAGCAGCCGCAGCCCACTGGGCTGTCTCTGCTACACGTTCCTTCGCCACTTCAGCCTTAGTCAACGTTCCCTTGCTGAACTCGTCGATCGTGCACGATTTTATATTCGGGAAAAGTGCGCTGCGAGAGGAAAACCGCTTTACGCTATAGTCCTTTTTTTTCTCGCTCCTTCTCTCAAGAGCGTATCCCCAAACCGCTTCAACTACCTCCCCAGTTACCTCTTATGCCCTCATGCCATCCAGAATGGCTTTCTTTCGCCTCGTCGTGGCAACCGAAATGCCCATCTCCTGGCACACATCAAGAAGGTCATGTATCGTGAGCTTCTCCATCGGGATTTGACGGCTCGTTTCCGATTTTGCCTCTAAATTAGTTTTGCTTCCGAAGCAGGAAATCTACGCAAAGCCAGCAGCGAACTAAGACAAAACCACTATAGACTTTCAGATTACATGCCCAATTTCCCTTAGCATTTGCGTGTGCGACAAAGGTCTGTCGATGCGAAAGGCAAACATCGGGCACTCACAAATAAAGTTTGCTCCAATCCAATCTAATCCAAAGTAACTGACGCCGATGGTCCTCGTGGCTGCCGTTGAACCATGTAGCGGTCGTTATCTGGCTTCGAATTCCACAGCTTGCCATCCACTGTTGTGACTTCGAGGTGGAGGACGAAAGACGGACTTTTCTGCAGATGAGGAAGAGACGCGAACTTTATACAATATTTACAGATAGTGGGATGATAGCGTACAGGTAGCAGTAAGAGCGCATCAGACTGACTGGGCAGCTGGAAGTGACTCTCTCCTATCGCAATGAGCCAATACTCCCTTAAATCGCTTCGGTGGCTACTCGCCGGCAGGAACCAATTTGGGCGACTTCTCGTCAGCAGGAACCAGGCGGAGCAGGGTGATGGGGCCACCTGCGTCGAATTCTTGATTCGTCGCGGAGATAGTTGGGCGCTTCTTGAAGTCGGCTCCCGCGTCGATTTCTTGATTCGTCATGGAGAAGTGGGAGCTCCCGTCGCCTCGTAGTAGCCACGTGGTGCACGTAGTATGGCCCAACAAAATGAGCTTGGAATAGTCATATAATTGTTATCGCAGAAAAACACAAAGTTGTGGCCATAAAATTTCTCAACTGCGCGGCACTTTGTAGAACGCACGTCCGACTATTTCGTTAATGGTTTGGCAGGCAAGGAGAATGCCATTAGGCACGCATTATTGCTCATGTACTAATAATGATGAACCATAACTAGGACATGAGTTGGCGCTTTTACTTGCAATCACTCCAAAGACTGACACGCTCCTGCTCATTGATAAGCACCAAGAACCTATTGTTTCCCCTTTACCATCACTTCCTTGTGAAGCACATTTCACCAATAATCGCACACTAACTCTTTTTCGATGCCACATAAGCGCGAACAATCGTTAAAGCACGTCGAGTTTTAACTGCTTAGTTACGTCGCAGGCACACAAGGTACGTTTAGTGTTGTATACATAGGCAGGAAGGCGCTAAAAAATTCTTGGGACAGCTTCAGTTTGAGGTCTCGAAATATTGCATAACAGGGATGCAACTCGGTTTGGGAAGGGCACATAGAAAAAACGATGCGACGTCTAAGTGCATTTCGTGCGTCTGGTCATCGCTTATTGAAATGAGAAATGCCACCTTCACTGTTGGTCACGCATTATTCATTATGTGCTAGTAATAATGAACCATAACTAGGGCATCAGTTGGCGCTTTCACCTGCAATCACTGGACAAACGGGCACCTTTCTGCTCATTGATCAGCACCAAAAACTTCTTGCGTTTCCCATCTACCGTCACTTGCTTGCGAAGCACATTCACCAATAATCGTAAACGAACTCTCTTTCGATGCCACATAAGAGTGATCAATCGTTAAAGCACTTCGACTTTTAACTGCTTAGTTACGTCGCAGGCACACAAGGTACTTTTAGCTTGGATACATACGCAGGAAGGCGCTGAAAAATTCTTGGGACAGCTTCATCTTGGGGTCTCGAAATATCGCACAACAGGGATGCAGCGCCATTTGGGAAGTGCTCATAAAAAGAACGATGCGACGTCTAAGTGTGTTTCGTGCGCCTGGTCGTAGCTGATTCAAATGAGAAACGTGTAGCACCCTTAATTTTTGCTAATCGGACAGAAAGCGTATCAGCGTAAAGAACTTCCCGTCCTTGAGCGTGATGTCGAAATACTAGCCGGTCACACAACCCACTGTGGGCCTCACCGCAGCAACTTATAGTGTTACGATCCGCTAAATGAACCATTACGGCGAATGAGGCAGCCTACAAGAACTAATGTAGAAAATGAAAAATCGAATGCTGGCTGCCGCAACGCTAGTCCCACGGCAGCTGGCTAGCTAGGCTGCCCTTTGATCAGTACCGGCACCGTGGTGCGGCTCCTTCAGGTAGCAAACCGACCACTCCCAGAGCATTTCGCAAATGTATCATGACGAGTAAAGTGATGGAGATTTGAGAAGTGTAATGGTAATATGTCACACATCAAAGTGACAACTATTCCGGTTATTGGGCGGGAGGCCCACCACTGGAGCTACGGGCGCTACAATCGTTTTGACGCCCAAAGTTGGATCTTGAGATCCCACTTCACTCCGACGAAAGGAAGAGGATGGTTGGAACGCGTTTTTCATCGTGATTTCCTAGTGTTTTCCCTTGGAACGACATCGTTTTGAACTCACTTCATATGCTAGGATATCTAGAGACTACACAAGCTGGGAAAGTGAGCTCAGCATTATCGTTGACATTGTACCGAATTTCTCCATGCTGCAGGGCGCGGCATACGCGAAGTAGCAGCGCGTGATCTTCCACTTTCACCCCAGGGATAAGAAACTGCGTGACGCATGGCTGATAAAGCTTCGAATGGACAAGGAACCGAGCTCCTACGCATGTGTTTGCAGCAAATACTTCCGCGAAGAAGATTGTGTGCGGACTAGGAACGCAAATGTTCCATGAGTAGCAGGCAACGTGACATCTAGGAGAAAGAAATTCAACAAGAGGGGCACTCGGCGAACACTGGCAACTAGAAACACGTTACGGCTAGTGTTAATCTTTTCCGTTAGATGACGCGAGCATCGGAAAAAAGAATGTCAAATAAATTTAGAGGCAACGTTTACCTTCTTTTTATTCTTTCCTGCTAAAATTAAAGCTTTTGCGTATAAATAAACTCAAATTTCGTGACTTATTTTGCTTGCGTTACGTAGTAGCAAGCTAACGGCACGCCAGGCACGACAAATGCATGCTAATTTACATAGGTGTTCTGTGTGAGACCATCATTATTATAAATTATTTGGGCACTTTTTGGGCGCGCTCGCCGCACCCGACTTTGTGACACAGTTAGCAAAACACCTCGGCCATGTGACTCAGTTTAGCGTGTACTGAATCTTACCGGACAAGCTTTGGAGCTTTGTCTCGCCCACAACATTATTATAGCTAATTTTGTTACTTTTTGATGTACGTTTCACGCACAGTGGCCACGCCTGGCGTTGTGACGCAGTTAGCAAAAAGCTGCTCGGCCGTGTGCCGCACTGTTTCTCGTGCATTGAATCTTACTGGGACAAGCTCGTGACGCATTATCTGACCCCCAAATGTAGTGTAATTAATTTCGTTACTTCTTTAGGATACTTTCGAGCCACACTCGCGGCGCTTGGGGTTGTGAGGCTGCAGAACAGCAATCCGGTCATGGTAAGAGCTTGTTTGGCGTGTACGGAATATCAGACAAGTTTGTGACGTTTTCTATGGCCCCGCAACATACACCTTCTTTCGGTACTGCCGCTTGTGAAAGACGTAACGAGCGATGGCCAAGAGTGATAAGACTGGAATGTGCTGCTTGCGCCGGCAGAACGCGCAAACGATAACGGCGAGGAGCTCTAAAACCACGAGCTCAAAAATGCTGTCTTCTGAACGACTGTAAGCAGGCTTTGCACCCACGCATCTCTCTTGAGTGCGAGTAGAAGGCAATCTGCGAGCGTCTAGCATGGTCTGGTTGAGTGCCCGTGATGTGGCCCCCTCTGTGGCTGTAGCGTACTATCGCCATGTATGTAAAAGTGAATTGCTTGTGTTTCTAATGTCGCCTATCACCGCTTTCGCGCGTTTCGCCTTCACACGCAGTATTCCTATAATGTGTAAACGTCACAATGACGCATGCTTCTAATTTCCTTTTATCAGCTGATTCTGTCCGGTGAAACTTCGTACAGAAAGTGCTGCTGCTTACCTGGTGCTACAACGTTGGATGAACGCACAAAATGCCCAGAACGAGCATTTATATAGAGCGAAATAAACATTTCCTCATTTACAATTTGTCTTGCGTCTAAGGTTATGAAATTGCGCGCGACACAGATTTGTTGGAAGCTTGGAAAGATCGTTGCGATTGTTTCAACTAGATAAATCATTCCGCACTAAGACAGCGCGAAATTGAGCAGCAGAAGGGGAAAAAAAGGCGAGTAGCGCAGCCGCCGTTGCGCGCACAGGTAAGCGTTCAAAATACGCGCGCCGAAAACCGGTACCTGAAAGAGTTTGTCTTTCACACTTGGTGCGCTACAGTCAATTCGGCCGCTGGGCTCCATGGCAGTGTCCGCTCTTGTGGAATGGCTTTATGGTGAGACGCTCACATGCAGCCTTCAGCGAGTGATACGCAATACTTGGATCGCGTTGCGGAGGGTACTTCTTGCGCCGCTGGTGAGCAGTAGGTGATCTACGAGGGGCCGAATGCAGTCACAATGCCTCATAAAGACTCGCTTTTATGCGATACAGAAGTGTGTCAGCTCGGTGTCCCTAGCAGCCACCTGTGGCGTAAGTGCCGGCAGCCACCCGCTCTTCGTATCGCATTGCACTCGAAGAGAATTGCTCGTTGGCCCCGAACCACGAGCATGACAATTGTTTCCTTCTCATCATCATCAGCCTGGTTACGCCCACTGCAGGGCAAAGGCCTCTCCCATACTTCTCCAACAACCCCGGTCATGTACTAATTGTGGCCATGCCGTCCCTGCAAACTTCTTAATCTCATCCGCCCACCTAACTTTCTGCCGCCCCCTGCTACGCTTCCCTTCCCTTGGGATCCATCCGTAACCCTTAATGACCATCGGTTATCTTCCCTCCTCATTACAGGTCCTGCCCATGCCCATTTCTTTTTCTTGATTTCTACTAAGATGTCATTAACTCGGTTTTGTTCCCTCACCCAATCTGCTCTTTTCTTATCCCTTAACGTTACACCTATAATTCTTCTTCCCATAGCTCGTTGCGTCGTTCTCAATTTGAGTAGAACCCTTTTCGTTAGCCTCCAGGTTTCTGCCCCGTAGGTGAGTACTGCTAAGACACAGCTATTATATACTTTTCTCTTGAGGAATAATGGCAACCTGCTGTTCATGATCTGAGAATGCCTGCCAAACGCGCCCCAGCCCATTCTTATTCTTCTGATTATTTCCGTCTCATGATCCGGATCCGCCGTCACTACCTGCCCTAAGTAGATGTAATCCCTTACGACTTCCAGTGCCTCGCTGCCTATTGTAAATTGCTGTTCTCTTCCGAGACTGTTAAACATTACTTTAGTTTTCTGCAGATTAATTTTTAGACCCACTATTCTGCTTTGCCTCTCCAGGTCAGTGAGCATGTATTGCAATTGGTCCCCTGAGTTACTAAGCAAGGCAATATCATCAGCGAATCGCAAGTTGCTAAGGTATTATCCATTCACTTTTATCCCCATTTCTTCCCAATCCAGGTCTCTCAATACCTCCTGTAAAGACGCTGTGAATAGCATTGGAGAGATTGTATCTCCCTGCCTGACGCCTTTCTTTATTGGGATTTTGTTGCTTGCTTTATGGAGGACTACGGTGGCTGTGGAGCCACTATATATATCTTTCAGTATTTTTACATTCGGCTCGACTACACCCTGATTCCGTAATGCCTCCATGACTGCTGAGGTTTCGACAGAATCAAACGCTTTTTCGTAATCAATGAAAGCTATATATAGGGGTTGGTTATATTCCGCACATTTCTCTATCACCTGATTGATAGTGTGAATATGATCTATTGTTGAGCAGCCTTTACGAAATCCTGCCTGGTCCTTTGCTTGACAGAAGTCTAAGGTGTTTCTGATTCTATTTGCGATTACCTTAGTAAATAGTTTGTAGGCAACGGACAGTAAGCTGATCGGTCTATAATTTTTCGAGTCTTTGGCGTCCCCTTTCTTATGGATTAGGATTATGTTAGCGTTCTTCCAAGATTCCGGTACGCTCGAGGTCATGAGGCATTGCGTATACAGGATGGACAGTTTCTCTAGAACAATCTGTCCACCATCCTTCAACAAATCTGCTGTTACCTGATCCTCCCCAGCTGCCTTCCCCCTTTGCATATCTCCCAAGGCTTTCTTTGCTTCTTCCGGCGTTACCTTTGCGATTTCGAATTCCTCTAGGCTATTTTCTCTGCCATTATCATCGTGGGTGCCACTGGTACTGTATAAATCTCTATAGAACTCCTCAGCCACTTGAACTATCTCATCCATATTAGTAATGATATTGCCGGCTTTGTCTCTTAACGCATACATCTGATTCTTGCCAATTCCTAGTTTCTTCTTCACTGTTTTGAGGCTTCCTCCGTTCCTGAGAGCATGTTCAATTCTATCTAGATTATACTTTCTTATGTAAGCTGTCTTATGCTTGTACATTAACTTCGAAAGTTCTGCCAGTTCTATTCTAGCTGTAGGGTTAGAGGCCTTCATACATTGGCATTTCTTGATCAGATCTTTCGTCTCCTGCGATAGTTTGCTGGTATCCTGCCTAACGGAGTTACCACCGACTTCCATTGGACACTCCTTAATGATGCCCACAAGATTGTTGTTCATTGCTTCAAAACTAAGGTCCTCTTTCTGAGTACAAGCCGAAAACCTGTTCTGTAGCGTGATCTGGAATTCCTCTACTTTCCCTCTTACCGCTAACTCATCAATCGGTTTTTATGTCCCAGTTTCTTCCGTTCCTTCCTCAGGTCTAGGCTAATTCGAGTTCTTACCAACCTGCGGTCACTGCAGCGCACCTTGCTGAGCACGTCCACATCTTGTATGATGCCTGGATTAGCGCAGAGTATGAAGTCTATTTCATTTCTAGTCTCGCCGTTCGGGCTTCTCCACGGCCACTTTTGGCTATCCCGCTTGGGGAAGAAGGTATTCTTTAACCTCATTTTATTCTGTTCCGCAAACTCTACTAATAACTCTCCCCTGCTATTCCTAGTGCCTATGCCATATTCCCCCACTGCCTTGTCTCCAGCCTGCTTCTTGCCTACCTTGGAATTAAAGTCGCCCATTAGTATAGTGTATTTAGTTTTCACTCTACCCATCGCCGATTCCACGTCTTCATAGAAGCTTTCGACTTCCTGGTCATCATGACTGGTTATAGGGGCGTAGACCTGTACAATCTTCATTTCGTACCTCTTATTAAGTTTCACAAAAAGACCTTCCACCCTCTCGCTAATGCTATAGAATTCCTGTATGTTACGAGCTATATTCTTATTAATCTGGAATCCGACTCCTAGTTCTCTTCTCTCCGCTAAGCCCAGGTAGCACAGGACGTGCCCGCTTTTTAGCACTGTATATGCTTCTTTTGGCCTCTAAACTTCACTGAGCCCTATTATATCCCATTTACTGCCCTCTAATTCCTCCAATAGCACCGCTAGACTCGCATCACTAGATAACGTTCTAGCGTTACACGTTGCCAGGTTGATATTCCAATGGCGGCCTGTCCGGAGCCAGTGATTCTTCTCTCGGCAAGGTGAAAAAGCGCTACCTTGCGCACGGAGCTCTCGAAAAATTTACCGGTGCGTCCTTTGGATCGCCTGGCTACTGAGCGTCGCCGAATCCGGAAGCAACAGAGTGGCAGCATCCTAGTGCTTTCAAATGCGCAAAGAAGGCAACGTGTCACACGGTGCAATTACGATCATGAGCAAGCCCGATCGGGACTATACTTCTATATCGCGACCAGCCCATTTGCGCACGCTGTGTAAGGGGTCGCGATCGGAAATACACCGTGTGGCAACTGTACAATACCAATGGTGTAGGACCATTTCCGATACCAGCCAAGCCCGATCCTGATCGAAATTCTGGACTGCTATTGGCTCCCTCGCATAGCTTGAGCAAAGGACCAAATCACAACCAAGAAATTCGAGTCAGATCTGGCTTGATCGCGATAAGAAGTGCGCCGTGCGACACCCCTATAATATTCGCGCAAAAGGAGCCAACAGCTAAATATGCAAATGGTGCCGAAGCCTACGTGTGCTCCTCAGCACGTTGGTGGAAATGTAAAATGTTATCTAGCTACAACGTCACAGAAGGAACCCCTGTCAGAAAAATAACAAAGCTAAACTCCCTGAATGACGCGCACACGCGCATGTGGCTCTAGTGTGTGCCTCAAATCATGTGATGAAGGTCGCGGCTGTATGAAGATCAAAGCATGTTGGGTTGCTTTCCACAAAACGAAGAAACCACTTTCGTCATGCACCTTGGAGGTATGCGTGCTAAAAAGGAATTCAAATCTGCGAATGCCATTTCTTTTTCGTGTCAGCCGCGGCCCCTTTGTAGACGGAAATCTACAACGAATGCCCTTACACGGTGCACACGTTGCACAGCTTTCTAGCAGTAACAATATTTCAGTATGGCAGGCACACGCAAAGGCCCATTAGATGCTTAGTTTTAATACGATTCAATTCTTTCTTACCTTTTATAAAGTATAGGACTCGGTCTCTGTGATTTTCATGTCGGTGGCCGCAGCAGACGACGCCTGCTGTCGGGCTGGTGTCTAAGGCTTTATAAGGTAGAATATTTTTTGGCACAGTTTTTTAGCATATCATATAATCAGCAACGAAGCTATAACAGTATTTTTCTGATTTCTTTAAGTGAAATACAATAATAATAAAAAATAGACGGCGCGAAAGCGGCTGCGGGCTGAGCAGGAGAGGGCTGACGGAGTAACAAGACTTTGCACGTCACACGGATAGCTACGCATGGCGGCGCCACGGTACGTCTTCGCCGTCAATACGATCGTGCTCCGAGTTGAATGTTTGGCTCGGTGAGCTTTTTTTTTTTTTTTGAGCAGGCGAAGGAGCATCAAAGTTGAAGCGTGTACGAGAAATGTCCAGTACACGCTTGTAAACATTGGCAGAAGCGCTATGTCTTGTACGATGCCGTATACACATGCTACTAAGTACGGCATTTTCATTAGCGAGTGGTAAGACTGTGCGAATAAAACAGAATATCCCAAATAAACGGAAATTAGGAACTGCTTGTAAGTGATACAGTAAATGGTCGGACAAGAATCCCTCAGCCTCGTTCGCAAAAGAAGCAGAAGGTGATAGGAAGCGTTGTTCTGTGAGGAGATGCGCTTCCGCACTCCAGGTTCGCTAGGGTTCCTAAGAATTTCTGTATTGGGTTCTCGACTTCGATATCAGCGTAAATGTAGAATGCGCGACGATATGCAGAAAACAGGAACGTTTCCACCAATCACTGAAGCTGATTGGTAACACAGCGCGATTGCATTATTGCTCATGCCAGAAATACACATCGTCATTGTGTTGCGTCGACAGGCTCCAAAAAGATCGGCTTTTTTCTACTTTTTCGGCTAAAGCTGGCATCGGCGCCGTGGAATGAGATTGGGCAGTAACATTTGCAGTTTTGAGCATGCCAATGGGAGCTAACTCAGGTGTGCTGCTCAGCAACACACAGCCGGAACGCTGATGCGAGAGAAGGGCTTTTCCCCGACCTTATTGTCGAAGCATCTTGACGTCTAACCCACCGTAATCCGCGACATATGTAGGACATATTTCCATAAGAGACACGGCCAGATTCACATAACGTTGCCGTAAACAGCTGCAAAGATACGTCCTACTCACCATTTAGTAAGTTCTTTAGTAAGTAATCTTTAGTAATCTTTAGTAAGTTCATTTAATCAACACGGTCGAGGTGTGAAACTACATGCGCTGTGAAAGCACAGTAAAGATGCGGTGCTGCTCGGCAGCATCATGTTGATAATTTGATTTCTGACTGAAGTTGATTCAAGGGGCGTTCTATACAGAAAAACGGAGAAGCGTTGGCAACTATAAAGGAGGCATCCGCTACAAGCTCCCTATATAACTACTGTGTAGTTTGTTGTCGCAATGCTTGGCATATTAATAAGTAGGAGAAATTTAGTGAGCCAACATCTTTAGGTTCTTGTCTCTATCGGCAGCCACATAGGCACCTTCGCAGGCTGACACATCAGTCTAGCGCTCCATGGCTAAGAGCGGAAGCTCCTTGCAGTACCTACAGAAATTCAGCGGCCTCAGTGTCTGGTTCTGCTTTCCCGATCCAGTACATTCCTTTGCTCCATACTCAACTGTAATCACCTATAACCAACATCACTTTAGGGACGTCCCTCTCTATTAAAATAAATTTCGTGATAATAAATACGTATCGAACACAGAAATTTGACATACTTCTGGTGTCAAAGGAATGAATGTCTAGATACCCGGAAGGCAATGGTGGGCTAGCAAAACATCTACATTCTCATCAATGGTCGTCTGTATACAAAAAAAAAGTAAAACGCAGAAACAACGCAACAACAAAACGCGATTTGTCTAACCCATGTGAAACTGCGCTGGATGCTTCTTTGTTTTTAGTTGCGCGGTGAAGCTGCGCTCACAGATGATCTATTTTTTTCCCTCTCACTTGGCTACTTAACCTCATTTATTTTCTTGTATTATTTTCTTAATTTAATTAGGTTGCCACTGATACCATTCAAGATCACAAACCGCGATATAGGCAGTAGCTTACAGGTAAATATTCTCGTAAGCGCAACTTAATAGGCCCTCATTCAACACCCCATTTTTCGCAACGTCTTCCTTCGCCCAGTGGTGCGTATCCAGCTTTTCTGAACACAAGGATTTAGTTCGCGTGGGTGCCACCACGTGGCGTACTGACCTTAAACTTTTCAAACTTCCCGCGGTGACGCGTGATGACGTAAACCAAACAAAAATAAAGAAATTAAAATCTATCCCTGCGCATTGAACTCCCCACAATGCTTGTCCCGCCGGTCTTATCAGTGTTCTTGATAAAGCGTATTCGCCCGTCGCCTGGAAATTACTCGTCATCCTAAGAGCGTTTAGTCGCGATGAGCAGTGGCTGATTCTGGGCTTTTGATGCGGTTTTTTTCTTCCTGTTTTTTTCTCTTCATTTACTGTTTCTTTTTTTCATTCTATGGAGTAAAGAAGCTAGCCTAACCGTCAGAAGCACTTCGGGGCAGCCTTTGTTCAGTCGGCACGCATTGTTAACGTCCGAACATCGCACAGCGCCTACTAGAGACGCCTTCGTGGACGGATTTTGATTTTCCCCTATTGAATTCGTCAAGGTTCACACAATTATTTCACTAGCGAGTTTGCAAAGCGCACTCATGGGCTACCGCCGCAGCTGCAAATATAGATGTGCTTAAGTATTAAGACATATACATGAATATGTTGGTTTTTCACCTTGACCCAAAAGTCAGGACACAAGAGTTGAGCAAAACGTGCCTGTGTCGTCCCAGGGTGTGCGACCGGGCTAGTTCGTATTCCATGCTAAAGTGACTAGCGCAAGAGTGGACACGGGACACTAAAGAGGCGACAAGGATAAGCGCAAACTTTCAACAGGGCGCTTGTCCTTGTAGCCTCTTTATTGTCCCCTGTCCACTCTTGCGCTAGTCACTTCAGTCTGTGTCGTAGTCCGTTAGCATGCTATCGCCAAAGCTGCTCGCAATATTACGTCACATTTACTGGCCACCAGGCCAGGTACACCCTTGGGTACGACATATACAGTACTTGCAGTTAGGTTCAAAAGTAGTCTTCTATGGCGGTTATGCACGTGCGTGAAGCAAGAACGCTATTTAAAATTATTGTGGAGTAATATATGCGGGATTTGTATGTTCCCCACATTCTTTACCAAGTTGCCGTTCCTCCTTTATTATATAGCCGCAATGTAGACCAGCAGCTATCAAACGCCATAAAGGCTATCCACATACTCAAAGATCTCGCGCACAACTCCTGACACTTAATTGTATTCAAGAGCTGTGCGCCTGCCCAGGAAATCCTTAACGAATGTTACATAACACATTATGAGGTTTTACTTGCCAAAACCACGATTCCGTTTCAGAACCACGAGATATGGCTGCCGTGGTTGGGATTCGATCCCGAGACCTCGTGATTAGCAGCCGAACCCAATAAAAGCTAAGCAACTACGGAGAGGAAGGAATGTTGGCAGTAGGAGGAAGGTGACAGCCGGCACGTGAGACAATTTGTTCCCATCTAAATTGTGCGAGAATCGGTACCATCTGTCGATGAATGACACCGTAGAAAGCACTGTATTCAATGAGATGGAGTCCGCGTCCCATATTTCAGACCCGAATCATACTGTAACTACTGACGACCAGGCATCTCGCTAACACGTGCAGTCGCTTGACAGCTGCCGAGCGCTGGCGTCCGCCACAGGACCTACGTGACCTTTGTTCAACACTTGCCGACATGCCGACTTGCCGACATTATTTCGCACCATTGCGTTTCAGTTCAACTGCTTCAACAGCCATTTGTGCTCAAATTTGGCCACCCTGTCAACGTTATGGCTTCTTATTTTTAAGTTATCTTTTATATTTAGGTTAATGCTGTACTGAAATTTCCAGCGATTTCAACTTTCCCAAAATGCCCGCATTTTTGTCGGCCTCTGTTCATATTTTGGAGGATTTTTAATAGACGTGGAAACCATTGCGTGGCCCCTTGACCAAGCTGCTCAAGAAGTCATTTTATATCCCTGAGGTTTTGTGCAAGCTTCTGCCTTCTTGCCATTCATCAACCTCTTGATTTCCCTGTCAACTGTATCCCATTTTGACGACTCCAATCCCACGGAAGTTGGCAACCATATAATGTTCATGGGATTAAAGCCATTTACATCAATTCTACTGTGGATACGACAGCCGCTTTTGCTCACTGTGAATGGAAATATTGCGTTAATGAGCGCCATTCTTAAGCATTTAAATTGATAGCAAAAAAAAATTATGTGGATCACATGTATGTGCGAATCGATGTAAGCAATGCTTTCTGTGTTTGTTGTCATTGTCATACGTAATCTCCACAGAGTAGACAGGCACTCTCTCATGAAATGCTGTCAATGTTTGCCTGATTACGCCTGCCATTGTGATGCAAATAAACGGAACTTCAACTCATTTTCACAGATACGCTGAATGAAATGCTCACGTCATCCTTAACAAGATCAACAAGCGCCGTAGTGCTCGATCTTATGATGTCCCTACTCCTAAGCTTATATTCGTGATTTATTTTTAGAGGGGGGGGCGACGTGCTCTTATACCCTAGAGATGTCCCTCGGACGTCTCTGATGTGCTCGTTTTTATTCTCAAGTACCCTATGACAACTCTCATCGCTACAACTTCATGATGTCCTGGTGGCAGGCCACCATAAGTACCCAATGAAAACTCTCATCGCTGCAACTTCATGATGCCCGGGTGGCAGGCCACCATGGCGTGTCGGGCAAGTATGACCACGCTGATTCATTTGTGTTGACATATACTATTTTGTGCGTCATACTTCGCCACATTCATTTTTCAAACTATGCCAGAACTTGAAATGGGCGGCCAGCTCACTACGTCCCTTTCCTCTGTTTACTTCCGCAAAGTGTTTGTTTATCACTGTGGTTACCAAATACGCCCAGCGGTATGCCACCACTCAAGCCTTTCTGGCAGCTGAGCAACTGAAGTCGCCGGCTTTATTCAACATGGCGTCGACGTTCAATATGGCTATCCTCAATTACTTTTCGCGGACTTCGCTCACCGCCTTCTCTCCAGTGTCATCTCTTACACTACTCGCTCCTGCTAGACACAACACAAACATGCAACGACCTTAATGAAGTATCAATTACACGCTATACTATACTATATTTCGAGGTCATGTCGTTGAGTCAATACGGGCCGGCGCGACATATCGACTAAAGGGCATCACAGTGCCGATGCACGTGGCAGGTTACTGAATAAAGAAAACAGTAAACGGCTGTTTTTCAGTTCTCGCAACATATTCCACACAGAACACAAGGCACCCACCACCATGACATGCTATTTATGACAACAGCGACACACTATGGCGGACTGATATACTTCCTAAAGGGGTTTCATTTTATTTTTTCATCGCAGAACCACAAGCACAGGTTGCGTCGCGCGTATACCGCAGCCGCGTAGTGTGGCCGCGCTCCTTTTCCTTTAACAATGTGGCCCCCGGAGGCTTCACGCGCTCCCGTAGGTGGCGTATTGGACTGTAACTCCAGATGTTTAAATACATAACCTCTTTGCATAGAAACGACGGCATGATTGTTAACATATTGTTGGCTTGGATACGTTTGGCACGAGGCCCATGTCCCTGTCTTCTAACGCGTTCTTATGTTTGCGTTCGCGTCTCTGTCTTGAAGGGACGCGCGTCGTAACATGCTGCAATGGTGCTTGCGTTTAGCGTGTGTAACGCGGAAAAAGCGTTTCTAAAATGTCTGTTCACTAGCTTGTGCAGTAAAGCCATGTTTATAGTATTCGCGCAGTATAGTAGTAGTATATTAAGAGTCACGAGTATGGCATCCGTAACCGCAAGCGTCACGCTATGGTCGTAACTTGTAGGGACAGCGTAGTTGTAATCCACAGACCCTGCCGCTAAGGAATACGTGGCTAGGCATGGCTGATGAATATGTAATTGCGAAAGTTGGTTTTCAGTAAAGTTTTGTTACCAAGAACGGCGGGAGCTTATACTGCCGCAAAGGACGGATACTGGGCGGTGACTCCAATCATTTACTCGGCACATCACACATGTGCACTGGAATTCAACTGGTTTCGCCAATTCTTGCTTATATGCTCTCGCCCCTAAGCTGCGACTTCGCCTGCCACCGTGGCTTCAGCTTTTCCTCCTTGTTCGCCGCTTCTTTCCCAATCAGCTGAGACGTGCTTCCACTGATGCTTGCTCCTCCTTTTTCTCAATAAATGAAGGCATGCATTCATGCATTCCTAAGTTACTGCAGAAAATAGCGTGTCTTTATCTCCATAACCGCCCTGTCTCTCACCTGGACTCTCCCATCGCAAAACAAAGTTGCTGTGTTTCAAATGGCTGGGCGTCACATATACAATTTTCTAGGAATGGCCAGTAGCACGGCAGGCTATTTTCGGTGGGTGACGAGACAGTATATAGAACACCTTCTCAGCCATATCCACACTCAGTGCTCTGCTTTGTGAGCTGCTATTAGCCGCTACGACGAAGTACGAAATGAAAGAAACCTAGCTGGGCTGGTTGCGGGCAGCTCTTTTTGGATTCGTGATGCGTCGAGTTAATATATATATATTTCTTATCTAAGCCTAACTGACAGCGATATAGGCGAGGTGAGGTACGGTAGCTCGTTGGTTTGGACAAACGACGCTCTTCACGCAGCACTTTCGTCTTATGCGTGTTTGCGAACCGGAATGAAAGATAGGAGGGTAACACGCCTTCCTGAAATGAAACATTCGGAATAACCCTTTGTTTGGCGGTTGGACATATGTCGAGGGTCCCCGATATGAACCACCTACAAGTCTGTATCACCTTGCAAAGGGGAACTCAGATGAAACGTTCTCAAAAGGATAGGCTTTTAATTATCATAACTATATCTTTGTTAAAATTTCTTACCATAACATGACAGCCGACTAATAAGCATTTAAATTTTCTGTGTTATTAAAACATCCTGTTAATAAATGTTTGCTGTGCTTACAGCTTTACAGCCCCCTAAATTAAAAAGTAATTTATGAAAGATAAATTGGTGCGGTAAATGTATAAACGCAGATGCAAGAAAAGGCCTAGTCCGTTTCCCAGTATTCACTCAATGAAGATAGAGCACCTGTATACTCTCACCTTGTAGTAATGTCAAGAACAAAACACTTCTAAAAGAGTCAGTCACGAATGTAACTCATTACAAGGTGAGCTTGCGCTGGAAAAGAAAATAACGCTCAAACATAACGATGGCTGCGCGCAAAGTGCTGATTCCGATCTACGGATCAAGGAGTCGGTTTCTCAGATTGGAATGCTCGTACATAATGTCCATACTTTCCAAATAGTGGTATTTATCAAACCAGCATATTGTGGTTCAATGTGGCCCTGTAGCCTAGGGGCCAGTACCAGCACAGGTACTGTGTCGGAGCTCATATTTCATGTCAGTATTATTTGTCACAAAATCACAGTATTTTTTTCTTTAGATCTTATCATTAGACAGCTCAAATACATCCAGAGAAACCCTCACCTTAATATTTCAGTACTTTTCGTTCTAACGTACATATCCGTGCTGATCCATATGTTACAAAGCACTGAACATGTACCCAATCCTTGCCTCCAGGAAGCTGCTTTTATTCGTTGTGATACCAGGAAACCAAGCCTGATGCCACCAACGCTCAGAAACCCAATCGGAAGCGCGCACAATGTTCTCGCACACCTTGTGGTATGTACCGTAGTGCTGACGTTCGTGTATAATGTATGAGAATCGGTTGTAAAGACAGACGAGAAGGTTGGGCCATGCTCATGAAGTTGATTTGTGCCAAGATAACCTGTCCAAGCGTTCACGCTTACTTTATAAGAAGTCTACAGCACCATCGATAAGCCGGCTGCTTTTAGCTACACGAAACAAAACTATTGAAACGATACAAACAATGTTAACATCATTTTATCATTCGAATGTTCAGATTGGTAACCTCTACATGCGGAGTAAGTTGAGAAGTTGTTTGCGTAATTAACAAAGCTACGTGAATTAAATTTTCAGTAATGGTTCTTACGTGGTTAAAAAAACGAGCAGTTTGGAGCCCGTCCTCCAGATTATAGAGCCAAGCTATAAATTTCGACTAAACATGGTTCTGTAAGAGCCATGCGAATAAAAATTTTCCAAGTAAACACTCTTGGAAGACGTAACTGACGCAGAAAAAGAACATCTGTAGTCACAGAAAGAACAGCACTTCACGACGAGACACAAAGGAGGAACCACACACAAACTTCGCTAACTTTAAGCGCTGTTATTTATGTGATAATAAAGCAACTAGCCCGTCAGTCATTCCTTCCAAACCTGTAAAGTCAACCTGACCGCATCTAGCTTTTTGTGATGCTGTCATCAATAGTATGGCCCCGTGAACATGTTCCCCATGGCCACATAGTCACGTTCCATTTTTATTCATGCTGCTTTCTCGAAGGCAAGCATTTTAAAGTTTTAGTGTCAATATGGCAGTGAACGTATGCCGCCGAATGCTTGCTTGGTCGCGGAAGCGATGCATGACGGAATGGTGGTGCAGATTTAGCGCGTCGCTGGCATCAAGACAATGCGCTGCCGCCGAGGGAAGGAAGATAACGAAAGTGAACAGCTTGGTAGCTGCTCACGGAGCCGTGCCGATGGTGGCGGTGCCATCATGACGAAATCTGAGGCGGCGATATTGACGGCTGAGGCGTTTTTTTTTTTCTTTTGTTCCTTTTTTTTACGGCGAAGTCGTTAAGAGGAAGCTTTAACTCGGGACCAACTCCGACGCGGCCTATTCAAATAGATGTAAAACGCCGAAACGATTTTCTAAGATAGCCCCTGGGCCCATTTTAATTAAATTTGCTGGATTCGGGAGAGGAAGGTAAATTCTAGTGACTATTGGAAGCGGAATTTCTATTTAGGGCTCGAATTCGGGTAAAATATTTTCGAAAATTCGAAAGTGCGAAAAATACAGAAGCACGAAGTTTACAAATTAATAAGTGCGTACCAAGAACTGATATCGCGGTTCTGTAAACAGCATCCTGTAGACAATTCAAAGCGGACAAATCCAATTATATCTTACGTGAAGTCGTTACGTCGTGAACAGGGGTTGCGGAAAAGCTATATTTCCACATTACTAAATTTTTTTAGATTCATGCGTAATATATCAATTTTGTCCGCTTTAGATGTGCTGTTAGATGCAATGTACAGAATTCTGATATCAGTTTTCATTGCCGAAAGACAGAGTTGTAAACTTGAAGGTTTCGTTTTCTGCAAATTTGCGATTTTCGCCAATTTTGAATAAACAAATGATGATCGAAATCGAAAATTCTAAACCAACAGTCACTAGATCTTACGTTTTTCTTTTAAGTGCAACAAATCTTGTAAAATCTGATGCAGTGGTTGTGGAGAAAAACTAATTCTCCTTTTACTTTTTTTTAGAGGACCACCAGAGCTAAAGGTTCCTCTTAAGGGCTACTTTCCCTACTATCGCGTCCGTGTGTAGAACAAAATCCCGAAGATAGCGTAATACCGGCCTCACCCGCGGTGGAGGTGAAACAAGCGTTCAGCTCTCCCCATATGTGGGCTGACCCCGAAGACAGTGAAATGCGGGGCCGACATACGGCGGAGGTGCAGTTCGCCGTTAAGGGGCCCACATAAGCAGCTTTGTTGGTCATCTTTCTTCACAGAGTGGGAGGGCACTGAGATTTTTTACTTATCAAACATAAGGTCATCGACGGTGAAGCCAGGGACACCAAAGCCGTCCTCGGGCTCGGCCTAGAAAGCGCCTTCGACAAAGTGACGCACACTGCCATCCTTGCGCAGGTATACCATTTAAACCTAGGCGAGAGGTCGTACGAATATTTCAGACTTCCTCGCCGGCAAAACGGCGGAGCTCAGAGCCGGCGACCTGAAGACGGACGGGAAGGCGTTACGGAGCCAGGTCACTTCTCACGGCTCCGTCATCTCACCCATGCTATTTAACCTTGTTATGATTCAAGTTGCCAAAAGACTGTGCCAGCTTGAAGGACTGAAGCACACGATATACACGGATGACAATACGCTGTTGGTGTACGGGGGCGGTGATGCTCGCGTAAAATCCACACTACAGACGGCCGTCGACATGATCGAAGAAAGCCTGGAAGGTACGGGACTGCGTTGCTCCCCAAGTAAGTCGGAGATCCTGCTTTACCGACCGATACACGAAGGAAACACGAAAAGATCAAGACCCGCACCAGGGATGGTAACATAATACCGATGGTCAGCAAGATCCGAGTCCTGGGCATGACGATCGAAGCGCTCGGCAGGAACGGAGACACCTTCACCCGCATCATGGGTAAGGCGGCCAACGCCACCAGACTAATAATAATATTTGGGGTTTTACGTGCCAAAACCACTTTCTGATTATGAGGCACGCCGTAGTGGAGGACTCCGGAAATTTTGACCACCTGGGGTTCTTTAACGTGCACCTAAATCTAAGCACACGGGTGTTTTCGCATTTCGCCCCCATCGAAATGCGGCCGCCGTGGCCGGGATTCGATCCCGCGACCTCGTGCTCAGCAGCCCAACACCATAGCCACTGAGCAACCGTGCGGGTGCCACCAGACTGCTCAAGCGCGTTACCACCAAGAAGGGAGTCATGAAGGAGGAAAACTTGATCAAACTTATACACTCCTTCATACTCTGCCACATAGTGTACATGGCAGCCTTCCGCAAGTGGGTGAAAAGGGTAAAGAACAAGCTAGACATCCTAATCCGGCGGGCTTACAAGGCACCCCTCGGTCTACCCGAAACTACCAACACGAAACGTGTCCTGCAGCTGGACATACACAACACGCTCAACGAGATCGCCGAAGCGCGAAGAGCCGCTCAGTTGGAAAGACTGCCATCAACAAAGGCCGGCAGGAATACCCTGTGTAGTCTAAGCATCGGTTATCACGAACAGCTCGGACCAAAATGCCCCGTCCCCGACCACGTTCGACGGAACGTGCGGGTTGACCCCTTGCCGAGGAACATGCACCCGGAATTCAACGAAGGCAGAAGACACGCTAGAGCCAAGGCTCTGACGGACCTGCACGCGGAAGACACCGGCGCCAGATACGTGGATGCAGCCGAACATGCCAGCCGCAACGGCTTCGCGATCGCGGTGGTCGACTCCGGAGGCAACGTGTGGGCGACTGTCAGCACATCGAGCAAGCAAGTGGAGGAGCAGAAGAAATAGCCATCGCCCTGGTGGTCATCGTAGACCGAGAATGCCACATGATCCTCAGCGACTCCAGACAGGCGGTGAGGAACTACGCCAAAAGGAAGAATTGCCGCAACGGCGGCACGCGTCCTGCTCCGACAGGCAGACCGCAACAAGAGGACTCGAATCAAGTGGTTCCCGGCGCACGCAGGACAAGTGTCGGAGAAGCATGCCAATCGCAACGAAACGGCACACGCCCGAGCGCGAGGACTAACCGACCGCGCCCAAGGCAACGGCTGCCCGCTGTGGTTCAGCTCCAAAGACCGGATGACCAGCTATAATGAACTGACCAAGGCTGTGGGCTGGCCCGCAGACATCTCCTGCCGCCCTGCAAAGGGCTGAGCAGGTCGCAGGCCGTGCTATTCAGGCAACTACAAGCGAGAACACTTCCAAGCCCGGCGCTATTGCATAGGATGTACCCAGAATCGTACCCCCATGACAAGTGCAGAGCGTGCTGCAGGGAGACGGCCACATTCGAGCACATGCTATGGGATTGCTCCAAACATCCAAGCGAAGCTAACTCAGGACGTATACCGCCGCAGCTTGAGGAAGCAACGGGGAGCGACGACCAAGAAAACAACTGCAGGCCGTCCAGCAGGTCATCGAGGCGCTGGCTAGGCAGGAGCCTGACGAGCCGGCAACGGCGAGCGGGGATCCTCGCAGAGCACCCGCCACGATGACGACGTAGGCCACGTTCGAAGCGCGCCTTCGCGCTTTACCGCAGGCTCAATAAACGTTTTCCCAATCCAATCCAATTACTTATCCGCGTTTGTCCTGCATGCGTCTGCGATGAAAACGAGAAGCAGGTATGCATAGAAAATCTAAGGTGCCGGCGGCAGGTGGTAGCGCAGAAGTTAGCATGCCCAGCCCCTGCACGTACTTATATCTGCATTGATGGGTTCGTGGTAGTAATAGCGACCAAAACTCTACTTTTTCTGCGCGCTCTAGCCATTGTGAAACTAAGTATGTAGTTAGCATGCCGAGCCACTGAATGCAAATTGCAGCAGTTATGAGTGGTAGAATCCCGCTGGGGCTGATTGTGAAGAAAGCTTCGTTTTTCTGTCCATTCTCGCGATGGTGAAGCTAAAATGAGGAGGAGGCCTGACGGACACAACGTTGATCGTAACCATAACAGAATGGATGGACGACCTGCGGAAAGGACAAAGCACACCAAGTTTTTAGCACTTATCCTGGAGTAAAGCGCTACAATGGCTAGTATGCCCTCAAGGGGATGGTATACCGAACGCATTCTCACTGCTAACACTAGACTGATGCGAAGAAAATACTCCGTTCGCAGACACCACGCTACACTGAAATTAGCAAAACAATATCAGTTTATAAACTGATTGTGTCAGTTATCTGGTGTCCTTCTTGTGTGTGGGGGGGGGCATAAAGGTCCTGGCAATGAAATGGTAGTATCTTTGTTTTTGCTGCAATTGCACAAAACAAAATTCGTTGAAGTGATCGGACAGCGATCTAGCAGCGGAGAAGACCAACCCGCAAATTAAATGTAATTGCTGGTTTCAGATCTTCCTATGTACTTCGCGCTTAGCTACTATCTGTTATATTTTTTGTGCTCTTATGCAGAGGAAAACTCCACATTACTACGATAGCAACAACAGTATACAAAATAGACTGGCATTGAAGCACTGACTACGCACCGCACTTTTGTACGTTCAGCACATGTAGTATTGGGGCAACACGTTTGAGGAAAATGATCAGGTTTTCGGTCAAACCATTGTGACAGGCGGGAAGAAATCGTTGTCATGTCCGGTCGAAACAATACCACCTGAAATCTTATTTACTTATACATATTTTTTTTGAAAATCACTATAACCCTTTACACATTTGCTTCGTATGAGTTATATACTAGCTTGCCTCGTCAATCTCAGTAATGTATTATCTTTGCGGGAGATGGCTTTCGTGAAAAATGGCACAACATAAGAGCAAAACATCCAGCAAGGTTCCTATCCAGATTGACGAAATTGTGCACTGACAACGTGTCGACTAGCATGCGATTGAAAGTTGAATTATGATCGTTGTAAGCTTGTGTTGCGTCTAGCACGAGCGAGCAGTGTTAGCGATGACATTGGTGTGAAAATGGTCAGCTCGGTCTGCGAGTTGTTCTTGTGGATCTCCACATTGAACGTCCCAGTCGTCACGATGAGAGCACTATTGTGACATTATTAGCTCAGTGGGCTGGGAAGGCTCGAGTGGTAGCTCACCTTGAGGGGTATTGGGTAACAAGTAATAACATACGTACTTTGCGATGATGAAAAAGATGCAGGAACACCCCTGGTGTTGTCTAACTATTCGTAAACAGGCCCCCAAACTTCAATTGGCCCACTCCAAACATTAAGTAGGCCCACCCCAAATTTCAAGTTGGCACACCCTCAAATTAAATTGGCCCATCCCCAAATTTAAAGCGGCCAAGCCCAATTTTCTTTTCGCCCAGCCTTAAGTTTCAAGTTGGCCCAATCCCAAATTTCAATTGGGCCACCCCGAATTTTCAAGTTGGTCCACGCACGAATTTCCATAAATCGTCCTCCAAATTTCGAGTCGATGCACCCCAAAATTTAGGTTGGCGCACCCCCATAAGCTGCAGCGGTGGCGTAGAGGTAGAACACCCGCCTCGCGTGCAAGAGGTCCGTGGTTCGAATCCCGGTGCCGGCAATTTTCCACCGGATTAAAAAAAAAATCCGCGTGTTGATAAAATTGCACAAACAGGCCTGGAGTGTGGCCTGATCCCGGTGACCAGAACCGGTAACGCACTCCCTCACCAGAGCAGGATTGGCCACCCTGGTGCAGTACTTGGCCACAACCTCCTATGAACACAACGATCAAACCCCGGCCCTCAGTCCCCAGCAGCTGCGAAGCAACTGACCACGGCGGCGGTCAGACCTGTGACGCAGCAGAGGGTGCTAAGAATCACTGGCTCCGGACAGGCCGCCATTGGAATATGAACCTGGCAACGTTTAACGCTAGAACGTTATCTAGTGAGGCGAGTCTAGCAGTGCTATTGGAGGAATTAGAGGGCAGTAAATGGGATATAATAGGGCTCAGTGAAGTTAGGAGGCCGAAAGAAGCATATACAGTGCTAAATAGCGGGCACGTCCTGTGCTACCGGGGCTTAGCGGATAGAAGAGAACTAGGAGTCGGATTCCTGATTAATAAGAATATAGCTGCTAACATACAGGAATTCTATAGCATTAACGAGAGGGTGGCAGGTCTTATTGTGAAACTTAATAAGAGGTACAAAATGAAGATTGTACAGGTCTACGCCCCTACATCCAGTCATGATCACCAGGAAGTCGAAAGCTTCTATGAAGACGTGGAATCGGCGATGGGGAGAGTGAAAACTAAATACACTATACTAATGGGCGACTTTAATGCCAAGGTAGGCAAGAAGCAGGCTGGAGACAAGGCAGTGGGGGAATATGGCATAGGCACTAGGAATAGCAGGGGAGAGTTATTAGTAGAGTTTGCGGAACAGAATAATATGAGGATAATGAATACCTTCTTCCGCAAGCGGGATAGCCGAAAGTGGACGTGGAGGAGCCCGAACGGCGAGACTAGAAATGAAATAGACTTCATACTCTGCGCTAACCCTGGCATCATACAAGATGTGGACGTGCTCGGCAAGGTGCGCTGCAGTGACCACAGGATGGTAAGAACTCGAATTAGCCTAGACCTGAGGAGGGAACGGAAGAAACTGGTACATAAGAAGCCGATCAATGAGTTAGCGGTAAGAGGGAAGATAGAGGAATTCCAGATCAAGCTACAGAACAGGTATTCAGCTTTAACTCAGGAAGAGGACCTTAGTGTTGAAGCAATGAACGACAATCTTGTGGGCATCATTAAGGAGTGTGCAATGGAAGTCGGTGGTAACTCCGTTTGGCAGGACACCAGCAAACTATCGCAGGAGACGAAAGATCTGATCAAGAAACGTCAATGTATGAAAGCATCTAACCCTACAGCTAGAATAGAACTGGCAGAACTTTCGAAGTTAATCAACAAGCGTAAGACAGCTGACATAAGGAAGTATAATATGGATAGAATTGAACATGCTCTCAGGAGCGGAGGAAGCCTAAAAACAGGGAAGAAGAAACTAGAAATTGGCAAGAATCAGATGTATGCGTTAAGAGACAAAGCCGGCAATATCATTACTAATATGGATGAGATAGTTCAAGTGGCTGAGGAGCTCTATAGAGATTTATACAGTACCAGTGGCATCCACGACGATAATGGAAGAGCAAATAGTCTAGAGGAATTCGAAATCCCGAAGGTAACGCCGGAAGAAGTAAAAACAGCCTTAGGAGATATGCAAAGGGGGAAGGCAGCTGGGGATGATCAGGTAACAGCAGATTTGTTGAAGGATGGTGGACAGATTGTTCTAGAGAAACTGGCTACCCTGTATACGCAATGCCTCATGACCTCGAGCGTACCGGAATCCTGGAAGAACGCTAACATAATCCTAATCCATAAGAAAGGGGACGCCAAAGACTTGAAAAATTATAGACCGATCAGCTTACTGTCCGTTGCCTACAAAGTATTTACTAATGTAATTGCAAATAGATTCAGGAACACCTTAGACTTCTGTCAACCAAAGGACCAGGCAGGATTCCGTAAAGGCTACTCAACAATAGACCATATTCACACTATCAATCAAGTGATAGAGAAATGTGCAGAATATAACCAACCATTATATATAGCTTTCATTGATTACGAGAAAGCGTTTGATTCAGTAGAAACCTCAGCAGTCATGGAGGCATTACGGAATCAGGGTGTAGATGAGCCATATGTAAAAATACTGGAAGATATCTATAGCGGCTCCACAGCCACCGTAGTCCTCCATAAAGCAAGCAACAAAATCTCAATAAAGAAAGGCGTCAGGCAGGGAGATACGATATCTCCAATGCTATTCACAGCGTGTTTACAGGAGGTATTCAGAGACCTGGATTGGGAAGAATTGGGGATAAAAGTTAATGGAGAATACCTTAGTAACTTGCGATTCGCTGATGATATTGCCTTGCTTAGTAACTCAGGGGACCAATTGCAATGCATGCTCACTGACCTGGAGAGGCAAAGCAGAAGAGTGGGTCTAAAAATTAATATGCAGAAAACTAAAGTAATGCTTAACAGTCTCGGGAGAGAACAGCAATTTACAATAGGCAGCGAGGCACTGGAAGTCGTACGGGAATACATCTACTTAGGGGAGGTAGTGACGGCGGATCCGGATCATGAGACGGAAATATTCAGAAGAATAAGAATGGGCTGGAGTGCGTTTGGCAGGCATTCCCAAATCATGAACAGCAGGTTGCCGTTATCCCTCAAGAGAAAAGTATATAATAGCTGTGTCTTACCAGTACTCACCTACGGGGCAGAAACCTGGAGGCTTACGAAAAGGGTTCTAATCAAATTGAGGACGACACAACGAGCTATGGAAAGAAGAATGATAGGTGTAACGTTAAGGGATAAGAAAAGAGCAGATTGGGTGAGGTAACCAACGCGAGTTAATGACATCTTAGTTGAAATCAAGAAAAATAAATGGGCATGGGCAGGACATGTAATGAGGAGGGAAGATAACCGACGGTCATTAAGGGTTACGGACTGGATCCCAAGGGAAGGGAAGCGTAGCTGGGGGCGGCAGAAAGTTAGGTGGGCGGATGAGATTAAGAAGTTTGCAGGGACGGCATGGCCACAATTAGTACATGACCGGGGTTGTTGGAGAAGTATGGGAGAGGCCTTTGCCCTGCAGTGGGCGTAACCAGGCTGCTGCTGATGATGATGATGACCCCCATATGGCCCCCAAATTCAGATTGGCCGACCCCGAGATTGTCCCCACATTTAGGTAGGACCAACCCCATATCACCCCCAAATGCAGATTGGCCCGCCTCCACAACACCACCAAATTTAGGTTGGCCCGCTCCAATACCGTCTGCAAATCGAGGTTGGCGCACCCTCATATCCGCTCCAAACGCTGGCCCACCCGTCGATTACCTCAAGTTTAGGATGGCCCACCGCAATTCACCCACCAATTAAGGTTAGTCCACTCATATATCACCCCCCAATTCAGCTTGGCCAAGCCGCACATCACCCCCATGGTTGTTAGCCCGTCCCCATGTCACCCCCAAATTTAGGTTGGCCCTCCCCCATATCATCCCTAGATCTAGGTTGACCCACCCCAATATCAGCCCCAAACATAGCCTGGCCCACCCCTCTATCATCTCAAATTTAGGATGGCCCACCGCAAATCACTCCTGCATTTAGGTTAGCTCATCCCCATATCACCCCCTATTCAGATTCGCCCAGCCCCATATCAACCCCATGGTTAGGGTGGCCCACCCCCAATATCCCTTCCAAATTTAGATTCTCCCACCCCCGCATCATCCCCAAATCCAGGCTGGCCCACCCTCCATATTCCCCCAAACTCAGGCTTACCCACCCCTATATCACCTCAAATTTAGGTTGGGCCACCCCCATATCAGCTTCAAATTCAGCTTGGCTCATTACCATTTCACCCCAAATTTTCGTTGGGCCACTCCCATATCACTACCAAACTCAACTTGGCCTATCCCTGTATCACGCCCAAATTTCAAATTGGCCACCCCAACCCGTTTTATGAACACCTATGTGTTCATATGGGAAATGCGTCAAGTTTTTTGCCGTTACAGACACGATTTTGCACGATTTTGCTACCAAATTGCTGGGGTACTCGCCAAAGAATGCTGCGCATTAAAAGCAACAGCACCGAACGAGCGAAGCCATATGTTGATCCTAAATACTGACGGCTAGCCAAGCTAGCTTCTGGGTAGAGCGACCGGGGCAGACACAGCATGAGACATTTATTGAAATGGTTTTTTTACAGCCACACCTACGGATTCATACCACTTGGCTGTAGGGAACACATTAACAGTAGCTGATAATCCACACGCTGCACATCTTCTTCTAGTTGGTGCATTTCTTATTTGGATGAATCTTTAGAAATAATTAACGTTCGGGCAGCTACTCAGCTTAGCAGACCATTTGTTCCGCACGAATGTTGTATAGGAATGGCATTGGCCACCTGGTGGCATTGTGGCCCAGGTGGACGTGATTCGCTCGGAATATGTGCCATTAAGGACAGGCTAAAGTCGAAGAAAACGGACCTTCCAGAAGAACGCAATAAGAATAGCCATTTTGTTCTCCTAGGTTCCACGCTACAAAGCACGAGTTTTTTTTTGCATAACACAAAGCTATGCGCAAGCTTCTAGTTATGATGTCCAAGGAATAAAATCTTCATAAATGCGATGACTTAACAAATGAACACGACACTGCTATGTTTTAGGAAGAAAAAAAATAGAAAACATAATATTTCAAGAGAGCCACTGGAAAACCAGAACCGAGAGCAAATGTTCCGTTTTGTGTTTCTACCATCTAGTGAGAGGCTACAAAACTAGGTCCCATGCGGCTTTAAAAAAAGTGC
The DNA here is from genome assembly GCF_050947875.1 of Dermacentor variabilis. Taxonomy (NCBI): domain Eukaryota; kingdom Metazoa; phylum Arthropoda; class Arachnida; order Ixodida; family Ixodidae; genus Dermacentor; species Dermacentor variabilis. Next base: position 58,336,549 of record NC_134576.1, on the reverse strand, counting down.
GAAGCGGGAATCGAACCGCGGCCACCGCGACGCGGGAATAAAGGTGCGCGTGATTCTACCACTCGGCCACGGCTTCGGAGGCTTCGCCAAGCAATACGCTTATGTTTGTATAGATACCACGTGAATTTTCACGAAAGTGTTACAAAAAACGCTTTTGGGAACAATGTTGCGCCATGTGTGGAGAGTCGAGATAGGAATCAATCGAAAGTTGAGTCTCCGGACTACATACGCTGCACTGGGCGTTGTGATAGACGCCGTAGTTTAATCACAGGCACCATTCTTGTCTAGAAAATCAAGTACAAATTTTCGTCGTTTCCATAGGCTTCCATTGCTAAATTTTTAACCGCTATGGGAACAAAATTCTTACGTGCTATAGCGTGATCACTGCATTTGGCTCGTGTGGATTGTCTTCCAGAACACGTCTGTCACCTGCCTTTTTCGATACTCGAACTGCAGCTATTGCAATTCGTGAAAAACCCGCTCGTTCCATTGAAAACGCGCTAGCTTCCCGCCGGTGCCGCTTGGGGCGCTAGTTGGTACGTGTCCACTAAAGCTGGATATGGAATACACCATGTAAGACGATGGTCTACTTCATGGCTGACATCGAAGATGAATCTCTCTGGTTTGGCGATATTGCATTTCTTTTAATTTCTAGGGTATTGCGTACCGAAACAAGATGTGATTATGAGGCAGGCTGTAGTGGTAAAATAAGGATTAATTTTGGCAACCTGGAGTTCTTTCCTGTGCACCCTATGCAGGGTACGGGTTTTGCATTTCGTTATTATAGAACTACGCCCCACGTGTGCAACATTCGGTGATACGCCTTCGTTCTTAGCAGCGCAACGCCAAAGCCACTATGGCCCCACGGCATTGTGCTGTATTTCTGTGAAACAGTTAATTTACTTACAACATCTAAAGCATGCACATGTATGCTAAAGTTATCAGAGTTGCAAATCAGGCCGTGCGATATTCACATTTGTAGGACATTGTAGGACACGCACACGATAATTGTTCTCGGAACTGACACTACAAGAGGGTGGAGCGCTGATCGTTCGCCACTGCGTTGGAGTAGGGCACGTCACCATGTTAAGCGGATCTATTGTGGTGGAAGCGGCAATAGACAACCACTTCTTGGTGCCCTAAAGCTAACCACTATTACTTTACCTTTTGCGTTGCAGAGAAGAGCTATAGAAGAATTCACTGCAATTTATATGCCAATTCCTCAAAATGAATAATAAAACAGCTCATGCTAATAAGGAGCCCCCGGGGGAATTGTAAAAGAAAGCGTGCACCGTCTAGCAAGTGGTTTAATGAATGTCTAGCCTTGTGCGGGGTCCCTTTGTTTTATTTTTGACCTGCAACCATGCAGTGTGCTAGTTTGTCGTAGTCAATTGGCCTGTCTTCATCATGGTGCTCTGATTCCCCGCAAAACTTCTCGACTGCCCTCTGAGCAGCAGTGAAATAATAATGGACATCAGAACGAGCACGGCAATTAGTGCCAGCAGCAACCAAGAGATGACGGATGGTTCTTCATTCTTGGTCGGATCGTCCACTTCTGCTGTGGTTCTTGTCAGCGGTGTTGTTTTGCTCGCTGGTCCCAACTCTGGATGGGGCCTCTTGCGAGGAGTGGGGCCAGCGGCTGTCGTGCGTGACTGGGCGGTGAAATTTGAAATGCTAAACTCTGCAAATGCCTTCCTGGATGGTTCCGACTTGAGTCCATACGCGTTAGTAACTCTTGCCACTAAGATGGCCTTCAGCTTGAACTCTTCGTCGCTAGGACTCGTCGTCGCCCACTCACGAGGAAGTGCGATGCTGACGTCATGCTTCGAGCCGCCAGGTCGGGGGTCAAGATGGCCTCTCACGACGTTCGTGATAACCTCATAGCTTTCAAAGTCTGAAGGAAGGTTGTCGCCCTGAGGGACTCCACGGATCTCCACTGCTTCAGCTGCAATTGAAGGCACACAAACAGCTGTCATCCGGCTTGACGTTGTGCTGATATTTAGGAACAGACGCTCAGTTAACACCTGTTCGCTTACTAAATCGGTGTAATAGTACATATTCGGCACGATATATATATATATATATATATATATATATATATATATATATATATATATATATATATATATATATATATATATATATATATATATATATGTGTGTGTGTGTGTGTGTGTGTAGTCATAAGCCGCCAACACTGACACCAAGGACAACATAGGGGAAATAACTTGCGTTTAATGAATGAAATAAAGAAACGAGAAATTAATGGAAATTAAAGTAGATGAAAAAACAACTTGCCGCAGGTGGGAACCGAACCCACAACCTTCGTACTTCGCGTGCGATGCTCTACCAACTTGAGCTACAGCGGCGCCGTTTCCCCATCCACTTTCTTGGGTATTTATGCGCCCTAGTAGAACCCTGGGAACCCAAGAAAGTGGATAGGGAAGCGGCGCCGCTGTAGCTCAGTTGGTAGAGCATCGCACGCGAAATGCGAAGGTTGTGGGTTCGGTTCCCACCTGCGGCAAGTTGTTTTTTCATCCACTTTAATTTCCATTAATTTTTCGTTTCTTTATTTCACTCATTAAACACAAGTTATTTCCCCTATGTTGTCCTTGGTGTCAGTGTTTGATGGCTTCTTATGATATGACTATTAATAATCGGGTCCCTCGGTTAACCCCCTTTCTTCTCGTTTATATATATATATATATATATATATATATATATATATATATATATATATATGTGTGTGTGTGTGTGTGTGTGTGTGTGTGTTCTTTCAGCTAAATGTAACCGATGATATATAACCAATGTGTGCTAGGGAGCTGAAATCTGGGTTTAGAATCGTGCGGCCAACACCATGGTTTGTTTTTCGTTTTGCAATAAAAGGCAATCTGTATAATATATTACCTAACCTTTTAAATACTGGCTTTACCAAGAAGGTGCCTACCGGAAAGCTGTAGATCACGTTTAAAAATAGCCGAGTGAAGTTTTTGCAACTAGGCACCATTGAAAAGCTTCTTCTACTTGCCTTTAAAGAAAGCGCAGAAAATACAATAACAAGCGCGTGATAGGGCCACTATACTCCATTTCAGCGTTCCCAGACGACCTATCAAGCGATGATACCCGCTTATCTCTCCAGCGCTGTCCGGTCTGGGCTTGGCGTTTCCCGTGGCCGCAAGATACGCGTGATCAATCCTCTCTAATATGATTTGATCTCAAACAAATAGAATAACATGACAATTGCCTTTCGCATCTCGAGTAACAGTTTTTAGTCCATATTTATTCAAGCCCTAGCTTTCTTTTTTTCTTGTTTGTTGTCTTGCGTATTTCTGCTGCATTTCGAAAGTGGATCGAATCCGTTTATGCCATGCCATGTCAAATCGCAGCCCGCCATCACCGTCTTTCAATTGACGCGTACAATCGCGACGCCGCAAGCGAACGAGGATGAGGTGTCGGTCAAGGTGGGTGGTAGCACTCGTGATCACAGCTCCACGGCTTCAGGAGACGAGGTTTGAAGCCCAGCACCTCCATCAATTGAGAATAGATTTCTTTATGGCTCCTTATGCAAAGGCACAGCGACGGAAACGGCGAGGCTGCCCAAAGCACCGTACGAAAAGACGCCAGCAATCACCAGCGCGAGCCGAGCCGAGCCGCGCATTGGCGATGAATATGTGCCGCGAGACACATCTTCTTCAGACTGAGTTAATCCCGACGGTTCATCAAATGACGGCTGGGTAGGCTGCCGAGTTCTCGGTACGCAGTTGCTGCTTACTTCACGAGTCTGTCTTCACGAGTCTGTTCGTGTGCCCGGGGTGCACCAACGGCACGGATGAGGCAAGCTCGTTCCCGTTTATGCTCGCGGCGTTGCTGAGCGAAGGTCGCCAGCTCCTCAGTAGTACGTTATGACGCGTGATCTATCCAGTTCCGAGCCGGAGAGAAACTGGCGCGCGGGCGTTATGCTGTGACAGAGAGCAACGACCTCACTACTGGCGCAGCTAATCTAACGCTACCCGGAGAGCTCAAAGTATTTTTACTCAAATTTATGATGCCATGTTGTTTGGCCCCTCTGCCATAGAATCTATTGGGGTTGCTCCTGAGTAGGCAACAATGATTTTAAAGTCAATGCTTCATCCCATCAGCTTTGTCAATCGAAATATTGCGCCAGGTAGAGTGACGTCATGGATCGGAGTAAACAGGCGCTATGCTATCTAGGTGGTGTTCACTACACGCGCGCCTATCTTTTTTTTGTCGTTTCTGCGCACGCGCATGGGGTTACACCAAAGGAGTTTTCGGCGTACCGGCCACCGACAGACAAATGGACGGACGAATATGGCCATATAAAGCTTTGCTGTGAAATCTTGCATACAACAAAGCGACGTATTGACGCATTGACACAACGGCATCTCTTCATTTTGTGGTTCCGAGATGAGAAGAATGCACTTTACACATGAGCAAAAGGCACATTTGGTGTTTCCATTAGAAGCGTCGGGTGGCGATAGGGGATCCAGTAATGGTGCTGTGGAGGGAGACCAACTGCATCCATTATACTGGAGACTTATGAGACACTAAGGCAGACGGGGACGTTAAAGAAAACAAGGCACAGGTCAACGGCTATAACTGAAGACGTGGAGACAGACATCCTGGCATACGTGGCTCACGTTATCTTTCGTAACCCTCATGTTGCGTTTGTAACATTAGCGCTGACTTACAGGTATCAAAATAAACAGTCTGAAGGATCAAGGAGAAAGCTAAGCTTCATCCGTATCATCTTCTCGAGCCAATAATAAGCGTAACGGAGAGCGACCTGCAGTCTGCGTTTCTGGAAAAGTTTTCTCCGTCCGTCCACCGGAAATTATTGAGGAAGCCTCGCTTATCGTCGCACTTAATAAAAATCCGGTTGCTGAAGTCGAGTTGGCATTGGAAAACATTCTCGTCGAACTTCTGGTGGACTTGAAGAGAACGATGAAGCTTTGCTTTCTTCATGATGCTCCAGACAGTGATATTTTCACTTTCGGGCGCATGTGGCATGGAAGCGGTCACAAGGTCTCGTGCATTTGTTGTGTTAAAAGGGAATAGTTTTCTCCATAATTTTTTATACAAGTGCGAAATGTTGCAACCATTATACTTTTACCATGTGAATGCCTCCACCCTTTAATTAATATAGTTTGTAGCTTTTCTTATCTGTTGAGAAGCTCAATAAAGATCAGATAACATGGTGTTCCTGAGAAAATATTAATTGTTGCATAACCACTATACAGCTACATACCACGCAGTATGATAAAGAATAATGTTCCATTCAAAATGAAAATACCTCATAGTTGCATTAAGCTAAACATGCGAAATGCTCCAACAGCAGAGTATCACATTAATGTCACCGTTGGTAACATCATGAAACGTTATGGGCACGTGCAGTGCCCATAACGTTCCATAACGTTTCATAACGTTTCATAACGTGTCATGACATTTGTTACAATCAGGCGATGTTTGTGCAACGTACTGCGTTACGTGGGATACGTGAAGAAGGGGAGTTTCTTCTGATACGCTTATTAATTTTTTCCGCACCTTCCTCGCAAACATTCAGCTGACCCAGCTACAACTAAAAAAAATATTGCCTATACAATGAGCCTGTACTATTGTAACATACAGCGCTAGATAGTAAGTGAAAGCTGGAAATCTAAAATTACATTAGTGCTTCTGTACTCTATAAGGATTTTCTCGCACATCTCGCAAGATCACGGACCAGCTATCGCACGCTATCATTGCCACTTTCTATGAATTATCTAGCCAATAAAAAGAACAAATAAGATAACGAGGTTTCAATCAATTTAAACTTTGTCAGGCCATTGTACTTAATAGTGCACCAGGCACACAAGGCGAAGGAAAGATTTCCAAACAAAGCAAATAATGTCTCAATTGGTATAGCGTCGTTCCGATCAGCGCAATGCAGAAAAAGATCAAGTACATCGGCATTGTCTCATGTTCATTGAGTGGAACGTTACCATTGCACTGTTATCTGCTTTTAATACTGCACGGTGTTTTTATAGAAGACGAGAGTTTGACATCCTTTGTGCTCCATCTTTAACACTAGTGATAACAAACACAACGGTAAAGTATTTCAATTGACTAGCAACTGAAATGTTTAACGCTTTTATTCAATAAACTGTTCCCTTCCATCATTTGTGATTTGTACAGTCGTGAACAAAAGTGGACGCACCACGGCTCCAGGCACGGGAGTAGCTGCGGGATCGCAACGTGGCGTTGCTATCTCGCGCCGCGCGCTCGCTTCGACAGTGCTCTGAGTGAGGGCCAACCTCACGCTCTCGCGTGGGTCCTTGTCACGCTTGATAAATTTCTAGCGCACCGTTCGGTTGCTCTGCTGCTGACGGTCGCGGCGAAAGGAGTGCGCATCGCAAAGCGCCTGAAGTCTCTGAAAGGAAAGTAGGGCGAACAGCTTCCCTCCTCCTCTGTTTTCGGCGCGTCTTGACGGTTACACGTCGATGCTGTGCCTGTGTTGACATGCTTTTAGAAGGCACGCGCGGCTTGCACTAAGGTTCCCAATCATTCGGTACAGTTGAATACATCGATGTGAAGAACGCAAGGAACTACGGATCCTCACTTCGAATATCCCCTTCAAATAAGTATTAAAACTGTTTGGCACTCACAGGCTCTTTATTGCGGTGAGTGCCAAACAAATAAACAAATGGGATGTAAAATTCAAGTAATGCTTAAGGAAGTTGTCATTAACGGCAGAAATAGCGGCAGCTCGGCGTGGCATTGAATCGTATCGTGATGACACAACGTCGGGGAGAGCACCAAGAGTCTGCCATTCTTGTTTTACGGCAGTCCACAGTTTATCAGCTGTAGCCGTGAGGAGATACCGGGTGGCAAATTGCTTCTTGATTAGGCCCCACCCGCTTTCGATGGAGTTCAGATCTGCACCTACTGGTGGCCACTCCAGCTTTGTATTTATGATAGACCTCTGTGTTCTATAGATGCTCTACCTTCGGTTTCTAAGAGCTGCTGGTGTTATTGCCGTCAATGGCAATTTACCTAATCATTAGTTGAATGTTGCGTTAAGATTGTTTATTTTTCACGGCGATAGAGAGCCTGTGAGTGGCAAACATTTTTAATCTTATTTGAACGGGGTGTTCGAAGCGAGGATCCACAGTGCCTTGCATTTCACGCCTCGATGTATTGAACTCTACCTAATGATTCGGGACTCCAGCGGAAGCCACGCGTGCCTTCCAACAGCATGCCGTCACAAGCACGGCATCGGCGTGCAACCGTCAAGGCGCGCCGAAAACATGGGAGGAAGGAAGCAGTTTGCCCTACTTTCCCTTCGGGTACTTTAGGAGTTCTGCGATGCGCGCTCCCTTTCCCCGCAACCGTCAGCAGCAGAACAACAGAACGGTGCACTAGAAATATATCAAGCGTGATAAGCAACCGCGCGAGAACGAGAGTGAACTTTGTAGTCACTCGACGAACTCTCGAAGCAAGCACAGGGCGCGAGATAGCAGCGCCGCGTTGCGGCCCCGCACCTGCTCCCGCGCCCTTAGCCATGGTCCCTCAACTTTTGCTCACGACTGTGCGTTAGAATGGGTTGGCCCAAACCCTAATCACAGCCAAAACAAAGGTCTTCTCTAAGTCATAATGCCACTCGTAGTGTTTCTGTTTAATATTCCAACGCCATTTTTCCTTGAGCTCAAAAGGGGTGCTCATAGGCAATACGCACCTACTCCGTGTGTCATATGAGCCCCAGGCCAAGTCCACTGTAATCTGACAATAGGCGTACGATCCGCCTCAACGTGCCCATCGGTGACTCTAAAATCCCTGATTTTACTTGGTGGAACATCACTCTGCTTCAGATCGCTGGTGACCTTGAAGGAACCGCCGACTGCGACTCTTTGGAAGGGGTGCGTTGGTTCCATGTCGCCTAGCAGGGTATCCTTGAACTTGTAGTCAGCCGATGCTTGTCTGATTTGTACTTCCTTTGATAGCACTGCAAACCATAAAGGCAGTATTACTACTGCGAAAATTGAATCAGGGTATCTGGGGGGAAATTTTTCAGACAACTGCATTTCAGCTTGGACTTGACGTCAATCCTATACGCTACATTCAACGTCCGTAGAGTACTGCAGACAGTGACAGTGACGATAGGCTGACATATGCCGCTGGTATGTTCTTGCTACTTAAATAAAGATTGCCGAAACAACTAGTTAGCTACGAACGTTATTGTGTAATATAGTATAGTTCGGGCACGTATTATTTAGGAGATACTCACAATCTACTACAGGAGTTATGGTCACTATGCGATGGATTGCCAGAGGTGGCACAGATGAATAAGCCTATGTTCTTGAAATATATATTTGTTACGTTTGAAGCAGTTGTGCTGTGTCTGTGATATAGGGCGTTCGAGCTAATGTTCCCCAAACTGTTTAACGAAAATAAATAATAACAAAATTTGGGGTAACATTTAAATTTAGGACGTAAGGTATTCGGTCGTCAGGCATATGACATTTGAATACTGCCTGTGTTTGAACTGTATCCTGCACCGTCTTTTTAGAACCATTCTTTTATTGTTGTTGCGCAGACTGTTCAAGTTGAGCTGGGATACAGGATATACGACAACCTACACTTTACGGTAGCATCTGCACGTTTATAAACTACCGGTGGTAATCAATTGGCAACTCCTGCGTAGAAGTTAGGGCACTCACAATTCATTTCAAGAGGGCTAAGATTTTTCGCCAACTTTGTTGTCATGAAGAGTACAGAGTCCTGCTTTAAAGCAATCAAAACATCGTAGACATAAACGAATATATCCAAAACACTTGAACTATGTATCTCGAACTACAAGTCAAACTCTATGATAGCTCGAAAGGTGAGGTGTGGCGCAATAGACGCGGAGCACACGACCCTATGCATGCCCGACAACGTTACACATCAAAACGATCAATTGCACAAACAAGAACTGGCCAAACAGAAACTAGTGTCAACACCTGGATATCAAGTAACACAATTGCTTTGTTTTGAAATTCTATCACAAATTTTCTTACACAGATTTCCTTACAAGCACTAATGTTATTTTTTTTATGTAGGAAATAGAATCATTCTTACCTTGCACTTGACTAAACAGAAACATCACTCGGAGCCAATCGCTTACTTTGTACGCAAGACATAAGAGATATCCGAATAACTTTTATTTTATTCTTAAAATTTCATGCTGGTGGACGAAATGGCTTTCCTTGCTACACTTTATCGTCGTTGCTAAATTGCAGAATTAGGTCAATTTCTCTGTTATGTGGCGTTCACAAAGAATACTTGTGAAGCTACACACTATCTATCATTTATAGCTCCTACTAACTCTACCCAGTCCTCATACCCAGAAATTCTGGGCGTATGTTACGTTTCCTTTTTCGCCAGCACTTGGCGTATTCGCACCATGACGCATGCCATGATGCACAACTCAAGAAAACACAATAAAAAGAAGCGCGCCCTGAGACTCCTGCTTCACCTCGCCACTTGGAAAGAGCGCGCTTATGTGTCAGCGAACGCTCGTCGGCATTCTGAATGAGATGTCGGACTGAGATAACAGCTCCCGCAAAGCTTCCGTTGAGTTTTATGTTCGTTGTTGTTTTATTATTTGTGCCCCACTGCGGCCGCGGGCTTCCGTATCGTCAATGTTATGTTTCAGAGGTTTCCTACAGGACCAGTGCGATGCATTAAGAGGAGGCGTTAGCACGGGCCTATCTTCGATGCTTGCTAGTCAAACACATGTAAAGCGCATGAACGATTGCATGAGAAAACCACTGAACCAATCTGAATGAGGACTGTTGCATTTAAGAGAGAAGGTGTTGCATTTATTTCCGGACGTTAAATCACAGTGACTGCTCGAATAATTTTGATTTAGGCCATGTAGTTATTGACAAGAATTTATAGAAATAGGTAAATCTGAAAAAAAGAATAGGTGTAGGAAGTGTACATAGCGTCAAAAACTGATATCGCATCTCCATCATCTGCATTTATCGGAGCATCTCAATAGGAGAAAATTGACGTATGAATTTACAAATTTTTTGAATTTGTTACCATACTTGTAACGAGTTTGCGAATGCCATATTCAAAAGTTAGTGAACTTCAGAGTGCCATAGGATATATCAATCTTGTCCACAGTAAATTAAAAATTTGGTGCAGCTTACCGAACTGCGATATTGTTTTTAGCTGCTGGGGTACAGGGTTGTATACTTCTATTATTGTTTCTTGAAATTGCACATTTGTTTGCAAAATACATAAAGAAAGTGAAAGCTAAATAAAAGAAGTCGCTTTGTGAAATCGCATTTTAATCGTATCTTTAAGTTCAACATAACTCAGTAATTTCGATGCAGTGGCTGTCAGAACAAAGGATTGCTCATTTGCAATGTAGGAGATAAAGCTTCCCGTTAGGTTTGATTTAGAATAACTTTGTCTCTGAGGGAACAAGCAAGAGGGGTAACATGCTTACCCTATAGCGGCCGCATTACGATGGGTGCTAAATGTGAAAACACCAGTGTACTTACATTTATGTGTACGTTAAAGAACCGCAGGTTGAATTTTTTCGGAGTCCCCCAATACGGTGTGTCCCCTATTCAGATCATGGTTTGAGCACGTACAACCCCGTGTATTAATTAACTTTTTATTTACAGAATGTACACTAACCTAAAGTAATTGGCAAAGACAAGTCTAAAGCAGGCTGGTCACGTAAGTGTTGTCATCATCATTCTCAAGCTCGTGCTCAGGTTCCTCAGCGTTCTACAGAGTTGTGCAACATATTTCCCCAGAACCTGGAAGCGCCGTCCCGGTGCTTCTCAAGCAGAAAAACACTGGTACCGTTTCAGGCGGCTGACATGAACGACATCATGGGAAGTCTAGATGGAACGAGTAGCAGGTGTAACCGGACAGATTTCGTTGGCTGCAGCGGTCACCTTACAGAGGAACCGGTAAAGACTGGAGAAGAGGGACATTAGTTTTTTTCAAGAGGCCGAAGCGGCACGTCCAATAACGCAGAAGGACAAGATCGCCAGGATCATAATTGACGTCCCAGTGGCTCCTGTGACAAGTACTTTTCTCCTAATTTTGAGAAACACAAATACGACGGTGAGCAACTTGGTGTGTTTATTGGGCTCCAGCAGTGGGATCTTGGGTATCCTGAGACACGGGCTCTTGAGTGGTAGGCAGTATTGTAATTAAAAGCAGTACTAGATCTCGGCCGTACAAGCAGTACAATTGCGAGTAACCTGCAGTGTCGTAGCGTGATGAATTGAGCGCGAATGTCACAAAAGGCCGAGCTGTATCCTAATCACGTTGTATATCAGAAACATGAATGCAGAGCTTATGCGGTTTATTTCGACTTAGCCGCTCCGTAAGACCGTTCGTCTGCGCATAGTTTGCAGTACGAAGGTTGGGTGTTGTACAACAGGAGCGGAGCAAATTGTCCACAATTGTAGAGCGGAAGGAGCGATCCCGATCGGTAACAAGTTGGCGAGAAGCGCCGTGGTGAACAATGAACTTGTGCAACAGGGAGTAGGCTGCGTCTGTTTGATAGGCTCCGGTGATTGCGAACCAAGTTTTATGATAACTTGCAAAGGTAACCCAGTTGCTGCCTCAATCAGATGAGGAGAAAGGTACCAGTAGGTCAGTAGTCAAAAGAGTTCGGTAGGAACGTCAAGAGGTTGAAGTCAACCATCAGTGAGAGTAGATGGCTTCTTCCGAGGCGGATAAAACTCACAAGAAGCAACGTGGCAGCGGACAGATCGGTACAGACCAAGGCAAAGGAATCGGCGCCGGTCAAGGTCGTACTCACGCATTCCCCGAGGTTACCAAAAGTTGGTAGCTCATGCAGCTTCGACAGGACCGTGGTGTGACGATGCCGGGCATCTCAGATCCACTAGGGTACATGCTGTGCCTATGTAAAGTGCCCTGCTCGAGTAGGAACATGCGAAGAGAAAGATCCCATTACCTAGATGTGAGCTTGTCCACGATACCACGTATGTTTGGAACTCCGCGGATTTCGGTAGCGAAGTCAGCGCACCAGATAGCAAAAATGCAGAAGCCGGAAGCTTAGGTCGCAGGAACATCAGGAGGATCGTCTGGCTGGTGGTACGAGCTAGCAGTCGGCATGTTGGTGTAAACGGCCAGACATATAAGCGTGTGTGTCCGAGTATTTCTGTAGGCCTAGCGCCCAGCGACCTAGCCGATCAATAGAAAGGGACGAAAGCCACCAGAGTGCATGGTGGTCTGCTGGGACTCTAAAAGGCCGACTGTATAGGTAATGGTGATATTTCACCACTGCCTAGAGAAGTGCAAGGCATTCACATTCAGTAATGGAATAATTCCGCTCAGCTGGATTGCAGACGGCTGGCGCAGGCAATGATGAGGTCGTGGCCTTGCTGACATTTGCAAAAGATTGTACCGATTTCGTGATCACTGGCACCAGTGCGGATTTCTGTTGGAGAAGATAGGTCGAAGTGCGCGAGAATGGGTGGAGATGTTAGGAGAGAGATAAGCATCGAGAAGGCAGTTGCTTGTTCAGGTCCCCAATAAAATGAAAAGTCAGTCTTCAAAAGAGCAGCGGGTGGACAACTTCCTCAAAATAGTACTTGAAGCGGATTAAGCACGAGCACAGCCATACGAAGCTTCGGACATATTTAGCACGTGTTGTCACGGGAAACTTCTATATGGCGCGAACTTTTCCCATGAATAAATAAATAAATAAATAAATAAAAAGTGACGTGTGCAAGTACCGCCGTGTGGCAGACGGGAATTTCGCAATATTTACAAGTTCACTGTGAATTGCGCAGCAATTAAACTCGGCATAATATTCAAGTCATTCTACTGGTTAAGTGTCATATAATTTCTTGTGAAATATAATTGACAAAACAAGCGTTACGGCCGTTTTCTGTAACCATGCATTCTCTGTAGACGGCCATGTATTGATAACAGACGAGAATTCTCTGACGTTTACAAATTCAGTGTGAACGAAATGATTGCGCCAGGTAAATGACCCTCGGTGTAGTAATAGAGCTTTTTTAGCGGCCAGTTTCAGTATACTTTTTTCACAGATACTTTCATTAGATTGAGAGCTACAGGTCATCCGCGAGCAACTGGAGACAAAAATTTTTTCGTGTCGTCGCTGCGCGTAGATGGACGGAAATCGACCGCCGCCGGAGGGTAGCTATACGCAGCTTCCCTGCAAAGTAGTGGGCCTCAGACAAGTCGGCCCTTATATGAACATACCCAGTTTTCTTTACTTAACAGTCAGTACACTACAAAGAACTCTCTGAGAGCAAATCATTTACAGTTATGATAATTTCTCTGGGGCCGTTTGAGCACTCAGAGTTATATAAAAACAAAACGGCAGAGAAATGTATATTCCATGCAAATGCGAGATTGATCAACTCACGGTGTTTGCGGTTCCTATCCAAGACAGTCTCGTCAGGCGGAAATCCCAGCCTACGGTACGCCTGACTGGTCTTGTTGTTTCCAGAAATGTAGGCCATTACAGAGTACCGACCCGGGCCCATGAAATTTGTGAAATATCCACTGTAGGTACCGTCATTTTTCATGATGTCAGGGTCTGTAAAATTAGTAACAAGAGCCGCTGAATGGGAAATTGATAAGGCAGAATTTGGATCAATTAGTTCATTCCGGTTTAAACGTTCTCGCACTGAAGCAAAGGTACGACAAAATCAACTTTCTTAGCAGTTTCGGTAACCCACTTCATTAGCATGTACCAGGCCTGATTTGTAAACTTTTGAAATCTGGTGTTTCTTTTTTTTAGGCCTCCATATTTACGTTATTTACTTGTTTTGAATGGGCAAGTGATATGTTTCGCATTTTTTCTATCATCGAAGTATTCATGCTTGTGAAATGCTACACATACGCACCAATGCCGCGTTGCAATTGAGTGTCTGTGACGGTAATGGGATAGCAAAAAGCTGTTGATTGACAAACCTTCGTGACTATACTTGCTACAAATATCAAGTACAAAGTGCAGAAACAAAGTTCAAATAAAGTTTAAATGGAAAGAAATGAGCAACACTAAAAGAAATCAGTACATCACATTTTTACGATTTGTTCGCGGCTAGAAACTAGCAATCGGTCCCAGACACCTACAGAAAAATTCCGGACCGCATTTTATTTTTATTGTGAGAGCAAATTTTACGCACGCACTCGAGGCCGTGTGCTCCACCATCGTTTTGAAGTACTTGATCGGCCAGAGCGCAAAAAGTACAAGGTCACTCGATGTGATACCGTTGTGCGAGTGAGAGGAGGTCACACCGAGAAGTTTGACTCGTTCCTTACTAAGGAGCTTATTTCTAACGTCACCTGATATGCGGGCTACGAGCAGTCCACATAGAGATTCCCACGAAGAGTACTACGAATAACACAGGTGCTATTGTCTGCGGGAGCTTCAAGCCTGGCCGTTGGGCAAGCATATGATTGGTGTGTGTAGCACATGAGTTCACGTAAACTTCTTTAACCTGGCCTCAGTGATCTTTGTCGCTTTAAAGAAGCGGTCCTATTCGGAATAAATATCGCTGAATAAATGCAATGGTTCGCAATGATTATGCACGATCGAAACGACATAAGTGCACATTCATGCTCATGACCCACGGAGGTCGCGCGACCACATTGTTCGCATAGCGGCTGGTCGTATAAGAGACCTGTTGGAAATAATCGGTTTGTCCGATAAGTGGCAGCTTTGGGTCAGTCGCTCGCTGCTCGATTGTCAGTGTGAATGAACTTAAATTGAGATGCCTTGCGGTGCCCTGAAGGCAGTGAGTGATTGAAAATTGAAGAAATAAATAACTTTCGATGTAAAAATTATAAGAATAGGCAGATTCATGCGGCAATCATTACGTCAATGGTAGGGTATCGACGGCAGAGCAACTGTTGCCTCAAGTAGTTTTTCATTGAAACCGTACTTTTGAGGGAAACTTCGTTCGTTTGGATACAAAACAGGATGAGGCACAAGCTATTGCTTCCGCCGTGGAGATAAGCCAGCTGTGCACATTGGGGGCTCGTGCAAGCGTTATTTACATGCAGACTATAACGCTGCATACTTGTAGCGTGCATAACTCGCGTCAGCGTAATGGACACAAATTTAAAGGAAACAACGCAGTGGCAGTTTCCCCAGGTGGACGAAGCAATGACAGCGATGGAAAGGTCTAGCGCTGCCCTTCGACTCCTCGGACGGCCTTCAAGGTGTACGTGTGTGGGACATCTTTGAGCGACGCAGCGCGCTAGACAGTTGGTTCTGGGTCGAAGGAAGAGCGCCTTGCCCTCTACGAGCCGGTCTAACAATGCAGGCATGATGAAGGGCGCCAAGCGTGATGTTGCAAGGGTCCAATCATACTGGCGCACGTGAAGAGACTAGATGGAGGTGGTCAGCGTTGGCAATATGCGATAAGCTTCTCAACATTCTGCGTTCGCATGGTAAATTTTAAGCGTGTTCTATTCGAGCTCACGAGGCATGCCCCTGTGGCCTAATTCTTATAGTACCGAAGTTCTGCGCTGGAAATAGCGTGATCGAATCCAGTCGGGGGTTATTTTGGTATACATAGATAGTATACACATATGTTACATACTGCCACGCCGCAGCCGCGGTGAACAGAGAGGTGGTAGCGAAAACTACGGATTACAAAACTAACTCTTGATTGTCAACATATATTCCGGAACACCATGGCGAGGCCGACGTCGAAAATTCGCCTGGTGTGCGTACAATCGCCGTCAAAAATTTGGGGGCCAAAAGTGCCACGACTTTGTTTTTTTTTTTTTTTTAGCCAGCGCATTCTGACTGAAATCAATAGCGCATGCATATGCTGGAGTGTTTGACCAATACAATGTATTAAACCACTTCCGAGTCGTGGAGCTGCGCTTGAATGTATTTAAATTTCTCACTAATGCTGTGGTCGCTAAACGTTTGATCGCGTCTGTACGTGTCACTGCTATCCCAATAATAAACGCCAAGCTAAGGCACTATTACTCCTAATGGGGGCTGACCAGTTTCCACACTTTTCTGTTAGCGTTATTGCGAGAAAAAGTTATGTCTTGAAAGTCCATTAGTATTGCTCATAGCGCCAGGGTTTCCGGACACGTGGTAGCAGCCCGAAATCTATTTCTGCTGCTAGGAAGCTGTTGCCTTATGTGTTGCGTCGCACCAATTAGGATATCCCAGCATATTATTAAAGTATTGCCCAAGGAGTTTGAGCACAAGGTTAACGCTTCTATGCGTTGAATGTTTGGGCCTCAAAATCTAAAATGAAGGACCAACGCAAAAGCATCCGAGGGCTGGAAAGGGCAGACGAAATGATCAACGAGGAATGTTAACAAGTGCTGCTTGCCAATTTCCTGGACATTGTTTGGATGCGCATGCGCACACACCATCGTCAGTGTTTATGATTGGTCGCGCATTATTTAACTTCATTGCAGTTGTTTCTGTGAGCGGAAATGAAGCAGCCACTTCGCAAACCAGAAGGGAGTGTTAGCGATCTGTTGCAAGAGATGTTCGGTACACTGCGTCACGCAGCAAAGTAATATTTTGTATATTCCTCATGCGTTTTGTGCAGTGTGTCCTGAATCGTTGTTTATTACCATTAAAATATAAGACATATCCAACGCACATGTTTATATTGAGGAGCAAAGCTTTCGTGAACCCGTTCATGAAATGCTCTGCAATTGGTTATATTCTGCTTGCGCTATAGGGATTACTTCTCTGCCAGAGCACAATGCGAGACGCGGATACCACCATCACGTGACTCACATGACCACGCATTACACTCGCTTTGTGATTGGCCTCCTTTGGAATGACGCTCCATCCAGGGTCGGTGCGCCGACTACAGTTGGTTTATCTCGGAGATATAACAATGGTTAACTGCACCTTACTCGACGAAACACTGACCTAGCAGATGCACCAAACACTAAACCTTAAGAATTGAGCTGGAAAAACGTGTGCTCTTTTAAAAGAATAGCGCTTTTGGCGACGTTGTGGGAGGTGGCTCGACGAAGTCGCCATCGTGCGCACGGCTTATTTAGGCCGGCCAGCCAAGTGCAGGGGGATCTCCGGAGCGGCCGATGCCGCTCAAGTCGACCGCCAGCGTGTTCTATTTCTCGCGCTACATGCACCTGAGCCGTTTTCTTCGCCGGCTCTAGAGGCGACAGTCGCGGCACTACAACGTATTTTGTTGCTATGAGCATATATAGGTATCTTTTTTATCATTACGTTACTCCGGAGCAAACGCCAGCAGCTAGGACACCTGAAAGGGCACTGAAAATGGCACTGCTGTGGCTGCGCAGTGGCTATTAGTTAAGAATGCAGCAGCACCCACAATGCGGAAAGTGCTGGAGGGCTTGCACAAAGGAAACAGAAGCAATGAAACACGAAGGGAGTATGAGTGGAATTGGTTTCCATTGGTGTCGACCAGGGAAATTCAATTTCGTTTTTGCTAGTGTCGATTTTTTTTTGCATTGCGGGTACTGAGGGGACAAAAACGAGGCGTACAGGTCTGCTTGATGACATGCAGTGTTAGAACGCCTTCAAGAGTTGCAAAAATATAAAGAAAAAGCAGTATTGTGGTGACGACAACATGCAAATGATCTGCAGTGTCAATGCTATAGAATAGTCTTGTTTCGCGACGCTTCAGAGCACCATTTGGATAATCATTACGAATCATGATTTCACAACAGGTCTCAATGTGCCACA
This sequence comes from Dermacentor variabilis, assembly GCF_050947875.1. Lineage (NCBI taxonomy): Eukaryota > Metazoa > Arthropoda > Arachnida > Ixodida > Ixodidae > Dermacentor > Dermacentor variabilis. The sequence continues at coordinate 58,318,815 of NC_134576.1, read as the reverse complement.
TAGATCCATTGTGGTTTTAAACTCACATGGCTATTACTGCATACTTAAAACTCCGTATTAATATTTCAGTGTCCGAATTGATGAGCTTTTTTCGGAAATGAGTCAAATCCAGCTAAAGAAGATTTTAAACACAAGCGAGAGCTTGTTATTGGACTGAAATGCACCGCTATCCAGCCAATGGTGTGATAAGTTTTACATGTAGGCTACGGAAACACCAAGGCAATAAGTAATCAAAAATTATGGAGCAAATTTGACCCTAATTAATATCTTAACTTGGGAATGAGTTCTCGCATTGAAACGCTACCGTCTATGCAGTTTTGGTGCGAAAGCATTGAGTTTAAAAGGCAGCATAACAGTTGGAATTAGGGGCACTTTTGTGGTTCATAAACAGTGGGCATATTATATAAAGACAGCAGATTTTTTTACTTGAAAACGTAAGCTGCCTTCTCTGTATTCTTTCACAATTTATTTTTCTTGAGCTGGAGTGTAGGCTTTAACAAAATAGACAACACAACATGCAATGAGACTGCCATGCTGGCTCAGTCATATTGTTTGAGAAGCGCTCTCCTATTGGGTGGGTGGACATGGCTCATTTTTATGCCTACACTAGCAGGATCTGGTTGATTCATTCAAAATACTACAAGTGTGCGCGGTTCGCTTCGGGTATTTGACCCATTTTCGTGTGCCACTTTTTCTGGAGCAAGGTTGCCTAGTATTTCTTGTCATTACAGCTCTATCTCACAGACTTTCGGTTTTTAGATTTGGTTCATTTTCAAAAAAAAGTTATTCAATTATCCTCACTAACCCCAGCAAGACACAATTTATTTACAAAATAAATTGTACCCTCAACACGCAGCAACTTCGGGAGACAGAATGCTGGTTTTGCTCGTCTAAAAATTTGCAATAGTGTAGTAGCTCCGGTATAATATTCGCAAGCATTATCATTGTAGTAGCGCTCACTTAACACTTATATTGCCACTTTGTAACGTATATCCTCACTACGATGCATTTTTGCCTACATCTTATGGTCACTCATTATATAGCTTTGTCTTAATGTGATGTGTTCTTCTGCTTTGACATTGTGGAACTTGACTAAACATTTCTTGTACAATTCCATTCGCATTCTACGCCCTTCTACTCATTTCAACGCAGCTAAAGACGAGAGGTCCAGCTGAACTTTCAAAACGCGACACCTTTCTTTATAATAAATTTTAGAAATGCTTAGACCTAAAGGAACAATAAGACTGAATCTGGTCTGACTAGTTACACCAATCTCATCCCTTCCCCTAATTAGGCACAGCTTCACTGCAATGTCGCTCCATCAGGTGCACCAAGGCACTTATGAAAATTAATGAAACAATTGAGCTGCAGAAGTTAGCTAAATGCGCTGCAAAATTGGTATGTAAAGATCCACTTCTCAAAGTTATTCTGACACAGAAGCGGCTTTTGTCAACATTAAACATTGTTTTAGGGTCATTTCCTTTACGTGAAATTGGCACCTATTCATATCTAACGCAGACTGTAGCCTTTTCTATACTCATGCTGGAGTAATGGTATATATGTTTTATTCCTTGCATTAGCATAAAGTTTATCCGTGAGCAAGTGACCAACCTGAAATTTCTTTCAATGGAAGTATTAATTCAACACAGTGCGCGAAAGAATAAAAAACAGGAAATCTGTAAACATTTCAGTGCCGCGGTCTGGGATGGTTTCTCCTAGCCCACAGAATATAGTGAAAACTGGCCCCAGTGAAATATTTTCAAGAAAAGTACGACTTGTTAACAAAATTAAAATTAGCATTTGGTGTCTGTGTGCCTCAACAATGATCTGAATATAAGGAAGGCACATCATATTGGAGCAAATAACTTTTAGCACCTGGGTTTTTGTAACCTGCGCTATAGATGAGCACACTAACGTTCTTTTTTTTTCATTCCGCCAGCAATAAAATGCGGCCGCGGTAGCCGGGATTTAACCCACCACCTCGATCGCAGAAGCGCTAAGCCATAGCCACTACTCGACGGCGGCGAATCTGGGATACATCAGTTTAAATGCGCAGCATCACACTACTCACTAATTAGAGTTTCCTGTACTCGCGTCAGTTAGCCTCGAAAGCTTTAAAGGACGCTGTAATCACGTGAAACAACACCTTCATAGGGTTCCTCCTTCGCTGTTAACATGTCTAGTTGCCTTGTATATGCTTTTTCTGCTATAACTTTAATGATGCGCAAGTATAATAACATAGGCATCTCTTAAATGTGTGACGCTCTCTGTCATTCTTAAATAAAACAAAAGATTGCCAAGATGTTCTTACCATCGCCATTGTCCCACAGCGGCACCGGGCACTTGAATCCTTTCCTGTTGATAACCACCGCTGTAACACTTGCGTCGAGGACGACGTTTTCGCCTTTGCTCACATCAACCAAAATGACGGCATCATTTGGTTCGCTGAACTCCTCCTCCGACATTTCGCACACAGCCACTATCGGCTTACTGTTGACCTCTCTTGCTTGCGACATGACCAGCATGTTGACAATCACTGGTGTCTTGCTTGACGTCAACACGTGAAGCGTCCAGGTACCAGCCTTGAAAAGTAAATCATCACTTGATTATTTAATCACTCAGTCAATGAGTCAGTCAATCAAAGCGCCAGAAAGCAAGGTCACTAGCTGTCATGCATTATTTACCAACTCAATGGTGGCAAGAGTAATTATGGATTCTTATTCGATTGGTGATGGTAAATTTGCAGCCTCGATATTCATTGCTCTATGCAAGGCCTTCGACAATTAATCGCACCATTCTTTGTGCTAAACTTGAGGCCATCGGAAAGGCTGGTGTGCCTATACTTCTAATCCGCAGTTACTTACAAGATAGAAAACAAGCTGTTAACAATTCTGGGCACTACTCCAAAGAAGCTACAGCTAACATTGGCGTACCACAGGGGTCCATATTAGGTCCTCTACTTTTCCTAATTTATATAATTGATCTGCCTAGCTGCCCCTCCTCATCGAAGTGTATTTTTCACGCTGATGATACTACTATACTTAGTTCTAACAAATGTTTATCAACGCAAACAAGTAAGCTAAACGAAGATCTCGTGAAAACTTTCAAATGCTGTCAAATTAACAAGCTGCAGATTAACTATAATAAGACCAATTTTGTCGTCTTTGCCTCACATCAGCGATCGCCTGAGCTCCTTCAATCTATTTCCATCAATAATCACTAATCACTGCAGTTGATCATTGCGCCTATTTAGGTGTGGAATTTGATCGTCATCTTAAATTTCACCACTTCGCTGATGAGAAAAAGAAAATGGCATACGGAATACGCGTTTTAATCAAAGTACGACCATATTTCTAATTTTCAACTCTCAAGTCGCCTTACTATGCTTGTGTTCATTGTCATATTACAATAACAATGAATCATGGGGAAACATAAGTCACCTAGCTTCGTTGCAAGTCATTCAGAATCAAGCTGTTCGACTAATAACATTTTTACCTCGTAGCATTAGCGCAAATCAGCTGTTACATGCACATAATACTTTGAATGTGACTGATCATGTTAAATATAACCTGGCCATATTTATTTTAGAGCATTAAACATTGATATTCCAGTAACCATCATACCAAAGACACCCCTTACTAATGTAAAAATACTAGATTTGCAGGAAATATGAACTTCAGCTTACCTATCGTTCGCACTAACTACGGAAAGCAGTAATTACGCTTTTCAGCTTTATCTTTGTGGAACGCATTACCATTCCTTTTAAAATTGTTCAAAGCTCACAGCCTTCGTAAAGAACTTAAGTATTTTTTTAAGCTTCCTCCGAATTTCCCATTTGATTTTTCTATGTGTTGAATTTTTAACTTTCACTTTGTTTCTCTATGTCTCTCGCATTTCTTTACTTCTGTTCTTTTTCTTAAGCTGTTTTTTGTAGTTTCACCTTTTATTGTGTAACCCAAAGCCTTGTTATTGCTTAATACATTAATCTGCTGCTTTTCAGTTCATTTATGCCTTATCTCCTAAAACCTTTATTATCGGAAATTTCATATGCTGTATTTGGATCGGACTGCTGGTACGATCTGTTGGGAACTCGGCGCTGACGCCCGTGGTTGTACCTGGGTCGCAAGCCCCAAGGGTAGCGTTGGCCTGGCGGCCTGGGGTACAACTGCAAGCATCCGAAGGTCCCGGCAAAGCATGAGTCGACAGGTAACAACGAAACAACTTGTTTATTTTAACATCGCAAAGAGTTGGCGGTCAGGTTTGACCGAAGTAGAGAGACGGGAGAGCACTTCACTCAACGGAAGAAATCGGAGCCCTCCTCTGGCGTCCGGGGGCAGCTGTTTTTATACTCTCGCAGTTGAGGGCAAGAAGGAACCCCTCAAAAGACGAGCACGTGAATGTACAATGGGCTAATGGTGACGCACACTGTCGTAGCGATGCCGTAGCACCATGTCGTGGCGCTGCGCACGATCTCGTAGCACCTGGTCGTGGCGCTGCGCAGCACACTGTCGTGGCGCTGCGCAGCACACTGTCGTGGCGCTGCCGGTCGGACACAATGACTGTAACGAGAAGATGGTCCCTGCTTTGGCATCCCCTGTTTCGGGCACAATGACTGGAACGAGATCCCTGCTTTGGCATCGCCTGTTTCGGGCCCAATAACTGGAAGGAGATCCCTGCTTTGGCATCGCCTGTTTCGGGCACAATGACTGGAACGAAATCCCTAGGCGGTCGCATCGCCGCAGACGCGCCTGGAAACACCTGGCGATGAGTGTTGCGGTGACGACGATCGGGCCAACATGTCCGCCGCCCCGCCGCCGTCGCGCCGGCAAAACCACGTGTCGCAGGCGAAACGCAACAGACCGCCCCGCCGGGGAAAGGAGATCCCGATGGACAGGGGACTGCATCCGCTGTCCGGAGGGATGTCGCTCGATGATGCTCATAACCGAAGTCGGGCGTCCCTTGACGTTTCTTGAGCGCAGCGCACAGAGAAGGCCTCGTTCTCTCGTTCAGGTTCGCACGGGACACTGCAAAGTGACTTCGGGAGAGTTCACATTTTTGTTCTCGTTCCCGGCAAGCGTTAGAACTACGCTGAAAACTCAACCGCTCAGTCAGCAAGCACGGCACAACCCTCACTAAGCCCTGCCAGGCTCTTTCCCCTTTTTATACCACTGCCTAGTTCCTTACAGTAGTCTAGCATCACTCAGAACGCGTCCACAAATTGAAAAATTGCACTAGAAAGCATATCATCACTTTGAAACAAAAAGCAATATGTTAAAAAAAATCCTGCCTCAGGAAGAAAAACATCAGTAACAAACAATTTTGAGGCTGATTCCTACGTTAGGGGCTTCGACTTAAGCCATCGGCGTTACCGTTGAGACTCCCCTTTTTGTAACGCACCTCAAAGGAATATTGTTGTAAAGCGAGGCTCCAGCGCAGGAGGCGGCCATTTTTGGGAGAGATGGTCTGCAGCCATTGGAGAGGGCAGTGATCTGTCTCAATGATAAACCTCGAGCCGGCTAGATAGCATGACAATTTCTGAACGGCCCACACGAGACATGCACACTCTTTCTCGGTGGCGCTATACGCCTGCTCACGACTGGTCAGCTTACGACTAGCATACAGGACGGGGTGTTCTACTTCTCCATTTTCCCGTTGGCACAGTACAACGCCCATGCCTCGCTCACTAGCATCGCACTGAACAATGAACCCTTTTGTATAGTCTGGCGATCGTAGCACAGGTTGGCTTGTTAGGGCACTCTTTAGGGCGCTAAAAGCTTTTTCCTTTGTCTCGTCCCAGACGACTGTTTGAGGCTCTGTCTTTCTTAGAGCATCCGTCAGGGGAGCCGCGATATCAGAGTACCTAGGGATGTACCTCTGATAGTAGCCGGCGACACCTAAGAACGACCGAATATCGGTCTTTGTGCGCGGTTGCGGAAAGTCTCGCACAGCGGCCACTTTTATTTCAGAGGGGCGGCGACGACCCTGACCAATCACGTGACCGAGGTAGACAACCTCGGCCTGTGCTAACTGGCACTTAGGAGCCTTTACTGTCAAGCCTGCTTCGCGCAGGCGGGTTAGCACTGCCCGCAAGTGTGTCATATGCTCAGACCAGGATGCGGAGAATATCGCTACGTCGTCTAGATACGGTAAAGCGAATTCTTGCTGTCCCCGCAACACTTTATCCATGAGACTTGAAAAACAGTATGGCGCGTTCTTCAAACCAAAACTCAACACTTTAGGACGGAATGTTCCCATTGGTGAAATGAACGCCGCATACCTACTAGCCTCTTCTGTAAGTGGAACCTGCCAATAACCCCTGACAAGATCTAGGGTGGAAATAAACTGAGCGCTACTAACTTTCTCAAGGCGCTCCTCGATGTTAGGGATCGGATAAATTTGATCCTTAGTGATGGAATTAAGCCTGCGGTAGTCGACGCAAGGACGAGGTTCCTTGCCCGGTACCTCAACTAAAATCAAAGGGGAGGTATAATCACTCTCACCTGCCTCAATAACACCGAGCTGTAGCATTTTCTTTACCTCAGCCTCCATAATATCGCTCTGGCGGGGTGACACCCGATACGCCTTGGATCGTACTGGCTCTGTGGAGGTAAGTTCTATATCATGAGTAAGTACAGAAGTCCTACCAGGCCTCTCAGAGAACAGACCTTGAAACTCTTGTAATAGCTGGTGTAGTTCGGTTTTCTGCTCAGGCGACAGCGGTGCTTTACTGATAAGGTCACTAATGACTTGACCGGTGTCTTCTCTGTTCGTCACTGAGCCTAGTCCCGGAAGCTCGACCGGAAGCTCTTCAGGAACGTTTACCATCATGCACACCACTGCTTCCCTTTGTCTATAAGGTTTGAGCAGATTACAGTGGTAAACTTGCTGTGCTTTCCGCTTTCCTGGCAGACTTACCACGTAGTTAACGTCCGACAGTTTCTGAACAATTCGCGCTGGGCCCTCCCACTGCACGTCTAGTTTGTTGTTTAGCGATGTGCGCAATATCATGACCTCATCGCCAACCTCAAAACGACGGGCCCTGGCTGTCCGATCATAATAAACCTTGGCCCTCTGCTGGGCCTTTGTCATTGCTTCACCTGACAACTCCTGTGCCCTTCTTAAGCGTTCGAGGAGCTTAAGCACGTACTCCACCACGACTGGGTCGTCGCCCCTACCTTCCCATGATTCTCGAAGCATGCGAAGCGGAGATCGAAGCGAGCGACCGTACACCAGTTCAGCTGGCGAAAACCCCGTAGCCGCATGCGGCGCGGTCCTTAAAGCAAACATCACCCCAGGCAGACACAGCTCCCAGTCAGTTCGATGTTGAAAACACAACGCTCTCAACACGCGCTTCATGACGGAGTGGAGCTTCTCAACGGAATTCGACTGTGGGTGGTACACTGAGCTGTGTAACAGCTTTACCCCACACCTTTCGAGAAAAGTTGTCGTCAAAGCGCTAGTAAACACTGTGCCCTGATCTGATTGAATTTCTGCAGGAAAACCAACTCGCGCAAATATGGACAGTAGTGCATTAACTATCTCAACTGAGCTGAGTTCTTTAAGCGGCACTGCTTCAGGGAACTTTGTCGCTGGGCAGATCACAGTCAAAATGTGTCTGTACCCCGTGGCTGTTACCGGCAGAGGTCCCACTGTATCAATAACGAGCCGTCTAAAAGGCTCCGTAATGATAGGTACCAATTTCAACGGCGCCCTCGATTTGTCCCCTGGTTTGCCCACCCGCTGACAAGTGTCACATGTCCTCACGAAATGGTCTGCGTCCCGAAAACACCCTGGCCAATAGTACTCTTGCAAGAGACGGTCCTTAGTTTTCTTAACTCCTAGGTGTCCGGACCACGAACCCCCATGTGACAAGCGCAACAGATCCTGACGATAGCATTGAGGCACGACCAGCTGATCGAACTCCACTCCTCGGCGGTCTAGATACTTCCGGTACAGGACTCCACCTCTTTCCACAAAACGCGCAGTTTTCCTGGCGATACCTTCTTTGACATTGCAGCGCACGTTTTCCAGGCTGCCATCCTTTTTTTGCTCGGCTATCAAAGCCGTCCGGCTGACTTTTAGCAACCTATCAAGTCCGTCTGACGTAGGCGCGATGAGCAAATCAGTAGATAGCTCTTCTAACTTTCCCGCGTCGGGATTTTCCTCTCCAGTATCTGGCGCCTTCAACGCTACAGACTCAATTTTATTCTGTTCGGGCGTGCTCTGAATATCAGCTTGCTGCGCCTCTGACCCTTTTTCGTTGTTTGATAACGTCGGCCCCGCAACTACCGCCTTTGCAGCGAGCTCCCGAACCTTCGATCTGGTTAAGGCCTGAACACTAGCTTCACCAAACAAAAGCCCCTTCTCGCGCAGGAGGTGATCGGACCTGTTTGAAAATAGGTACGGGTACTGGGGTGGCAGCATAGATGACACTGCCGCCTCTGTCTCAAGCGCTCCGAAAGGTCCTTCAATAAGCACTTTTGCTACCGGCAGACACACGCTATGAGCTTCCACGGCTTGCTTGATCCACGCGCACTCGCCCGTGAACATATGGGGTTCTACGTAAGACGGGTGAACTACATCCATCGTAGCTGCGGAATCGCGAAGCACTCGGCACTCTTTCCCGTTTACGAGGAGGTCTCGCATGTAAGGCTCAAGAAGCTTCATGTTCTCGTCAGTGCTGCCTATTGAAAAAAACACAACTTTTGGTGTTGTTTCCGGACACTGCGCCGAAAAGTGACCCGGCTTCTGGCACGTATAACACAAGCGCGCTCGCCTCATCTCGAACCGCTTTCTGCGTTTGGCTGCCGCCGTCTCTTTACGTTTGGTCGGATTGCTTTCACTCGCATCCTCACTACGCGTGTCCCCCTTAAATCTCATGGGCGTGAACCTTGGCCTCTCAGACTTGGAGCCAAATTCACCCTTTTGACCGTCCTTAGCTCCGCGAGCTCGACGCGTCACAAACTCCTCGGCTAGCTCAGCGGCTCTAGCCACCGTACTCACGTCTGGCCTATCCAAGACCCAGTATCGCACGTTCTCCGGTAACCGACTATAAAACTGTTCTAGCCCGAAACACTGCAGAACTTTATCGTGGTCACCAAACGCTTTCTCTTCTTTGAGCCACTCCTGCATGTTCGACATAAGCCTATACGCAAACTCTGTATATGACTCACTTTTGCCTTTCTCATTTTCCCGAAACTTCCGACGGAACGCTTCCGCAGACAGCCGGTACTTTTTTAGCAGACTCGATTTTACTTTGTCGAAATCCTCTGCTTCCTCTCTATCCAAGCGAGCGACTACGTCGGCCGCCTCGCCGGGTAACAAAGTGAGCAAGCGCTGTGGCCACGTTTCCCGAGAGAACCCCTGCTTCTCGCACGTTCGCTCAAAGTTAACCAGGAACAAACCAATGTCCTCTCCAAGCTTAAACGGCCGCATCAGGTCAGTCATTTTGAACAATACGCGTTCTCCTGCACCGTGTGCCTGACTTCCATTACGAGCGCGTTCCATCTCTATCTCGAGACGCTTCATTTCCAAAGCGTGTTGACGGTCACGCTCTTCTTTTTTCTCTTGTTGCTCTCGCTCTTTCTGTTCTTTACGTTCGCGCTCTTCTCTTTTTGCAGTCTCCCTCTCTTCAATAGTCTCAAGGCATTCCGACAGCTCGTCATCCTCAGCCTCTAACTCAAGAATAGCCTTTATCAGTTCTGGTTTTCTGAGTTTGTCTGAGACATCCAGACCCAACTCTCTTGCAAGCTCCAACAATTTCGGTTTGCGCAACGACTTCAAATCCATGGCTGCTCTGAATGCTGCTTTCTCTACTGCTTACTATTGTCTTGCCGCAAACTAACCCGGCAGCAACGACAACCACAATTACCAGCTCTGTTTCTGACACTAACAAAAAGCCTGGCAACGCTCAGAAGAAGAAAGTCCCGCACTCACCAAACCTCGCAGGCAGGAATTCCGCGCAGTCGTTCCGCTGCAGGCAACCAGTCGTCACACAGGGCTCGTTGCACTGCTCCCGGATCGTCGTTGAGCTGCTCAGCATACTGTCAACTGCATCTCTTTGCTGCTGGCCTCCGTTGTCGTGATCTCGCCGCTGGCAGACAGTTGTTTGAAGTCGTAGGCGATCTCACCGCTGGCAACCAGATGTTTGGATCCGACTGCTGGTACGATCTGTTGGGAACTCGGCGCTGACGCCCGTGGTTGTACCTGGGTCGCAAGCCCCAAGGGTAGCGTTGGCCTGGCGGCCTGGGGTACAACTGCAAGCATCCGAAGGTCCCGGCAAAGCATGAGTCGACAGGTAACAACGAAACAACTTGTTTATTTTAACATCGCAAAGAGTTGGCGGTCAGGTTTGACCGAAGTAGAGAGACGGGAGAGCACTTCACTCAACGGAAGAAATCGGAGCCCTCCTCTGGCGTCCGGGGGCAGCTGTTTTTATACTCTCGCAGTTGAGGGCAAGAAGGAACCCCTCAAAAGACGAGCACGTGAATGTACAATGGGCTAATGGTGACGCACACTGTCGTAGCGATGCCGTAGCACCATGTCGTGGCGCTGCGCACGATCTCGTAGCACCTGGTCGTGGCGCTGCGCAGCACACTGTCGTGGCGCTGCGCAGCACACTGTCGTGGCGCTGCGCAGCACACTGTCGTGGCGCTGCCGGTCGGACACAATGACTGTAACGAGAAGATGGTCCCTGCTTTGGCATCCCCTGTTTCGGGCACAATGACTGGAACGAGATCCCTGCTTTGGCATCGCCTGTTTCGGGCCCAATAACTGGAAGGAGATCCCTGCTTTGGCATCGCCTGTTTCGGGCACAATGACTGGAACGAAATCCCTAGGCGGTCGCATCGCCGCAGACGCGCCCTGGAAACACCTGGCGATGAGTGTTGCGGTGACGACGATCGGGCCAACATGTCCGCCGCCCCGCCGCCGTCGCGCCGGCAAAACCACGTGTCGCAGGCGAAACGCAACAGCTGCCATTGTTGTTTTATACATTCTAGTCATTATGCACAGGAGGTCCCATTTCAGTTTTTAACTACGGGACCTGCTTCTGCATATACTTATCATGTAATTATCCGCATTTTTGACTTGAATAAAACTGACTCTGATTATGATTCTGACTTATATTATTCCGCGATATATACAACCTTTGTTACATATATATAAATGTACATCAGTCAACCAACGAGTAGTGTGTCGCGATACAATTTACTAGGGTGTTTAATAGCACATAATCAAGTCATGAAATAATGCAATGCGGAAAAGGTCACGAGCAGTGGCTAAGAATAATTGTGTCGCCCACAATTGCAGAGCTACGTGGTTGGAAGCCTGTACCGATTATTTGCGAAGAGGAGGGACACAAAGATAAAATCAAGATTTAAACAACTGTGCTACCATTAGATTTATTCTTGTTTAGGCAACTATAAACGTGGCGAGTACGAATGGAATCTCCCCCCCCCCCCGCTTTGCTACAGTAATTGAAGAAGGGGATTTCAGGACAACTCGAAAATTGCTTGACAGGGGGACTTAATCTCTGTAAACTGCATATATTAGGAGGATGACAGAAAACTGCGTGATAGGTGCAACGCACGCGTAATGCGGAGTTTGTGGGTTCGCTCCCCAGCGGGGACAAGTTATCTTTTTGTCCACTTTCATTTTCATTTTCTTTATTATTTTCTAGATTTCACTTTCACCCATAGCTGATTTCGCCGATTCTTCGTTTGGCTTCAATCACTGTTGGCTTTATATTTTGCAAATACTACATAGAAATACATCGCACCTGTAAAGTCATCATCGCAGCATGAATGACCAGTGTGCATTATTATAGGATCATATTTATCTGATCCCATAAATAAATACTACCAAGAGGACTAAAGAGCAGCGGTAATAATGCAGTAAAACATTCTCTAGTCAAAGCTTGTTCAATGTGCAGAAATTATTTGCCCTGAATTCGGTCAGTATCACTACTACTGGTTATGGAAAACCTGATAATCCAGTGCACCAACACGTCGGAGAACTTTGCGTGGTGAGGAAGAACGTCGCACTATCTTTTGTTTGGCGACACCTGTATAAAGGGTTTGGATGCACGCGGTCGGAACGTGTAAGTTTTACGGTGTTATGTCTTTTTAGTATACCTTCTTCAATAAAAATGCGCCGAACGCCACAGCCACCATCTTGTTTGTGTGCGTGTGAACAAAGCGCGTGTCTTTGTTCATCTGACCACTGTGATCCATGAGCCGTCGCAGTCGTGGTTAAAAATGCTTGGTCTGTTTTGCCGCCATGGCAGGGAAAGCGTTTCAAACCGCATCAGCTGAGAGATTTCACGTGCTCGCATAATGTGATCTTATCATCGTGTCGGCCATGCAGCTCGTTGCGGCGGACGCCCTTCCAAGGCTTTCTAGACTAATGTTTCCCACTTCTGTAAGCCCCAATACAAGGAACCATTCTATTTTCCAAGAACGTTCGTGCTGCAGTTCTCCTATAGACTACAATCTGACAAGTCATTTTTTGTAGCACGGAAAGAAATGTTTGGCACCCTTCAAGGCCTTCAATTCGATCGCCGCCTAAGCTTCAGTGCTTGCGTAACAACGTAAGCATCAGCGGCCATTTTGCCGTGGCTTGCTTCGTGAAACAGTGACTGACAGTTGTGAAGTCCTAATTTTTCACGTAACAAGCTGCAGCCTTCGAAGAACCCCACTCAAAGCTTAAAAGTAGAAGACACACTGCACGATTCGGCTTCCGTTTCAACCAAGTGCTGCATACCAGTGATTTCCAACCAGTCCTGATAGGATGGGGCGTCGTACTGGACGCCCCACAAACTGTGTGAATATTGATGTACGACCGCCGGAGTGACTAGATGGCTGCAACGTAGAGCAGCAGCGCATAGAGATTTCGACTGTTACCAGAGCACACTGGCGCTGCTATCTACGGGTGTTTCAAGCAGGGTAGTTCAGCCAGCATGGGAACGATTAGTAGTACATGGATTTGCCTAAACTTAGTCCCTCCTGGCTTTAAGTGGCTGCGTGAATTTGCAAAGTGACCATTCTTTCAGAAAGCGCTGCGTTATAAATAAGTAAACATTATTAGAACTGTCCGACGGCAGGATTCGAGCACTGGACCTCAGGCAAAGAGCACAACATTGACGACATACAAGCAGGGACAAGTGGAACCACTGCAAATAGCAGCGATTATGCGTAGTTGTTCAGTTTTATTTACTTCTCCATTAAAAAAAGTGTAAGTTGCTTAGAAATTTAGTCCAATTTGAGCCCAGATAAAGCTTAATAAGCGAAGCCACAAGAACGGCAGAAGCCCCAAGCACAAAGATCAAACAAGTCCATTTACTACTCATCATTCCGATGATGGCTAAACAACCGCAGTGCTAGAGTTCCGTTGAGTGACTTTAGGAAACTCTATGCAGCGTGGATTAGTTCAGAGCATGCCTGTCACGGAGGCGGCGCCACCGTCGGGCAGGTTCCTCACCAGTCTGATATCCCCGTTGAGATGTTCGCCTCTATTGCAGCTCCTAGCGGAATAGAAATCAACTAGGATTTGAATTTCATACGAAGTAGAAGCTTACAGAGTAAACATACATCGAAAGTGCGCCTATTCTGTCTCGCAGCACCTACTAAAGAGTACTCGCGAAACTGACAACTGCCAATTGAGGGTATTTCACCGGCGGGGACAACTTACCCCGGCTGTCTCAGCGAGGCGGCTCGCTTGGACTGCTTTTCTCACTGACAGTCTCAAAAAAGCTAATTCTATTTATTGACACGTGGCAGAATTTTACAAAGGCTAATCGCGTTGGCAGAAATGACGAACTCCACTCCAAGCGCCATTGGCCGCCGCTGCACCAACCAGTGAATATGGCTTTCTGGCCTTGCATAGGGCGCTCAGTGGATGGGGCACCGTTTGAAGTGATTGTTGCTCGCGTAAGTGTGAATGTGAGTGTGAATGTGAATGTTGCTCGCGTAAGTGTAAGTGCGACGTTCTTATAAAACAAATTACGTCCTGCATAGCTGTTTGTTCTGTACTCCTTGTCGAGAATATGAAGTCTTTCGAACGCAGATGCATAGGACTTTAGATTTGTGCCAAGCGTACCCATAGCTCGCTTGTTGACACTGTGTCGAGCATGTCCGGAAACTTCGTATATCTCAAGAAAAACGGCACACATAATACAAAGCCCCACGCAGTTAGACGCCGAATCGTAGCAAGTTCTTGCGGCTTTTTCCAGAAAAGAATTTTTTTGTGTCCGTCACGTTGAAGGAGTATCTTGGTAAGCTGATCCCGGTGTCAGTGCAGGGCCAGGAACAATGTCTCATACCCCCGTAAGGCAGCGGCGCGAAGCGCACATAAGCACAGCTTTCCTTTCAATAGGAAATGCACAAAAGAAAAGTTAGTGACGTTTGACTTCGTGAACATGGGTGACGCGTAAGCTTACGGCTGCTATAGCGCACACGACGCTTTCGGCCCTTGGTGCGCCTAGACGACTAAACTGTCCGCATCGGAGATCGTATTAAAGAAACGACTCGCACCGTCGTGCCATACGCAGCAGTTGCCGCAGTGGAAGGCCCTGTTGTCAACATTCGCTTATTTGCAAAGTTTCTTAGCATAGTCTCAATGCACGCAGGTATACATCAACACTTCACACTCGATGCCCGCTGATAATCACTGTCAAAACGCTGGCGTGCCGAATCGCGGCAGGAGCAGCGATCGAAGTGACCTTCGTGCTCTCTGTCGCTTCAACGCAGACAGACCGTTAGAGCAAAGCACATACGAAGCTACAAGCCGTCGTCCCACCTAGACTGTGCCCCCCCCCCCCCCCAACGCAGATCGCTTTCCAGATAAAGCACGCGCGACCGCTCACGGCTGATGTACAGTGCCCCCTTCCCTGTTTTCCTCCAGTTTCGTGTTCCTATTTACGCCTAAGCCCACTGCGCAACCGCTGCGCTGGGATGCGCCGCTCCGGTGTTGCCCGTTTCTAGGTACATTTTGCCCGAAGCACCATGGCGAGTGCCCTAGGTCCTTCTAGGTACTTGGTTGCATTAGGGAGATGTTATGCCTGGGCACACAATCTGCTCAACCAGCTATCGCTAAGAGAAAATTGGTTTTTCAAAACACGCTGCCTATGCTATTTCGAAATGAAAGTTGCGTGCGCAAACTAAGCAAGAGCGGACACAATTTTTTTCAGTTTGGATAAGGGGATAAAGAGATTCGATAAGTACATGGTCGTGGTATGCGAGGCACTTCGATCTACAAAATCTGGGATAATCATGGGGCGGGCGTCCAACACGATGCACATTAAAGGAACTATCGCGCGACGTCCAGGAACAAAAGAAAAATCACGCAGAAGCTCCTCTGGAAGTTAGACTAGGTATGTGTAAGCGACGTAAGCATTGTGCCACTTAGCCATCTCTACGCAGCCCGGTGTCATTACCTATGTTATGTAATTGGATTAGGCCATTACTAACGATAGCGCAGGGGCGACATGAACTCGTGCCGATGGCGGCGCAAGAAGCATTGTTAACTCTAGCAAAGTATTGCATATGGAGACGCCAGGTGCGCAGATGACGTTCCAATCATAAGCCGTTATCGATTCTAAGCTCCCTATTCATCAGTGTAGAACCAGTACCAAACGTGAACGTACTCAGGCGGTATGGCAACGACGCGCGGGCCGTACCTTAAAAGCGATCTGCGATGAATACAAAGAGCGCCGACTGCTCATGGCTTTGCTGCTGTGTTCTCGCCGCTTACTTAGTGTTGAAATGACGCGCGCGCCCCTAACTAGAAAAAGATCTGAGGAAGTGGCTGAGTGAAGCGTTTGCTGAGGGCCTCATCAGCGCTGTGTTCTCGCCGCTTTGTTGGCATTGAAGAGTTTGGGGATGCACGACCCTCACGCCTCCCCTGATATGTTTTCGCATACCTCCAGTATCCTGTAATCCGGCTTCGCCGCGTAGCTTTACTGCGGCAGTCGGTATGCTTGCAGGGTCGTACGAGAGATGGCGCGAGTGTTGCTCTGCTAACGCCAACTAAGGGCACCTACTACTTAGGCGCAAAAAGGAGAAGGCTCTTCCTCTCTGGCTTAGGCTAGGCAAGCGGCGCAGACGTTCTGCTGCGTGCGCCGATCCATGCTTCTGGGAGACCGTCTCGCGGGGCCTACCCCGGAATGGACGAACACGATCGTTCGAACGACCAGGCGTTGGTGTCCAGCATGGGGCGAACATATTCGCTCGTGATCCGGTCGCAGTGAGTCGGACTTCCGCGATTTGTCGCGCGCCCATCGGGATGTTTTGCGGATAGCAACTCGGCTAGCACGCATTAGTCAATAAAAGGTGCAAAAAATGTCGTTGCGATTGTTTTCACTGCTGTGTTTCCTCGCTCATCGAGCGAGATGTGCTCATGTGTACCTGTGCGCGCATGACAACATGCTGGTTCATTTAGTTAAAACACGTTGTCGGGCTAGATGGTTCTAATCCATGATATAATGTGTAATCGCAGCTGAACATGGACGTAGAAAGAAGCAGACACACAAAGACAGCGCTATCTCTGTGTCTCTTTCTTTCTACGTCCTCGTTGAGTCACGCTTACACAATATGTCATAGTTTAGTTAGTAGGCCACTATTTACGAGCGTATATGGCCGATAAAACTACCATCCATATTCGCACACCTATCTTCTAATGTGCTATTGCAATCGGTGCTTCGCCTTTTGGACCGAACTGCAAAACCGGAAATAAGTGGATCGTCCTGGTGACGGGCTACCTCACCCGCTTCGCTGAAACAAAAGTTCTGCCGAAAGGTAGCGAAGCCGAAGTTGCAAAACTCTTCGTAGAGAACACCTTGCTGCGACACAGCCCCCTCAGAAGTACTCATCGCTGACAGTGGAACGGCCTTTATAGCGGAGCTCACCCAAGCTATTCTGCAGTACAGTCAGGCAAGGCATAGTAAGACAACTGCCTACCACCAATAGATGAACGGTCTTACGGAGCGCCTGAAGAAGACCTTCGCCGACATACTAGCAATGTACGTCGACGTCGAACACAAGACCTGGGATGCTCTCCTGCCGTACGTAATCTTAGCTTACAACACGGCGGTGCAAGAAACAACACAGATTACCCCGTTCAAGCTGGTTTACGGCAGGAACCCGACGACGACTGTCGACATCATGCTGCCGCACGTCACCGACCAAGAGAATCTCGACGTCGGCACTTATGTCCAGCGTGCCAAAGAAGCCCGACAGCTTGCCCGCTTACGGATCAAGAACCAGCAGTGTACCGACAGCCGACACTACAACCTCCGATGAAGCTACGTCGAGTACCAGCCCGGCGACCGTGTTTGGGTATCGACCCTGGTACGCCGACAACGACTCAGTGAAAAACTATTGCGACGCTATTTCGGATTCTACATGATCATCTGAACTATTGGCGAACTGTACTACGAGGTCGTGCAAGAGGGCATCTCCCATTCATAGCGACGCCGCGCACGATCTGAAGTGGTCCACGTGGTGCGTCTTAAGCCCGTTTACGCACGCTGACGAAGTTGCTTATTTTGTTGTTTCTTTCCTACTGGTGCCTTTGTTTATTACACTCGTTTTTTTTTGGAGCATTGGGTCGATGCTTTTTAAAAGGGGCAATTGACATGAGTACTTGTGTATCTTTATCGGGTGACCACGCATCACCGTCTAACAAATGTTATCGCCCAGCGCAGGACGCGCCTACATCTATAGAAAGTTTCTGGAATCTTATCGATGGTTCCATCTGCCGTCTGTAACTGAACCTTGTGTAATTGAATTCAATGTAGGCGCGGCGCGAATAATGTAGAACTACGCGAAAGGCACGCGGGTCCGACCGATTACTCATTAACATTCGACGAATAATGTATAAAAGCCGACGTGCTTGAGCCGCTGATAGATTTTGACGATCGCCGACTGTGTTCGCCGCTGTCGCCGTTGTTTAGGTGTAGTCTGTTTTTGTGGGCACAGGCTCGCCCAATAAAGGTTAGTTTCGTCTTTCAGAGTATTGCAACTGTGTCCTTTATATTTTACTACCTAAACAGCTCAAGAGATACGAAACGTTTTGACAGCCTTGTTTAGACAGACAAACATTGTGACGGTATAAAAGTGTAGGCAAAATTATGTTTGCATACATACACATGGAAGCCACAGCGAGATGATAGGTTAACCGGTATTGACGAGTGTTGCCTGTAGACAACATGCCAGAATTTGTTTCTTGCCGAGATTTTGTATAAAGCATGGAGTTTCTGGCTAAATGTCTTCAGCCAACAATGAATGACAGGCAGCAAACGCGGTTTGTTGGTTGGAGCAGAAATAAAGCATGAAAAAGTTTGCACACGAATCGGTGTCTATTGAAAGAAAGGTCAGAGGAGACCGACTTATGTTTTAAGATCTCAGGCTGCGATGGCTTCGCACACGTAACATAAGACAATGAAATGTGCACCTCCACATCACATACGACGAGAAATCTCAGTACAAATTCTAATACAAGCATTAGGTCGCTTGCGGTAAAGTCCACTTCCATTTTGTTGTCTTGTGTTTTCGCCCTACTGAAACAAAGCTCACAAATGTTTTTTTGCTGATCATGATTCTTAAGGCCACAAGCTTAGATGGCTCGTGGGACGAAAGTTTCACCTTCCGGCTATGTGAAAATTTGGCGTGCCCAGCGTCAAAATTGACCGTCCAGCGTGATGGCACCAAAAGTCGATGACGTTTAAGATAGAGGTCGGTCGTCCATATTTTATAGAAGTCGAACACACAACCTTTGGTGTTAATTAAGGCGAAGGTTTTCAAGGAAGCTTCCATTAACATAGAGGTAATCGGGGCACTTGAACCCACGAGCTTAGGTGTTAATTAAGGCAAAACTATTTAGGCGCCTATAGCTAGAGCCAATAGAGTGCTCGTACCCATGACCTTTGGTGGGAGTTGGATACTAATTGACACATTGAATGTCAAGAGTCGAATTAGGACGAAGGTAATTAGGGAGCAGTTAAATAAGATAGCCTTGAGGCGCTCGAACCCACAGGATTGGTGGAAGAAAACAAGAAATTGTTAGTAATAACACATCAGAACGAAAATGTCAAGTAAATTAAGGAATGCTTCGTGAAAGCGCAGGCTTTCGCCTTAATTCTCTTTAGCGTATGATAAGGTGACTGTCACTTTTTTTTGGTATGTTTTGCCCACATCAACATCTAGGTATTTATATCTCTCATCCTTATGGTGTTAAGAACAACCACGAATGAGTGCCTTGCCGATCAGCGTCGTCCTCGTAGTCTGTAACGATATGTGCGAATGTGAATGTACACTCGAACCTGAATATACACTTGAACCTTGGGCAAACTTATATTTAAATGCTTCTCTTTTACATTTGTTCAGTTCTCTGAAGGACACGGCGCCTACGTTGTTGCCATGATTGGCAGGTTATCAGCGGTAGCTGGTGAGAAAGGAATACTATCGAACAAAGGTAGCCAGCATATTATAATAATCTTGCTTTAAGCAGTCTTACCTTGGCGGGGCTTGGTATAGTAACTGTTTTCATGCGTCCACTACCATCCACTCTGCAGTTCCGACATCTCCGTCCAGTGGGGTCTCTCAACCACGTAGAGAATGAGAAGTTTCCACCAGAGGCACGGCTTACAGTTACGACCGTGTTGTTTCCGAGATCATGATCAAGAATGAATGCTTCTCGCAGAATTCCCCAGAACCTTCTCACTTTCGACATGACCTGCAATACCAAGAGACCAAGGTGATTTACTGGACGGTACCACAAAACAACATCTTATTTCCATGAAAGGGACGGAGGAGGCTGTAGGTGAAAGCTGCCTCTCAGATTGGCTTGACAGAAGCGCGGCCGGTTCTGCACAAATGTATAGGCGATACCAGCAAGCACTCAACTAATGTACAAAAAATAAAATCCCACATACGAAAGAAAGCTTACTAAAAAGAAAGATAAGGCTATCCATGTAATGAAGGATGTAAAACTAAGAGCCGTCTTCGTTATTGCCGCCACAGGAGTTATTCTTCTAGACAGAAAATTATTTCTAAGGTATAGGGCTGTAGTTACTTAACGCACTGCGTTGGGTTCACGTAAAAGGGGGAAGCGTAGCTGATTTATTTTTTCGGACGTTTGATTCCCCAATTGGGAACTCTCCATTTCTATTTTCACCCAAGTATTGCGACTTATGCATTCCGGGAGATTTATAATACGTGGTTCCCGTAGCAGCTGATGAGCACAGAGGGAGTGTACCGTGCTGTGTTACACTGCACGCGGCAGTGTAACACAGAGTAGACATTAGATGCACACCAAGAAATTCCTGAGAAGTTCAATCCAACCTGTTCTAGGCATACTAGAAACAACAAAACGCCAATTTTGTGCTTCACTTCAGGAGATAATATAGGGCAAAGTCACGATATATTTAGTTTTTATTATAATTTCCGTGCTAAAGACATTACTCAGTGTAGCCGCTCTGAATAATCAGCAAAAGACAATTGAATATGTGGTACGTTAAATATATAAGAAAATGTTGGATGCCAATACATGTCAGCTGATTACTAAGAACGCAAGATATCAGCTAGAAGGAAGCAGTTATAAACAAGGTATTAGGTAATAAGCGCGGATGTTACCACAATAACAATAAATATTAAAGGCTATTTATAAAGTGCTGCTAATGCTTGGGTAAAGGCATGGTTATCATTTATTAAAATAAAACAATGTCAGCAGAGAGGTGGTTTCACGAGCCTTGATATCTTAGTTGCTTTGGCATTGTGATGCTAAGGACGAGGACACTGGATCAAATCCCCGCCACGGCAGCCACAATTATAAGGGGTTGAAATGCTAAAGCATTCGCGAACCCTGCATTGGATGTACGTTCAAGAGAGAGCCCAAGATGGTTGAAATTGATCTGGATTCCTCAACTACGGCATGCCTCATAAGCAAATCGTACTTTTACCAAGTAAAGCCGGTAATTTAATTTAATGTTCAATGGTGATTCTTTTCTTGCGCCGCCCGAGAAAGAAAAGAAAATAAATTAGGGTTTGTGTTAGAACAATTAGTTTATACCTTGTGATTATAAGACCCTCCGAAATCTAGACGACGTATCTATCACTGCCCTAACAGAGTACTTCAACCACTGTTGGGAAACCGGTTCTATCCCCTCGCAATGGAAGCATGCACAAATATTATTCACACCTAAACATGGTAAGCAACTACAGCTCGAGAACTTACGCCCGATCTCTCTAACCTCATGCGTAGGAGAACTCATGGAGCACGTTATACTTAACCACCTCCACAATTTTGCGGAGGACAACAACTTATTCCCGCACTCCATAATTGGCTTTCGTTCAAAACTTTCCGCGCAAGACATCACGCTTCAGCTTAAACTTCAAGTTCTGGACCACATACCCAAGAATGGTACCCGGGCTGTCATGGGTCTTGATCTTACAAAGGTATTTGACAACGTAGCGCATCAGGCTATACTAGAGAAGCTGCAGTACCTAGGTGTGGGCCAGAGGACCTACAACTACATCAAAGATTTCCTCAACCACCGCACAGCGGAACTAAGACTAGGAGAGCTACAATCGGACAAGATCCCTCTTGGAAGTCGTGGCACACCGCAGGGATCAGTCTTATCCCCCTTCCTCTTTAATTTAGCGATGATCCGATTACCGCAACAACTTAATCAGATTCCAGGTATACACCACAGTCTGTATGCCGGCGACATCACCCTGTGGGTGGTTAAAGGTAGCGATGGACATATAGAAACCACGCTGCAACAAGCTGTAGACACGGCTGAAAAGTACGTTACCGACAAAGGCCTCGCCTGCTCCCCGCAAAAATCAGAACTCTTCCTACTCAGAGCCCCTACAAACCGTAAATCGGACGTTGCGCCATCCCCAGAAATCACTGTGCGAGCCGGAGGAGGCGCGATCCCGGTGGTAACCACCATCCGTGTACTAGGCCACTTCATGCAAACTCATGGGCGCAACGGCAACACAATTCATAAATTAGAAGCATGCGTTCAGCAGGCGATGCGACTCATTTCAAGAATTGCTAACCGACACTCTGGCATGAAAGAAGCCAACCTCATAAGGTTGGTACAAGCCTTCGTTCGCAGCCGCATCACCTACGTCACCCCGTACCTCTGCCTCAAAGCGAATGAGAGAGAGAAAATAGAGGGAATTATCCGGAGGGCCTATAAACAGGCTCTTGGGCTACCTATAAGAACGGCCAACGCTAAATTGCTAGCCCTAGGTGTGCACAACACCCTCGATGAACTTGTAGAAGCGCACCTTATATCTCAATACGAAAGGCTAACTCAGAGTGCCGCCGGGCGAAACATCCTCCAGAATCTCGGCATGAACTACGAGTCGATGCATAGCATTAAAGTAGACATTCCTCACGATCAGAGGCGCCATCTCAAAATTAATGCACTCCCTAAAAACATGCACCCCGAATCCCACAAGGAAAGGAGGGCCGAGCGGTTCAAAGCCCTACATCAGAAATTCCTAGCCTTCAAAGCCGTAGTCTATGTCGACGCAGCAGAATAGATAGAACGCTACTGTATGTCCTTTGCAGTGGTGGACTCCTCAGGTCAAATACGCACTCGTGGTTCAATTCGCACCAGAAGCTCCGAAACATGCGAAAGAGGCGGCTATCGCTCTGGCAATAGCCTCCACACATTGTCATTACAATATTAGCGATTCCAAAGCAGCAGTACGCAATTTTGCTAAAGGTCGGGTCTCGGCTCCCGTAAAACACATAGTAGACGCCAACCAACACCCACGACCAATCCAGATCATTTGGGCACCAGGACACTCCTCCCTACCCGGCAACGATGCCGCCCACACCGCCGCTCGAGGACTCGCCAACCGAGCACCCGGACGGCTCAAGCTAGGATCAGAGAGGGATCGCAGGGATGGTTACCAGGAAATAACTCAGCACTACAGGTTAACCAGGGCAGTGTACCCGCCAGCGCACAAATTGCGTAACCAGCAACAAGAAGTAGCTTGGAGACGACTTCAGACGCACACCTACCCCAACCCCGTAGCCTATCACTACTACTACCCGGACCAATGCCCTAATACGTGTAAGCATTGTAAGCAAAAAGCGGATCTATTCCATATTATGTGGTCGCGCCCAGCCAAAAATCACACCCAAATCACTAAATAAGTAATACTCAGCAGTGGGATGCCGTGTTGCTCAGCTCCGACCCTGACCTGCAGGCCAAGGTCATCGAGAGAGCTGAACAAGCCGGCCGGGCCCAGGGGCTCGTGGCTGCCTAACAACAAGGTCATCCTTCAATACCTTGTTTTCAAATAAAGTCTTTACTCACTCACTCACTCATGACTAATGCGATGTCAAACGTATATGGGCAGAGCAAGAATGTTTCACAGGAAAGAGTTAAACAGGCTTAATTTTTGTACCTCAAAGTATTGATATTTATTCATAGCAATGCGCGAATAGCTTTCATGACACTTAAGAGGGAGACACATGGTCCGATTCGGTGTATGACCCCGGCGTCTGACGCGCCGAAACTGCAGCCGAAATCGAGGTTTTGCCGCGCCGAAGCGCCGGATCGGACGTGTGGCGTCCGACAAACCGGGCAGATTTTCTTCGTCCGACGGGTCTGACAAACCCACCATCGTTTGGCCGCAGCCAATGACAGCACGGCTGGCATGTGACGTTCTCGAACGTTCTTTCCATGGAGGGGGCGGTGCCGGCGAGTTCCGGTTTCTCAACATCTCTTTCTTTCTTTTTCTTTGCCGGCTGCAGTTTGTTTCCGGCACGAAATAGTTACCAGTTCAGTAAATTATCTCGAACGTGTGCCTTTTATACAAAGCAGCGCCTGGTACATTAGAACTAAGGTACTGGCGAGATCGGGAGCCTCGATGCGACAGTATTTCGCGGGCAGACAGCACAAACCGACCGTCTGAGCAAGGCTGCTCGCTTCCTTTGCACTTTTGCACTTCGCAACGACTGCGTCGAGTAAACCCATTGTATTTAATTACTGGCGACCTCAGTGTACAGCGTTAATCGTTTTGACAAAATTAGGCACTCTGATAGTGTTCGCCTAAAGCGAAGCAGTGTTGCGCAGATTTGTTTATATTGCGTTTCTCGACGTGGTTGTGAAGTCTTCTGAGCGTACCTGCTGGGGCGCTGGATCTAGGCGGAGTTTACGTGCCACTCGCTCGTTCAGATGCACGCACCATGTGGCCCATATCGTCGCATTCCCCATGCCGGAGCATGCAGCGCCGCACGTCGGGTCGGACGCTGAATCGTACCGCGTGTCTCCTGCTTTATGCTGACCGTCACCATGCAGCCAGATAAAATGCATATTTGTGAACTTATTATTATTATATTATTATTTTTTTCATGTCTCGTCAGTTTATTTATATTTGTTTGCCTTGGGGGGGTCTATCATATTCATTGGCACTGTCCTACAAGCCAATTGAGGCTTACACCGGCCTGCTTGTGTTGTTTTGTATATTTTATGGCAATAAACATTATTGTTATTATTATTATTATTATTATTATTATTATTGTTATTATTATTATTATTATTATTATTATTATTATTATTATTATAAACTAGTTCTGCAGATGAAATTAGATGTTCTTGATATGTATCCGAAAATACCGATGCATGTTATAGTTTTGGAAATATTAGCGTTTTAGAACGAAAAATCTTCAGGGTATGCGGAGAAAAATAAATATTCCCCACGCAAGTAACCTAGGGTCCTACTAACATAGAAAATTAGCTTCTCGGAATGAACATTCGAGGTAAAATTAAGTCTTATGTGCGAGCCAAGGCACCTACTTGTACGTGCTAAAAGATTCAAGAGTATTGTCATTTATGTTAGATATGCTTGGGAGGCTCCCTGACAGCGCAAGACTGGATTAATTTTGACCTTCTGGGTTTATGTATCCTGTCTGCAACGCATCCTCAACAAGCGGCTTTTTTTCACACAGCGCCCATCAATCCACCTGCCAGTTGCTCGGCAGCGCAACGCAATAGACTAGAACGGCACCCTGAGCGGCGCTGCTGGGCGGATGGATGAATGGATGGATGGATGGATGGATGGATGGATAGATGGATGGATGGATGGATGGATGGATGGATGGATGGATGGATGGATGGATGGATGGATGGATGGATGGATGGATGGATGGATGGATGGATGGATGGATGGATGGATAGATGGATGGACGGACGGACGGATGGACGGACGGACGGACGGACGGACGCACGGAGTTTCTCACTACATTACCTAGAGGGAAATCTGGCACTGCTGCGCTGTGGTATGCATGGGAATGCCGGGATATTGTGGATTCGGATTGGCATCGTTCTCGTAGAAACAGGACACCTTGAAGACGCCCTTGGCAAGTACCGTTCCGTCTGTAACAATGGTTCATTTTCTACTAGAACAGCACGTGAAAAGCTGTTTTAGCTTTATAATTACGCGAAAACATGTTTTGTTTAACTATGAGAACTTGTTATTGTGTCTACGACTACATGTTACGTAAAAAGTATCAGAGGGCGGCTAAAGTTGGAGGACAGAGGACAAGGTTCGCGCTCGCTTTGAAACAGTTGGTAGTCCGTTCTTGCTTTTCTTCGCTTGGTCATGCATCGTGGGTGAGTAAAGATGTAATATGTATGAATGGATGGAAACATTTTATAAAGATTTTACTTTGAGAACGCGTTATTTGGATAGCCATATCCACGTTTTAGACGAAGCCTCTTACAACACCAGCCAACACGAGCCTCGCAGACAGATATACAGTAATTCCCATGACGGCACGGTGGCCCCTTAAGAAACTTCCATAGACGGTAGCGCCAGAATACCCTCTAGGTGTTATAGTGAGAAACTCTATGGATGGATGGATGGATGGATGGATGGATGGATGGATGGATGGATGGATGGATGGATGGATGGATGGATGGATGGATGGATGGATGGATAGATGGATGGATGGATGGATGGATGGATGGATGGCTGCATGGATGGATGGATGGATGGGTGGATGGATGGATGTTATGACCGTCCCCTTTCGAACGGGGCGGTGGGTTGCGCCACCAAGCTCTTTGTATTATACTGCCTAATGTCCTACATATGTTAAACAATGAAAAAAAAACACTATGAACTACCGCGCCCAAATTTTCTGATCCCCGATTGCGAACTGTGCTTTTGTAAGTCTCCGACTTTTGTCGTTTCCCTACTTTTCTTCCACCAATTCTCCAGTCGCCTCTTACTAATGTCTATTGCGGACATGTTCGCTTTACCACTGCTCCCGCTGAACCCAAGGGCTTCAAGGAGGCCAGTGGTGCCTAAATCGACCGCTGTGTAGACGTCTTCACATTCTAATAAAACATGCTCCACAGTTTCTCTATCTTTACCGTAGCAAGCACAATTCCTATTCTTCCTTCTTACATCTCGCTTTATAGATGCGTGTTCTAAGGCATCCCGATCTTGCTTCGAAACGTAATGAGCTTCCCTTTGAGTTATTATGAATGATTGCTTTTCATTCTGTTCGGTGCTGCTGCACGGGCGTGAGAGCGTCGCATGCTGGGAAAAATTCAACTAGCGGGTGCTGCGCCTCTCCCATTTCACGCTCGCACCGCCTTGATCGCCTCTTGCATTGCGCGTGTTTGGCCACGTTTCGTACCGCGCGCGGTGTGTGTCTACGTGTGTGTGCGTGGACGTTTTATTCCAAGGACAGTGTACACACGTCGATTTGCCTTTAAGAAGATCGATATGCTTGATGATAATTTTTATGGCTGCAATGCGGCGAAAGGTCAGCGTCTGCTTAGCCATGTAAGTGACGCTGAACAGGTAATTGGAAACGGCATTGTATGTGCAGCCGGAAATATCGTCGGCATATACGATGCGTGTTAGAAAAAGTCATTTTTTTGCAGTTTCCCACAAAATGTTTGCTACAAATCATTGTTCTCTCTGATGGCGACAACGGACTTCCATCGACACTGTCCAGAAATAAAATATGTTGCCGCATAGCATAAGTACGACATGCGCGCACAACTTTAACTAGTACGTCCCCGACAAAATAAAATAGGGGCAGAAATGTAAATAGCTTTGCCATTTTTAAACAGTGCTCAAGAGATGGAAGTTGAAAGTATTAGTAATTATTTCTGCTTCCGCAATGCCGGCGCGACCAAGACGCGCGCGCACATCATCCAGTTACTCGATCGATCGGTGCAGTGGTGATGCAGGAATGAACTCCTGTCATGTTCAATGCATCGTGCACATATTCAATCTCTCGGCACGCGTGAACTTCGGCCACCGCTAGCGCATGCAACAGAAGTGGTTTCCATTCTTGGGCAGTGCACACACGAACGACACACGGAAAGAAGACAGGACAGGCGCTCGTCGAACAACTGAAAGTTTTTATATGAATAAAAGGATTGTATATCGCGTCATCATGAAATTCATGTGGGTTACATATAAAAACCGTCATACACTCACGAGTGACGAATGAACGAGCTCCCTTCGTTTGCCAGTTGTTTACTTAGTTCGGCGCACCACAGTAATCCATGTCTGTCGTCTGATATTTTCGTACCATCTTATTGTTAATCATCAGAATTTCACTGGTGGCATCAACCCTTTCGTGTTTACACTGCTGGCGTGACAGTTAACAACACGATAATAATTTCCGGCCATCCGAAAAGGCGCCATCGCAAACAAGAGACGTCTCGCGCGAAGCGCGAACTGATCTAGGGCGCGACCGTGAAGGGAAGCAGCGCAAACATACACCCGTTGGATGTCAAATCGTTCCGCAAGGGTGAAACGAGCGCTGGCGTCTAGGCTGAAACTTGGCGTGCGGACGCCTATAGCCATTGGCATACTGGGGATGGTGACCACTGTTATGTGTCGATGAGATGCACGGCTCATGTATAGTGGCAGGGTACTATGTCTCGCATTATTGATGTTAAGAACGGCCAGCTGCAGTGCAAGTTTGCCAACCAGTTACGACTATGGTGGCAACATTCCGGGAGTGCCGCCGCCAACCTCTAGCCACAGCGTGACTAAATCGACTTTGTGTCGGGGAACAATACACGCATCCTCCATTCTCCGTCGCTTCAGCTATGATGCGTTCGATGAAGCAGGCTTTGTGCTGAAACCGCCGCCAACTATTGTTACCGAACTCCCCAACGCGGACCTGATCTGCTACGGGTGCGCGAGTTGCCGCGGGAACGCCGTTTTGCGCTCCTTCCCACGCCCCAACCAAGACGCAAGACAACGCGCTACCCGGAACGGCTCCGAGTTCTATGAAATTCGTCCGGTGTCGGTTTCGGACCGTAAACACGTGTATGTGTGCATGTGTGTGTGCAAACCGTCCTGCGGAGAGGCGGCTAGTTTGCGATGACTAAACTAACGTTCGCATCACCTTGTATCGCGGCAGGACCGAGGGTTTAAAAACTGCTGTTGTGCAGTTGCTCGACACACTTTTCTTAAGCAGTCATGTTGGACTGAGACTCTCTCTCAAGCAGTCATGTTAGACTGATGTACTTTCTCAAACAGTCATGTTAGACTGATATAAGTACTGTAAATAAACCCTTATTCCTCGTTCTCGATGAGAAGCAGTGCTTCCCTTCATCAACGTCCTCAGCGTGGATAAGTTGGACGACGGCATGGGCCAGCTACCTTGGAATTCATGCCGGACTCCAATCTTGACAACGGATCACGAGCGATGGGAATGAGCCCCCAATCCTGACATTGTCAACAGCTTCGACGTATTTACGCTGCATCCCCAAAGAGTATTCCAGAGCAACAACCCCAACGACAGTCAAAAATTAAGCATAAAAACCTTATTGTATAATTCCTGTTACGAAAATTGAAATTTATATGCATGTTCATATTTATACTTCTTGTGCGCAAACAAACAGGGACGAAGAATAGGGGCAACACAAGGAAAGCGCTCGTCCTTGTGTTGCCCCTATTCTTCGTCCCTGTTTGTTTGCGCACAAAAAGTATAAATATGAATATGTTCCAACTAGGCCGACTCGCAGTTATATGCATGATAAGAGCTATTCGTATGTTCCAGTTTTCTTCTTCCTTCGGCATCTTAGTTGATGCAGTGCACAATATGATGGAAAGTTTCGGCCGTTCTACACGTGTGGAGTTCTAAACATGTTGCAGTCGCGCCCTGTAACCCATCGTTGTTTCCTTCCAGGAGAGCATTAGTGACTATCGTGGCACAGTCTTTTCACATCCATATTGTACGTGTGTTCATGCACGTAATATTTGTTTTATTAATAACTTCTTGTGGCTTCCTAGTCGCTCTAGTCTGCATATACTGTATATTGCTTGTCATATTGCCTGTTAGTCTTGCTGCCAGTCTTGCTTTGGATGAGAAAAATATGTAGCTGGCAATACTGCAATAAATGAACAAATGGAACAAAAATAATAACAAATAATGTTACCTTCTCATGAATAGCTGGAACATTGATCTTTATTACAAACTGGCTAAAAACTTAAATACCTGCTTGCAAAAGTGGTTGGACAGTAGTGACCACATGATAAATGGAAGGAATAGTGTATTAGCTTGACATCTGCGACGGCTTACGGTCTACACGAAACAATATGGTTGTAGTTTCACCCTCGGCCAAGATAAAAGGCCTTTCTTATTGCATACGGTTCATCAATCTGCGCTTTAAAATACGTCGGCTGTTTCATTGAACTGTGTGCGTTTTAAGGAAAATTGTTTGGTAGTTCCTTTTACCCGCCTTCATTGCTCAAACGCTTTGGTGTCGCATTGGTAAGCATGAGGTCGCGGGATCAAAGCCCGGCTGTGGCGGCCACGCTTCGATGGGGGCAAAATGCAAAACGCCCATGCACCGTGCACTGTGTGCACGTTAAAGAACCCCTTGTGGTCAAAATTACTTTAGTTCTTCAATATTGCGCGCCTCATAACCATATCATGGTTTCCACTCGTAAAACAAAGAATTGTTTTTAATAGGTACATTTTATATTGATAAAAGCAGCCTTCATGTATCCATCTGTTAAGGGTGGCGACATCAGAGTAACCACAGCGCGCAGACTGCAAATCCGTATCTAGAAAGGATACTGACAGAAGAGCAGTGCCCAACGAGTTTACGTTAGCGAAGCGTCTGCTCGAACCTATTTAGCAGGAATAGCAGCGTCAAAATTGCCAGCGCCATAACATTAGTATGACGTTGCGGATTTGTGACCTCACGTGCGATGGGGTGGAACAGGCGTATATCGTGATGATCCTTCAATATCATGTCAGGGTTCTTTGATAGCTGCGATATTGGCGGATGCAATATCTTTAAGATGTGCGGGACGCTTTTGAGTCACATTAATTTTATCTTTTCGAGCGCAGTAGGTGAAATTCTTACTCATCGACAGCCTAGCAATTTGTCCTCAACCAAGCCTCTTAAAATCTGTGCAGCCAAATATGCTGTTGCAGGAAAATTAGGGTGGTGTCTGCCACGTGTCATATTTACGGCGCCTGGGCGGGTCACACGGAATTGCAACTGTTTTTTATGGTATGTCGGAAGTGCATCTTAACAGTATCGTTTTACATTTGGCAAAGAACAGCACTTTTTCGACCAGAACCACCGACTACCTTATGCCCCAATGTTAATAATATTATGGTTTCGCAGTGCAAAATTATATAATGCCTGATTTCCTGAACCTACCAATGCCAGACAAACAAATATCAAGAAGTTTTACGAAAGATATTGTTGCATTATCTTCATCCCTTTCAAAGACTTATTATATAACTATTTGCTTGTTGGTTCTAATTGTTCTAATTATTTGTATTTGTAGGCATTAGACGCGAAACCTCTTGCAGGTACTCGGCTACGACTGAGTTCTCGGGATGGCGACATCTAATAATAATAATATTTGGGGTTTTACGTGCCAAAACCACTTTCTGATTATGAGGCACGCCGTAGTGGAGGACTCCGGAAATTTTGACCACCTGGGGTTCTTTAACGTGCACCTAAATCTAAGCACACGGGTGTTTTCGCATTTCGCCCCCATCGAAATGCGGCCGCCGTGGCCGGGATTCGATCCCGCGACCTCGTGCTCAGCAGCCCAACACCATAGCCACTGAGCAACCACGGCGGGTGGGATGGCGACTTCTCTTAATTAAGCCACACTGCGACGCTACAATTCATGTGGCCGCCCTTGCCTTTCTAAATTGAAATAAGCATTGATTGCTCGGGTATACGAAAAGACTTAGTTTCACCCGGAAGGCGAAGGAACGATTACGATAGCAAATTAGCAGATTTATCGGCCGTATCATCATCTAAATATACGCATGCTAAATTTTTTACCACGCATGGTGTCAGCGCGGTTAGCAAACTGGAACACATGATACTTGATGACCGCGGACACGCTCCGTCACTCGCGGCAGCAGCACCGATCGAAGTGACTTTCATACTGTCTGTCGTTTCAACGCAATCTGAGCGCCGAGAACACACAGCGCACACAAAGATAGGTGCCGCCGATGAACCTAGAGTCTACCTTCAACGATCTGAAAGTACGGCGGCGCGACGGCGCTTGGCCGGCATGTGCGCAGTTGCAGCCGGAGCAGAACCTGGCTCCTACCCTCTCCTTTCCCTGTGGCACGCAACGTTGCGTGCCTCGAACGGGAGACCGCGCGCTTCCTACCCGCTTTCCTCTTTTTCGCACGGGCAAGAATGAGCCGCGATCGGCAGCTCCCTTCACATGTTCTCAATCGCAGATACGGAACCTTACGGCCACGTGACGGCATAATTGCGCCTGGAGTGTCCATAAGATTGGTATTTCAATCAAAAGCCTCAGTAGCGCCCGAAAGGCTAAGCACCGATTGCGAAAGCAAATTAGTAGACAGTTCCACGAAGTAAGCATAGTAGATTTATGGACTTCGTAGGCTTGCGAACCTTCGCTTGGTAAATAAACAGACACGCATGGTCTCATGAGCCCTGTGGTAAACATGAAAGCATCAGACTGAATGACAGCAGAAACTCTCGGTCAAAACGCTGAGGCGAGGAAGCCCGGTAGCAGCAACGAGCGAATTTACCTTCGTGCTGCGTCTCGAGCAAACGCAAACTAAGCCTCGAAAGCACAGCGCCTACGAAGCTATCAGCAAACTGCGCACTTTGTAGACATCGTAAATCGCTTTCCACATATGGGCGCCCGCGCGCCGCGACTTACGTAGCCGCCGCCGGAGTAGAAGGCGTGCAACGGAAGTAGGTGCGCTTCCTCGCCGCTTCCAGGGTTGCCAGATTGGGCTATTGATAGCCAAATTGGGCAACTTGTTAGGCTGAAGTTGAAGTTTATTCATATGCAAAACGTTGGTACATAAATTTAATATACAGACGACGGTGCCAAATTATTAATTAAAGTATGCGTGTTGGCGTCGAAAATTCCAAATTGGCTACATGGCATTATTTGGGCTATTTTGTCTGAAGGGCTTTCATTTCCTGAAGAGCAGGTCAACGCTGACGAAAATCAGGAATGCTGGTTTATTGAAACACAAGCCTAACTGCGGCTCTTAAGATAAATAGACAATCTAGACGATTGTTTTTAGGCAATACCGGCGCTTGGTGGATGGTGTTAAGTCGTGGCTGCCATACTTATACGTCATTTCAGCACTGAGCTCTCTTCTTTTTCTTTTGGTTTCGGTGCCATATGCTGCTGCTTCAGCGTGCTTCATAGGCGAAGCGGTGGGGCTGACAGCTGTCGAGTGCGTGTTCCGTGTCGGCTACCATACGGCGAACTATTATTTGGGCTTACACAACAGGTCAAGTATTCGCACGCATGTTACCCGTGGTCCTTCCAATGTTTATCAAAGGTTCCTCAAAGCCTATTGCGTGGTTTTCAACCAAATCACCGCGTTTATTTGCCCACTAACTTTAAGAAAAAATCCGCAAGTCCCTTTAAGCGAGAAATATCCCCCTTGCTACCTGAGCTCGCTTTGTTCTTATTTGCACAGCCTCTTTCGATCGCAGCCGTCGAACACGTGTTCAGCCAGGTTTGGTTGCCAAAGAACGATTTGAGAAACCGCATGTCTAATTACACAGGGCAAGCGCTCCTTCATGTTTGGTCTGGAAGAGCGTGGGGCCTGCTGCAAAGATTTTGAGCAAGCTGGACATTTTCTCTGGTGTTCCAACTCTGCAGTACTATAAGGTCCAAGTTGCAGTGAAAGCTAATTCAAACGGCGTAGTTTGTATATTCATTTGCGCAAATACCCGATGTGAGAAGTATGAATCGGGACTCCACGGAATGTCTTTTTATTGCGCTAGTAACTATATGGACACTCCAGGTGCATTTCTCAGGTCGCCGTCGCCGTGAGGTTCTGTATGACTGAAAGCGTGTGAGGGTGAGCAGGCAAACGCTGTTCAATCTCGCATACGCGAGCGAGCAACTCGGCCCAGATTCGTGCCCTCGCTTGTCGTGCGCGAGGCAGGGGGGTCAGGCGAGGGAGGAGGGGCGTTCTTCTCGGGCGGCTGCTACGGCGTCTCGATGTCCTCCTCACGCGCTGCTCCTTACAGAGTGGAGACAACTGCTGCGTCTGCGTTGGCCACGCGAATGGCGGACGCCGTAGAGAGGCGTTGCCGGTGCTGGTGTGTCTTGAAAGCAACCTGCGGCGTGGCCAGCGTGCGCGCCCGCGCCGACCTCATCTTCAAAGCAATCTGTAATGTTTGCAGAGTCCGCGCAGAGCGGCTAGCTTCGTATGCGCTGGGATTTCGACGTTTCCTTCGCGTTGAAGCGAGAGATGCACGAAGGTAAATTCACTTCTTGCTGCGCGGTTCCTCTCCTTCTTTGTTGTAGTCAAGCAGCTTTGAATTACGTGAAAGTATTGATTGCTGCATGGCACTTTCTGAACTCTGCATATCATTACAATGATGAGCTCTGTAAACATATGTTCGTGCACAGTGAATATGGCAAGGCATGTGCTTGCCAAAGGTTGGTGAGTGATTCCCTTGGTAACGTCTGGGTGATACCCCGTCATTTTTCATACCGTAGTGCTGCGACTATTTCTTTCCCATTAAACGATGCGCGTACGAGTAATTGCGATTATTGATTATGTTTTATATGCACGTTCTTTATGATCATTGTCATTTCTCTTCGTTGCCTTGGCGGCCGCATTTCGGTGTCGGCGAAATGCAAAAACACTCGTTTACTTAGATTTAGGTGCACTTTAAAAACCCCAGGTGCTCCAAATTTCTGCAGTCCCCCACTAAGGCATGCCTCATAATCAGAAAGGGGTTTTGGCACGTAAAGGACCCATGATTTCCTTTCACTTTGTTCGTCTTACTAGTCATTACCTTGTATTTGCTCACGCGTGTTTGGTAGGTTTGCTGAGGAAACAAAAAGTGTTTGCTCGACATATAAGATAGGTGCTTGTAGTACTCTTAATACGTGCATACGTTATTGTTTTTGCACATATCGCAGTGTGGGTGGGCAAATTTCTCGCCAGTTTGTAAAAATACATATAGTATTATACTGACATTTTATTATGTGTATAGCTTTGATTTGTTAGACAAAGGTGTTTACTTTGTACTTAACTCCATGACAGTCGTCCGCAGCCCATAAGATCACTTTTGTTTGTCCCCTAGCTGAATTAAGTTCACTTAAATTTATATGAATTTTATTCACTTAAATACCGTGCAAAACCCGCCCTCCCCCCCTCCCGCGGCAATTTGGCAACACGCGTATTTGTGCCTGTATACACAGAGACTTATGTACATGTTTTCATATTGCATGTATCTTCTGGATTACAATCTGGATTATTTCGAGTGCTGTAATCCAGGTGGCAATTAAAACTATGAACTTTAATTCACCTCTTCTGTTATGGGTGAGCAGGTCGTTCGGTTTGTTCCCACTCAAAGGCGAATTGCAGGCATAACTGCCGCTTCAGCGCACTAGGAAAATGCGAGAAAGTTACATGTTTCTTCCAGAGTGGAAGAAACTCTCTATATTGCTAAATTGCGCAATGCGAAATTTAGCAACACCTATATATATATATATATATATATATATATATATATATATATATATATATATATATATAGAGAGAGAGAGAGACATAACGTGTTTATTTCATGAATTAAGCTTAAACAAAGGCATCCGCGTTCCAAAATGCCTTGAATTAGAGCCGCCTCTTGGGCACTAGATAGTGACTAGGCGATGGTTATTCTCTAGGTTGGAGCTGGCAATATTTTGCCCAACTCTTATAGAAAAATGCCTCGGGTAAAGCGTTGAGTGACCTACGTCAGCTTAGAATGTGGTTCAGTAAATAACAATAGCGTCACGAGTAAATCGGAAAAGAAATCTGTCGGCTCGCTGCAAGAATAAGTGGTGTCCATATCCATGTCTGACTGGCACCTCTCACTAAACCAGTGTTGGGCTGGTTGCATGCGCCGGAAGTTATTTCGGAGCCGGAAATATGCGGTGATATTTAAGCACCATCTACAAGACACCTGCAGAACATCATGAAACGTACTGGCTATATTTTGACTAGTCTTTACTTACGAAAAATTTGGGTCTGGCTATTTTGGGGTGAGATTGTGAGATCATTTGGCTTTTTTTTATGGTTGACATCTGGCAACTGTCCCTGCTTTCCTCTTTTGAGCGCGCGAGGTGGAGCCGTGACCATCAGCTGACCCTCGGAAGATTGCACTTACGCATAAAGATGCGGCGTGCGGCGACGATTTTATCGCCCTTGGAGTGTATGCTCAACCTCACGGCGACGGCAAGACAGAAATGCGTCTGGAGTGTCGGTATAATTGGTACCGCAATAAAACAGAGCAAGCTGGAACACGGGCGAAGAAACAAGACGGGACGTTCGTGTTCTAAGGTGTACTAAAATATATTTACTGCATATGCACCAACAAGCCCAGCTATAAGTACTCCTGTACGTCAAGTGATTGACTCGAATTCCGCGTCCGTTTCGCTATTTGTGCCTCGTTACTGGTCGAGGTGACTCAGTCGATATAACGCAGCGTTGCTAAGCCTAAGGTCGCAGCATCCAATTTCAGCCGTGGCGGCCGCGTGTAAACCAGGGTGAATTGACAGAACGCCCGTGTGGCGTGGATTGGGTGCACTGTAAAAATCAACAATTGGTCAAAATAATCCAGAGTCCTCCTCTACGGCTTGCAGCATCACCGAGTCACGATTTCGCCACGTCAAACACCAGAATTCATTATTTTTGCTGCATCATTTTCGGTTGCTGCTGTTATCTGTATGAAATATCAGTGCACTTACATAGCGGCCGCGTGCCGTATGCTGTAGGTGTGGGCAAAAGCTTGCTCTTGGCTCACCCCTCTCGCAAGTTGTTTTGATCCGGCGATGTGTTGTCGTGCTAGCAAAGCACGAAGGCGGTTTGGTGCGCGCCGCATCTTGTGTGTGCAAGGAGGGGGGCCAGTGTATGTCCTCCTCCCCCGCCGCTCCGTACAGAGTGAAGGCAACCGCGGCGTCCACGTTGGCCACACGAATCGCGAACGCTGTAGTAGACAAAGGTAGCTATAGGGGCTTGTTTCTACGGCATATCTTATAATGTTGTAGGGTAAACTGAACAAGGACAACAAAAAGGCACCTCTGACACACACAGCGCTGTGTGTGTCAGATCTGCCTTTCTGTTGTCCTTGCTCAGCTTGCTCTACAGCAACACAAGATATGCCGTTGTAGACGACTTTGCCGGATGCCGTAGGGAGGCGTTGCCGGCGCTCGTGTGTGTTGAAACCGATCTGCGACGTGGTCAAAGTGCGCTACCACGCGAGCGTCATCTTCAAAGCGATCTGCGAAGTTTGTAGAGTGCGCGTAGTGCCGGTAGCTTCGTGTGCGCTGCGCTTTCGACGTTGTGTTCGCGTTGAAGCGAGAGATGCACGGAGGTCAATGCGCTTGCTGTTGTCGCGATTCCTCACTCCAGAATTTCGACAGCAAGTTTCCGCGCTCATCGAGCGAGATGTGTTCATGTTTGCCTGTGCGCGCGTTACACCGTGCTGGTTAATTCAGTTGAAACACTTGGGCGGGCTAGGTGATTGGGACCCATGATGTAATGTGTCAGCGCGACTGAACAAGGACGTAGAAAGAAGCAGGCAGACAAAGACAGCGTTGTCTCTGTATGTCTGTTTCATGTAAAGTTCTCGTTGAGTCACGCTTACACATTCTATCATTGTTAGATTAGCTAGTAGGCGATTGTTTACAAGTTTAGGTGGCCGATAAAATTACTATCCTTACTTCGTACAGCTATCTGCTAATTTGCTATCGCAATCGGTGCTTCGCCTTTTGGGCGAAACAGCGAATTTTTATTCTACTTGACCAATCATCTTGAACAAGTTCGATGCTGTCGAGCAACAGTTAATGCTCGTAACGTAGAAGATTACCTGCAAACTCACGATGTCTGGAACTGAGGCGCCCAGCTCTTTTAGAAAAAATGCAGCTGCATATAGGAGGATATGAGCTTCATTGTTCCCCTTTTTAATTCATCGCAGCTATCATGCGGTGCCCAGTTGCGATGCAATTTTGGGGATCAAAGGTGCCGCGACTTTTTGTTATCACAGCCTGGGCACTCCGGCTGAAATCAAGAGCGCGAACGTACGCACGAGTTTGACCAATACACTGTAATAAATCAATTCCATGCCGCGGAGCTTCGCTTGAATATATTTTAACTTTTTACTGGTGACATGGTGCCCAAACGTTTGATCGCAACTGTACGTGAAAGCAGAGAAGCTGAAAATTAGGTGGGTGGCACGAATTTTCGTAATAAAACATCGGTAACGAAAATGTTCTTGCACCCACTGTCGTCAACAACGAGAAGTCTGACGCGGCCCGTTACAAGCAACTTCCTATTCCCCAACGTCAAGCCTTCAATAGTGTAGGCGGCTGCTGCCAAACTTCGTGAGGGAACTGCATTTGAAAGCTAGCGTCTTCAGTGCGGTCGACAAAGGGCGTGAACCTATCAGTCTTTCTCTCGGCGAAGACTCTCAAAGCAGAAGTTCCCTTCCGCATCATCGCTTAGGAGCAAGGCACTTGGCAGCGACTTGTGGAAACGTACATACCTACAGCACTCCCTCTCCAGCCTTGATGTGGAATATCCTTGCCTTATCAGTAAACTACAAGAAGTGTACGACTGTCTTCAGCACGAGTGTTGCCCAGAAGTGAGGTGCTTTTCAGTCGATGGAAAAAAACATATTATTCATTGCGGCTGGACCAAGTCTGCGCTGAGGTGAGCGAGTATATCGACCCCTATGTGTGCGCCCGTTTTCAGGACTCTTGCGTAATCAGTATTAGAAACTTTTTACAAATTCCTCAATTTTATTTAGGTTCCACCTTCATCAAGAGCAACACATAACATTATATTAAAAAAGACCGTGTATGAATGGGCTCGTGTCTTGCCCCCATTCTTAGTGACTAAGTTATGACGTAGCTAGTTATGATAGTGGCTTCATGGAATGCCTGCAACAAACAAGCGCTGTAAAACTTTTCAGATTTGTAGCCAAGTTTTTACAATCTAACACCTGTGAGACTCAGCTTTGCGCTTGGACAAATTGTTGACTTGTTCTGTTTGTGTGGGAAGAAACTATAACTACTGAACATCCCTGTAATAACAAACTTACCTTGCTTTACCTTGAACTGCTTTTATCCGACCATGTGTGGTGGCAGCATGCCCGCCCCCCCCATCGGCTTCAAGACGAGCCTCCTACCTCACAGCTCGGCGCATTCAAAACTTGTGGAGCGTGCGATTGCCAAATCTTGCTTATGGGCTCCCTTGTTGCTGTCGTGCTTTTGAACAATGCGCAGCAGTTTTGATACCGAGGTGCTCAGACTGCTAACTGCAGCCTATCCGGACAATTTGCTGTCCACCATTGCCTAATGTCATTAAGAGACTTTAAACTGCCAAGACCTGACAATTGTAACAATAAAAGAAAGAAAATTTCGCATTAAAGGACCGGGGTCATTCCTTATTTGCACCCGCCAAGTGTCTCGTATAAAATGGTAGCACATTAGGAAGCCGTTATAGTTGCTTCTTCGGAAAAGTACAAATTCTCCAGTATATGCTAAAAATTGAAGACACGCGACCTCGCACGTGTGATAAGAAACACACTAAGAAGCGTGTTGATTAATACCATGACCTAGTGTACGAGATCTCTCTCTCGTGTGGTCTAGCCAAACCGGCCGCGGTATTAATGAATTCCTAAGAGAACATTCAAATTTAATGAAGACATGTGCTGGCACCCACCTTGCTGTGCATATCTCCCGTTGTAGTTGTCGTTTATTGTTCTACAAATGCAAAATACTCAGGTGCAGTGGTGGCTAGCGTGATGTATGAGGCATTTTGCATCGACAAAAATGACGATATGTATGCGTGAGTGTGCCTTCGATATTGTTCCTCACGAAGAAACCTGAGTATCTTGCACGTGGATAATGGCGACCATTTAGTTGTGCTGCTTTTGCGTTTTCCACCGTCGCTATCTTCCTGACAACGTATTCCTACTATGAGTGGTTCTCTCTCCTGCCTATTCGAGCACCTGTATATATTGCTGCGTGCGCAGTACAATATTGGTTGGAAGTCAGTGCATAGTCTGTCTCAGTCACGTCCCGTTGTCCAGCGCTGTTACTCATTTTCTTCAGACATGGGCCAACCAGGCCATCTTAGCACGTTAAAACAAACATGGCGTCTCTCGAGAAATTGTGGAGGGGATAGTAGCTGGTCAATATTCCTACGTCGAAAGACATCTTTCACAATGCTGGGCTTTCGCGCTGTATTTACCGCTAGAAACACCGAGACAAGCATAACTGACTACATGCCAGCTGCAACGTTATGCGTACTTTGGCGGTGAACGGCCATCGGTAAAGCTTCATTTTAGGGCCGTACGTTCCTGGCAGCACTAGTAGGAGCGTGCAAAGAAGTATCCTATTCTGTTCCACCGTACACTTACAAATCAGATGATGCACAACGATTCTCGTCGTAACAATTTCTTCCACTTCTAAAAGATTGTAACCGTAATACTCATTTATTCTTAAGGGAAGGTGTGCGTTCTAAATAAAGAAAATCAAAATCTTCATTCTTCGAGGCATGGTGCTGAAAATGTGCACATTTATCTAATGATGTGCGCCTTTTTCGAATATTCGGCATATTTTCGTTTTATCTCTTTTCGTTTTAGTTTCATGCCAGCTTCTTTTATTGATTTTTTGAAAAGATCTGGATAACATGTGTTCCGTAGAGTTCCCTTATTAGAGCATGAGTGTTTTTTGCATAGTATAACAAATGCCGTAAGAACAACTTTATCCCTAGAACACAAATTGCGATATCCTGAACTTAAAACTTGATATAGTGTTTTTCTCGTGAATAAACTTGTAGACTCACAACACTTCTTCTAGGTGTGAGAGAGAAATAAGTGAGGTCTTACTGCGTTTATTTAATGACATAGAATCGATTTTCGGAGTGAAGACATGCAGAAGCCTTCCTTTCTTTAACGCAGTGAACAATATCAGAATGGTTAAACGGTTATCTCATAAATACCTTTCAGCGTTTTACATGTGTGTAAATAAGGAAAGGGAAGTTGGCTTTAAGCTAACTCTTTTTTCCTAGTTCTCCAAAGCTCCACGACGCACTAAATAGGCTGACATATATGTGACTTGGTTCGGTGGCCCTTGGCTAGGTGTACGAGTATTCCTCCTTGTGACGTACAAAACCTATACTCACATAGATTGGCCTGAGAGGGTCGTCTATGTCATAATCTAGGGAGTCCAGAAATGCCATCTGCATGCGGATGTTGGAATCGTATCCGGCGTCATGGATGCACTTGGTGTTAGCAGACTGGGAGATGTCCGCCAAGTTGTCATACTTGTTTGTGTCCTCACGATGAAACATCCCCGCATCGGCTTTGAATGCTGCCGTTCCTGGCATAATTTCACTGCAAGATGTAGCCGTAGTATTCACTGGTTCACTGGCGTCTATTTTCGCAGTCTCATAGGGAATGGTGAGCTCCTGAAAGCGAAATATACCGGCCCAGTGTCCTTGATTACGTGGATTACATGACATGTATTACACGTCACATGAGCAGAGGCTCGTGGCGAATAGTTACTTGACACATCTAGTCATCCGTATTAATAAAAATTGGAACAGAGAACTTTATGCAGCAGGAAGACAGCAACATCACCTGCAAATTGACGTCTCATACATTTCACAAGCAGCAAAAAAGTACTTGAACATATAATATCCACTACCCTTGCACATTTTCATGTCCAAAACTTATTGGTGATTCACAATGCTAGTTTTGCGAAATATTGCTATCGGAAAACGGTGAATGATTGCTACCAATACACTGCAATATACACTTGTCCATTATGCACTTCCGCCCACTTGTAGCTGCTACGTACGGTATATAAATACTAGACACTGAAAGCGCATTCACGCCACCGCTGCCGAACGCCTCACCGACGTGCTTCGGCGTATCAACAGCGACGAATGCGTTGCTCCCCCGTGGAAGTTAAAAGGTCGCGAGAAGCCTTAATTACGCTTGCCTGGAAAAATTACTGCAGAAATTCCATTTGTCCTTAATTTGTCAGGTAGTGCCCAAGCATTTTTTTTTTCAGTTGGTCATCTAGCGCTTATAGTCTCCTGTGGTATGATGGCTACGTTTGCTCGGCTTCTTTTGTTTGTGTGGCAAAAATAATTATTTATTAGAGTAAGGATCCTTAATTAAGTTTAAGTTATTCTACTATTCCTCAATAATGCTTATCTGCCTTAAGCAATTTAATGCTAATAAATCGAAATTAGGTCTAAATATTCTTACATAACCTTGATTATTATTCATCATGCGCAAATAATGCAGCCTAAATAATATTTATTAAGGTAACTAACATACACTATCCAAATTTTCTTTAACGTCGTCATCATTTTATTTGCCCTTAATCACTCCTGCTTATCCTTAACTAGTTTAACTACTAACTTAAATTAAGGAGTTGTACTTGCCAAAACCACTTTCTGATTATGAGGCACGCCGTAGTGGAGGACTCCGGAAATTTCGACCACCTGGGGTTCTTTAACGTGCGCCTAAATCTAAGTACACGGGTGTTTTCACATTTCGCCCCCATCGAAATTCGGCCGCCGTGGCCGGGATTCAATCCTATGACCTCGTGCTCAGCAGCCCCACACCATAGCCACTGAGCAACCACGGAGAGTTTAACTACTAACTAGTAGAAAAACATCGGAGACATCTGTGGCGCAACTTGTACGAAGCGCTCGGGTGATGGCGTGTCGCGTGGCGTAATCCGTTGCCACAGCGATCCACCTGTTCCCAGAGGTGGAAAGAGGAAAAGGGCGAAGTAAATCCAAACCAACCCGAAAGAATGGTTTCGCGGGAATGTGGAGTGGTTGAAGGTACCCAGCAGGGAGCGTCGATGGTGTCTTGCGTCACTGCCATTTGTCACGCGCAGCTACGTATCTTCGAATGGAGCGAGCAAGGCCTGACCAAAAGAAGCGTCGGCAGACCCGGTCATACGTACGTGACACACCAAGGTGACCGGCAGTGGGGAGGTCGTGAAGTTCGTGGAGAACAGCCGAGCGAAGGTGTTAAGGGATCACAAGGAGGAATGCAGGGCCATTGGGGTGAACGTTGTGGCGGTAGACTACGCC
This sequence comes from Dermacentor variabilis, assembly GCF_050947875.1. Classification (NCBI taxonomy): domain Eukaryota; kingdom Metazoa; phylum Arthropoda; class Arachnida; order Ixodida; family Ixodidae; genus Dermacentor; species Dermacentor variabilis. The sequence goes on along the minus strand of NC_134576.1, from coordinate 58,276,194 downwards.
ATCTTGAAGTGTGAATAAGCGAAGGGAACTGTCGGCAAGTGATGATTCGAGGCGGACAATGATGATACGCAGTATGGGTCACGAGGCTGCTCGTTCGCGACATGGAGCAGTGGAAAAAGGAAGAGAACACAGGTGTCGGTGTCAGGATCAGACAATGAGGTCGCATCTTCGACTGGGTAGCGATGGAGGCCATCTGCGTCCTGGTGTTGGCGCCCCGACTTGTAAGTCGCTGTGTACGAATATTCTTGTAGTCGTAGGGCCCCAAGACTGAGCCGGCCAGTAGAATCCTTGAGCGACGAAAGCCAACAGAGCGCATGATGTTCTGCGATAACTGAGAAGGGCTTGTCACATAAATATGTGCGGAACTCTAAAACAGCCCTGAGGAGAGCAAGACATTCGCGCTCGGTCATCGAATAGTTGCGCGCTGCAGTTGTCAGGAGCTGGCTAGCGTAGACTATAACGCGGTGGTGTCCGTGCTGGCATTGCGATAAGACGGCGCTGATCCCATAACCACTGGCATCGGTTCGGACCTCTGTAGGTGCGGACGGGTCAAAGTGGGCCAAGACCGGTGGATTGGTGAGAATCGTGATAAGGCGTGAAAATGTGGCTGCCTGAGGCGAACCCTACGTAAAAGGCACGTAATTCTTCAGAACTTCAGTGAGTGGTCGAGCGATTGCTATCAAATCTTCACGAATCTTCAGAAATAAGATCACAGCCCCACAAAGCTCCGGACGTTGTTGACAGACTGAGGTACAAGAAAAGCCGTTACTGCTCCAACCTTCTCCGGTTCGGGTTGCACTGCGGAACCATCACCGAGATGGCCTAGCACTGTAACCTATCGGCGCCCGAAGTGGCACTTCGATTAGTTTAATTGGAGCCCACTCTTGCGAAAGACGTAAAGGATAGCTGCGACGCGCTCAAGGTGCGTCTCAAATGTAGGAGAAAACACAAGGACTTCGTCAAGGTAACAAAGGCAAGTTGACCATTTGAAACCTTGAAGCAAAGAGTGCATCAACCGTTCTAACGTGGCGGGGGCATAGCATAAACTGAACGGCGCAACGTTGAATTGGTAGAGGCCCTCTGGAGTAAGTTTCTTGAACTTGCTCATCGACGGAAATGTGCCAATAACTACATGAAAATTGGATAGACTTAAAGTACTTGACACCGTGAAGAAAGTCAAGAGCGTCGTCAATTCGTGGTAATGGGTAAACGTCCTTTGTATTGGTTGCGTTGAGGTGGCGGTAATCAACGCAGAAACGCCACGTGCCATCTTCTTTTTGACGAGCGCGACCGGCGACGCCCAGGGACTCGACAAGGGCTCAACAATGCCTCTGGCGAGCACACTGTTTATTTCCTGGTGAATAACTTGTCGCTCTGCCGTGAACACGCGACATGGTTGGCGGTGAAAGGGAACAGCATCACTAGTGTTGATCCGATGCTTAACAAGGGACGTATGACCAAGCGGTCGATTGGCAGGGTCAAAGATGTCGCGGTAGCAAAGCAAAATGCGATATAGGGCGGTTGCTTGGCCAGGTGCGAGGTACGGAGCGACCATGGGACGTAATGAGCCGTTCAGGTTCAAGGCATCCTGCGGATAATCAGAAGGATCTGGAGACGCGTCGGCTGCAGAGCAGTGACGTCGTTGCCTGTCACTCACTGGGGGGTTGCCACCGCCATGCCTTCAGGTAACACTTGCTTCGTCAAGCCAAAATTGATAACTGGAAGACACATCCAATTAGCGGCAAGGGTTACGACGGAGTGTGGCACAGAGATGTCGCGCGCCAGGTGGATATCACGAATGGGAGTGACGACATAGTCGCCATCAGGCACTGTTGCCGTTGAGGCCAATTCAAGGAAGGCTAGGGCTTTTGGAGGTACGCGAACAAACGCTGTACTGCAGAGGGTGTTCGGTTGTTCGGGGCGCGCGTCTGAAAGAAGAGAACGCTCGAGGCATAGCGTACCGGTGGAACATTCAATGAGGGCAGAATGCATCGTCAGAAAGTCGAGCCCGAAAATGAGGTCATGAGAGCAACTGGTCAGCGCAGTGAACAGGACTGGAACTTTGCGGCCAGCCATTCCTAACAGAGTATTGCACATACCCCTCACGGCAACATTGGCGCTAATGGCGACGCGTACGGCTCGAGTAATGGCAGGCGTAAGAACTTTTTTAAGGCCACGACATAGGTTAGCGCTTATTATGGACACTTGGGGCCCTATAACGCAAAACTATTCCAATATGTTTTTATTCCAACCCCCTGACGTCAAATTTGCGAACCCGCCGACGTAAGCATCGGGCGGTCACCCGCAGGGTTGTCTGAACTGACCAATCAAACGCTCGCCTCGTTCATAGGAGGTCACTTTTGTTTGCTTGAAAAACGAATAACATTGCCTACGCTGAACGGCTTGTCTTATCTAATTGGCTGACAAGAGGCGAGGAGCACGCTCAAGTGGAGAAGGATTCGATGGGGCAGAGCCACTGCACTGAAAATTGATAACCGGATGAAGTGGGTGGTGCCGGCGTTGGCGATTGGTCCGCTTTCCCTTACTTAGCTTGCGGTTGCTGGTCGAAATTGCGGTGGCATGAAACGGAAGCTTAAGAATGACGCTAAAACAGATCCTCAGCAAAGAAGAGTTGGCAGAACGCGGTCGTAAACATGCGGAAAGTGTTCGAAAACGTCACAAGGCCAGGCAAGAAGTTTTATTATACGCAAATAAACCCACGCTTTCCTCCAGGTGTGAGAAGCCAGTGCGGTAGCGATCGGCGGCAGTCATCTTTTATTCCCTTCGGAACGGGGCCGCCTGCGGCTATTCAGAAGAAAATTCAGCTTTGTTCGGCATATTAATGCATCTTTAATGCCTACACGTCACTTTGACGCGGTGAGTGCTGAGGATGTTACTGAAGAACAGGTCCCACGTTTTGAGGGTGGACTCCCGGTTATCGAACCATGTCTTCGCCGAATTTCACAAGGAGAAATACACGTGGCGGAGCTTGTCCTCTAAAGTACAGTTGCTAAAGACCGAGATCTTTTGGAAAGCCTCGAGCCACGCTTCCGGAACCTCCCACGAAGCTCCACGGAGGGTAGGTGGCTCTCTCGGTTCTCGATAGGGGACACTGGTGCTGCCATTGCGGTCATTTAATTGGTAACGATCATCCTGGTCGTCTGAGCAAAACATCCCTGCTCCGGGGGAAGTCCTTGTAGCCTGCGGCTAGCTCGCTTGCCCTTGGCGACAGTGGTGCTGTTTTCATGGTTCGGGCTTCCATCACGACTTTGCGGGTGTGTTCGGTACATGAACGCACCAGCACTTCCACTAGATGTCATGTAGTAGTGACAGTGAAATATGGAGCGAAACTGGGAATGACGAAGCCAACGTTCTATAGGGCGAACTTGTGCCCACAAAACAAAGTTACACAAAACACAGCAACTGAGGCGAGCTTGGTCAGCGATCGTCGAAAAACTGATAAGCGGCTAAAGCGCGTGAGCTTTCATGCGTCAATCACCGGTGTTCCAGAGTAATCGCTGTTTCCGAGTGTCTTCCAGAAACATCTACGCCATTCACGTCGCGCAATCAGATTACGCAAGGTTCGGTGACAACAAACAGCGGATCGAACCATCGATAACATTGCATAAACTTCCCACAAATGCAGGCACATCCCGCGCTGAGCGATAACATGTTATATAATGAAACGCACTCACGTCACAAACAAGTACACGTGTCAATATTAGGCAAATTTTCGTCTTGGTGGTAATCGAACCCGGGTCTCCAGGTTGCGAGACGAGCACGCTTCCCCGGTGCCACGGCGGCTCCACGCTTGCAATTGACTAAGTGTGTGCCTAAGTGCGTATTGCGCACGTCACGTCGCAGACTAAACGTGTAGCCTAGTGCTTGCGTCGTTGTACACGTGGCGACCGAGCGAATGGGTAGAAGATGGTGCTCAGTCATGGGTGCATAAACTGACTGTATATTATAAAATTAGGCGAGTGTTTAACCTTTGTAAACTTGTAAGGCGAATGCCTGATTGCACCTCCGGCACACTTTTTTTTTTCAGAATTAAGATACATTTGTGGAGAATTGTGGCAACTGTTCATCGCCACGCATGAGAGAACTCCACGAAATCGCCGCGATTACTCGTAGTGGGTCGTGCTTTCAGTGCCTTCGCAGAGGCAGGGACAGTATTGCAACGCTGGCATTATACAGCGGCATCGGAGCCAGGGGTGGGTGAAGACGACGACGAAGGCGCGAGTAGTGGCACGAGTAAGTCTCCGTGACCACGTGGCTTGTGCAGTCAGGCATAAATGGGCACAACCTTAGTGAGCCAGAACTGTGGAGCACCCTCAGCTTCAGGGAAGCGCGCTCATCTCGCACCTCGGCGGCCTGAGTTCGATTATCATCCAGTCTGAAATGTACGAAATTTTCTTCTCAAAGCCACTGATTTGCTTTGTTTGTAGGAGCCTGTCTGAGAAACGTTCCGTCGATTCGAGCATTTGTTGACGCAATCTCACTCGCTGCGTCGGCGGCCACTTTTCGACACGACGCAGCTTGGCCAAGGGCACCGTTACCGTAAGCGCCTAAGGCTTTCGCTATAATAAAAAAACATTATTGTACAGTTGAAAGCCACTGAGCGGTCCTTCGAATTATGATGTCCTCTTGGGAAAGCGAAGGCGTTAAGAAGAAGCTTTAGTTTCGGTGCTCCTGTATAAATACATGTAAAAGGAGAATTCGTTTTTCTCGGTAACCGCTGCACTTCACTTGGCGAGGTTTGCTGCATTTAAAAGAAAAAGAAAACGTAATATCCAGTGACTGTTGGTTTCGAACTTTTTTTGAGGTCGTCAAATTTTCAGTAAAAATTAGCAAAAATGAAACATTAGCAGAAAACGAAACTATCAAGTTTACAACTGCGTAACTCAGCAATAAAAATAATATCACAATTTCGTGAATTATATCTAAATGAACATCTAAAGCGGACAAAATTACTCTGTTACATATGAATCGAAAAAAATTTAGTGATATGGAAATGCAGCTTTGGGGAACCCTTGTACACAACGTAAGAAATTCAAGTAAGATGTGAAATGACATATCAACTTTGTCCGCTTTCAATGCTCTAGTGGATACCTTTTTTTATAACCGCGATACCTGCATTTGATGCAGAACCAATAATTTATAAAATTCATGCTTCTATTTTTTTCAAGCTTTCGAATTTTTGAAAATCTTTTTAACAACATCGAGGCCCTGAATCGAAATTCTGCTTCAACAGACACTAGAATTTTACGTTCTCTCTCAAATGCAACAAATTTCATTAAAATCGGTCCGGGGTTTATCTCAGAAAAATGCTCCTGCGTTTTACATGTATTTGAATAGGCCGCGTCGGAGTTGGGCCCGAGTTAATGCTTCCTCATAAGACGCTTGGCGGGTTTTCGTTTCGCCTTACCGAGGCGCGGTTAAGATGCAGGTGAAAGAGCTTGCGTCGACACGGAAATTCCGCAAAAACATTTCGCCAAAAGGACTACAATAAAGAAAAAATTAACGTAGACAATTTGTGCAAAGGAAACCCACACGAGACTGCAACCCCGGACCACCGCCTTTCCGGGGCCGCCGCTATTAGTGGCAGGGCGATGTCGAATTTATCAACAACTAGAAGCAAAGCCAAGAGTTTCGCGTAAGAGTTCTGCTGAAACCGGCAAGGCGGAAAGAAGTAAACGATCACGAGAAATTTACACATGCGCCGAACGCGAGGCTTTCCTTTCGTGGAACCCGTGTATGTTTCCATTGTAGCCTTTGCGTGGATGTCCAATTTCCTCTTCATTATTTGCTCGTCTCCACTTTGCGGGTTTGCGCGGAACTATTACACCAAGAGGGCTATAATCCTTTGACATTTGCACACATGAGCACTCTTAAGTGTCTCTGCCAAATTAATTCGTGTCCGCGGTCGTTAGCAAAAAT